>NC_138187.1:68945176-70145176 GCF_964194105.1 Spermophilus citellus | reverse complement strand
TCATTGCCTCTTGGCCCAGATGAGATCTTACTGTAAGTAGCTGTCATTCTTAAACCTTACTACGTTCATAAATAAATCGAGAGTCAGTAGAGTTGTTACTTGGTTAAGTCATATACACAAAACCAAAATCAAAACTCAAGCCTGTTTAAGTCTGAAGTTTTTTCCACACTATCTAGTCTCCTTCAGAATGCAGAGTTAAGATAGTAAGTTTTACAATGAGACTGGTTTAATAGTTTGGGACCCTATAATTTTGCCAGCCTGGATAAAACTAATTCTGCCCATGCTTGCTCTCAGCATCTTTGGGTGCTGCCTTCACTGTTGGGGCTGTGTGGAAGTGATTAACCCACAGAGCACACATATTCTAGCATCAGCCAGAGCCAATAACTGCCATCAGGAGCTTGTTCCTTGCCTGAATGGCTGAAAGCAGGGTGGAAATTCAACCTATGACCTACTGTTTAGTATTTCTGCTCTATTTATTTGTTACAGCATTAAGCTTTCACTAATGCCAGTGATTGATTAAATCTTTAGATTTAAGTAAAGAAATAAAATCTGACTTCTACATGAGTCTGTGGTCCAGTAATACTAGACTTGCTAGTATCAAGTACTGAGTTTTCAATGAGGATGAAACTGACCTTAAGAATATTATTTGATGTCATCTGTATTTTCAGGGATCCAAGTGCTGTGGTTTGGATCTTAAATGTGCCCCCAAAGGCCATGTGTTGAAGGCTTAATCCCCTGCCTGTGGTATAATTAGGAGGTGGTAGAACCTTTAGGAGGTGGAGCCCAGTGAAAAGAAAGGCATGCCCTTGAAGAGGATACTGGGATCCTGGCCCCTTCCTGTGTCTCTCTTTATTCACCTATAGTGACCAGGTCTGCATCACATACTCTCAACAAGACCAAGTGACCATGAACTGAAACCTCTGAAACCTTTCCTCCTTTAAAGCTTGATTTTCCTCAGGTATTTAGCCATAGCAACAGAGCTAACTAACACACCAAGAGTTTAAATATAGCTCTTCTTGCTCTTTTTCTTCTCTTAACTGTGAGTAGGCAGAGAAGGAAGAAAAACGTATCTCAGGTAAGGTTCCTAGAGAGGCAGGCACTTAGAACGAGTTGGTGTCCCACCAAATAGTTTCTGTCATGATGGTAAGATATTGGTGGGAGGCAGCCTGAAGCAAAATTTGGGGCTAACATCAAGTTGATGTATCTCCTGGCTGGTCCAGGTAACTCTGTACTCAGCCCCTGTCACCTTTGTTTAGAAGGGAAGCTGATACTTAAAGAATGGTGTGTTAGTCAGCTTTTTTTGTTGCTGTGACCAAAATTTCCAACAAGAATAACTTAGAGGAGAGAAAATTTATTTTGTCTTATGGTTTCAGAGGTTTGAGAAGACCATTACTCTAGGCCTGAGTTGGGGGTAGAGCATCATTACGTAAGGGCACGGTAGAGGGGCACTGCCCACCTCATGGTGGCCAAGAAGCAGAGAAAGAAAGAGAAAGGGGCTTCAGGGCTGATGCACCTTCTAGGGCACACCCCTAGTGACCCATCTCCTCCAGCCACACTCCACCTGCCTACAGTTACCATCCAGTTAGTCCATTCAAACTAGGATGGACAGTTCCCACAGTCTAACCATTTTACCTCTGAATATTCCTACATTAAAATAAGAATTTTGGGGGTGGACACCTCTTATCCAAACCATAACAAGGGGAGATGATGAGGATCTCCAGCTGGCATTTTTTTTTTTTTTCTGCTAGTTAGTGAACCAGGGTTCCTGCGAGATGGGAGCTGCTAGATTATTCCGGGAAAAGGCATTTTGTGAATAGATGGCTCTGTGTGGGCAGAGCCATCACCCATGGCAGCAGACCCTTCCCCCTCTCTCCTGGCTGTCTCAGTCCAAGCACAGTGATCTGTGACCCTTACCACAGGAAGGACCTGTTGTCACTTATCTGTAAGTCCCAACATGTCCCATATTAGGTCCCAAGAGTTAGGGACATTTTTTTTTCTCCACTCCATCTTTTAATGATCCAATCTTCATTACTGGTTTTATTCCTGTGGGCACTTCTAGAAGGATAAACTATTACCTCTTAACAGCTTTGCTCAAAATGTGAGGTAAATAGAACTACATGTTACATAGGATTTGTGGACTTTCCTTTCCTTTTCATCCTTCTCCTACCTCTTGGTGGTGTGGAGAATTTCATTGTATTTTTCCCAAATATGAATCAGTCTAAAACTTGTAGACAATCTAAATACAGTACAAAAACTCTTTTTTCTGAATGATTTGAGAGTATGTTCCTGACCCGATGCACACACATCCCCTTACTCTTAAATACGTTATATGTTTTCCACAAATGAGGATTTTTTTTCCTGAAAAACTACACTAAGACACTTGAAATCAGCATATTATTTTATACATACTACTATCCAATCCTCAAACTCCATTTAAGAATGACCAGGCTTGGGGCTGGGTTGTGGCTCAGTGGTAGAGCACTTGCCTAGCACCTGTGAGGCACAGAGTTCAATCCTCAGCACCACATAAAAATAAATAAATAAATTAAAAATATTGTGTCCAAATATATATATATATTGTTTTAAAAAAATGATCAGGGTGAGAAAGTAGCTCAGTGGTAGATCACATGTTTAGCATTTTACTTTTCTGTGCTTGGGATTGAACCTAGGGTCTTATTTATTTATGCTAGTCATGCACTTTACCAATGAGCTACATCCCCAGGCCAAAACAAATATTTTATCATTAAAACCCCTTGGGTCTTATTTATTTACCTATTATTTATTTATTTTGTACTGGGGATTGAAGCCAAGGGATTTACCACTGAGCTCCATTTCCAGTCCTTTTTATTGAAAAATAAAAACTTGAAACAGAGTCTTGCCAAGTCTGGCCTCAAATTTGCAATCCTCCTACCTCAGCTGGAATTGCAGTTTTCCCAAATAGTTGGGATTACAGTTGTGTGCCACTGCTCCCAGCTTATTTATTTTGAAAATAAACTTTTAATTTGAGGTCAATTTTATATTTGCAGAAGATTTGCAAAGATGATAAGTACAGAGTCTCTGTTTTTTCTAATGTTATCTTGTATTACCTTGGTGCATTATTAAAACCAAGAAGACAAGGTTAATTCTTCACTTTATTTGGATTTTGTCAGTTTTTCCATCAATGTTCTTTTTCTTTCTTTGGTACTAGAGATTTAACTCAGGGACACTCAACCACTGAGCCACATCCCCAGTCTTATTTTGTATTTTATTTAGAGACAGGGTCTCACTGAGTTGCGTAGTGCCTCACCATTGCTGAGGCTGGCCTTGAACTTGTGATCCTTCTGCCTCAGCCTCCTGAGCAGCTGGGATTACAGGCGTTCACCATGGAGCCAGGCTCCATCAATGTTATTTTTCTGCTCCAGGATATTATCTAGGAAATCATAATACAGTTAGTTGTCATTCTCCGTATCCTCTCTGGTCTATGATAGTTTTATAGTCTTTCTTTGCCTTTTATGGTCGTGACAGTTTTTGAGGAGCCAAGTATTTTGTAGAATGGTCTATGTATTAGTCTTCTGTTAGTGTGACAAAATACCTGAGATAAATAATTTATAACGGGGAAAATTTATTTTGGCTCACAGATTCAGAGGTTTCTGCTCAAGGTCACTTGGCCCCATTGCTTTGGGTCTGAGGTGGCATAGTACATCATGACAAGAATGCAAGGAGGAGGCCTGCTCACCTCATGGCCACTGGAAAGCAAAAAACAAACAAATAAATTAAAAAAAAAAAAGAGGAAGAGATGAGGAAGGACTGGGATTCCAATATCACCTTCAAGGACACGTCTCCAGTGACCTAACTTCCTTCCACTAGGCCCCACCTTCTAAAAGTTCTACCCCTTACCAACAGCATCAGACTGGGGAATCAGCCTTCAACTTATGGGCCTTTGAGGAGCACTCAAGATCCAAACTCTAAAATCATTTCTTATTCTGAGGTTAGAAGAAGTCACCTATGTTTTCGTTTAAAAATTAATTTTTTTGATATTCAAGTTCTTTAATCCACTGAGGTTTCATTATTATGGTAGGGATACATGTTCATTATTTTCCAATATGAACCAATCTTTTTTGTCTTTGACAGTTTTGCTTTTCATGAAGCATTTATCATGCCACTGCAGTCATATATTAATGTTCCTCAGATGCAGAGTTCTGTTTCTCAGCCCTCTATTTATACCACTGGTCTATATGTCAATAACATAATTGTCTTAATTACTATAGCTTTATCTTAAGCCTCAATATCTGGTACAGCAAGTTTCCTCTCCTTTACTCATATTCTTCAGAAGTATCTTGAATAAAATAAACTAATAGCAACAACAACAACAACAACAAAACCCACATAGAGTGTCTTGGATATTCTTCACTCTTCCTTATACATTTGTCATTTTTTGTTAATATTTATTTTTTAGGTGTAGATGGACACAAAACAATGCCTTTATTTTTATGAGGTGCTAAGGATTGAACCAGGTCCTGCCTGTGCTAGGCAAGCGCTCTACCACTGAGCCACAATTCCAGTCCCCATTTGTCATGTTTTATAAAAGCAAATGAACACATAAACTCTGTTGTGGATTTTGATTACAGTTGTATTAAATCTATAGACCATTATGTGAACTATTGATACTCTTAGGTTAAGCTTTTCTGCCTATACACATAAGATGTCATTCTCTTTATTTAGGTCTTCTTCAATGATTTTCAATGAAGTTATATATTTTTCTATGTATATGGATCATATATGTAGACCATGTTTTTTCTCTCTTCTCTAGAGAAGTATGTATAAGATTTGAAATATCTATTCAGGGTGCATGACACCTGACTTCAGTCTTGGTTTCTCAGGAGGCTGAGGCAGGAGGATGGCTGGAGTCCAAGAGTCTGAGGCCAGCCTAAACAACATAGCTCACTATGTTGTCTCAAAAAAAAAAAAAAAAAAAAAGAAAGAAAGAAAGAAAAAAAAAGAAAAGAAAAGAATGATCTAAGGGCTGGGTGTGTAGCTTAGTGGTAGAGCACTGATCTAGCATGTGCAAAGTTCTGGGTTCCATCCCTAGCACCACAAAAGAAAAATTAGAATACTTTATTCTTCAAAAGGTAGACCTGCTTGTAGAATTACCTGAGTTTGACATTTTGTTTGTGGAGTAAAAGCCCATTTCTTTTCTTTTCTTTTTTTTTTTTAATTTTTTTTAGATGTTGATAGATCTTTATTTTATTCATTTATTTATATGTAGTGCTGAGAATCAAACCCAGTGCCTTGCACATGCTGGACAACCATTCTACCACTGAGCCACAACCCAGTCCCATAAAAGCCCATTTCTGACATTCATCATACTGTTTATCAAGCCACTAGTTCCATAAATGAAAACCTTTGTATGACTCACTTTGCTAGGAGAAGCCCCGTCCTTTGATTAACATGTGGATGGTAAAGGGTTTGGAGTAGCTGACTCTGCTGTTTAAATTTGGGTTAGAGGCTTATGACCATTCTTAAAGAGTGAGTTCCTGGTTTAAGAAATGAACTTCTTGCCAGGCACCGTGGCAATAGTCCTAGCAATTTGTGAGGCTGAGGCGGGAGAAGTGCTTGAGCCCAGGAGTCCCAGTTCACCTGGCATACAGAGTGAGAACCAGTCTCAAAAACAAAAAACAAAAGGCTGATTTTTCTTAAAGTACATCTTAAATGAACACACCCCACATTATCCTTGCCAAAGTGTTTTAAAGAAAATGACAGTATTTTAAATAAATTAATCTTTGTGTGTACTTTAAAAATCTATTTTGTGATCCCAGGCTGACTTTTTGACACTGAGTTAATGACTAATTGCTTGCCTTCTAACTTGCTGAAACATGCACACCTGGAAAGAAAAGCTCTCAGTGAAGCAGAGGTTAGCTCCATGAGAAAGAGGAAGAAAAACAGGAGCCCATAGCAAGCCTGAGCAGGTTTCTTAGGTTTAGTTCTTAAGATTCTGTCCTTGAAGAACAGATTGAACTCTTGCTCCCAAAGATAAGATCAGCATTTTGGAGGAAATGTCAAAAACTTAAGAAATCAAAATAAAGCCCTTATTAACCACTTCACTCAGGTAGACTCATTGAATATCTCTTTAGTGCAAGACATCTGATAGACACCAAGCATGCAAAGAATAATTCTTGCCCTCAAGTAATCACAGTCTAATAGGATTTAATAGAGGTTAAATATGCACAGGGCATTATGAGAGATAAAGATGGGTGTTCTTTTCCTGGGAGAAAATGATACTCCAAAAAATAAACCAAGCCTAGGATGATCTGCAGAGTATAATTATGACTTTGTTTTTCAGTAAAGAATAAATGATGAATTCTATTCCGAGGTCTGAGTCAAACTATCTAGTCTTCCAATTCTCTTGCTGAAGCCAAAAGAAAAGTTAGGTAACTTAAAAAAAAATCTTCCTAAAAGCATCAGAGAGATAAAAAAGATAGTAAAGAGCTACAAAAGTAAGATCTGGAATCCAGAGAATTAAGTCTGCCACCTGAGAGTGCTTTTTCCTAGGGGATATTTGCTAATCCAAAAGAGATGGCTGAGCAGCACTCTCAGGGTAAGGAGCAAAAATACTGGACTCTAGAATTGGCTAAGTGAGGGCCTCATATAAATCCCTCTGATAAGGACTGGGATTCTCAGGGGATACCTCTGAGGAATTAAAGAAAACATGAGGCTACCATGACATTAACTGCAGCCTGTTTTCTACTCATCTAGATTATCCAGAAAATCTCAGTGGATGCCAGGTTGAGGAAATATTGGATTGTTAGCATGCTTAAGACCCTAGCAGACACATAAGAAAACCATCTCAAAGTAATAGCAATACTTGAGGGATTTTGGTTGAACAATTTCCAAAACTAATAAAGCCAGTTTTCAGAAAACCAAGACAATTCCAAACAGGATAAGTGAAAAAGAAATATACACCAAACACTAGAAAAGTCTTCACAACTTCTACAAATAATTGCAAAATTGTAATGATTAATACAAAATCAAATATAAACTTCTATATGAGGGAGTAAGGCCAAATACAAGATAATTTATTTTATTGGTGCTGGAAAAAGATTCTAGAAACAGATTCACAGATACTCCAGATAGTGTAATTACTAGAAACAAACTGTAAAATATCCCTGTCTTTTATGTGCATGGAGATAAAAGATAAAATTTTTAGCAAAATAACTATTAAAAGTGACATTTCACATTTGAAATAGTTATCTGTCTGAGTCTAAATACAAGAAAGAAACCCCACAGTAATTTAAACAGGAGAAAATTTAATATAAACAATTTCTTATGATGACAAAGAAAACTAGAGCAATAGGGATTAGCTAATAAGAAGAAAACAGAGTGCTAAATATGATAGGATTAACATATATAATGAACAGTCACTAACTCCAGGGCTGAGAGAGAGCATGAGGAATAATCTTATCCTATCCACAGGACTGAGATTCTAACCATGTTGAAGGTTGTGGTCAGCTGTGGCTTACTAGACGGCAAAGAATTTGCTATGGTCCTGTACTGATAGAACTTGCTGGAAATCTGCCCATTAGGGTACTGGGATAAACTGTTCACAGGGAAGGGTGTCACTAGAGATGCTCTACTACAACACAGCCAGGGAGGCAGTGCAGGATGCATTACTAAAGTTGGGTTCTGAGGAAGATATACCTATTTACAGAAGTCTGGTGCTGGAAAAGCCATATACTCTTCGAGAGCTGCCTAGAGCATATACTGTAACCAAAAAACAAAATCCTTTTTCTGCAGTGTCTTTCTAGCACACTCTACTGAGATAGATTCAGGCCAGCTAGTGTGGGAAAGAAAATCTTAAAAGGGAAAAGGTTCCTTTATTTTTTTAATTTTTTAATTTGTTCATTTTAAATACACATTAAAAGATACATTTTGTAAAGCAGACTAAGAGTGAATAAATAAATTGATGACATCTTAGAATTTTAAAATATTAAATAACTAAAATTAAGAACTCAGTGGATGAGTTCAGTAGTAGACACAACTGAAGAGAGAATTAGGAACTGAAACATAGATCAGAAAGATAGAATATATAGAGGAGAGGATAAGGGACATTTCTGATAGAGTTAGAAGGATCTAGAGCTGAATGGTTCCATATGGTTAGCTACTGGCTAGAAGTGGCTATTTAAATTTATATTACTTACAATTAAATTAAATTTAAAATTTAGTTCTTTGATCATACTAGTTACATTTTAAATGCTCATTAGCTTCAGCACAGATACAAAACATTTCTGTCATTGTGCATGCTCTGCTAATGCTGGTCTAAATATTTGCTTATTTGAGGTCCCATAAATAATGAAGAAAATTATGTAGAAGCAATACTTGAGGGTTTTGGTTGAACAATTTCCAAAACTAACAAAGCCAGTTTTCAGAAAACTAAAAGAATTCCAAACAGGATAAGTGAAAGAGAAATCTACACCAAGAACTAGAAAAATCTTCAGAAAAAAAACCAGAGGACAAGTAAGTATGCCTGCTGTCACCCATTTTATTCAGCATTGCTTAGCATCTTGGAAATCAAAGGCATAATAACTGGAAAGGAAAGGTGAAGTGTTATTGTTTAAATACAATATTATTATGTAATTAGGAAAAATTTTAAATGTACAGATAATTAGAATTAATAAGTTAATTATTAATTATTAAGAATTAATAATGTTAGAATTAATAAGTTGCTGAATACAAAGTCAACATGCAAAAATGTACCCATTATTGACTTTTGAAAATTAATTTGAAAAGGATACCACTTATAATGACATAAAAATACAAACTATTAAAAATAAATCTTACAAAAGATAAGTAAAATCTCTATTTTTGCAAGAAACTAAAAACAAAAAAAAATTGGAGAGATATTTCATACTTATGAATTGGAAGACTTGATATTATGAAGATATCAGGTGTTCCTGCCAATTTTGTTTTTGTCTCTTGGTGCTGGGAATCAAACCAAGGGCCTCACACGTGCCAAGCACACATTCTACCAATTTGCCTCAATTGGACTATATATTTAGTTGGATTCCATCTTGATAGATTCTTTTTGTTCATTTTGTTTTGTTTTGTTTTACAATACAATTGTAAAGTCTATATGGAAATATAGAAAGTCAACAATAATTAAGACTCTCCATTGAACAAAAGCAAGGTAGGAAAGCTTGCTCTTCTAAGTATCAAGACTTATAAAAAATCATGGAACATTAAGTCAGTGCTGTATTGGTATTACAATGGTAGAATAAAATCAAGAGCCCAGAAACAAATCCTTGAGCATATAGACATTGATTCTTGCAAGAGTATCACTGCAAAGCAATTGGGAAAAGTGAACTTTTAGAATATAATGTAGGACTGGGATTGTAGTTCAGTGGTAGAATGCTTGTCTAGCATTCATGAGGTCCTGGGTTGGATCCCCACTTAACTTTAAAAAAAAGTATGGATAGATACCTATGTTAGAATAAAGAATCTTCTGTATTGGGTGTTTAACTCACTGGCTGAATAATTTCCTGACATGTGTGAAGCCCTGGGTTTAAGTCCCAGTACCACACACACACACACACACACACACACACACACACACACAGCTTTTATTCATGAAAAGACTGTAGAAGCAGAATAAATAAAACTAGCCAAAGGCTAGGAAAAGATATTTGCAGTATGCATCACGGACAAATATCTATAATATGGAAATAGTTGCCATGAATTAAGAGAAGGACAGTAAGAGAAGGACAAATAGTACAATAAAAAATTGGCAAGAGATTGAAATTTACAAAAGCAGTAATCCAGATGGTCAAAAAACAAACAACATGATGCTCACTCAACCTCATTACTAATTAGAGAAATGAAAATTAAAAACACAATGAAATACCACTACCCACTCAGCAGAAAAACTAAAATTTTTAAATTGGATGAAAACAAGATTTGAAGCAAATGACAATTTTATGTACCACTGGTGGAAGTAAATTGGAACAAACCCTCTGATAAGCAGGGTGGCACTGTCTTCTAAAGTTGGAAATACCCATACCCTTCGACCCAGTAATTTTACTCTGAGATATATAACATTCCAAGTATGCTCATATCAGTGCAAAGAGAGGTATAAGAATACACATGGCAGCAATTTTGAAATAGCAAAATTAACAACCCAAGAGTCCAAGAGTGGAAAGAACCCAAATGCCCATCAATGACAGAGGTAAAAAAAAATGGCGGTACACTCATGTAAGAAGTGTGAGGGACACTGTATTCTTTGAAAGTAATGAAGATAATCTACAATTTTATGTGGCTGCAGGTATGAATAGGCTCAAGTAACAACCAAAGGAACAAGGAGCCTAACGTGAGTTGGAGAAAAACAAATACACCAAACAAAGAAGCCCTGGGAGGCAGACACCCTCAATTTTCAGCTCCTAAAACTTCAGTCTTACCTGTTTCTACATCTCCCATTCTTCCTCCTCTTTCTGGCAGTAAGTGTGTATGTGGAGGTGTGTTCATCCTCAAGATCCCTTCTTGTTTCTATGCCCTCAGCTTGCCGTCTTGATGAGAGCCCCTTTTCTCCCAGTGTTCTTTATCTTAGCAGTTAGTTGCTTTGCTATGTGTTCCTGCTGGCATGGAAGTTCCTTCAGAGTAAGTACCTGATCTGTCTGAACTACCCTTCATGGTCATGGCCAGGTTCCCAAGGTCACATGGAGGGGGATTGGTGATTACAGTCATCTGATTGGTTAATGGTCTCACCTCTGCCTTGATGGTCAATGTGAGCACCAACAAACTGGTATTATGATTTGCATATGAGGTGCCCCCCAAAAGCTCCTGTTAATGCAGGAATATTTAGAGATGAAATGATTGAATTGCAGGAGCTGTAACCTAATCAGTCCATTCTAGTTTGGATGAATTAACTAGGTAGTGACTATAGGCTGGTGGGACATGGATGGAGGATGTGGGTCACTGGGGGCATGACTCCAGAGTTGTTCTTCCTGTGGCCCCTCCTCTCTCTGCTTGCTGAGCCTGCCATTAGTTGACTAGCTTTCTGCTGCTGGACCTTTCCCCCATGATGTGCTGCTTCTCCTTGGGCCCAGAGAAAAATGGAGTCAGCTGGTTATGGATGGAGACCTTTGAAACCATGAGACACAAATAGGGTTTTCCTCCCAAAGTTGTTCTTGCTGAGTTTTTTTGATGAAAAGCTGACTAGAATAGAAATTGACCAATAAGTGGGGTCGTTACTTTAACTAACTTGACCAGGTGGCTCAGAAGTCTTTGGAAATAGTTTGTAGGAGGGATTTTTTTTTTTTTTTTTTTTAGGTTAGAGATGTAGAATTTTGTAAGTGGAGCCTTAATGGGAGATTCTGGTAGGAGCTCAGAAAACCAGAATGCCAATAAGTATGTAAAATCATGAGAATTCAGAGGGAAATGAAGGCTCCATTAAGAATTGGATTAGAGACCATTTTTGGCAAAGGACTTGGCTACATTTTACCTGTGTCCTGAGATTTTTATGTGAAGCTGAATTTAAAAGTGGTGAAACATTTAATCTGGCAGAGGAAATTTCAAGGCAGCACAGTATTCAGTCAGCAGCATGGGTATTGCTGGTGACGTTTAGCCAGGTTTACTGTAGGAATTGGAAGCAGAAAACAGAATTAAAGGATTTTATTTTATGTTATTTATTTATTTTTTGCACTGGGGATTGAACCTGGGGTGCTTAACCTTTGAGCCACGTCCCTAGCCCTTTTTATATTTTATTTAGAGATAGGGTCTTGCTGAGTTGCTTAGGGCCTTGCTAAGTTGCTGAGGCTGGCTTTGAACTCACAATCCTCCTACCTCAGCCTCCTGCATTGCTGAGATGACAGGCATGTGCCACCATGCCTGGCTTAAGTTAAAGGAATTTAAAAAGTTTCTGTTTGGCCAGAAAAGTGCATGTAAAGCTGAGACTAAGGAAGGTGTATTTATTGAAGAGACTATACCCTCTAAAGAGGTGTTAAGTACTTTGCACAGAGATGTGGGGAAAGATGCCTCAAGAGCATCGCTGGAATGTGCAAAACCATACCCACTGAAAGCTTAATGGTGTAGAAGAGAAAACATCTATGAGAAGAGATCATGGGGCACTCTTCTTGGACAGGGGGCTAGGACATTATTTCACCATGCTGAGCCACATAGACAGAGACCACTGCAACCCCAATTCCAGGGGCCCAGGTGTTGTGTGAGCTGGCAGTAGACCTTGCTGTGTCATCCACATGGTTCTGGTTCTTCAAGACTGCAGGATGTGCACAAAAATCAACTCAAAGTGGATCAAAGACTTAGGCATTAGAACAGAGACCCTACACCTAATTAGAAGAAAAGTAGGCCAAAATCTTCACCATGTCAGCTTAGGAACTGACTTCCTTAACAAGACTCCTAAAGCGAAAAAAGTAAAATCAAGAATCAATAAGTGGGGGCTGGGATATAGCTCAGTTGGTAGACTGCTAGCCTAGCATGCACAAGAATCAAACTAAAAATCTTCTTCATAGCAAAGGAAACAATAACATAAAGAGAAAGCCTACAGAATGGGAGAAAATGTTTACCACACACACCTCACATACAGCACTAATCTCCAGGATATACAAAGAACTCAAAAAACTTAACACCAAAAAAACAAAACAAAACAAAAAACCCCCAATAACCTAATCAACAAATGGGCAAAGGAATTGAACAGACACTTCCTAGAAGAAGAAATACAACTGATCAACAAATATATGAAAAGAATGTTCAACATCTCTAGCAATTTGAGAAATGCAAATCAAAACTACACTGAGATTTCATCTCAATGCATTCAGAATGATGAGGATGTGAGGGGGAAGTATACTCATACTTTCCTGGTGGGACTGCAAATTGGTCTATGGAAAGCAGTATGGAGATTCCTCAGAAAACTTGCAATGGAACTACCATTTGACCCAGTCACCCCACTCCTAGGTTTATACCCAAAGGATTTAAAATCAGCATACTTACGGTGACACAACCACATAAATGTTTATAGCAGTTCAATTCACAATAGCTAAACTATGGAATCAACCTAGATGCCCTTCAACAGATGAATGGATAAAGAAACTGTGGTATATATACATAATGGAATATCACTCAGCCTTAAAGAAGAATGAAATTTTGGCATTTGCTGGTAAATGGATAGAACTGAAGAATAATTATATATATGAAATAAGCCAATCCCAAAGAATCAAAGGCTCGATATTTTCTCTGATATTCAGATGCTAATTCACAATAAGGTGAGGGGAAAATAGAGATAATTTGGTCTAGACAGAGGTGAGTAAAGGGAAGGGAGGAGGCATGGGAGTATGAATGGTAGTAGAATGAATCAGACATTAGTACTGTTAGGTGCAGGACAGGCTGAACTATGTTGTCTGCAGGGCAGGCTGCACAAATATTAGCTGCAACATAACCCATGTACCCCAACCCCCCTCTGTCTGGTCCTTTATCACCTGTGTGCATCAAGTCTGAACACTCAACCCACTCAAGGCTGAACACTCGACACCCCCCCCCCCCAAGGCTGAACACTTAACCCCTCTTGTGCCAACAAGGCAGCTTGCAGACCCAGAGACCCCATTAGATTTGAGCTATAAAAACACCCTCCTGCCGGGCCCCTCTCTCTTGCTCTTGCTCTCTTGCTCTTGCTCTTGATCTCTCTTTCTTCTCTCTCTCTCTCTCTATCTCTCTTTCTCCTCTTTTGCACTGCTGCAATAAAGATCTCTTGGTTGTTCCAAGTGTTGTGGTCACTTTCCTTTCAAGTACCCTGTGTGCATACATGATTACATGACCTGTGTAACTCTATATCATGTACAACCAAAAGAATGAGAAGTTATACTCCGTTTGTATATGATGCATCAAAATGCATTCTAGTGTCATGTATCACTAATTTGAACAAATAAATATATATGTAAATTAATTTTTCCAGTCAATAAACATGGGATACCTTCCATTTATTTGTGTCTTCCTCAATTTCTTTCAACAGTGTTTTATAGTTTTCAGTGTACAGGTCTTCTACCTCCTCGGTTAAATTAATTCCTAAGTATTTTTTATAGACATTGTGAATGTCACTGTTCATTTTTTTCCAGATAGTTTGTTGTTAGTATATAGAAATGCTGATTTTGGGGGGATAGTAGGGGATAGGAAAGGTAGCAGAATACAACAATTACTATTAGGGCATTATGTAAAATTGTGGATGTGTAACCGACGTGATTCTGCAATCTGCATTTGAGGTAAAATTGGGAGTTCATAACCCACTTCAATCTAATGTATGAAATATGATATGTCAAGAGCTTTGTAATGTTGTGAACAACCAATAAAAAAAAAGAAATGCTGATTTTTGTATGATGATTTTGTATCTTGCTGTTTTACAAAATTTATTAGTTCCAACAGTTTTGGCAGATTATTCAAAGTTTTTCTATATATATGGCAATTTCCTTGGCAAACAGAAAAATTTGACTTTCTCTTTTGCAACTTAGATGTCTTTTTTTTCTTCCTCTTCATGTATTGTTGGATTTAGTTTGCTAGTATTTCGTTGAGGACTTTTAAATCTATATTCAACAGAGACATTAGCCTATGTTTTGATATTAGAGTAATTATGGCCTCTTAAGATGGGGTAGAAATTTCTTTTTGAATTTTTGGAAGAACTTGAGAAGGATTGTTATTAGATTTTTAAATGGTAGAATTTAGAAGTGAAGCCATCAGGTTTTAGACTTCATTGATGAGAGTTTTATTTATTTTTTATTACTGATTCAATCTCTTTATTCATTATTGATCTGTTTAGATTTTCTTTTTTTTGATGAATTGTAACATTCATTGTGAGATTCATTGTTACATATTTGTACACTCATATAATGTCACAGTATAATCTGGTCAATTTCATTCCCCAGTATCTTCTCTTTCTCTCCTCTTCTCCCTCTCTTTGATCCTCTTCCTGTACTATACTGGTTTCCCTTCTATTTTCTTTTCTTGTTCTTGTTCTTGTTCTTGTTTTTGACAGTAGGTATTGAACCCAGGAGAATTTAGCCACTGAGCCACATCTCCAGCCTTTATTGTCTTTTATTTTGAGCCAGAGTCTCCCTAAGTTGGCTTAACACCTCACTAAATTGTTGAGGCTAATCTCAAATTTGCAATCATCTTGCTTCAACCTCCTGAGTCACTGGATTACAGGCATGTGCCACCACATCCAGCTCTGTTATTTGTATTCTTCTTCTTCTTCTTTTTGTTTTTTTGGACACAATACCTTTTTTATTTTTTATGTGGTGCTGAGGATCGAACATAGTGCCCCTCGAATGCTAGGTGAGCACTCTACCTCTGAGCCCAACACCAGCCCTGTTATTTGTGTTCTTGACGGCTGCTCATAAGCCTTTCAATTATGAAAAGCTCAAGGAAGTCATCCAAGAATGAAAACCCTTCAACATTTTTACATCACCTGACCAAGACTTTATTACAATATTCTAATCTGGACCCTGAGACTCCAGATGGGAGACAATTACTAATGACAACTACTAATAAGAGATTCAAGTACAGCATTTATAAATAATTTTTCTAACTTGGGAATATTTGCCTGGCATGTGTGAGGCTTTGTGTTCTATCCCCAGTACCACATAAAAAGTTTTTAAAAAATTCTTTTTCAGTTAAAAATTTCAGTAGGGGGTTGGGTTGTGGCTCAGTGGTAAAGCTCTTGCCTTGAACATGTGAGGCACTGGTTTGATTCTCAGCACCGCATACAAAAAATAAATAAACAAAATAAAGTGAGAATATCACTCTTGATATTTAAAAAAATTCAATAGACCTTTTTAATAAACAGGATGGGTGCAATCATACTTCTACAGGCAATAATAATAACATGGCTCAACATACATCTCATACTGTTATGGTTTGGATGTGAGGTGTCTTCCAAAAGCTCACCTGTGATGTAATGCAAGAAGTTTTAGAGAAGTGATTGGTTTATGAGAGCCTTAATCCTTTGAGTTAATCCCCTGATGTAATTAACTGACTGGTATCTGGAGGTGGGTCAGTGGAGTTTTGCCTTTAGGGTATATATACTTGGCATTTGGTGAGGACCTTTTTATTTTACATAAGCTGCTTCCCTCTGCCACACTCTTCTGCCATGATTTTCTGCCTCACCTCGAACCCTGAAGAATGGAGCCGGTTGTCTGTGGACTGAGACAGGGAGAGGTTCACGTGTGGCTTTGAAGCTTACACATTTTTTTTCTTTTATCCAATCTTCTTTTCCCTACAAGTCTCCCTGATTGTTTTCCCCTAACCTCTTCTCCTTCCAAGTCTCCTCCCTAATCTTGTCTTTTCTGATCTCTTTCTAATCTCATTTTCTCTGAATCACCTCTATAAAAGCCCCTGTTCCTGCAGAGGAGAATCACAGCCTTTGGGATAGGAGAACCCTGTGTTTCTCTTTTGACACCAAAGCAATAAACCTTCATTTTCCTTTTTCTCAAAACCGCATTGACATTATTGGATTGGTATCAGAAACAAGGACCAAGCTTTCATTGGCGCCATCGCTTGGATGGGACTCCCCTGCCTTTAAGCAGGACCCCCATCCCACCATAGATCACCACCTGAGCAGAGACCAACCTGCGCCCATCTTCTTGATCGCCTCCTTTGCACCATCAGCCTACAAATCGGTGAGTCTCCCTCTCCAGACCAAATGCCTCCTCTGAAAGGCAAGTGACTCACCCCAGATGGAAATTCAACCAAGAGATTTTATTGGGGGGCTGCCCAAAGGGGAAGAAAAGGAGAGGAAAGGAGCAGCAGCAGCATGAGCCTGCAAGCTTAAGAAGGGTTGCTTTGGTGATGTGGCGGGTACTGATTGGCAGGGTGACTCAGGAACAGGCAAGCAGACACTGTCCTGCAGGGATTGGTTGAGAAAACTTGACTTTGGCACCCTTGGGAGAGGAGGGGGAGGGGTAAGGGATTTTGTGATCTTCTCAAGAGAAGAAACTTAACTTTGGCGGGGAGAAACCCAACGGGGGAAACAAAACCAAAGGGCAAGGTCTCTCACACACCCAAAATTCCTCCCTTTTTGTTTTTGTGTTGGAAGCAGGGCGAGGAGATCCTCTGGCTACTTCCTGTGTGAAGGAAGGGAGGAATGGTCAGCGTGCGGGGACAAGAGAAGCATAGCTGTAAAGGCCAGGGCACTGAAGATGCAAATGTCCTTGGGGCTGAAATTGATGAAAGTTCCTTGAAGCAGTAGGTCAAGGATAGTCTCCATCCAATCCTTGTCCTTGCCAATAGGGGTGGGGAGTCAGCCAGCTGTCCTGTCAGAGGGCCTCCATGAACTCCACGAATCAGGTGTGCCACATCATGAGCCTAAAAACACCAAAGATACCCAAAGGCAAAGAGAAGAAGAGGGACGAGGGGACACCTGTTAGACCAGGACGCAAGAAAAGACCACTGACTCCAATTAAAATCAAATTAAATCAAGCTTATTATTTCCACCGGCCAGGCTGCCTCTCCCACCCAAAACCCGGGAACAAAACAGCAGCCGCAGCTTTCCTGCAGCCCAGCTTTATAGCCCAGAAAGTTACACAAAGGGGGGTTACAGATAACAGAACTCTGACGAGCATCACATTAATGATAGTATACATTTTTGCTGGCCCCGACATCAGAATTTATGAAGGTCATTAGAGCCTCAGAGAGGGCCGGTATCTGGTCAGGGAAAGGCCAAGATTTGTGAGGCGTCACTAAAGTTTCAGAGAGGGCTGCTATCTGGTCAGAGAGCCAGGCATGGGTGAGTTCAAGGCACGGGCAGGCATTCCAAGCAGGTTCAGGATTTGCAGTAATTTATAGTAAAGTCAAAATTATCTTTTCATGGCTTTGTGGCGAGATGGCTCCCAATTTTAAGAAAAGATCAGGTTGGGTCTATCATACCTCATTAGCTTCTGGCCGGAGGTCCAGTGAGAGGGACTGGCTGAGAAAAGACCAGCAGTCAGGAGGAGGCACACCACAGCAAATGGGCCTAGGAACCCTGAGTGACAGGCTAGTGAAGTTCCCACGTCGTGTTTCCGTTTTGTAACTCCACATCCACGATGGTGAAGTTCCATTAGCAGTTGGTGAAGCCTTCATGTAAGGGACAGGTGTCCTCCGAGGTAATAAGTAGCTGGAAATCCCTGAGGAGAAGCTGGTTAAAGGTCTGATTAGATATTTTGCCTATTTGTTTCTGCAGGAATTTTATGATTCATGGTAGAAAGGCATAAAACAAGAAGATCTCAATTATTGGGACAATCTGGGATGTCTGACAAAGCAGACGAAGTGGATGTGAGGGAAGTGGATGCCAGGAGGGTGGCAAAGAGAAGGGTGGAACTAGAGTGAGGCATGTTGTTGTGAGGGTTTCTCGGTTGAGGAAGGTCCTCCTTGGGAAGGGGGAAGGTGCCCTCAGGTGAGAGATGTGGAGCTTTAAAGGATTCTCAGGAGTGGTGGAGCAGACGTATTTGTGGGAGGAGGACAGTGGACCGTCAGTCTGGGCTCCCTCAGTCGGAGGCAGGGCCAGTTTCAGCCTGGAAATGTGAACCATGAAGTCAGACTCCTGTATGTGGGCAGCAGTGGAAGTGCACATGATAACCATTAGGGGGCCCTTCCATTTAGGTGTCAGGATAGGCAGAAGGAGGAGAGACAAACACTCAGTTGCCCAGGGTGAGGGGAGAGACATGTGACCTGGAGGGATCAGGTAATAGAGTTTCCTGATGTTTCCAAATCTGTGTTTGGATAAATCTAAGAAGGGGATGACTGAGATGTTCTAGAAGAATGCAGGGTGAAGGGGTCACCTCAAGTGGTAGGGGTGGGCGTTCATAAATCACCTCAAAAGGGGACATTTGAATTGAACTTTTGGGGAGCACCCAAAGGCGAAACAAGGCAACTGGGAGAAGTTAATCAGGCGTCCATCCACCATAATAGTGACCCTGGGCTCCTGAAAGGTGATGGTGGTCATCGGGGAGGGCGTCCCGAGGACCACATCACCAAAGCAATCCTTAAGCTGAAGCTTGCAGGCTCATGCTGCTGCTGCTCTCTTCCTCTCCTTTACTTCCCCTTTGGGCAGCCCCCCAATAAAATCTCTTGTTTGAATTTCCATCTGGGGTGAGTCACTCACCTTTCAGGGTCACCACATCTAAACCATAACACCATCTCAGCTCTGGCTACCCAAACATACTCTGCATAGAGGTAGGGTTTATTATATCATTATGCTAATAAATACAGATTCTTTGGGTTTACAGACATCTTTGGGGCATTGCTGGGTTGTATGTGTGTGGAAGAATCTGTAATTGGCAGAAGGACTACCCCTTAAGCTGGGCATTATTGCTAACAGTCTTATTCTACATTTCCTGGTTACTTGACAGTATTTTACATGGCAATCTATCATTTTGGGGCTCAGGCACCTCCTGGGTTTAGGACTCCTTCTCAAGCCACATTTTCCTGGTTTGATGGGTATTTCTAATTTTGAATATTCTTTGATAGCTTCTCATGCCTACTAACTACAATCCCTTCCCTCATCTATTCTCTAAATTTCTGCTTTCTTCCATTTCTTTGATAAAAATTTCTGATTACTGCCAGGCACAGTGGCACATCCCTATGAACCCAGCTACTCTGGAGGATGGTAAACTCGAGGCCAGTCTTTGGCAACTTAGCATGACCTTGTTGTTTTTTTGTTTGTTTGTTTTTGGTTTTTAAAATTATTTTTTAGCTATAGTTGGACACAATACCTTTATTTTATTTATTTTGATGTGGTGCTGACGATGGAGCACGTGCTAAGCAGGCACTCTACCGCTGAGCCACAACCCCAGCCCCATGACCTTTTTTATAATAAAATTTTTAAAAAGGGCCGAGAATGTAGCTCAGTGCATGAGGACCTGGGTTTAATCTCCAGTACCACAAAAAAAAAAAAGCAAAGCAAAGCAAAAACAAAGAAAAGGGAAAAAAACATTATTGGTTACCAATATTCCTAACTCCTCGCTGGGAAACCAGAAACAACATTAATACATGAGTAAGAAATATTTTTGATTCTCACTGCAGGGAGAAGAAGGAGTAGGTCGTGATGGCCATGCCGGAGCTGGAAGTGCTGTCCCCTGCTGCAGTCCCTGATTGGGAGTGGTATGAGAAGTCAGAAGAAACTAATGCCACTCAGATAGATCTACTTGAGACCACCTCTGCCCAGGAATCTTCCTACCCTTCTGAGTTCTTCTGCTCAAGCGACTGCTTGGTACCAGTGGTGTTTCCTGGGCCTGTAAGCCAGGAAGGCTGCTGTCGGTTTACTTGTGAACTTTTAAAGCATATCATGTACCAACGCCAGCAACTCCCTCTGCCCTATGAACAGCTTAAGCAATTCTACCCCAAACCTTCTCCCCAGGCAGAGAATGCAGCGAGGAAGACACCTCAAGTCACCACTGAGGCAAGCAGCAGGAAAGGCCAGCAAACACTGGCAGAACTGGACAGTGTCCTCAGCCATTTAGAGGACCTCTTTGCCCAGACACTAGTACCACGAGTGCTGATCCTCCTCGGGGGCAGTGCCCTAAGCCCCAAGGAGTTCTATGAACTTGACCTGTCCAGGCTGGTCCCCTGCAGCACGGACCAGACCCTGAGCACAGCAGCCTGTTTGCGCAATCTGTTCCGAGCCATTTTCATGGCCGATGCCTTTAGTGAGCTACAGGCTCCTCCGCTCATGGGCACCATTGTCATGGCACAGGGGCACCGTGACTGCGGAGAAGATTGGTTTCGACCCAAGCTCAACTACCGAGTGCCTAGCCGGGGTCACAAACTCACTGTGACCCTGTCCTGTGGCAGATCTTCTTTCCCAGCCATGGATTCAGAGGATTACATTTGGTTCCAGGCACCAGTGACACTTAAGGGCTTCCACGATTGAACCAAGGAGGGATTTTTCTTGACTGTAAAAACACAATAGCCTTGTCACGCACCTCTTGCTTGGAGCTGGGATTGCTTCCTGGTAGAAAAGAAGGCTCTGTCCTCCTAGCTACTTGCCTCCCCTCTGACTTCCTGGTGGGCTGATGGTATGTGGCTGTGACTGTAATCATCATTATTGAGGAACAATTCCGAATTAAAGGTTGATTTTTCCCAGAGAGTGCTGGGTCAGGTGTTTCTATTTAGGATTGGATAGCAAAAATGGATTCTCAGACAGACTTTTCTATGGAGGTATCCCTTTTCTGCTTTTGCTCTTTTCTTTCAAGAGTTTCTTTCAGAGTCATAAAGTGGATGTGACTCATGAATTTAAATACAATATGATTAGAATCATTAAATTTTCCTGAAACTTTTGACTTAGAAAAAAGAAATATTTTCAAACCCTAAAAATAACCCCTTCCAATTTTATCTCATTCCTACCATGAATGTGGGCTGAGGGCTGGTAGTGTAGCTCAGTGGTAGAGCACTTGTCTGGTGTGTGAAAGGTCCTGGCTCCATCCTAAATGCTGCAGGAAAAACAAGCAAAAAAACAAATAAGCAAACAAATGGTCTAAAGAACTCCCAAAGCAGGAGAGGAAAATAAAAACTCATGCTATTTTTTTTCAATGTTAAAATTCCACATGCTGCTATAAGAACAAAGAAGGATGAATTGATTTGTAAAGAATAACTGAGTCAATGTTATCGAATTTTCTTCCTGCAACTTTGTGAGGTAGTAAGGACAAATATTATTATCCCATTTTACAAAAGAGAAAAGTGAAGGGCAGAAAGACTACAAGACTATCTTAATAGGGAACTAGAACATTTGCTTTGAGAATGCAAATCCAAAGTTCTTGATTCTCTACTCCACAGCCTTCAAAGTCTATTGCTGAGTCACTATTTCAAAGGTAAGATGAGCTTTTGGAGATGACTAAGCAGTAGGTCATTTAATTTAGCCTTTTTTTCATAATAAAGGTGACAAGTGTCAAGCCATCAATAGACATTCACTCACGTGATTGCCTTTGGGACAAAGTCTTATAATTGTGGGACAGCTCATAACTATAGTGTGAGTTGTTTTCAGTATGGAGACAACTGGTCTAAAGGGAGACTCAACTGTGACCTCATTTGTACCCATGTCTAGTTAATGTCTGAGAATTTTTTATTATCATTAGATAAACTCACTTCAAAACAGCTGCTTTGATATTTAGAGTCAATATTTTCCCTGCTTTTCCAGAAGACAGGATGAATATTTAAGTGACTAAAGTATCAACGACAATAGATTCATGCATAATGATTCCTGCTGTAGAGCTCTGTGACCAAGATTTTGACCCCTCACATTTGAAAGCATGCTAAATACTCTTACAGCTCAGTCACCGCACACAGAAAAACTCCTATTTCCTCTGACTCATCTCTTACTATTCCCAAAACACCTTGGTTCAAAACCAATCTTTTGCATAATTCAATTCTACACTGGTGACAAAAGCATAATTGGTAGATGTGGTTAGCCCAGAACTAGAGCAGTTGCTTTTGACATTGGTAGTAGTACAGCTTGTGCTCAGCTCATTGAACTAATTCTAGCACGTCAAAACAGGAAGGCTGGGCTGGGGATGTGGCTCAAGCGGTAGCGCGCTCACCTGGCATGCGTGTGGCCAGGGTTGGATCCTCAGCACCACATACAAACAAAGATGTTGTGTCCGCCGAAAACTGAAAAATAAATATTTAAAAAATTCTCTCTCTCTCTCTCTCCCTCCCTCCCTCCCTCTTTAAAAAAATGTTAAAAAAAGGAAAGGCTTCTAATTAGAGTAAACTAACAGAGCATGAGAAAAGGAAGCTTTGTGGCAGCTGTGACATCATCACACACATCATTTAAATACTTTGGTAATAAAATAAGCAACTTCAACTAGGTGATCATCAGTTAGTTCCAGCCCTAAAAATTGTTGAGATTCCATAAAATGTAAACTGAATAATGCTGTCTATTGAGGAAAAGAACTAGTAGTGAATCAGGGTGAAAAGCTCCCTAAATTAACATCCTTCATTCATTGTCCAATCCGTTGAATATTTATAAATTACCTAATCTAGAAACCAGTAAGTATTTAAAATAGCTTCATCCCAACTCTACTTGTCTTGAAATATTGCATCAATGCATGATTTTCTCTAGGCAGTTTGAGCTAATATTGCTTTCATACTCTGCCCCCCATTTATTCTTCCTCCCTCTGTATTTAATCTAAGGGTTCATATTAAAATGCTATCTTGCCAAGGAATAAATCCAGAACTTGAGAGATTCACATTAAGGAAAATAATATGAAATTCCAAATAAAAATATTAGGGCCCGGCATAGATCCAGGAAAGAAAATTGAAGTTTCATTATATTTTTGGTAAATTACCTGTCTCCTACATCTGAAAGAGCTTAAATACATACAGTCCATTAGCTGTACAAAAACAATGTTACTATGAGATAAACACACACACACACACACACACACACACACACACACAATCCAGAACATAGTGCAAGAGATTATTTGTTCCACTGAGATTAGCCCCTTGTCTGCTTCCCTTTTCTCTCCTTTTTGCCTTCTCACCTGCTCGAATTCGGAACCCCCAAAAGACCACCTGAGGCCAAGATCAATGTAAGCAGCAAAGAGGTGTTTATTGCGAGTTAGCTCAGTCCTCCGTGCACACACACATCAACTGGTGACACTGAGAAGCCCTGAGCCCAGGGTTTGCAGCAGTTTTATACACTCTTTGGGGAAGGCAGGGACTTCACATACATCATAGCATCTCTTAGAAAATCATCACACACCATGGGAAAATCATAAAACAACTCTAAAACATGATTAGGGGTGATTGGTTAGTACCAGAGGGGGATTCATTTGAACTGATTGGTTTAAGCCAAGAGAGGAGTACGTGCTGAACTACATGGTTTCCCAACATGTTATCAACCACCATAAACTACTGGGAGGGTCATCTGGCATCCCCAGTATTTTCCCTGTCTCATGCTGATCAGTGGTTGCTAGGGGGTTGCTATGCGTCCTCACCTAGCCTGACTGAATCAGGGACACCTGACACAGCAGATCTCTCCTGTTATTTGTAGATAAACCACTCAGCAGGGTGGGTATGTGCCTAGGAGTGCTCTGTGGGTCTTTCCAAGGACAAGGGTCATGCCCCCTTCCTTGAACAGGCTTTTTGTTCTGAGGTAGAGGCTGGTTTTTCACACCTTTTTTTGTTTGTTTGTTTTGGGGATTGAAACTAGGGGTGCTTGACCATTGAGCTATACCCCCAGCCCTTTTACATTTTATTTTGAGATAGGGCCTCCCTAAGTTACCCAGGCTGGCCTTGAATTTGCAGTCCTCCTGCCTCAGCTCCTGAGTTGCTGGGATTACAGGCATGCAACACCATGCCCAGCTCCTTTCAGCCTTTTCTATTCCTCATCTACTTTGCCCAGAGGGACCTTGATGTAGTGGGAGTTGAAAGGAAAGAGAGGAACCTGGAGACTGGCAAATGAGAAATGAAAGACGGAGATCAGGTAGAGATACACAGGAGAGTTTATTTGTCAGAGGTGACAAACAAAGGCCATCTCTCATAGACAGAGAGAGGCAACACAGGCTTGAGGTTGGAGTCTTTTATGAGGGAGGCTCAGGAATTAGAGCTAGGTGGGTCCTAATGCAGGCAGTGAAGGGTGGGGTTGGTATGAGGGAGTAATGAGCCTTTCTCAGAAAAGCCCTTGGAAGGGAAAGCAAAATTTTTCTTAAAATGGTGGCTGTCACTTAAGATGGCCATCCAGATGCTAAGCAAAGACTTTAGTGGTAGAATTTGGGGGCTTCTTTTCCAGTTTTAATGGTATTAAAAATAGGTAAAACATTAGGAAACTATAGTAATGTGCAAATACTAGGCACCCAATAAATCAATGAAAAACTAATTCAATTTATGTAAACTCAGAATCAAAATACTTAAAGATACATTCAGACTCCAGAAACAGTTGAAACAAACAGTATGACATTTAACAAGAATTAAATGGGACAACTTGGATTTAGTTTCCAAAAAAATTAAATAATTACATACAATAAAGGCAGTAGTTATTAAAAATCATGAATTTAGCTGGGTGTGGTGGTGCACACCTGTAATCTCATCAACAAATGCTATATAGAAAAAAATTTACAAAAGTGACAGGCTGGTGGAGGCTGGGAATGTGGCTCAAGCGGTAGCACGCTCGCCTGGCATGCTTGTGGCCCAGGTTCGATCCTCAGCACCACATACAAACAAAGATGTGTGTCCGCCAAAAATTAAAAAATAAATATTACTTGCAGAAATGCGGGACTTTAAAAAAAAAGTGAAATGCTGTAATGGGACAATGTATTTACACATAGGTAGCTATGAAAGTCGAGAAAAATACAATAGTTTCTGAAATAAAGGGGGATAAGATTGGAGGATAAATAAGAACATATAAATGCTATAAACTGAAAATCCATATTCCTCCCCCCCACCCTCAGCCTACCCCACCCCATGAATTTATACACTGAAATCTAATCCACAGTGTGATGTCATTTTTGGGTGCGGCTTTGAGAGGTGATTAGGTCCTAAAGGTGGATCCAGCCCCCACAAATGGAATTTGTGCCTTTTTAAAAGGCTGGGTGTGGTGGTGCACACCTATAATCCCAGAGATTTGGGAGGCTGAGTGAGGAGGATCATAAGTTCAAGGCCAGCCTCAGCAATTTATCAAGGCCCTAAGCAACTTAGTGAGCCCCTGTCTCAAAATAAAAATAAAAAGGGCAGGGGATGTAACTCAGTGGTAAGCACTTGTCTAGCATGTGTGAAGACCTGGGATCATCCCCAAGAACCACACCAAAAAAGTAGATAAATAAAGAGATCCTGGAGAGCTCCTTTACCCCTTCTGCCATGTAGGGGACACATTAACATTCCTTCATTCATTGTAGCTATGAAAGTCGAGAAAAATGGACAGCCTTGTTTGAACCAGGAAGTGTGCCCTCACCAGGCACAAAATCTAATGGTGGCTTGATCTTGAACACATCAGATTCCAGAACTTTGAGAAATTATATGTGTTGTTTATAAGCCACCAGCCTGAATGGCTTAATATAATGAGTCTGGTGTTATTATAACTTCTTTAAGCAATAAAGAAAAAGGATAAATATACTTGCATTGCTTTTAGCTGTTTGGAGAATGGAGTGGTTCTGCTCTGAAAAGGAATTGCAGGTAATGAGTTCCAAAGTAGACAGAAGGCCATGATTTTATAAACAAGGGTAGATTACTTCAAGTATGTCCCACAGCTATCAGATGCATAAAGAATTTTCAGAAATACACATTTTTAAGAATTGACAGTAGTTTGGATAAAAATGTGGTAGGAGAGACGGAGAAATGGAAGACTTGAGAGATACATGATGGCTTTGACATTAGAATTGAAGGGCAAAGAAATTACCAAGGATAAATCCTAGTTTGCAGACTTTAGAATGTATTAGCTATCTATTACTATCCAACAAATTACCTCAAAACCTAGTGGGATAAATATTTATGCTGAGGGCTGGGGATGTGTCTCAAGCTGTAGCACGCTCGCCTGGCATGCGTGCGGCCCGGGTTCGATCCTCAGCACCACATACAAACAAAGATGTTGGGTCCACCGAAAACTAAGAAAAAATAAAAATTAAAAAAAAATATTTATGCTGAGCATGGAGGCACTTGCTTCTAATCTCAGCTGCTCAGAACTATCAGGCAAGAAAATGGCAAGGTTGAAGCCGGACCTAGAAATTTATCTAGATCTCTCAAAATTTACAAAAAGGTCTAGGAATGTAGCTCAGTGGAAGAGTGCTTGCCTATCTAGCATGTATAAGGCCCTATAGTCAATCTCTAGAACTATAAAAATAAATGAATAAATAAATATTTACTTGTTTATTTATTATCCGGGGTACTCTACCACTGAGCTATATTTCCAGTCCTTTTCAAATTTATATTTTTATTTTTGTGGCACTAGGGATTGAACCCAGATCCTTGCACATTCTAGACAAGTACTCTACTGAAAAACCAGCCTCTACCTCAGAGCAAAGCCTGTCCAAGGAAGGGACATCACCTTTGTCCTTGGAAAAACCCACAGAGCACTCCTAAGCACATTCCCACCCTGCTAAGTTGTTTATCTACAAATAACAGGAGAGATCTGCTGCGCCAGGTGTCCCTGACTCAGTCAGGCTAGGTGAGGACCTATAGCAACCCCCCTAGCAGCCACCAATCAGCATGAGACAGGGAAATACCTGGGATGCCAGATGATCCTCCCAGTAGTTTATGGTGGTTGATAATGTGTTGGGAAACCATGTAGTTCAGCACAAACACCCCTCTTGGCTTAAACCAATCAGTTCAAATGAATCCCCCTCTTGTACTAACCAATCACCCCTACCCAACTTGTTCCCGCCAGTGAATGTGCTAATCATGTTTTAGAGTTGTTTTGATTTTCCCGTGGTGTGTGATGATTTGCTAAGACATGCTATGATGTATGGGAAGTCCCTGCCTTCCCCAAAGAATGTATAAAACTGTTGCAAATCCTGGGCTCGGGGCCTCTCAGCGTCACCAGTTGCTGTGTGCGCGAGGAGGACTGAGCTAGCTCGCAATAAACACCTCTTTGCTGCTTACATCGATCTTGGGTCTCTGGTGGTCTTTTGGGGGTCCCAAATTGGAGCATAACATACGGGGGCTCATCTGGGATCCCCCTAATAAGCCTACCCAGACACCCCGATCAAGAGGTAATGAAAACCCGGCTGGTAAGTGAAGGCATTGCCAACGTGTAAGTTTCTGTACTCCGGTTGCATGCAGGTTCTGGTTCTGTGTTGTGTGGTCAGCAAAAGGTCCGGGTGGACGCACCGAAGGGCAGCCGACGGAGTTTGTGGGAGACATCCCCAGCCCCTTTCTGGGTTCTGAGTGGATTGTCTATAATAAAGTATTTTGTGAAGTATTTGGTAAAGTATTTTGTAGCTGACGGATCCAGGGCCTGAGCCTTTAGTTTCTGGGTAGCAATCCACGACGCGCTGCGAATTCTGTGGCAGTGCTGCGAATTTTGTGTTATGTGTGTTTGTTTCTATTGTCCTGTCTGTCTCTACCCCAACATGCTGGCAAGAGAACTAATCTCCCAATCTGGGGTCGTCAGACCCAATCTGAGGGGGATGCTCCCCCAATCCGTGTGTCTGAAGGGAAGGCCCAGTTGGTTTGGGGCCAGCACCCACTTTCGTTTTTTTGACAATCTGAAAAGGGAATCTGTGTCTTTGTGTATCTTTTTGTGTCTTTTTTGTCTGTGTCTCTGTTAAGTGTGATGGCATTGTCTTACTTTGGACAGATGCAGAGTCCCAAGTTCCAATCTGCCTTAGATGTGTGGAGGTAACTTTAGCTAAATTTTAGCCTAAGAATGTCCCTAGCATGCCTCTCCTGTAAGGGACCAAACGTCAATAGAACGCCAGCTTTTCTGTTCTCACCTTTTACACCCCTTTTAGCTGTGTTTTAAAGAACTTTGATAAACTTTACTCCCCTTTGTTAAATGGGATTAGGGAAGCAACATTTTCTTTTCTTCCCGTAGTTGGCTTGAGTGCACCCTCTGCAGAGGGAAATGCCTGCTGGGGGTCTAAGAACTTTGATATCTCCCTTTTACTTTTTCTCAAGACTCTGTCCTCATTATTAAATTGGCATTAATTGGCTTCGGGGATGGGAACCAATTTTTCAATTACAAATTTTGACACCCCAGGGAGGAGCCTCCCCTCTGCTTTCTTGGGGAGCCTAGCACTCTGAACAACTGCCATGCCGAGGATGTAAGATGAACTTTTGGGGAGCTGACTACTGAAAAGTTAGGAGATATGGAGAGTGCCTGGTGCCTGGGGTCAGACCAAACCAGAGGAACTAATCCTGTAAGTAAAAGGAGGGACTGAGGGACTCCCAGCAGCTGCCGAAGCCATTTTGCTTTGGGGAACTCCCTCTTCCTTACCTGCACTGTAAGGATTACTCCACCTCTGTCTACTTTAAAAAAAAGGGACAATGAATGCAATAATATGTTGATATTATAGATTGATTCTTGGGGATGATCTTGGCTGCATGTGTATCTAAAAGATGATTTTTTTATTGTAACAATCTGGTATCTGAATGGGTTTTTGAAGCATTGCACAATCTTGCAGTTAAAAGTTGGGTTTAGGTAATTGTTTAGTTCATGATTTCAGATAATTCATGCCAGAGAACTTAAATATTTAGGATGGAAAATTAAAGAACTCTACTTCCAAGTTGGCAAGTAACTCCCAATCATTTATTATTTTTTCATCAATTTTTGAACTGGGTAGCCTGGGAAGATTTCACTAGGTGTACCAGTGCATTAATTTGGGCAAGGATAGTAAATTATGATATGGTATCTGTTCCCCTCAGTGTGTAGGATTTAGGAAAGGAAAGTGTTGGATTGGGTGGTTGGTCTGGCTTATTGAAATGACATTGAATATCAACAGTCTTGGGAATTTTTAAAGCTTAATTTTGGATATACATGATAGTGTGTGGTTCTCTTTGGGAATTTTTTTTCAGGTGATTTAATGTAACTCAATACTACTTTACAAAGGAAGTGGCTTAGTGATCCTGAAGGAACTTCTTCTGACGGTAGCTTTTATATTATCAAGTAAGATCCTACTTTCAGTTTTGTGTAAGCAAGTTTTTCTAGTGTAGGAAGATGTAAAGATATGAAATTTTGTGAATTATATCTTAAACTTGTATCATAATTTTCAACATCCAAACCTGAAAATTGTGACTTATGGTTAAAATGCCTTAGGCATGAGGCTTCTCCTTAGAATTCCAGTTTTTCTTGCTCCTTCCAGACCTCAGCCAGGACTTAAGTTGAAATGCAATAGAAGAAGCCTGCGAGCTCAGTAGGAGACTGATCTGAGGCCAAAAAAAAAAAAAAAAAAAGTAAAGGTGTCTTTTACCTGAACTCAAACTAGATTAAACCAAAAAGTAAACTGTATGGTATTTACTAATTACTGGCCAGTCATTTTTTCTAGGACTCTTGCTTTTTCTTAATTCTGTATTTTTTTGAGCTCATAGTTTTGATCCTAGAGACCTAAGTTAATGTTCTTCTGATTTTTGATCAACTGTGGAGTTTTTTGAACATTGCAATAGAGATTTCACCTGAGAAAAGCTACAAGGCCTTTACTATTGTGTTATGTGTGCACACTTGTGTTATGTGTTGTATGTCTGTATGTGCGTATATCCATATATCATACAATAATATGACAATTGGCAGATATATGAGGAGCCTCATGAAATTAAAAAAAATGGATCCAAATATCTTTGACTCACATGATTTAAATGGTTCAATTTAAATTGGGTAAATGGATGAAAGTAAAGATGTCTTTAAATTAAGCTTATAAGATTTCTGGGTGTTAAAAAAAAACCCTAATAAAATGTTGATGTCTATGAAATAATCTGCCTAAATTCAGAAATTTACAAGGATTATTTCAAAATGTGAACAGAAAAGGAGGTTAACAGATGGAAAAGAGAAGTTAGAAGGTTCTAGTTATGGATTTAATAGAGGGAAAATGTGTTTCTGGATAAGAGAGTTTATGTGATTAAGTAAATAAGAGGGTTTTAGTAAGTGATAAAGAAGGTCTGTGTAAGTTGGTTATATGTGTAAGTTTTTTGAGCAAGTAATCTTAAAGAAATTAAACAGCTGGTTAAACAAGAACTGTCGTTTTGGAGAATTGTGCTATGTTATTTCTTTAAAAGCTAAACTTGGCTAATATAAAAACATCAATGTAATCGTGTTGCTATTAATGTGTTCATATCTTCCAGGTATGAACGTCTGTAAGGTAGACGCTTTAAAAGAGCATTATATCAAACTGGTGTTCTAAAGTTGTATGGTAATTTTAGGCTTAAAAGAAAAACATGTTGGAGATTTATTTATATCATTTGTGTTCTATAACTGGACTTGTTATCAATAAGATATGTAAAGTTCTATGTTACTTTTTACAATGAGATACAATTTAAATGTATTTTTAAGTTAATGAGAACCTAATCTGTGTAAAGGTTGATATTGTAAAACACAAAAGTACTTTGCTACTTTTCTACAAAAGGTTAAAAGCTTTCAGCCTTTCTTTAATTCATGTTTTAGATATGATATTATATTGTGTTAGCTAATATTCATGTGAACTTGAGCAACAATTTATGTAGGCTTTGTAAAATGATGTTTAAGAAGCAAAGATCAGCTTCAGAACTACAGTACTTAAGATTTATGAAGAGCCCCACCTTACCTGAGATAAGGCTCTGTGTCCCATCTCACAACATGTAAAAATGACTACGAAAGAAGTAGGCCAGATTTCAGTACATTTAAAGTTGTGTCCAAAAGTTGGTTTTTGTCAAGATTTCTAGGATTGGGGCTGGGGATGTGGCTCAAGTGGTAGCGTGCTCGCCTGACATGTGTGCGGCCCGGGTTCGATCCTCAGCACCACATACAAACTAAGATGTTGTGTTCACCGAAAACTAAAAAATAAATATTAAAATTCTCTCTCTCTCTCTCCTCTCTCTCCCTCTCTCTCTCTCTCTCTCTCTCTCTCCTCACTCTCTCTTTTAAAAAAAAAGATTTCTAGGATCTCAAACAAGGGATTATAATGTATAACTCTGCCAAAATTCAAGGTAGCTATTACATGAACTAAATATGTTTTTAACTCTTGTTAATTTTATTTTGTAGTTTTCTTATAAATGGTCTAAAGATTGCCTGTTAATGTTTTGCAGAGGTACTGATTTAAGAACACACAACCTGGGTTGATTAAGATAATGCGTTATCACCTACAGAATAGAGAGATAGACATTAAAGCCCAGTACTCTTAATATAAGGCTGTTGAAATTTATTTGCTGGATGTTTAAGATTAAGTTTTAAAATTAAAGTTAAATTAAAAGGGCCAAGAAAACCAATATTTGGCTCTTGCCCTTTGAGTCAGTCTGAATTCAGGGAACAGGGGACATCTCTAAAGAGCTTTGCAACTCTGGGCCACATAACCTCCCGATCAGGGAGATTAATGAGACCACTGAGAACAGAAAGCCAATCAGTGCATTTGCTATGAAGAGGAGGGTCATCAGAGAAGGGAGATATCCCTGATGCTTCTAAGGGAAGCCACATGGTCAAGCAAGGCCTGGACCCATCCTAACGCAAATGGCACTAGCTGAACTGAGAAGCTGCCGTAAAGTTCCCTCGAGACTCCCAGGGAAACTCAGCTGACTGTTAACAATAGATAGAAACAAAAGTCAGTTTTGACTACTTCATCTTAAACACTTAGCAAAGACAGTTAAAACCAAAACACAGCTATTCCTGGGCTGCTGCAGTCTGGCTGGGAACAAAATAACCGAGCTGCCACGAGGCACTTGTAGGTTCAAATAGGAACTACTTTATTGCCCGAACTCTCACCCGCACTCCACACGCACTTCCTGGGAACTCCCTCACCCTCCACCGGGCTCCGCTCCCCGAGAACTCAATGGGAACTCCGAGAGAACTCAAAAGTAGCGGGTGCCCGAGGCAGCAGAAGCCGCCCTATTGCCGGACAACAGGGGTCTATATACAACTGAATAATACACAGCCTGTTTCAATCCAGCATCATCCAGTCGCAGCAATTATACACAGCTTAACTTAATTATTATCATCTTAATGGCTCACTGGTGTCACCTCTCAACCACTCCTTCTGGCAAAATGCTAGGTGCCATCCCGACTTGGCTGTGGCTCTCTACATCTCCCACCTTCTGTTTAATTAAACAACAAGCATGTGGCTTAGGGACCGTGCCTGTCTTAGGTTGTCCAATACTACATATGGTCCTTACATGTCATCAGATGAGCTGACCTCAAGGTGTCAGCCTCCTGTCTTAGGTTGGTACCATTGCAATTGGATCTTACCCATCATTGACTACCGGCCCAGCAGACAGCCATACTTGTGGATAGGCCTTTGCACCAGTGGGGAGGTGAGGTTCTTTACCTCACCTCTGTTGGCCCCCAAATTTTAGCTGAACGACCATCACAAGAAGAAGGGAGGAGGATACAAAATGCTACGACACCAAGCCAATTGACGGCTCCTTTTGGAAAAATTGTACCACCGATGACACCATCAGCAAAAATACCCGGCACTACCACAAGTCGCTGCACCAACAGATAGTTCACAATGCATATAAGTGATACATAGTCCAGGCAAGTTCTGCAAGCAGTTCAAAGCAGAGGAATCTATCAATATGTCCATTTCCTCCCAAAGCAAATCGACTTCTTGATTGAGCACCACTTGTTGAGTTACATTATTCATTGATGCATCAGTTTATACAGTTTGTTGTGATAGCTATCGCAGAAGCTGTAGTTTGGTTTTATCTTTGTCTTCACCGGCACTGGGATGAGGATAGGAATTCTGGCAATGATGGCTAAAAAAAAATTATGTAGCATTCCAGCAGGCACTAAGAAAACAATTTTCTGAACAATTTACATTATCTTGAACAGAATTATTAAATATAATGAAAAGGAAAGGTGAACGTAAACAAACATATCTGTTAACCTCCTTTTTTGTTCACTTTTTAAAACAATACCCAATTTAAATTAAACCATTTAAATCATGTGAATAATAAAAAAAAACATTTGGATCCATTTTTTCATGAGCGCTCCTCATATATGGACATACACACATACAGACATACAACACAAAACACAAGTGTGCACACATAATACAATACATACAACACATAACATAATAGTAAAGCATTGATGCTTCTTTTGGTAATCTTAGTGCTTCTTCCCCATTGGTGAGTAGCTATAAACCACATTGAGATATCTCTTGTTGCCTTTGCTCCTTTCCTTCAATTTTTCTTCCAGTTGTTCTCCTCCTCCTCATCCTTCTCATAACCCAATATACCGCATGCAGAATAGAAGCTCTAGATTTTGATGTCATGGAGAAATATAGTACCATTTACAAGCAATTTGAAAGTTCTCCACTTGGTCTATAGATCCTTGGACCTCCAAAGGTGGAAACTTTTGGACTTCTTATGTAGAATGTATTAGCTGGGCATGGTGGCACACACCTGTAATTCCAGAAGCTCAGAAGGCTGAGATAGAAGTGTTTCAGTTCAAAGTCAGTGTCAGCAACTTAGTAAGGCACTAAGCAACTTAGTAAGACCCTGTCTGAAAATAAAAAAAAGAAAAGGGCTGGGAATGTAGCTCAGTGGTAAAGCACACCTGGGTTCAATTCTGAGTGTCTCAAAAAAAAAAAAAGTTTAGAATGAATTTTAGAATGTATTTATTCCTAGGAATGAGACTCCCAAGCCTGCCCTTCCCTTTTGTATTTTGAAGAAGATTCTTGGAACTTCTATTTTTCTCCTAGTTGATTCTTTCTTTCTTTGATTGGAAGATAGAATCCGGGCTTGTATTAGTTACTATAACTAAATACCTGAGATAATTAACTTGTGAAGATAAAAGGTTCGTTTTGACTTATGATCCTGAGGTTCCAGTCTGTGACTGAGTGTGCCCATTTCTTTGACCAGGCAGCACATTATGTCAAGAGCATGTGGCAGAGAAAAACCTCTCACCTCATTAGCCAGGAAGTAAGGCCAGAGAAGAAGAAGAGGAGACAGTGACCCGTCACTGTCCTTCTAGGGCACATCCTCCATGACTTAAGGACCTCTTGGAAGGTCCTACCTCCTTGAGGTCCATAGCACCAACCAATAGTGCCACCCAGGGGACCAAGATTTAACAGACAGACCCTTGGGGGATATTTAATGTCTGAGTACAGTACAAAGTTTACCTTGGTCTTTGCAGACCTACACATAAGGGGGCACTCAGAACATCCACAGGACACCTCCCCACCACCGTTCTCTCCCTCTCCCCCATCATCCACCTCAACTTTGAAAGAGAAGTGCTCAACTGGAACAAATTGCTTTAGGGCTACAGCCTGGCCTGAGGTCACTGCAGGGTCCTTCGTGGTGTGGAAATTGACAGAAATGGCTGAGGGAGGGTAAGAAAAGAAGGAATGATTCCCATTTTGGTGAGGGACTGGCAGGGTTTTGTTGTTGTTGTTGTCGTTGTTGTTTGTGTTTTTAAGATTTCAGAGTGTTTCAAGAAGCCCTCGGATTCTCTAACCCCTTGGGTTAGGGTCTGACTTCAGGCACTTCCCCATAAAAGTACCTCGTTCCCTGGTCCTGAGCTAGTCAGGATCCACCAACCTCTGTGAACCTCCGCTTCTTAGGGGAGGTCTTCACAGTCCTGAGGCCTGCAACCTGCAGCAGGGATGCTCAGATCAGGCCCAGGATTGGGCCCAAGATCATGGCCTTACCACTTACTGTACTCCCAGTCCTTCAGGATCTTCTCACAGATTTGATGCTGTTGACCCAACTAAATCCCCTGTGCCACCTGATTCTCTTTTATTGAAAAACCTTCCTGGCTCTGAAATTGTTTTTTTTTTTCTTTCCAATTTGTGCTCATTTCAATTCAACAAGCATTCCTTGAACTTCCAAGGAAGTTGTGGTGTCTGCCTTCAAGGAGCCTTTAACTTTCTAGTAAAAATAAGACACTTCTACCAAAAAAAAAAAAAAATGTAAAATGTGGTGGTTCAGCAAATAGAGGAGCAAAGTGCCCCCAGAGCCTAGAAGAGGAGAGTAGTTCCAAACAAGAAAAGGGAGGAAGCAGTCACAGGCCTGGGAAGGCTTAGGGAGGGGGTGGCATTGAGATGGGCTTGGTGGGTGGAAAGTGTTTCAGGAAGCTGAGATGGGTGGAGAAGTTCTGAGACAAAGAGACAGCTTGCTTGGGGAACTGTCTGCATTCCAGTATGGCTCCAGTACAAGCTTGGAAAGAGAGAGACTCAGTAACATTATGAAGGAAGTTTTCAATGATGCCATTGAGAGTCTTCATGCTAAATTTAGAAACTAAAACCTTTGTGGACAAAGGGGAGCCAGTGAAGAATTTTGAGTCCGGTAATGCCCAAGCCTCCATCTGGGAGCCATTCTTATCCCCACCAAATTTACCTGTCAGTCACCAAATCTACTAGTCAGTTACCAAATTCACATACACAACCTTTTCAGAATCCACTCTGTCGAATGTCTCCATCCTGATGGACACCCCGAGTCTTTCTTCACACCACCATCTTCTCTCACCTAGATTTATGAATCACAGTTTTCTAGACCGCCTCCCCTCCACCATATCCACTCCTAATTTATTTTTCTCTCGCTGCCAGACTTGGTCTTTGTCAAAGTACAACTCCAATGGTGTTGATTTCCTGCTTGGAATCTTTCAAGAGCTTCAGGCCACCCTGGGGATAAAGCCAAAATTCCTTTCATATTACACACCTGCTTCCTGCCACCATACTCAACTATCTTTGATTTTGCAATCCCTTTTGTGGGAATGCCTCTTCTGCCCATCACCTGGCTTAACCCTGCAGGTTGGCCAAGGTCCAGTTCAGGGCACTCTTCCAGGGGACCTTCTCAGACCCCCTCCTCCTGCTTGGTCAGCTCCCCCAGGCTTCCTGCTGTTCGCGGTGTTGAAATGGCCTGCCTATTGATTTTCTCCCTGCTCTTGGCTTTATTTTAGCATGTGTGTTTCCACAAAACAGGTACTTTCCACAAAACAGGGTTCAGCAAAAAGGGTCTTCAAAAGGATAAATATATATGCACTTTCTCTCCAGATTAGTTGACTTCTCCTGGCCCGTATTGTTCCTACCTCCCCAGAACAAATTATTTGCTTTGATTTCTTCTCTTCTTCATATTATCTTTCTGCCCCTAATTCTGCCCAAAGACAAGATTGCAGTGTACTAGAAAGTATACTAGAAAGGACCCACACAAAATATTGCACAAAGCCTGAAGGAAAACCCATGAAACTGTTAACACTTTGGAAGAACAGGCCAAAAGACGATATTTTGATTTTTTTTCCACATTTTTAGTATTTGCCATATTTACTATATTTTATAATGGGGAATTATTTATTTATTTATGTTGTGGTGCTGAGAAACAAACCCAGGACCTTGTGAATGCTAGGCAAATGCTGTACCACAGAGCTACTCCCCCAGCAGCTCATTTATTTATTTATTTCTAAGAAAAAGCATTAGGCAAAGATGTAAAGAGCTTGGCTTAAGTCAGAGTAACAAAATAGTTGTGCATGGTAAACTAAGCTCTGTCCCAAAGTAGGAAATCAGAAAAAAAGTGTTTATAAAATCTCTGTGGAAGGACATATAAGAAATAAAGAACATTAATTGCTTGTGTGAAAGTGAGCTAGGAGGCTCAGGCCTGAGGAGACCACATTCTCACTATATTCCTGCATACATTTTGAATTTTGAACTGTGTGAGGGTATTATCTATACAAAAAATAAAGTTTGGTTGGACACAGTGGTGCACACTGTGTCCTATAATCCCAGTGACTTGGGAGGCTGAGGGAGGAGGATCACAAGTTCAAGGCCAGCCTAGGCAATTTAGCAAGACCTTGTCTCAAAATTAAAAAACTAGAAAAATAAAGTGTGTGTGTGTGGGGGGGGGGTGTAGCTTAATGATAGAACACCCCTGGGTTCAATCCTCAGTACCTAAATAAATAAAGTGTAAATAAAAAGAGGCTGGGGCTGTGGCTCAGTGATAGTGCACTTGCCTGGAATGTGTGAGGCACTGGGTTCGTTTCTCAGCACCGCATATAAATAAATAAATAAATAAATGTTTATTGACAACTAAAAAATTATTAAAAAAAAAAAAAGCTGAGCTTGAATTCTTATCCACAAGATAACTTTAGAAACGCTGTTTTGCCATCTGTAAAAAGGAGAGATCAGCTGTTCATAGAGTTGTGGCAAAGAGCGGGTGGCATATAAATGCAGCTGATAAAACTCGGAGGTACCACACAGAGGGAGGGACTTGTCCCCTGGTCTCCTAATCCCCCCTGCCCTCCCTCCTTCTCACCCCTTCCTGTCCTCCAAATGAAGCTGTCAAGGCCAAACTGCACTTCTGCCAACATCTCCTCCACTGGAATCGCCTAAGTTGGCCCTGTGCCTGTTGGAACACAGCTAACAGTGTGTAGGAAAAGCCTCACTTCGAAGGTCTGGGCATTTCAAAGAAGCCAAACAGCTCTTTCTGTTTTCTCAGGCTCTCGGCTTGCCAGCTAGCTCCACACATTAAAAATATTTGGGGTCAGCACTACGGTTTTCAACCATAGTGGATACATTTTGTTTCATGATGACTTCCTTATAATAGCTCTGGGAAAAACTGCTTCGGGCCTTGTCCCAAACCATATTCTGGCACTGCAGCTGCATTCAATGCAGTGTCTTTGGGTAATAATTATGAAAGACGTCGAAATATCCTCAACTTACTAGGGTTTGGTCTGGAGATGAGGAACTGTTGGGGTTGAGTCTCTAATGGCTGTCATCACCATGACCTTCAAACTGTGGGAGGCAGGAAGAGAAGCTTAATTTACCATGTTTCTTCCTGTTCTGATAACCCTGCTTTTCTCTGCAGACCTGTGTTTTTTTTTTTTTTAAGGCCTTTATGTGCATATTTTTTGAGTGTTGACAAAAAGGATGAAGTTGAAGTAGGTACGGGCACTTCTTTTGCTGCCTGGAAGAGAGTTGCCAGATTTGGCAAAAAACAAACAACAACAACAAAAAAAAAAAACAGGACACCAAGTTAGATGAAAATTCCAGGCACAGTAGTATACATACCTGTGGCTCAGGAAGCTGAGGCAGGAGTATCGCAAGTTCAAAGACAGCGTCAGCAACTTATCGAGGCCCTATGCAACTTAGCAAGACCCTGTCTCAAAATAAAAATTAAAAAGAGCTGGGGATGTGGCTCAGTGCTTAAGTGCCCCTGGGTTCAATCCCTGGGACCAAAAACAAATTAAAATTTTAAAAGGGCTGGAGATGTAGCCTCGTGATAAAGCACTCCTGGGTTCAATCTCTAGTACCCTCCACCCAGCCAAAAAAAAAAAAAAAAAAAATCCAATTAATTCATCACTTTTAAGTTTAAGTATGTCCCATGCAGTATTTGTGCATACTTATATTGTAAATTTTTCATTGTTTATCTGAAATTCAGATTTAACCGCATGAGGACACCCAGGAGTATTGATCTGGCTGCCCAACCCGTGAGGGAATCTAATACAGGCCTCTTTAGCTCTACAGAGCAGACAAGAGGCCCATTTCTCTTGCTGTTTGGCCTGATGTTACTTCTTTCAACCAACCTTCCACGTCTGGACCACAAGATCTGAAACCTGAAGGGGCAAGGTTTCAGCACACTTGCTTGGTTACACATTTACTCCAGAATACTGTGCCTTCGAGTAGCTGGCCTCCCACTTCCAAAACAGCATCTGCATTCCTGGTTCCTGCCCTCCATCCATATTCACCTGTAAGTTCCTAATGACCACCCCACTGGGCTCTCGGGGGCTGCCTTCCTCCCTCTCCAGCAAAGACCCACAGATTCCTCTTGAGTTTCTTCTGCATCCACTCAAAGGAATAATTCAGCCTGAGTACAGCCCATAGAAACCCTATTATCTGAAACCGGGAATGATTTTGAGAGCAAGAGTAACAGTGCAACCATACTGAATTTATTCCACCCTCTCTGGTGAGCTCAATCTGTTTGGGAGAGGTGGAGGTTGGGGTGTACTTCCTACAGTCTCATTCTAGCTCGGTAGGTAAATCCCCAATAGAATCTGGGCCAGTGTCCTCAGAAAGAGCTGTGTCTCCTGAGAAAACAGAATTCAGACTCACTTCCAAGTCACTTCATAGTGCCTGGTGTCCTTCTAGCCTGTGGTGTGCCCACTTGCTCAATGCTTTTCTGTCCTGGGAACTTCCTTTCAATCATAGGCTGTGTGAGTAGGGAGATCTTATCAGCAGGTGGCCACCAATATGGTGTGCAAAGATGACCCCTATGACTCAGTGATGTTTAGTATTCAAATATTTGGTTTAGGCCAAAGGGTATAAAGTGCCCAAATCTGTGTTCATTTGCTAGGACTGCCATAACTAAGTACCCTGAACAGAGTGGCTTTAAAACAACAGAAATTTATTTTTTTTTTTTTGTGGTTCTAGAGACTAAGAGTTGAAAATCAAGATGTTGGTTCCTTCTGAAACCTGAAGAGGAAAATTCCTTCCTTCCTTCTTCCTAACTTCTGGTGGTTTGCTGGTCATCTTTGGCATTCCTTGGCTTGCATAGACACATCACGCTTATCCTCCATCTTCACAGGACAAATATTGCCTGTGGGCCAAATATTCTCTGTGGCTATGCATTTTAACAAAAAAGATAAAGATAAAAATCAGAAAAGTTCACACAGAAATCTAGATTCCTTAGGCTTTTGTAATTATGACCACCTTTGTAATTGTGACATCTGCTAGAAAGCAAGTGATGGTCTTACCACACATGTTGTTTTCCAAGAATAAGTACAGAAAAATGGTGAGGGAACCAGGTCTGAGTAGGGAGGTGAGAACTGGGAACACTATACCCTCTGTGGAACCAGGGCTAGGGCAGGGCCAGGAGAAGTGAAAGGCAGAGCCCTGCAACGTGTGCCTCTAACACCAGCAAAGCTAGCGGTGATGTTTTCCACTAGCAGGGGAGGGGTGAGGTTTGTTTGACAAGTACCTTTTACTTTTTGGAATTGGGGGCAGGAATTGGGGGCAGAGCTGGATGTCTGAAACCCATCCTGACATAGCCTTGCCACTATGCAGCAATCCTAATGTTCAAATCAACTGTCCTCATGTCCCTGGTTCTCTGCAGAAGCACCAACACAAACTCTCAAAAGATTTCCTACTTGTCTGATAATTTCCTCAATCACCAGAAAAGGATTTTCCAGGGATACTTTGGAGGTGTTTAAAAGTTTTGGCTAAGGAAGCATTTGTTGTGGTTCCTGGCTGTGCATATTTCCATCTGGCTTCATATGGTTCCTAGGACTGTCCTCACCCCACAAGCTAATTAGAGTTGTAATTTTCAGTAATATTTCTTACATGAGTAATTTTTGTGCTACTTAAAGCTTTTGCTGAGAAGAGTCCCACAAATTGCCATCTTTGTTTACTTTTCTGTTTATAAATCAGAGTGTGCAGTCATTTGTTCACACCCTTGCTCCAAGGCAACACCACTTCCACTGCTTAGTTTACCCGAAGCTTCCATTTTCCTGGGTAAGAACTGTGTCTTTTTTTTTTCTTTCTTCTTCCATCTGTAAAAAGCATTTGGCTTTTTAGGGCTATTTCCTACAAAGCTACTAACCCTTTAAAAAACTCTTTAATTAGGACTGGGAACGTGGCTCAGTGGTGGAACACTAGCCTACCATGCATGAAGTCCTGGGTTCAATCCTTAGCACCAGAAAATAAATGAGGAAAGAAAGAAAGATAGAAAGGAAGGAAGGAAGAAAGAAATGAATGAAGGAAGGAGAAAGAAAGAAAAAAGGATTTAAAATATAATATATAATATACTACTGAGCTATATCCCAAGCTAATACACACTCAATTTGTAAGATTTCAATCTCTCTGTAAGAGTTGGTGCGTATGGGAGGACCCAGAATGGCGAGAGTAGGATGAGTTTCAACTGCTGGGTGGTCATTGAGGCCAGGTTACTGGGAGTCTCCTTGTTGGCAAGGGGCTTTACCTAATGACTGTATGTGGTAGACCTCATAATCATCCATGTGCTACCAATAGGATTGCCCGTCTCTGAATCTAAAGAACTGGCCCAATGTCACTAAGCTACCAAATGACACAGTAAGAGTGTGAACTCTGGTTTCTCTCACAGCAGGGCTCAATTCTTAACAACTTTACTCTCCTTCCATCTGTCAAGGTGATTTTCTGCCCACTACCCGGGAAATCCTGGAAGGAAACACACCCTTTTGTGGGAAGGAGGAAAGGCAGTAGTGGTGAGGTAAGACACATTTTTGGCCAGGTCATAGCTCGTGGTAGAGCATGTGCTTAGCATGTGCAAGGCCCTGGGTTCAATCCCCAGCACCACACACAAAAAAGACAGAGAGACATAAACACACATACTTTTCATTTTATTTGCTCATATGTTATTTGACTCTGATACATTGCTAATTTATTACTTGGTAATTTTAAAGAAACAATACAATATTAAAATTAATTAAAGAATAAATAAATATTTGAAATGGAAAGATTGATAAAACTGCCTTATTGTGTGTTGTTGACTTTTATAGCTGCCATTGTAAGTCACTGGATGTTGAAAGTTTGTGAAGTTACTTTACCTGCATCATTTTTGAACAAAATTCATTTCTAGACTTTGCCTCAGCTTGTATTATAGCTTACTTTATGACACATCTTATTTATGTCACTGTGTGTGTGTGTATGTGTGTGCGTGTGTTGCGTACGTGTGTGCATGATGTTGTAGCAAGCCCCTGCGGGACACTGAAACTCACTTCTCATTGCACCTTGTGCCATCCATTCTTAGTGGTATCTTGATTGATTCTGGTAGGTTTTGCTCGATCAGTTGGAACGTATGGAAATAAGAGCAAGAACTATTTTGTTTTTGTTTTTTAATTTGAAAAACTCAGTAAATGAACAACGTCAAAAGACAAAATTGTAACAATTTAGCTTAACAATCTTAATTGGCTTTATTTTTTTTTTAGAATCAGCAGTAAATAAATTAGTAAAACAATTTTTTTTTCTTATGTGATAGCAGAAGAGGGCTATATAGAGAAGAAAGGACTGAAGGAAGCAGAAAAAAAAGGCATATTGGTCATTTCAAAGTCACTTTCCTTGTAAGTCAGGGACAGGGAGACTGAACAATAGAAAAATAACTAACTCTTTAACACTGGGTTACTCTAGTTTATCTGTTCTGTGAACAGATTAGGCAGAGGGAACTTCACTATCATGCTGATTGAAGTTGACCTCTTTGAGCGGGGTTAAGGGAGTAGTTCAGAGATGGAGTAGTTGCTTAGCCCGTAGGAGACCCTGAGTTAGATGCCCAGCACTGAGAGAAAAGAAAAAAAAAGAATTAGGGGTTTTATACCATCTTAATATCTTAATATTTTAATAAGGGAAGATAAGGTAGAGAAAGCTCTGTGTATAGGAAGACAATCAATTTCTAGGAAAGATAAATGGAACTTAGAATGGATGGGATATTTGGTAGTTTCCAGACAATGTCTGTTTAGGTGTAGCGAGGACTTCTCATTGTCTCCAAGGATGAGAGTTAATTTTCCCTGGTTGTTCCTTGGGAGGGGATTTATGATAATTGAATCATTTGGGAGGATCCCCTTTTAAGTAGAAAAGGAATTTCAGGGAAACTCAAACAATTTCTGCTCAAGATGATATTTTATGCCACAGTAGTGTATTTTAACCCCATCAGGAATCATATCAAGTTCACAAAATCCTGTTGAAACTTTGCAAGTATAGTTAATACATATCAGAAGTATAGCTAAAATGGCTCCGTGTTGCTTCTGAAAATAGGGCTTAGGAAAAGCATGAGACTACTGTCTTTCATTACAAATCCATAATTCTTTATTATCAGCATTCTTCGTGAGACAACAGAACCCACTCCAGCTTTTTTTCTTATGAAGAGTTTATTAAAGAATAAACTCCAAGAATACTGGGGAGATCTGAAGAGAAAAACTTTCTATAGTGGTTCCCCAAAGTACTGCAGAAATGACCCCCACGGGAGTGATGGTCTCTACCTTGACTAGGGGCCACCATGTCAGATGCCCACTACTCCAGCTGTCAACAGCAGGACAGGCCTTCCCACCACCCCTGCAAAATGCAAACCTCACACCTCACCTCTTTCCCCACTCACTCAGTGTCAAATCATGGTGTACAAAGGTCTCTGTGATGGACAGAACCCACCTGTATGTTATTGACACATGCTGGGGATGCTGATGATTTTAATTACCTTACTGGTTGGGGCTAGAGGTGTAGCTCTGTGGTCAAAAGCATGCTTAGCATTCATGAGACCCTGGGTTCTACCACCAGCACCAAAATAAATAAATAAATAAAATGCTGTGTTGGAAAGGTGGGTTTATCTTACATGGAACAAAAGAATTTTGTTTTTTAAAACCGTGCACACATATTGATAAAAAGAATTTTTTTTTTAAAGACCATTATGATCTTCAAATAGAACCAATTTCCAGCACTTTTGTTTTATAGGATGAGTTGGCATTTTCAGGTGGGTAGATAGAAAGTTATTTGATGATTTGGTCTTTTCTTATACCTTCATTTGAGGAAACTTGCTGGCTACAGTTAAATAGGAGGTAAATAATGAGCTGTCTTTAATTAGGACAGACGGGCATTGAGAGAGCCAAGGCCTTCTTGCCAGGGTCTTGTTACAGGCTCACACTCTGACCTTCCCCCTTCCCTGATCCCCTTAAGATCCAGATCTGTATTAATGTTTGAAACTTGATTATCTTAAAAGCAGGCTCCTGAAATCCTATCATGTCTTTGGTCAGACAGCAGATGGAGGATCCCCCCAGAGAGAGATGTCTGTGAAAAAGGAAGAAGTTGTATATGCTAAGTGGAATATTTATAGCAGTTGGCAACTTAAGGAATACTGGGCTGGGAGTGTAGCCTGGGGTAGAATGCTTGCCTAGCCTGTTGGAGGCCCTACGTTTGGTCCCTAGCCCACAACAAACAAAAACAGAAACAAAAACAACCAATCTAATTCTAAAACTCTGTGTTTGGTATGAGGACCTTCGTGATGGCCATAACAGAAAATCTGGGTGTGAGTGGACATTCGACTCTTCCCCTAAACTCTATGAACTTCCTCACATTGAGCGCTACTATGTCCAGGTTGTGGCTTCAGGCTTTGCTCTGGGGAATTGGGCAAGCGCTGCTCTGAGGGTTCAAAAAATGGGAAGAGAGCGCTGGGGGCACAGCTCAGTGGCAGAACATGTGCTTAGCGTGCCTAAAGTCCTGGGTTCAATCCCTGCAACTCAAAACAAAACAAAACACAATCATGAAGAATTGTAGCCAGGGGTGGTGGTGCACTCTCGTAATCCCAGAGGCTCAGGAGGCTGAGACAGGAGGATCAAGGGTTCAAAGCCAGCCTCAGCAAAGGTGAGGCGCTAAGCAAATCAGTAAGACTCTGTCTCTAAATAAAATACAGAATAGGGCTGGGGATGTGGCTCAGTGGTCGAGTGCCCCTGAGTAAAGAAGAAGAATTGTAACCATGGGTAGCTTTAGGTGGATAAAGGGAAAGCCGGAAGAATATTCCCCTCCTCGAGTGGACAATGGACTAGAAAAAATCATGATCAGACTTCATGACTAGAGGTAGAATTGTGTCCTTTTCCCCTTTCTTCCTATCCCACCCCAACCTTGCCCACGACCCTAAAGCAAAATTCTTTCTGGGGTCTTGTTACAGGCTCACTTTGTGAGTGGCAACAGTGGCTATCTTAGAGATACAGAGCTATGAAAAAAAATTCAAACTTGATTTTCAAGTCCCCCTGGATACCCAGCCTTGTTTAGCTACTTCCCAAGTGGTTAAACCAATGATTCCCAAGTTCTGGTTTTAGGATACCTTCAGGTCTCTTTAATTATTCCAAGGAAGATTATGAAATCCTAAAAATAAAATCATCTTAATTTTCTGCACTTTAAAATAAGAACACACCTTGTACTCTGGAAAAATCATACACTGTGAGAGGAGAAAGATCATGAAATGCAGTTCAATTCCAACAGATTGGCCGCAGCAATCAAAATACCACTTTATATTTGGGTAATGCTTTGTGGTTTCGAGAGCACTTTCTGATTATTGGGTTAGTGATGAAATATGTAAATTAATACAAAAGATGCCTGTTCTAGCCTCAACATTGCACTAGAGGTAGAAATATTCTCTTGGTAAACAGCTCTCATAGGTAGAAGCTCCCATGTAACAGTTCAGCTTCTCAATAGCTGTATTTGAAGAGACTCAGGCCCGGGTCTCAGTTGCTTGTTTGTACAAGGGGACTGGTTGTTGAGGATTTCGGGTCACTGTCACAGAGACAGAAGGGGAGGCAGCTTTGGGCTGACTTTTCCTCAGAGACAGAGCTAGTGGGGTAGTTGAAGCCCAAGATTGCAGCACTCCAGCCCTTTCCCTGGCTGCCAACATCAATTTGGATGAACAGCATTCTTTGTTTTACAATGGGAAAAGGAAGTCATCCAATCCCATTGAATTCATGTCTTTGGCAAGCACTCTGTGACTGCCAAACTACTTTCTCCATGGTTGTTTGTCCAAGTGTGTCTCCCCTTTACAATGTTCCTAGGGTGCTAGGGAGGTCTGGGGGTGAGGATCTTCTTGGGTACCCCAAGGAGGGACTTGAACCAGCATATAGGGATGGCACCCCAGAGCTTGCTGAGCTGGGAGAGCCAAGGCCACAATGCTCAGACAGGAACAAGGAGTGTGGACTCCTCGCTGACCTGCTTTTCTTAAAATGCCGCTCTGAGTCTTCCCTTCCATGTGTGCAGGGCCCTCTATATTCCTTGAACTCACAACTATGATGACATCTGCCATTTTTGCAGATCAAGATGCAGCCCCAGGCTCTGAGTTTGGAAGGCAAAGGGACCTGTTCTTCCACCTGCTGTTCCCAGGCTGTTCCCCTCCTGGACAGCAGCAGTTACCATTCTAAGGTTGGCAGGGATTTCCTGGAAGAAAACAAGGCACTTGTGGACTTTGGATGCTCAATTTACTTTTTCTAGCTTCTTCTATTGCATGGCCTTCCCAGCAACCTAAACAAGTTGCTAATACAAAGTTCTTACTGTACTTTAAAGTTTATAACCAGTCCTTCTGACCACCCTGGGAGGCAATAGGGGTTGGCAAACAGTTCATTTCCTTGGTTATTCCTCTAGAAGTTTTGGTTTTCTATTTTGAAGATGAAGAAATATGAGGTCAAGTAAGTAATGGAGTGAGATCCAGATCTGTTTTTATCTCAAAGCTCACGTTCCTAACTAATCTATGTTCCTAACTAATTTATGATTAGAACAGGGTTTTGTTCAGAGCTTCGAGGGTTTGCTCCCATGGAGGTTTCTGAATCCATAAGAGGTGATATTTATTCACTTCTTTATTTTTTGCAATGTTAGTGCTGGGGATAAAATCCAGGGTCTCGAATAGGTTAGTCAAATGCTCTATCACTGAGCTGCATCCCAACCCACAAACTTGTTTTAAGAAAAATAAACACAAGACACAAAGGGGAAAAACAAAAACAAAAATAAGCCCACTTCTGGTGGGAACAAAATGTGGAGCAGTTCAGGAAGGATTTCTTCTTGATCAAGCAAAGTTCTTTCCCTCCTCTTGCCTCTGGCTTCACCCTGCTTAGCACCCACCCACCTGGTTGACTCCCATATGAAGGGCAGAATTGGGATTTCTACTGGTGTTTTTGATATTGCAGTGAACAGGATGGCTCAGAGGAGATAAATGACTGACTGAGTGACTAACCAATGGTGGAGAAGCTGCTCAAATGACCAATAAGACCAGCTAGAAAAAGTTAGCAAAGAGTAAAATTAATGAGGTTTTGGGTATGTGTCTCCCAAAATCTAATTCAAAGGGTATATTGAGAATCTAATGAGCAAATTAAAGTTTGAAACATAAAAGGTAAACTATAAAATTGTATCAATAATTCACATAACTCATGTATGATATTCATATGTAGTATGTATAATGATTACTTTTGGATGTGGGAGTAGAACTCAGGTTCTCATGCATGCTAGATATGAGCTCTACTACTGAGCTAAGCGAAATAAGCCAGTCCCCCCAAAATAAAGATATGAGCTGGGTGTAGGAGTAGAAGTCAGGTTAGTTAGCTGGGTGTGAGAGTAGAACTCAGGTTCTCATGCATGCTAGATATGAGCTCTACTACTCATGCTAAGCGAAATAAGCCAATCCCCCCAAAATAAAGGCTGAATGTTTTCTCTAATATGCGGATGCTAATTCACAATAAGGGGGGCAGTGCACTAGAGAATAGAGTTACTCTAGGTAGAGGGAAGTGAAGGAAGGGGAGGGGAGGCGATGTGGGGATTTGAAGGATAGTAGAATGAAACAGACATTATTATTGTATGTATATATGTGACTGCATGACCAATGGGATTTTACAACATGTACACTCAGAAAAATGAGAAATTATTTCCCATCTATGTATGATATACTAAAGCGCATAAATGCATTCTACTGTCATGTATAACTAATTAAAACAAATAAAAGTTTTTAGAAAAGTAAAATTCTTAGTCTTGAGAATAGAAAAACATATCTCAGAAAAATCTTTATTATTTCCTCTTTTAATCAGCCACATCTGATTATATTCTTTTAATTTGTTCAATACTTTTGCTGTGTGAAGTTAGATTGAGTTTAAAAAATTGTCATCCTCTAGGGTATGATATGCATTACAGAAAATTACTGTCGTCATTCTGCATTTACACAGACAATTACAAAAGGGAAAATCTGAGATCTTGATTCTACTTCATTTTCTGTAATTATAAAAAGGAAATGTCTATTTTCATTTGGGAAATGGAATATATTTTATTAAAAATTAGATTAAAAGATATGGATAGTTGTCACTGTTCATACATAGCTTCAAACAGTGAAAATTCTTTTTTTGTTTGTTTTTTTGGTGGTATGGACCTCACACATGCTAAGAACATGCTGTAACACTGAGTCCAGAGAATGTTCTTAATGTGATATTTTACTCTTACTCATTTATTAACTTTCATTAATAGGCTTGGGTAGAAGGGAAGGGAGGTTTCTGAAAATTACTTCTTTTAAAAAAAAATTTTGTTGTTGCTAGGGATTTAATACAGGGACATTTTACCACTGAGCTATATCCCCAGCCCTTTTCATTTTTTATTTTGAGACAGGGTCTTACTAAATTGCTTAGGGCCTCACTAAACTGCTGAGGCTGGCCTTGCAATCCTCCTGTCTCAGTCTCCCCAGTGGCTCAGATTACAGGCATGTGCCACTATGCCTAGCCAGAAATTACTTCTTTAAGAATCCTTGCTGGGTATGGTGGCATACACTTGTAATCCCAGTGGCTCTGGAAGCTGAGACAGGAGGATAAGGAGTTCAAAGCCAGCCTCAACTATTTGGCAAGGTGCTAAGCAACTCAGTGAGACCCTATCTCTAAATAAAATTCACACAAAAGACTGGGGATGTGGCTCAGTGGTAAAGAAAAACAAACAAACAAACAAAAAAGACTCCTATATTACGTATTTCATATATATATATGTGTGTGTGTGTGTGTGTGTGTGTGTGTATATACACACACACACATATATATATACAGAGAGAGATAAATATAGGTATAGATATAGATAATTATATGTGATATAGTGGTTATATATATAATGATAAATCACATGTATACATTATGAAATATATGTAAAAAGGTTTATTTTGGCTGGGTGTGGTGGTACACATTTGTAATTCCAACTCCACAGGAGGCGTAAGATAGGAGAATTGCAAATTTGAGGGCAGTCTGTCTCAAAAAAAAAAAGATGTAGTTCAATGGTAAAAATACTTCTATGTTCAATCTCCAGTATCACAAACAAACAAACAAAAAAACCCTCTAGATCTATTTTTTCTGCTTAAGCCCTCATGGTTTGCTATATGAATGTGATATTGGCTCATATAGAATATATCACTTTAAAATGATTCATATAGCTAAGTGTCTTTAGCAGGCTTGCCTCCTTTTGTTATTGAAGAGTATAGACAATTCTACATTAGTACTTTCTGACACTATTGTTAGTCTAACTGAGGGCAACCACCATTCTTCCAATTGCTCAGGCCAAAAGTTTTGGAATTTTGTAATGTTCTATAGGAAGTGCTTTTGGCTCAGCCTTTGGAATATATCCAGAAGTGCCACCCTGGGGTGAGTGAGGCACTGGGTTTGTGCATTGGTCTATTCCCTCAATCTGCCTTGGTCCTTTTTCAATCTCACTTCCTTTCAGAATCTGAGTCAGATCAGGTCCCTGTCCCCATTCAGAGCCCTTCTCACTCTAAGCAGAAGCCAAAGTGCCGAGGAAGTGTTGCCATGCCCACACTCAGCCTCCCACCACTCCCTCTGTGTGTTCTATTATCACTCTGCTCTGCCAATATAACCTTCTTTGTCCTCAAACATTCTGGGCATGCTTCTCTCTCAGGATCTTTCTCCAGCCATTCCCTTAGCCTAAAATGTTCCTCTTCAGGATATTTGTTGTGTTAATTCATTTCAACTCCTTTGGGTCTTTGCTCAAATCTCACTTCTCAGTAAGACCTATTCTGAACTCTCCTATTAAAGGCAACAAATCACCCTGTGCACAAACCCTCTCCCTCCAACAGTGCCAGGCTCCCTTATCTCATAAGCCTTCTCTCTCTCTCTCTCTCTCTCTCTCTCTCTCTCTCTCTTTTTGGTGCTGGGAAGAAACCCTAGCCATGGACCTGCAGCTGCTCACTTTCAGGAGGGCAGAAAACCCTTTGCCCAAGAAGCCAAAGGTTGAGTGAACTACAAGTGCTGGGCCAGTGAGGCTGAGTGTGAAACAGGTATCATTTGTTATCAGATCTGAGATCTCACCTGACATACAGGTGATGCTGTGGGTGAATATCCTCAGAAGTGTCGGATCCTGTGTTGACCAATAACTTTATAAATGACACCTCACTGCCTGATGGAACCAATTCTCTCCATTTTTACATGTGGATAACCAGTGAGAGATGGATCCCATGAGACGCTATGGCCTGCAGGCCTTGGCTCGGGCCCGAAGTCTCAGAGATTTACTTGCATAATTTACATTTTGGGATTTAAAAAGCTAGTCCTTTCCCAGAGATAATGTTTCCGAGCTGTTGTCTGGAGATGCGCAGATTCTGTTAAAAAGTGTACCCAATGCAAAATAGGCCATGTGTTGTGACATGTTTAGAATGCAACTAGGGAAGGAAAACTGAATCACAGCTGTGAAAATGTGGTCACAGAGGAGAAAGCATCAGGGTAAGAGTTTGCCAGGTGACTCCAGCAATGTGTTGGAACAGTTAGCCCAGCAGGCTGACACAAGTCCTCCTGCAGGCTTGGCAGGGGAGGCTGCTGTTTCACAGGCTATCTACTTGATAAGAGTATTCTTTAAGCATATCAGATTTCCTTTGTTCTGTTTTTATATTCACTAAGTAACTTTCTCATCTTCATTTGCATTTCCAAGTGAAGTTTTCCCACTGGAAAGAAACTGTGATAACTGGTTAAAACAAGGGTCATTAGGCATGACTTCCATGGAAATGAATGCATTAGCACTTGGCCATGCCCATCTTCAGTCTTGAGCTTGGACTTAGAAAGTTGCTATAGTTTGGATCTGAAAAGCCCCCTAAAGATTCGTGGGTTGAAAGCTTAGCCTCCAGTGCAGCAATATTCAGGGGTGGGGCTTTGGGGGAAATGATTGTGATACAGCCAGTTACTGCTTCCCCACATGTTGAAGTTTGAACCTTAGAGAAGCACGCTGAGGCAAGCATATGAAGCAGGGTTTATTTTAAAAAGGGGTAACATAGACTTCTCCCAGGAGGGAGAAGGGGGCCATAGCGGTATCCTGGTATCCTAAGAAGTGAGGTGTGAACCCTTTTTATATGTCCTAGGCTTCCTTTGTTCTCCTGCCTTTCCCCCATATCTTTCTCCTTTCTGTATATGTTTTTTTTTATTGGTTGTTCAAAACATTACAAAGCTCTTGACATATCGTATTTCATACATTAGTTTCAAGTGGGTTATGAACTCCCATTTTTACCCCAAATACAGATTGCAGAATCACATCGGTTACACATCCACATTTTTGCATGATGCCATATTAGTGACTGCTGTATTCTGCTACCTTTCCTATCCTCTATTATCCCCTCTCCCCTCCCCTCCCATCTTCTCTCTCTACCCCATCTACTACAATTCATTTCTCTCCTTGTTTTTTTCCCCATTCCCCTCACAACCTCTTATATGTAATTTTGTATAACAATGAGGATCTCCTTCCATTTCCATGCAATTTCCCTTTTCTCTCCCTTTCCCTCCCACCTCATGTCTCTGTTTAATGTTAGTCTCTTCCTCCTGCTCTTCCTCCCTGCTCTGTTCTTAGTTGCTCTCTTTATATCAAAGAAGACATTTGGCATTTGTTTTTTAGGGATTGGCTAGCTTCACTTAGCATAATCTGCTCTAGTGCCATCCATTTTCCTGCGAATTCCATGGTTTTGTCACTTTTTAGTGCTGCGTAATACTCCATGGTGTATAAATGCCACATTTTTTTATCCATTCATCTATTGAAGGACATCTGGGTTGGTTCCACAGTCTAGCAATTGTGAATTGTGCTGCTATGAACATCGATGTGGCAGTATCCCTGTAGTACGCTCTTTTAAGGTCTTCAGGGAATAGTCCGAGAAGGGCAATAGCTGGGTCAAATGGTGGTTCCATTCCCAGCTTTCTCAGGAATCTCCATACTGCTTTCCAAATTGGCCGCACCAATTTGCAGTCCCACCAGCAATGTATAAGAGTACCCTTTTCCCCACATCCTCGCCAGCACTTGTTGTTGTTTGACTTCATAATGGCTGCCAATCTTACTGGAGTGAGATGGTATCTTAGGGTGGTTTTGATTTGCATTTCTCTGACTGCTAGAGATGGTGAGCATTTTTTCATGTACTTGTTGATTGATTGTATGTCCTCCTCTGAGAAGTGTTTGTTCATGTCCTTGGCCCATTTGTTGATTGGGTTATTTGTTTTCTTATTGTCTAATTTTTTGAGTTCTTTGTATACTCTGGATATTAGGGCTCTATCTGAAGTGTGAGGAGTAAAAATTTGTTCCCAGGATGTAGGCTCCCTATTTACCTCTCTTATTGTTTCTCTTGCTGAGAAAAAACTTCTTAGTTTGAGTAAGTCCCATTTGTTGATTCTAGTTATTAACTCTTGTGCCTTGGGTGTCCTTTCTGTATATGTGACTAGGCCCAGGACTAGGCCCAGGAATGCTCCATGGGACAGCCAAAATGTGGGAAACAGGTGAGCTGAAGGGGGAAAGGCAGGATGGTGCAGCCCAGGACACATTAATTAACAACCTTATAGCTCCCTGTAGGGAGGGACAATTCCTGGGACAGCTTACCTGAGCAACAGTTTGGAGCACTGCAGGTTCTTGATAAGGGTGGTGAAGGAAGGGTTCTGAAAGAATTAACATTCCAATCGCTCAGGGGACAGTCTCCAACTTCCTGGGATTCACTCAAAATTGGCCTAACTCGATTTACCTATCTATAGGGACTGCCTGTCTAATTCTGTCTTCAATTGGGTCGTCAGGGCTCTGACCTCTTCAATGAATTAATTCATTGATGGATTCAAAGCTGAGTGAGCTTTTTGGTAAGTGGTGAAAACTAGAGAAGGTGGGACCTAGGTGGGTTCTTGTGAAGTGTGCTCTTGGGGCCCTATTTCTTGTTCTCAATGCTCCCACCACCCCATCCCTGTTTCCTGGGTGCCATGAGCTTTTTTCTGCCATGCCTTTTCTACCCTGAATTCTGGCTCACCTCATGCATATAGCTAAGGAGCAGATGCCCATGGACTGAAACCTCTGAAACTGTGAGCCAAAATAAATTCTTCCTCAAGTTGTATTTCCCAGGTATTTTGTCACACTGATGGAAAACTGACTAATTTGTGGGCTTCATCATGTAATCAACACAGGCTTGGAGTGAGTGAAATCTTAGTCTCATTCTCAGTTCCCCTATTCACTAATATATGATCTTAACCTTTTAACCTCTGAGCCTCACTTCTTTCCTGTGTAAGACAGAGATAACACAACTTTGCAGAGCTGGGATGAAAATCAAGAAAAATCTAGGCAAAACACTCAAGATAAAGTAATGTGGTAGACATCTGATAAATGGTGCCATCCATGGTGATACCAGAGTTCTTTCAGCGAGCCGCATGAGCAAGCCACACCTGGAGTGAGCCCAGCTATAGGCAACAACCTGGCCAGTCAAGTTTGTTTTGGTTTGGAACATCAGAAAAAGCTCTGAAGACAGAAATCTTTAGGAACCTAGGTCTGGTTCCACCACTAGTTGGTTTAGTGACTAAGCAAGTGACATAATTTTCTTGGCCTCAAGAGCTCTCATCTGTTAAATGATAGAGAATTGGGCCAGATTGAATTTTAGCGTTTACTTACACTGTACCACATTCCATGAAAGGCTTGAGAGAGCTGATTGAACCAGATGATTTCGAAACATTTTATGCTTTAAGATTACATGGCGAAAGTGTTCAAATGTGCACACTTCATATATCTATACAAGACACCTAGCACAGATTTGGGAAAGAGGAGCATGACTTAGAAGAACCAGGCAGCTCCCCATTCGCTGCTTCTGGAGATGGAATGGCCGCGGGTGGGCTAGCCTACTTTTTACTTCTCCTCAGGCACAGTCTAGACCACTGGTTTCAGTTTTCTTTGGAGAAAGCTTTCTTGGTATTAGAATCACCGAGGGTGAGAATTGAGACTCTAGTCCTTGCCCCTTCCATTCTGATTCTGTCATCGTGGGCTGGGGGCCAGGAATAGGCATTGGGAATCAGCCTGAGCCATTCTGAGGTAGATCTATGACCACCTGGCCCTGGATATTTGTTTCCTCCCATGGTTCTTTCTGCTGATCCTGTCCTAATTCTGGTGCATAAGAGGGCAGGGAAAAAAGAGGCCCTGCTCATTGAGGAGGAATGAAACTCTGCTCGCTGCAGAGGGCTGGATGGCATCCGAATCAATGCCAACAAATGTATCATGATTTTGTCAACTGGAATCCTGGGAGAGAGAGGGAGGTCAGCATCACAAACCACAATGAACAGAACACAGAAGTAATAGCAGAGGAAGAAGTATCAAGTCAAAGGCACTAAAATGATGGCTACTTTCACAATATGACCTATCTTCTCCCGGAACCCTGTTTGCCTGGATGCAGACTGACAACATCTGCACCCGTGTGCCAGCCTTTGGTGGTGGCTTCAGAGCAAGTGCCCTTGGTGGGAGAGGGAAAAGCCTCTTCAAGGCTGTGTGGTGAGCCTGTGATCAGGGCAGGTATGTGCCTGGCTGCCTGTGCCTCTGAAGTCACCCAAATAGGGAGCAGCTTTTCCAGTTCTGCTTTATCCTGAAGGAAAGATAGGCCTTTAAGGGAAAATATTTCCTAGTATTTGGTGAAATTTTTATAACTGAAGTTTTGTATCAGAAGCAAGATGTGAATAGTATGGGATCATAAGGGAAAGACTAAATTTAGTTTTCCTCATTCATAGATCACATGGAGAAGAGACTGCAGTGATAAAGGCTCAGAACGATTTGGATCTTCTGGTTAAAAAAGAGTAGGCAACAAGGACATTTCTGAATAAAGAGCAGTCATATCAGTATGTAGTATATCACTATGTAGTATATCAGTCATATCAGTATGTAGCCCTGATATTGAAGTACTACTGGGAGACACTAACATATGCTGATCCTGTGACAAGGATGGAGGGGCTTGAAAGACAGGTGGAAGAAGCAAATAGCAATTTGGAACATGAATACCTGAAAAATAAAAGCCATTTCTTCCCTGAGTCAATGATGATTAAGACCATGAATTTCAGAAACTAACTTACTTGAGCTGTTTCAGGTCTTTCTGTGTGAACTTAGACAATTACCTAAACTGCTGTCAGCTTCTGAACCCATAATGTAAAGACAATAATATGATATATTTTGCTGGGTTGTTTTGAGGATTAAGTCAGTTAATAGAGGTAGAGCATTCAGAAGGGTCCCTGGCAGATAATACTCCATGAAAGTTAACCATCATTCAAAAGGAGTGGAAGGAAAGTTATACTTAGGATGAAGATGTTAGTTGCCAAGTTCTGTTTTAAACAAGTTTCAGTATTTTAAGTGAAACTTTTAGGCTGTGGGTGTAGTTCAGTGATATAGCACTTAGCTAGCAAGCATGAGGTCCAGGGTTTAATCACCAGCAAGATACACACACACACACACACACACACACACACACACACATACACACGAGTTAATGAGCTAGAAAGAAAATAAGAAATTGTAAATTATCAATATCATTCTTCCCTCTTTTTATTTACCCCCATGTAAACATGTTGTGTTTTTTTCTTCACCAAAAAAATTCCTCCTTGGCACATGAGTTGTTATGATTTGGATACAATGTGTCCCCAGAAAAGCTCATGTGATGTGTTAGGTAATGCAGGAATGTTTGGAGGTGAAGTGATTAGATTATGAGAGCTGTAACCTTATCAGTGGATTAATCCATTTGAATCAATAATTTGAATGGACTACTGTGTGGTAACCTTAGGCAAGTAGGGCATGGCTGGAGGAGGTAGGTCACTGGGGATGTGCCCCTGTAGATTATGTCTTGTCCCTGGTTCCTTTCTCTCCCCCATCCTGCCCCCTCTCTTCTTCCTGGCTGAGAATAAGCTGACATAAGCTGAGAAACTTTCCTTCACCATCCTCTTCCATCATCAGGCCCAGAGCAATGGAATTAACCAACCATGAACTGAACCTCTGAAGCCGTGAGCCCAAAATAAACTTTTCCTTCTTTAAGTTGTTCTTGTCAGATATTTTAGTCACAGTAATGAGACAACACATAAGCTCATTCAGTTACTGCATCATTTCTCTCCTTCATTTGTAGCACAACTCTGAAAATGTTGACGTAGACTCCATTTCCAATGTACCTCATACCATTCTCTCCAGAGCCTTCTCCAGTCAGGCTTTGCCCCCGATGAGATTACCATTTTCAAGTTGCCCAATGACCGTTAGGAGCAGTATATACACACAATAGTTTGGATTTTGAGTGTCCCCCAAAGGTTCTGTGGTGCTATCGGGACATAGTGAAACCTGTAAGAGGTGGGCCTAGTGGAAGGAGGTTAGGTTATTGGGGGTGTGCCTTTAAAGAGGGTCCTGGGACACTGAACCTTTCTGGTCTCTCTTTGCTTCCTGGCTGCCATGAGGTGAACATCTTCCTCTGTTACATGCTCCTACCATGATGTTCTTCCTTGCTATAGGCCCAGAGGCAACAAGGGCCACATGGCCATGGACTGAAACCTCTGAAACTATGAGCCAAAATAAAACCATTTGTCTTATAAGTTGACTATCTCAGGTATTTTGCCACAGTGATGATAGTTTGAGACTCACTTCTCAGTCCTCTTTCTTGACCCATCTTTACCCCTTGGCACAATCAATCAGCCCCTCTTCCTTACACAATTATCAGAAATTGGCTTCTGGGTCAGGCATGGTGGCACATGCCTGTAATCCCAGCGGCTCAGGAGGCTAAGGCAGGAGAACTGTGAGTTCAAAGGCAGCCTCAGCAATGGTAAGGCGCTAAGCAACTCAGTGAGACCCTGACTCTAAACAAAATACAAAATAGGGCTGGGGATGTGGCTCAGTGGTTGAGTGCCTCTGAGTTCAATCCCTGGTAATGCTCTCCCCCCCCTGAAAAAAGAAATTGGCTTCTGGGAGGCTGCACACCCCTAGTTGTCTTTCTACATCCCTGGTTGCTCCTTTCAAGTCCACTGTGTTGTTCCTCCTCACTCCAAAACTGCCTGTGGTATGCTTCAGGGCTAGCCATTGGTCCTCTTCTCTTCACTAGGTGATCTCATCTAGTCTCCTTGCCACCAATGAGCTGATGTCTCTCAGTTTTACATTTCCAGGCAAGAAAAGTAAAACTGTTGCTTTCGTTCCAAATTTTATGGTCAACTGTCTTGTTGAACAAGTATCTTAAACCTCACATGTCCAGCATGGAACTCCTGCTCTTTCTCCCTAAACTCACTTCTCACATAACTTCTCATTTAGTTGCTGTTATAGACTGAATTATGTGTTCCTTCAACACACAGAGATGCATATGTTGAAGTCCTAACCTCTCCCAAGTGACCTTATTTAGAGATAAGGCCTTTAAAGAGGTGATTAAGTTAAAAAAAAAGTCATCACAGTGGAGACTTGATCTGATAAAAGTGGTGCTGGTATCCTTTATAAAGTAGGAAGAGACATCAGAGCTCTCTCTTATCACATGAGGATACAAGAGGATAATTCTCTGCACATCAGAAAGAGAAATCTCACCAGAAATAGACCCTGCTGGCTGGCACCTTGATGTTGGACTTCCCAGCATCCAGAACAGTGCAAAATAAATTTTTGTTGTTTAAATCATGGAGTCAATGGTCTTTTGTTATGGCAGTGCAAGCTAATACAGTCCACCCAACATCTAGCATCATCTTTGACTCCGTTTTCTTTCACATCTTACATTCAATCTCAGCAAATCCTGTTGACTCTGTCTTCAAAATACACCCAGATTTTATCTATTACTTATCACCAACATGATTCAAGCTGCTGTGATCTTTCTTAGCTTGTTGAAATAACCTTCAGGCTGCTCTCCCTGCTTTGGATTATACCACTCCCAACACCAGTTTATTCTCAAAACAGCAGCCAGAGCAGTGTTTTTCATGCTAAAACAGATTGTGTTTCATTTCTGTGCTAGAACACTTTGAACTGGCTTCCCATTTTGCTCAGAGAAAAGTCATCGTCCTTATGAAATGCACTTCAGGGTCCTGTATACCCTATGCTCCCCTGTCCCCACATTACCACCTGTGGCCACCACCTTGAGGGCTCTGTCTTCCCGTGTTCTATTCTTATCACGTTGGCCTTCCAGTAGTTCCTTGTATAGATTTGCACATGCCCGTGTTCCTCCCAGTTTCAGGTCTTGGCTCAAATGTCATGCTCTCAGCGAAGCCTTCGTGACTACCCTATTTGGAATTGCAACCTCCCCACTCACCACCACACATAACCTCTTTCCCTGCTTTGTTTTCTTCCACAGCTCTGTTATCATTTAACATTGTGTAATTGTGTATAGTTTTCTTGAATGTTTGTTAACTATCTTCTGCCACTGGAATATGAAAACAGGCTGGAGGTGTAGCTCAGTGGTAGAGTGCTTGCCTAGAAAGTGGGAGACTCTGGGTTGCTCTGGGTTACACCCCCAGCACTGAAAAAAAAAAAAAAAAGAAAAAAGAAAAAAGAAAAGAAAGCAAGCATAGGTTCTGTACTGTATTCCCAGGCTGCAAACAGCATCTGCCACAGAGTGGTGCCCTATAAGTATTTGTTGAATGGATGACTCTTTCTTTACATTTTTGAGAAAGCATGATCTTTTGAACTAAAGTGTTCTTTGATATTGGTTGGCATGACTGTCTTTAAGTGAATACTTTTGCTCTTAAAAGAACAATCTCTCTTTTAAGTAGCCCCACAGCTCACTAAATCCAGACAGCTTAAATCATAGGGTTACCCTGAACTGCATAGTCCTCATTGTAGGAAAAAAATCTATCAAGAAAAAAACATTTTGAATTCTGCATTTATAAACCTAAAGGAAAAAGTAACATTATAATAGTATTTTTAAAAAGTAAAGGTTGGCATAGTAAAGGATGCTTTTAAAGACAAATTAGGCTGGGCGTGGTGGTGCACACCTGTAATTCCAACAGTTTAGGAGGCTGAGGCAGGAAGATGGTGATTTCAAAGCCAGCCTCAGCAAAGGAGAGGCGCCAAGCAACTCAGTGAGACCCTGTCTCTAAATAAAATACAAAATAGGGCTGAGGATGTGGCTCAGTGGTTGAGTACTCCTGAGTTCAATTCTCGGTATCCAAAAAATAAAAAAGACAAATTAGTTGAGATACTTGAGTCCTTTTGGAAAACAAAAACTCAACCTTTACCTTCCACTTGATGACTGAAAAGGCTTCCAAAGGAGCATGAAAAGTATCCATTCTTCTGCTGTTGGAATAGCCCTTGAAGAAACAATGTATGGGGGCTGGGGTTGTGGCTCACCAGTAGAGTGCTTGTCTAGCATGTGCTAGGCCCTCAGCACCACATAAAAATAAAGAAATAAAATAAAGGTATTGTGTCCAACTATAACTAAAAAATAAATATTTAAAAAATTATCAAAAAAAGAAAGAAAGAAACAACATATGGGTTTCTAGCACTCTCAGTAGTCTCCCATGGATTCACCTGTAGAAAAAGGAAAATTATAGCTGCAGGTATGATGTCTTCCCAGTGCCCCTCTTGGGTGTGCGGCGAGCACTTTCCCTGGATACCTGCAGCAAGCAATGTCCTTTCAGGGCTTCTTCCTCTGTTCAGGAACTTCACCCTGAGCCCCAGGAGGATGCCTGACAGCTCACAGGCTGCAGCCAAAAATTGTTATTAGAACACTGTGTCCTAACGTCTCCTGCAGAGACTTCTGACATTTTTGCTTTAGAATCCCCTCTCCAGGAAAAGCCTTCTACAAAACAAATCTAAAATGATCTAAGGTCATAAAAAGTATTCTAAAAAAAAAGTATTCTAACAAAGAGGGGGGTGACTACCCAACTGTCCACAAGAGGCACCTTGACCAGTCCAGCTGAACTGAGTCTGCCCTGAACCTGCTTGCTTCCACATAGGAATTATTCCTGGTTTCTTCATCCTGTGAGGCCAAAAACTAAGTGCAGGTTGTGACAAATCTACACTACCCCCATATCCCTATTTGGTGGAGAACTCGTTATGGAGAGCCTGGTCACTGAACTTGGCTCCTGCCAGCCCTTGACTACAAGGTCTGATTCTGAGTAATTCCAGTTTACCCTTCAGAAGTGCTTCTCTTGATAACTATACCTTGCCTTAGAACTTTCTGGGACAGGTTGGTAAACAGCTAATTATTTAAACTTTAAATAGCAGGAAAGGATTAAGAAAAACATATAATCAATGCTTATATGGCACCTTCAAATACAATCCCTTATATGCTAAAAGCCAGTGTTGCTTTCTGTCCTTTGCCACTGAACTCTGGGGGTCAGAAATGATTTGTAAATGTCTTTTAGTATGTACCTAATCTTGTTGCATACAACCTGGTTAAAATATCAAACAGCTCAGAAGGCCTCTGTGAAACAAAACAGGCCCTTGTTCCATCTCTCTCTACCTCTCTCTACCTCTCCTTTCCCTCGCAGGGTACGTTCAACTTTACATAGTCATAGTTAACATTCATGTTTCTCAGTGCTCTATCTATAGATTTATTCCAAACTTTCAAAACAATCTTGTGTAAATGGCAGAGCCTGTTAAGATCTTTTGGTTCTAACTCTCTAGGGCTGTGTCCATGTGCGATCACAAAACTCTGGCATGGCCCATCCAGTTATCTTCCAATCATCCCCTTTGGGGTGGCAGGAGTCTATGCAGGCAGTGGCAGATCCCATCATGTCAAGACTCTTCACTCTGCACGTACCTATATATCTGGAAACTGGGCTTGCGAGGCACCACACAAGAGTTGAGCAATTACCTGGGAGGTAATTACTGTCTGAATCTTGCTCAATGCCTTGCTTTAAAAATCAGTTCACCCATGTTCAGGCCTCCAGAAGGCCCGTTAGAGACTTCAGGCTTTAGGACAAGAGAGTTGGCAGAGATGGAAACATAGGATTCAGTTTAGTAGTTAGTGCCTATTGACATCACCCTGTACAAACTGCACAAAAATAAAAAATTGTAGATAGAAAAAGTACTTTAAAAAAGTTACAGAAATCCTTTACAGCAAATTATTATTGTGATTACTGAGGACCCACATTCAGGTCATAGCACAGTACACACCAATAAGGTAAGGATTATATAACTTTTAGTTTTAGACTGGACTCAAATGCACCAAGGTTTGATTCTTGGCTTTGTCCCTTATGAGCAATTGATTCATTTCAACTTAACCTCTATACATCTGTTTCCTAAGACATAAAGGATACCTATTTTATAGATCTTGTGGGATAATGAACCTAACATGCCCAGCATGCTCTGTCAAATAGTACAGATCAAATAGATGGCTGTCCTTTCTTGGCTCCTTCCCTCTTTTCTGACCCTATTCCTAATGGATTTTCATGCTCTGCACTCTAGCTGATCCTATTTCCAGTCTAACAGCTGCAGACTGACCTTGTCTTCAAGTACTTTTTTTTTTTTTTCCCAAATACAGTTTCTGGAAAAAAATTCCAGCTGTCTCCCCAATCCTGTTTCTGCGGGCTGGAATTTTTTTTTTTTTTTTTTTTTTTTTTTGGTGGTGGTGTTGGAGATTGAACTCAGGGTCTTGTGCTGGCATACTATCTATCTATCTATTTATTTATTTACAGTGCTAGGGATTGAACCCAGTGGTCCTTAACCATTGACATCCCCAGTCCTTTTTATTTTTTTATTTTGAGACAGGATCTTGCTAAGTTGTTTAGGGCCTAGCTGAGTTGCTGAGGCTGATCTTGAACTTGCAGTCCTCCTGCCTCAGCCTTCCAAGTCGCTCAGATTATAGGCATGTGCTACTGTGCCCAACTGCTGGCTAGAATTTTTAAGTTTTGAAATATTGTACCTTTTCAAGGTAGAATAAAAGTAATATTTTCCTTTTTTATTTCTTTATGTGCATTACTACAAGCCTTTAGAGATATGGTCAGTCTTCATCATTGTAAGTCTAGAGAGTTGGGGAGAGACTAAGATGATAAAAATTCTAGTGTTTTGTGATTATTGAATGAATTAAGATCCCAAAATCTATGAGTCCTTGTGTCCTGGTTTCACACAATGAGGCACAATACGCATATGTACCTCATTATACTGTTAGTGTTACTTTCCTTGGCCAAATTTTGAAAAGGTACCATAGTGAGAAAACCTTCATACAATCCCTCCAGTTTCCATTGAGTGTGCATAGAAATGTTATGAGAGGCAATGTGCTATTTTATCCATTACAATTTTGTGTGTGCACATTTCCATTTAAAGCCTACTGACAATAATTATAAAAGAAATAAAAGAACATGACTGATAGGCATAAACATTGATGGAAAGTACACTGGGATATACCATTATCACCAAGCAACCCGTGCATCAGAATTAATGAGCAATGCAATTGAATTCCATGGCTACATTTTACAAAATCACTGAAATACTCCTTAGAAACTTTCAAGGCATCGTCAATCTTCTTCAGGCTTGTCTTAGTTACAAAAATGAAATGAAAGATAACAGCCAGTTGCTCCAAGTTTGGACATTCAAGCACTGGATTATCCCGACCTTCTGGGTAAGTTTTCTTTTATGGCAACAGCTATAAGCCTCTTTTCTCCCTCTCAATGAACTTTTTATTTAGATGAAATTTAGATTTACAAAATTACTATGGTGACAGTACAGAAAGTTCCATATAATTCATACCCAATTTCCTCTAATATTCCATCTTATTTCAGGATGGGATACTTGTCAGAAATAATGAACCAATATTGACATATTATTATCAACTAAAGTCCATACTCAGATTTCCTCTTATTTGTTTGTTTGTGGTGAGAGGAATTGAACCCAGGGCTTCATGCACACTAAGCATGTTCTCAGCCACTGAGCTACACCTCCAGCTCCTGAGTCTTTTATTTTTGAACTAGAGTCCTTTTTCTATCCCAGAATCCCATCAGGATACCACCACATATCGCCTCATGTCTCTTTAGACTCCTCTTGGCTGTGACAGTTGTTCAGACTTTCCTTTTTTTTTTTTAAAATGATCTGGAAGGTTTCTACAGCCAGGTGTCTGTAGAATGCCCTTCTACTGCGATTTGTGTGTTTTTCTCATGATTAAGCTAGGGTTATGGGTTTGCGGAGGAAGGTCAAGTGCTGTTCTCATCACATCACATCAAGTGTACAAACTATCCACAGGCATTATCACTGCTGATGTTGACTTTGACCCTTTGGCTTTGGAAGGTGTTTATCAGGTAAAGCTACTTTCCCCACTTCCTCTTCATCCTCCTTTTAAAATGTTTATCAGAAGAAAACATCTCTTCTCACTAAACTCATTCAGAGCACTGGCTTTCTATCAATGAGTGTTTATTATGTTGAAGTTGTCTTATGAATTAAGAACATTGTCTCTGAAAATAATGCTTCCTAAATCCTGATATCATGTCTACTAGCATCTCCTGAATGGTTTGAGGGGAGATAGTGGTCATATATTGGTTAGATATGCAGTGAGAAAAAAATTTCTCAACAGAAATATTCAGAATGCATAGGAGCCATTTTTATGGATATTTAAAATTATATTTATGGTTTTAATTTTCTTCCTATGCTCCAAATTAATTTTCCTGCTTTTTTTTTTTTTTGGTACCCAGGATTGAACTCAGGGGCACTCAACCACTGAGCCATATCCAGAAACCTATTTAATATTTTATTTAGAAACAGGGTCTCACTGAGTTGCTTGGCACCTTGCTTTTGCTGAGGCTGGCTTTAACTCGCAATCCTCCTGCCTCAGCCTCCAGAGCCACTGGGATTACAAGCGTGTGCTACTGCATCCAGCAGTTTTCCCATTTTTAAAAGAAACAATTCTCTGAAGTAATCAAAATAAGTCACTTAAATAGCCCTCTGTATTCTTCTATATTCAGATATATATATGGTAAGTCTTCAGTAGCTAGAGATAAATTTAATATAGAAGAATATATATATATATATATATATATATATATATATATATATATATATATATATTTGTATTTGTATATGGTGTTTGGAAGATGTCTGTACACTTTACCTTTACAAGACCATCATAAATGTAATACAGAATACATATACATATATATATATTGCAGTGTACCTTCTAGGCAAGTGCTCTATCACTGAGCCATCCCCATATTTTGTTTTTTATTTATTGAAAACTAGATTATCTGGTGTGGATCAGCATTTTTAGTCTTTGCAGGTCAACAGATTAGTAAGAGTGGGGCGATATCAGATGGAAGAATCAATGGCCAATGGACAGGTTGTTGGGAAGTGTCCCAGGACTGCAACCTGCATCCACCACTTTTAATTGTGGTATAAGCTGAAAGTGGTTTATGACAGGATATTGGATGGATGAAGGAAGGGTTTGAGGATGGAAGAAGCAGACTCTATGCTAAGCTTCCAGCCCCTAAGGCCACAATCAAGCAGTGGGTGCCAGGGGAGCATCAGCAAGCCATCTGCTGAACTGGCAGAACTGCTGGTGCAGAAGCACCCTGACTCAACCACAGTGCACCCCCACAATTTGGAGCCCTCACGCCCCGCCTTTTCTCCCACTGAACTCCTTTCTAAATCCAAGTCTTGCATGTTCATCTAATTAGCAGAATCTAACTCTCATGCAGAACCTTAGCTACTTGGGAGCTTGTGAAATGTCCTTTCCTATTCTAGCTTCAGAAAGGGAGGCACATTAGAATAGGGCTGAAATATAAAGAAAATAAGCAAACCGCCACTGTCTGGCATGCCACACAGACTCAACAATATTGCTCCTCCAATGGATAGGGCAACAAGAAAACAATACTTCCTAGGACCAGAGAGAGGAGAGAAATGAGGTTCTAGACTCAAGCCCAGATGATACCTCTTGATAAATTATCTGGTTGGAGCTGGTAGATGAATTGAGTTGTCATCAAGGTCTGAGTTCCAATCACAAAGGGAAAGGCACTTAATGAGGACTGTCTGTGACACCATGCAGTGGGTATCTAAACCAAATGAAGGGTGGACAATAAATTTTCATTTTCATGTTCCTGATAATTAATTTATAATGGCTTCCCTGGAACACTAAATGAAAAAAACTTTCTAGGTTCACTGGAGGAGAAAGATTTATTAGTAATATATCCACCATAGGCACAAGTCAGGCTGACTTGAATATTTATCACCTTTTTCATGATAGCCTCCGGACACCAGTAACAGGAATATAGTTCTCCTCAAGTTCCTTGCCTGTGTTGAAGAATAAAGAGAATGGGGTGGTCCAATGAACTGGGAGATAGAGGTACTTATAGATGACTCAGAGTCGAGAGAGAAAGAGGGCAACACGAGGTCACTCCTGAGGGGAGAAAAGTGGTGGTGTTTGGAAGATGCCTGTACACTTTACCTTTACAAGAACACCATAAATGTGACACAGAATAGCATATGACTATTCATCTTAAAGCCAACAAGTCAAGGCACTTTATTTTGGCAATGGGACAACTGAACTATTTATTTATTTAAAAACACACAAAAAGGGGGGAGTGGTAATTGACTTAAATAATGGAAATATCCAGTCTGACTTGATTCATAGTCTCAAATGACTTGAGCAAACGATGAAGCTCTGTTGGCTTCATTTGTAAACTCCAGATGGCAGCAAGATGGCTGCCAGCAGCGCTAGTGCCACACGCTCCTGAGCAGTTTTAGACTCTGATTCAATGAGCACAGAATTCCACACACACCAGTGTTACTTTTCAGTCCAATTAAGTCTCAAAATATGAGTTACATATTTCTTTAAACATTTGCCAGAATGACTAAAACTAAAGTGGCCTGTATGTGATTCTGTAGAAGTTGGTTCTAAATCATTGATTGTTAAGGACATTTTATAACTGAATTTTCAAATTGTTGTAGAATTCTTCTAAATGTTCTCCAAAGTTGCTCAAACACTCCACAATCAACCTTATTTTTACTTTAGATTCTTTTTTCCTCACTTTTCTTTATTTCTTTTGTCTTCCACTCCTTTATCAAATGATCTCAATTTAAAAGATAAATATAAAATGCCACTTTTGAAATCTCATGATTGCTGGGCATAGTGGTGCATGCCTGTAATCCCAGAGGCTCTGGAGGCTGAGGCAGGAGGATTGAGAGTTCAAAGTCAGACTCACCAATTTAGTGAGGCCCTCCCTAAAGCAATTTAGCAAGACCTCATCTTTAAATAAAATATAAAAAAGGGCTGGGAATGTGGCTCAGTTGTTAGGTGCCTCTGGGTTCCCTCCCAAGTACACACAAAAAAATCATTATTTCAAAATATACAGCACCTTTTAAAAATAAGGGCTAGGATAAAAATAATAAAACTTTAGAAGTATATAAAGAAAAACATGGAGCCTCATTTTAATACTCCTTACCAGAAGAGAGAGAGAGAGAGAGAGAGGGAGAGTATATGTGTGTGTGTGTGTGTGTGTGTGTGTGTGTGTGTGTATAAATCTTGTCTGTGATGGACAAAGTTTTATATTCCTTAACTTGGATATTCAGAATTTACATTTTTCACTCAAAGAAACATGTCCTCAATCTGCTATATTAACCCAGTGACAGACAACTTTTTAAAAATTAGGTTTACATTCATCTTTTTCTCCTCATATAAATATGCACAAACATATAAATATATCTAATCTAAATTTTAAATTATTTTATTTAAATCTTTTTAATGAAAAGATAAATTATTAAATTGTAGCCTTATTATTACAACTACTGTCACCAGTTATGCCAATACTCTTCATGCATATGGCTGCCATCACTCATGTCCCTAAATAAACATATGTCAGCTGAGCTACTGAAAAGGTCTTATCATATTTCTTCATGACATTGTTATTGCTACCTACCTCTTAATAAAGTGTTTATTACTTAAACACTTTAAATGATTTAAATTAGATGAAAAATTATCTCTAGAATTACATTTTAAAGAAGACTCTGGTGTGTGGCTGACGATGTAATAAGTCATACTAAATGGGACAAGCCCCAAAGCATCTGAGAGGCCATTAGGAATAATTATCCCGAGTGGTATCACTCATAGCCTGGAGTCATCTTGTCTGTTTTCTGTAAAAAATGCTGAGCACATTTTCAAAGTCCTGAAAATGGAAAACAGCACACAGCTCAAGTTTTCAAAAGGGGCTCTCTAGATCACAGTGCTACTGAGCCCAGGTTTTCACCATGCTGCCCGCATCCCTCTATGGGCAGTTCACAGGCACAGGACATCAGCACTCCATGAGCAGCCCCTGAAGCTGGGAATGTAACTCAGTGGTAGAGCTCTTTCCTGGCACATGCCAAGCCTTGAGTTGCATCCCTAGCCCTGGAAAGAAATAAAAAGAGCAGAAGATTTTGAAAATTTAAAGACTAATCACTTTGTCATAGAAATGGATCTGTTATTTAAATATTAGTTTCCATTCAACATATTTTGTTAAGAGAAGGATCCTCTATTCACCACAATGTTTAATTTGCAGCCAATCCCCCTAGGTGAAGTGAACTGTCATCTTTGGCCTGGGTAACTCTTTTACTTCACTGCATGCTGGGTGAAACCGTGAGGAACTTAGGCTCTTTTTCTTGACAACTAACTATCTAGAGTCAGCCGGTCAGTTCTCATGAAGAACAAAGTGACAAACAGATGTCAGAAGCCTCGGGAATGGAATCATCTCTCTTCTCTCTCTGTTCATTTTTAATATTTGGTGTTAAAGAAAAACAAAATAGGACATGGGTATATAAACAAGAGGGAGGATCTGGAAAAATGGGAAGAAATGCAGATTTTCCTCTGAAAGTTTCAATAATCTATGTCTCAACCTCTCTCTCTCTCCCTCTCTCACTCTTTCTCAACAGATATTCCAACAGTAAGGGTCCCACTTTCTCCTTGAAATCTTATAAAAAGCCAAGATTCTTGTGGGATATACTTTTCCTAATGAGCTAAGTTAGTTTTTATTCCTGTTGTTTGCTTTCAACCATAAAGATTTACCAGTTATTATTTGGATCTTAAATGTAATGCAAAGACCCATATGCTAAAAGTCTGGTCACCAGCTCGAGATGGAACTCTCAGGAGGTGGGACCTGGTGGGAAAAAGTTAAGTCACTCGGGGCATACCTTCAAGGGAATATTGGGACCCAAACCTCTTTTTTTTTTCCTCTTACTTTGTTTCCCAGTCACCATGAGGTCAGCAGCTTTTTACCACCACATATTCCTCACCATGATGTTCTGCTTCACAACAGGCTCCAAAGCAAGAGAGTCAACCAGCCGTGGTTTGAATGAAACCTCTGAAACTGTGAGCCAAAATAAATCTTTTCTTCTTTTAAGCTGATTTCTCAGGGATTCTGACCCAGCAACAGAACGCTGACTAACACGCTAGTTTTTTTTTTTCCTGTTGGCAGTAGATAATGCATATATTTCAGCTGAATTCAGGATTTCTATATTAGTGTCTTACCACTTTTACAAATGGGGAAATTTAGTCAAAAGGATGTGCCTCTCATTGCTATACTGGTGAGGTGATTAGAGCTGAGCTTTAGATGCAGGAAACATGCCTGCTTGGAGAGAAATTAGAGGCCTCCTAGAGACCTGTGGAGGCTTTTACATTACCCAGGCTTAAGATGACAGCAGGGAACCGGGGGATAGGGAATGTACTTTTGATGAGACACATTGAAAATGGGAATTGTGCCAGGCACAGTGGCACATGCCTGTAATCCCAGTGGCTTGTGAGGCGGAGGAAGGAGGATCATGAGTTCAAAGCCAGCCTCAGCAGAAGCAAGGTCCTAAGCCACTCAGTGAGTCTCTGTCTCTAAATAAAATACAAATTAGGGCTGGAGATGTGGTTCAGTGGTTGAATGCCCCTGAGTTCAATCCTGGGTACCTACCCCACTCTCCAAAAAAAAAAAAAAAAGAAAGAAAGAAAATGGGAAATGGGAATTGGCAGCTGAGAGGGCAGGGGATGAGGGGGAAGTACAAGTCAAATGTGAGGTTAAGGCCTTGGTGACCAGTGCACCTGCCACAGCACTAAGCCCCAGTACCGCGGCACTTTAATCAGATTCCATCTCCTTGGCCAGGATATCACATCCGTTAGTGACAGGGCTGGGATTAGAGCAGGCTCTCACAGATAAGTCAAGCCCTCATCCTGGGCTTAAGTGCATCCTTGACAACTTCCCTCAGCATTCCAAATGCACTGTATTATCTTCCATCTTTAAAAGACTCTCCTTCCAGCTTCAGCTCTCCCCTTCACAAACAAATGGAGGCTACTGCCACCATTTCCCCCTTCTGTATAGGATTTCCACACCAGCCACGTCACAGACACTGCCCCAAATTGGATGGACTCTTCTCCACTCTCCTCTTAAATGTCCTTCTCTTAGATGTCCATCGGCAGAGGTGTTCCCTCCTTGTTCACCCCTCCTTCCCTTCAGCCTCCCTCCCTCTGTTTCCATGGAGACAGCCTTCTACCTCTTGGCTGCTCCTCCTGGTCTGTGTGTTGGCAGCTTCCTCCAAGGCTGACTTCTCTTCTCCCAGCTCCCTCATCCCCAGGTCTACTTCATCATTTTCAGATGCCAGTGGCATAATGTCAAGAGTCAAATATATGCTCCCAGGTCCCTTCTTGAACTCGAGGCTCACACAACTGCCTCCTGGACTTGCATGTCTCTTGCACATTCCGTCGTAACAGGTCCCACATTCTGCTCCTTATCTCTCCTCCCCAACCTGCCCTCTGTGTCATCCTATTGTTCTCATGGTGTCATGGTAGGAGTTGTTCTGAACATTTTCCTCTCCCTCTTTTCCAGTTCATTAACCAGTCCTACTGGTCCCACTTCCCAAATCCATGTCACACCCGTCTGCTTGCTGTACTACAGTTCCCCAGCCACAGCCAAAATTTGAGTCCAAGAAATCATCTCTTGCCTGCAGTATCCCATTAGCATGCTAACTGGGCTGCCATTTGGCCTCTCCCCTCCACTCCACCCCATCTACTCTATAAGTGGTTTTCAAAACTATTCAAGAATAAATCTAATCATGAAAATCTCCTCAAAACAACAGATTCCCCTTGTAAAATGCAATCCCAAACCCTTTACCAATTACCAAGGCCCTAATGTCTTGTCTTCCTACATATGCAGTGTCCTCTTGAACCACTCTCTCTCTATTAATCATACTAGAGCCACTGCAGTCTCCTCCTGGTTCCTCAACTTACCATGCCCTCCCTACCTCAGGGTCTTTGCACATCCTGTTCCCCCATGCCTAGGACTCTCTTTCCCTACATCCTTTGCCTGGCCAGCTGTTTCTCATCCTTCAGGTCTCAGTTTAAATGTCAGAAATTTGTCCCTACCCACTCTCATCAAATCCCCAGACAGGCTTTACCTTATTGAGATAGCCTTTATCACGTGTTGTAATCATATTCATTTATGTGATTGTTTAATATCTGTTTTCCTCATCACTCCATAGGCTTTGCTTATTTATTCATTTGGCAAAAAATTTATTTCCTATTAGAAGTTAATCAATTAACAAATGGAGCCAATGTGATCAGAGAGGTGGTTGGGAACAGAGGCCACAGAAGGCCCTGGAGATGAGGATAGAGCCTGTTTACCTTGGACACCGATGGCTGGTGGTCCCCTCTCTGGGAGCCATTAATTAAGAGGACTTAATTGTTAGTCATCATTGTCATCACCACCATCTACCTCAGGTCTCTTCATGGTAAATGAAGATAGTAGATCTACTTCATTCCTTGGTTGCCTATTCCTAAGACACATGAGCCATAACACTGCTTTTGATATATCTTCAAATGAGGTGTCCCTGGTACTAAAACTGTAGCAGGATTCAATGGCAGGACAAGTAGAGGGGCAAAGCTGGCCTTGAATATTCCTGAACATTGGAATTACCCTTGCTGCTCTAGGTTACTCAGAACATAGACAACCACCACATGGGCCAAGTCAGGAAAATGGTAACATTTGCTCTTTGTTTCCTTTATGCACATGCAACCAAAAAATAGCCACAGTTAGTTGAATTCAAATCTGCTTCATGCCACGCACATGGCCACAAATAGGCCAGCAGAATTGCTCCATTATTCAGCTTATTCCTGATCAAGAATTATGAAAAGTGGGGTTGCCACAACTTTGTGCCTACAATGCATGTATTCAAAAGAGGGCAGGTTGCAAATCTATTAAACTTGGAAAGTTTGCTCAAAGAATGTGTTCAGGCCAGGCGCGGTGGCGCAGGCCTGTAATCCCAGCTGCTTGATGCAGAAGTGGGGAAGTCCTTTGTGTCTCAAAGAGAGAAAGCAACATTTGTGACCATAGCCATAATTATACATTATTTTCTATAGACGAGCAGTCTGAGTCTCAGAAGGAGACACCATTGTTTTATTTATTTTATTTTCCTTTTTTCAGTGCTGGGGATGGAACCCAGGACCTTAAGCATGCTAGACCAAGACTTTATCACTGAGCCACACCCCGGGCCCCTCCCTGAGAGAGGACACTGAAGAGCAAAATAGGTCAGCCTTAGCCCTCATCCCACTCCCACACCACAGCACAGGGGTAAGCAGGGTGTGCTGGTCAAGGACTGGTTACAAACTCTCTGGGGAAAAACCGTTTTTGTATATGTGGTTTATTATAAACCTTACTGAAAAGAAGGGTAAGTAGCACACAATTTACTATTAATAGTGAAATATACAATTTTTTCAATATTTACCATTTTTATTATAAATTCCAAATCACTAATTCTTGCAGAAGACTTTCATTGATTTCTGTCAAACCACTGTGTTGATAGGCTACAACTGATAAATAGGTGTGGGACCATCAGAAGTGCCACTTTTCCTTTAAAAGCCAGATGAAAGTGAAACAATGGAGACACATGCCAGAACTTCAGTCATTCATTCAACGACTTGAGCAACCTATTTGCTGAAATGGATAATGGCTTTTGAAAACTGAAAAAAAATTTTTTTTTGATATTGACATTGCTTTTTATTCCTATCACTTTCTTTTCTTTTCTTTTTTTTTTTTTTGAGAGAGAGAGAGAGAGAGAGAGAGAGATATTTTTTTTTTTAATATTTGTTTTTCAGTTTTCGGTGGACACAACATCTTTATTTTATTTTTATGTGGTGCTGAGGATCGAACCCAGAGCCCCACGCATGCCAGGCGAGCACGTTAATGCTTGAGCACATCCCCAGCCCTCCTATCACTTTCTTAAACATCGACAATAAATCAAATAAAACTCTAATTTGCAGTATTGGCCAATTTTCATGGTATAAATGCTGCCACCACTATGGTGATTTCAACCTACAAAGTGCACTCACATACTATTACATATATTTCCAAAATATGGATATAAGAAAATATAACAACATCAAAGCATAGAAAATAGAATAATTAAGAAGAGATGAGTTTTGATTATTACCTTTGTTTTAAATATAATTCATATAATTAAAAATTTTAAATTTGTGGTAAAATACATATAACATAAAATATAACACAAGTAATTTTTAAGTTTACAGTTCAGTGGGGTTAAGTACATTCCCATTGTTGTGCAAGTAATCTCCAGAACTTTTCAGCTTGCAAAACTAAAACTCTACAGCCATTAACAACTTCTGGTTTTCCTTTCTTCCATCCCCTTGCTATGCCCATTTTACTTCTGTTTCTGTAGTTGACTACTGGAAGTGGTTTTCTTTGATTCCTAGTTTGTTGAGTGTTGTTATCATGAAATGATGTTGGATTTTTTTCCCGAGTGTTTTTTAGGCATCATTGGAATTTATCATAAGTTCTTTTCCCTTCATTTGGCTTGTATGTGCATGTGCGTATGTAAAAATATGTATATGGATTTTCATATGTTGAACCATACTTGCATTCCAGGAAAATATCCCACCTGGCTATTTTGTACAATTCTTTAAATGTGCTGTTGAATTCGGTTTGCTGGAGTTTTGTTAAGGATTTTTGTATAAATAGTCATCAGGCATATTGGCAGTAGTATTTTTGTAATGTCTTTGGCTTTCATAACAAGAGTTTTGGTTGCCTCATCAAATGAGTTTGGAAGTCATCTCTCCTCTTTTATTTATTTTTTGGATTTAACTAAAATTTTCCTGAATCAACTTTTCACATTATCTGTGTGCTTTTCAATCAATTGACAAATTCCTTCAAGCTTAACAATGGTCTTTCCTGAACCAGTATGAATGGACTTCAGCACAATTCTGGAAGTGATCATGCCTGAATTATTTGTCTGTTTTGACCAGGAGCCTGAATGGAAAAAGGAAAAGCATCTACTTTTTTCAGGGAGAACTCTCTGATATTGGCTGGGAAGAAATGTTTTTCCTAATGAGCCCAACAAAGACATACATAGGAATGTTTATTGCAATTATCCTTATAAATGCCCCCTGACTTATAATGATATTTGACTTATGACTTTTTGACCCTAGGATGGTGCAAAAGAGATACTCATTCAGTAGAAACCATACTTCAAGTTTTAAAATTTGATCTTTTTCCTTGTTAGTGATATGCAGTACAGTTCTCTCTCATGGTGCTGGACAGCAGCAATGATCTGCAGCTCCCAGAGGGTAAACAACTGATACAGTGGACAGTGTTGCCAAGCTATGGTGGTCAGTAGGTTATGTATATTGGATGCATTTTTTACTTAGGATATGTTCATCTTATCATGGGCTTATCAGGGTGTAACTCCATTATAAGTGAAAGGACATCAGTATATTCATAATAGTTTAATATGAAAGCAACACAAATCTCCATGTGGAAAATAGATTTTGATCTACTTACATAATGAAATAATAACTCAGCCATGAAAATGGATGAACTTCATCTGCATGCAGCAACATGGATGATTCTCATACACATAATGGTTGAGTGAAAAAAGTGAAATATACACCAAAAGTAACATACCACTTAATTCCATTTACATGAAGTTCAAGAATAAATAAAAGTAATCTGTGGTGCTGGAGTCAATAGTGGTTACCTTTGGGGAGCTGTTGTTTGGGCTGGGGCATGAGAGAATCTTCTGGTGTAATGAAAATGTTACATTTCTCCACTTGGCTGGTGGTTACATGAATGTGTACAGAGACAAAACTCATTTGCTGTACATTTAATATTTGTGAACTGAAAATATGTACTTCACTGAAAGCACATTATACTTCAACGAAAAAGCTAACAAAGAAGACAATGCTAAGTGAAGTCAGCCAATCCCCAAAAAACAAATGCCGAATGTTTTCTCTGATATAAGGAAGCTGATTCATAGTGGGGTAGGGAGGGGGAGCATGGGAGGAATAGATGAACTCTAGATAGGGCAGAGGGATGGGAAGTGAAGGGAAGGGGCATGGGGCTAGAAATGATGGTGGAATGTGATGGACATCATTATCCAAAGTACATGTATGAAGACACGAATTGGTGTGAATATACTTTGTATACTACCAGAGATATGAAAAATTGTGCTCTATATATGTAATAAGGATTGTAATGCATTCTGCTGTCATATATAAATAAAAAGTAATTAAATTGATAAAAAATAAATGGTTCTTTAAGAACTATATATTCTTAATAAAAAAGCTAACAAAATGCCTTTATATTCTTTTTAAATTATACTTTTGAATTTCAAAAACTACAGGCGTGTTTCAAGGAGCTAAAAACCAGAATATTAAACAAAAAACCTTCTATACATCTAACTTCTCTTCTTTTTTCCAGTGTTCAAAATTTTGTGTTTCTTCCATTCATGCTTTTTTTTAAGATACAAGCTATTTTTTAATGAATTTAACCTTTATTTTATTTATTTGTTTTTATGTGGTGCTGAGGATCGAACCCTGTGCCTCACCCATGCTAGGCAAGTGTTTACCACTGAGCTACAAGCCCAGCCCTCCATTCATTCTTGATGTCATGAAATCTGAAACAAACTTAATTCCATCTAATTGGGTCTTCAGAAAAAGTGCCAAAGTCCAGCTCCTCACTATCTCCTTTGGTATGTCATGGTCATCTCTTCCTGGGATTTTTCTGTTATGGACTGAATTGTATTCTTCCAAAATTCAACTGTTATGCCCCTAATCCATAATGATTGTTTGGAAATGGGGGTCTGTAAGGAGGCCTTTAAAGGTTATAAGGATGGAGCCACAATCCAGTAGGACTGTTGTCCTTATAAAAAGAGGAAGAGACACAAAGAGTGAGAACACAAAGAGGAAAGGCCACATGAGGACACAGAAAGAAGGTGGCCCTCTACATGCCAAGGAGAATGGCCCTGGGGAGACCAAACTCGCTAAGACCTTGATATTGGACTTTCAATCTTCAGAACTCCAAGGAAATACATTTCTGTTGTTTTAAGTTACCAGTCTTGGTATCTTATTGTGGCACCTGAGCAGACTTATATACCTCCTGACAGCTCTTCCCATTTTTGCCCTTTCTCCCAATAGTCTATTCACAGCACAGAAGCTGAGCAAGCCCATTAAAACCTAATCAGGAAATGTCTCTCTTCTGCTTAAAATACTATTGGCTTCTCATTCAGCGCAGCAATAGCCCACACCCTAGTGTTGGCTACAAGACCCATGTCGTTTGGCTCCTGATCTTTCTCTGAACTTTTCTCTTATAATCTTCCCTTCCTTGCGACTCCAACTACCAGCATCTTTGCTGTTTCTCAAACATTCCAAGCATGTTCCTGTCTTTGGAACCCTGGGATTGTCTTTTTTGATGGAACACTTCCTCCAATTATCAATGTGGCTAGTTCTGCATCCCACCTTCTCCTCAGTGTCCTCCTATCAGCCAGACAACATGCAAGCAACATACTTCAACAGACTTTTTTTTAAAATTTTTTAAATTTTTTGGTGCTGTGATTGAACCCTGTCCCTTACACATATACTGACCATTGATCCACATCTCTAGTCTCCAATATTCCTTTGACCAAAATTAATTTCTCTTCATGATTCTTTTTTTTTCTAAATTTTTAGATGGACACTATATCTTTATTTTATTTATTTATGTTGTGCTGAGGATCAAAACCAGTGCCCTACACGTGGAAGGCAAGTGTTTTACCACTGAGCCATAACTCCAGCCCCCTTCATGATTCTTTTTTTTAATCAGTGCATATTAATTGTACAGAATAGAAGGTTTCGTTGTGTCACATGCATACATGAATATTACATATTTGGATCATTTCTACTCTTCATTACTCATCTATCACCTCCTTTTCCTTTTGCCCCTGATCTCCTCCTCTCTCTTCACTAGTAATTTCCCTTTTACATTCATGTCATTTTTTTTTTTTCACCCTGCTAGATTCTAGAGACGAGAGAAAGCATGCAATCTTTGTCTGAGTCTGGCTTGATAATTTCTGGTTCCACCCATTTACCTACAAATAACATGATTTAATTCCTTTTAGTTTTTTTTTTTTTTTTGGCGGGGGGGGGGGGTTACTGTGGATTAAACCAGGATGCCACTGAGTTACATCTCTAGACGTTTCTCTCTCTCTCTTTTTCCCCTATTTTTTTATTTTGAGACAGGGTCTCTCTACATTGCTGAGTCTGGCCTCAAACATATGATCCTCTTGCCTCAGTCTTCTGGTCACTGGGATTATAAGCACGCACTACCATGTCCCTGGCTCATTCTTCTTTATGGGGTGTCTCTTCATGATTCTTATCGCCTTAAGATATTCCTCAACTTTGTTTCTTTATTATTACCTGAATTATTTCCTTTCTTTCTTTCTTTCTTTTTTTTTTTCCCTGGGGGTGGGGGTGAGGTTGCTGGGGATTAAACCCAGAGCCTTGCACATGCTAGGTAAGTGCTTCACCCCTGAGTTCCATCCCTAGCCCTATTATCTGAATTTTTATTGAATGGATAGTGAATGAATGAAATCTCTTCATATTCTTCCTGTAAGTATCTTGCCATAGTTTGATTCATGGTTTGATTCCAAAGGACATGCAAGTGTAAGAAGTCTGTTTGTGAAAGTATTAGTAGTAAAGTTCTGGACTCTTCTCAGAAGCTTAGGCTCCCTGAGGTTCCATGGGGCTTTATAAGTCTGTAGGGATCTTAGGACCTGGGAAGTAGCAAAGGATAGTAGATGGTGACAACTGGGCCCTTGCTATTGCCTTGCTAATGTTTAAATCAGACAAACACAAGCCAAATGACTACTGTACTCCTATCTTTCAATAGGGATTAAATATATTCGAATTGCTTATCATTAACAAAAAGTTGGTGCTGTGCATTGGGGTGCCAGCTGCCATTGGCTGTGATTAAAATGGAGTGTGATGGCGTTATAATTCTGTTAAATGTAAAACCATCTTGCAGTGAGTGGGAACAAATGAAGAATGAATCTCATTAAATTCAAGTACTTACTCCGACTGTTCCATCAAATTCCCTCAAATGCCACTTACAGTGCATCTGGGGGACTCGGGTGGCAATGCACCTCCTTCTATGTGTCACGGAAAGGCAGCTGTGCAGAGTGAACAAAGCCTCTACTCCATCACGTTCTGGGGGCTGATGGACAATGCGGAGGATGCCCAGATGACACAGCTGTACTGCTGTGCAGTGGGCATTTAGTGACATCTAAGGGGACAAAGAAGCCTCTTAAATACATTAGTATCTTGATAAGATGGATGATGCGATGATTGGGGAGTGGATCTGACTTCTCAGCAAAACGGAATGAGGAGAAAGCCTGTGTGGGGTCCTTTCTGGAGCAGCTGTGGAGTTCTCTCAGGAGGCTACAAACCCTGGAGAACAACTGAGAACACAAAAGGACAGCAGCTGAAATGGGAACCTCTTGGGGGTCACCGTCCCACATAGCCACAACCTGGCAGGCCCAGAAAGGCAGGGCTCCCTGAGTGGAGCTGCCAGGTGACAGCTGCAGCCTCAGCCCCAGCAGACCCCTACAGAGCTTTTTTTTCCCAGGGCCGGAAGCTGGAGTGTGGCCGGCAGCCCCGAATCAGCTGTTTGGGTAGAGCTGAGCATTTGGCATCACATCTGGTGTCAGTGATTTGGTTACTGTTTTACATATTTCATGTCACGTTGGGTATTAAGGGATAAAGCCAGTTGCCCACAGAAGCAGGGAGTGTGGGGGAGGGAGCACACTTCTGAGCTGGTCATGGGGTCACAAGGTTAATATGCTTCTATGGCGCCTGTAAAAACTCTTGCTAATTGAGGCAAGGTTCAAGTCCAGAAATGTAGGAAGCTTCCTTCCTCCAAGAGTTGCTGTACTATTGTGGACATTTCATTTCACCTACTCCTTCTGAGGGTAGCCCCCCACCCCGGCCCTACTGCCTTTCCAGGGAGGCCACCATGTACCAGACAGTTTTCCCCAGAAGTGGCTCTCTGTTAGAACCTCAAGGTTTTCATATCAGTCACCCATAATTAAGCTCCATAATTAGCTCCATGGAAAGATAAAATCCCTGAACTTGAGTCAGAGAAATTTGATCAATTCTGGAGAACATACAGTTAGATGAAAGTCAATAAATATAGGATATGGTGTTTTTTTTTTTTTTTTTTTTTTTTTTTTTTTTTTTTTTGTAGTTGTAGATGGACAGCATGCCTTTATTTTATTTATTTATTTTTATGTGGTGCTGAAGATGGAACCCAGTGCCTCACACATGCAAGGCAAGCGCTCTGCCCCTGAGCTATAGCCCCAGCCCTAAGATATGGTGGTGTTATTTCCAGACTACGAATGGGCAAGGGAGCTGTCAGACAAGGACTATCAGGTCTCTAAGCAGTGGGTCTTACACAGAGAGTGTGGGATTTGGAGTCAGACCTGGGTCCGAGCCTACACAGGCTCTGCCTCTTAAAAGCTGTGTGATTATGGACAAGTCTACAGCTAAGTGTCCTTGCCTGTCCATGGGGACAGCAAAGGCCCTCAGGTGGTTGTGGTGAGGTCAGAGTTGTTTTTGTTTTGTTTTGTTTTGTTTTTAGCTAGGGGAAGGTGCTCTGAGAGATGCACAATACAAATGCAGACATCCATCTTGTCCTGCAGGAAGGACCTCAAGGCTCTCCCTGGCAAAGGCCCATGTTGACATGACCCTGTTCTCAACCCCACTGCTCCCCAACACAGATGTTTCTCTCCCATCTCATCTCTTTCCTGCTTCCACGCCCTGCCTCATGTTCCTCCATCACCCTTTTGTGACCACCTTCCAGATCATTCTCTCCTTATGCTTCAACCAAATACTGTTCTACCGGAAGCAGCCTCGCTGATCTCCCTCTCAGAATCATTGTGCACACAAGTTCATATTCAGGAGTGGCATGCACCCTTGTCTACCTGCCCCTGAGTGGATCCCAAAGTCCCCAAGGGTAGAAGCCATGCTGTATTTGTTGTACCTTGGTATTCAAATGGGAGGCTCAACAAATATCTGATCACAAGACTGAAATAGCATTGTAATTATGTAATCGATGTACAATGTTTTTCTTTCATTCTTATCCAAGGTGGTATTAAATTTACTTCCTTTGTTAAAAGTGGTGGGAGGGTCATTGTCTTGAGAAAAATGGCTGGCTGGGTGCAGGCTGTCTTCAGGGGTGGGGGGTGGGGATGGGGATGTAACAGCTCCTTCCCATGGCTCTGCCAGCCCTGGCCAGAGCTGTTTGGATCTGGGCGTTTGCAGAGCTGATCAAAGGTTGGGAGGGAGGACAGCAAAAGCCAGAGAGCTCTTTTGTTTTCCAGAAACAAGAGACTTATTATGACTTTTCTTCTAATTCTAAAATATTTATTAAGCTTCCACAATGAGCCAATTACTATTTATAGGATATCTAATAAGATGGTGCTTGATCTCAAGTCTGTTTAAGTACAATAATCACAGTTTTTTAGAGAGTAAAAAAATTTTTTCTCCTAAGTTATTCAGACTGAGCCCCAACTCTGCTGCAGAGTCCAGCTGAGCACAACTCAAAGGGTGCCTTTGGCAAAGCAAGACCCAACAATACTGGTCATCACCATCTCTGATCTGGCTGTCAGACAGCCTCCTGTCTTGGGGTTAGTGACAACTAGGTCCTGAACAAACCCTTTTCCTCTAAGACCCCTTGGTGTGTTAGATTCTAAATGGTGCAAGGTTTAACCACTAGGATGAATCATACTCCCTAAAAAGGGCAAAAAATAGTTAAATATCAAGAATCTCATACAGTTTGCTTAATAGATGCAGATTAAAAGAACTAGATATACTTATTTTAGTGAATAACTCAAGGGAGCTTAGAAGTAATTGAGAGTCCAGAATCAGGAGTTAGATGAGCCTGAGTTCCAATTCTCATGCTGCCACTCCTTGTCTATCAAACAAAAGTTGTGTGAGGATTAACATTCATGACAGAGAAAGACAGTTGCAATGACTGATGGGGGACATTTATTCTTTATAGGTCTTGGTGATGTGCTGGAGCAGAGATTATGCTGTGTGTCTTCCTTAGTTTGGAAAACATGCTGAATGTTTTAAAAATGTGCCCTGCACTGTCCTTAGTACTGTCTTGTGCCACAGGATGACTTTTGGACTAATAATGGACTGCATATGTGACAGTGGTCCTGTGGGATTATCATGGAGCTGGAAAATTCCTTCCATCTAGCGGCATTGTAGCCATAATAATGTCACAGTGAAGCACATTCTCACATTTGTGGCGATGGTGGTGTAAACAAATCTCCTGTCCTGCCCATCCTGGAGAAGTATATAGCACATTCAATTATATATAGACATAATATTTTATAATGACAATAAGTGACTGTTATTGCCTTATGTATCCACTATACTATACTTGATCATTATTTTAAAGTGTGCTTTCTTGACTTAATAAAACTAAAAATTTACTGTAAAACAGCATGTTGTGTGACATGGACCTCATGTAACCTGGTATGCACTGTGTTTCTCCATTGCAGCAAGAGGCCACACCAAGACCATCTAGGTTTGTGCAAGGATGCTGTAGAATGTTCACACAGCAAAGTATTTGCCTAATGATATATTCTCAATCTTTAAATAATGCATGATTGTTACTGACATTTATCAGTGTGTGTATGGATGAGGAAATGGAAACACAGAGGAGCAAGGTAACTTGTCCAAGGACACATAGATGGAAAGGGATGGTGCTGGGATTTGAATTGTGGACATCTGGGCTTGAGATTGAGTTCAGTGGTAGAGTGCTTACCTAGCACGTACAAGGCCCTGGGTTCAATCCCCAAGGGGAAAAACATTGAGGATGTTTGCTTCCACAATCCATACACATATCTTCCCTGCACCTTGCTTCTCTTTAACACCAAGAATCTACTGGGATAAGAACTGGACTTTAAAGGACTGTTACGAGAGACAAAGAAACCTTTGGACTAACCCTACCTTTAAGACCCTTTAGGATTAAATTTAAACATTCAGAATATAAAAGATCCCCAACATTAACTCAGAGCCCACCATACAAACATAACACCTTGCCAGAGCTATTTGCAAACCACTAAGAGAGAAATCCATATTAACATACGATGGTGGAACTAAGGTAAAGAGAAAGACTCTCTTTTCTAGAATAGTCAAAGAGTTTCTTGGTAATCTAGTCCCAGGTTTTCAGGTCAGGGCTCAGTTGATTAGGTCTTTGACATATTTCTGAGCAAATGGTGTGTGGGCTTATGTCAGGCAACCACGTGGAATGAGTCAGAAGCACTTGAAACAATCCAAGCTGTTACTGAAATCAAGAAATTCAACATTCAGAAACACCAACACTGTGCCATCAGAGGCAATCTTTAGACATATCTGACATGGAACTAATAAACTCAGATGCTCATTACTTAAAAGTCATTCTGTCCTTGTTTTCTTTCTTATATTACAGTATCCAAACTCAGAATATGTCAATCTGCTCTGTAAGTAGATTTTGACTCATAGTTGTAGGGTACGAAGAAAACAAGGCCAAGCTTAAAAAATCTCAGATTGGGCTGGGGCTGCAGCTCAGTGGCAGAGCGCTTGCCTAGCATGTGCGAGGCACTGGGCTCCATCCTTAGCACCACATAAAAATAAACAAATAAAATAAAGGCATGCTATCCATCTACAACTACAAAAAAAATCCACTAACTCATAGAGTAATAATAAAACATTATTTTAAAAAACTCTTGAGATTTAAGTGAAAATCAAAAAATCAAAATTGTGTACAATTTGTCAAAATGCATTTCACTGCCATGTGTAACTAATTAGAACAAATTTAAAAAGAAATAGAAGAGAGACCAGTAGAATAGAAGAATAGGACCAAGAGGAGGGAGGAAAGTGAAAGGGGGAGGTATTGGGGAATGAAATTGATCAAATTATACTGTGCATATATGAAAATATTATAACAAATCCCACTGTTATGTATAATTATAATGTGCCAATAAAAAAGAAAAAGAATCCTGCAACACCTACCCCTGCTGCCAAAAAAAAAAAAAAAAAAAAAGAATCTGGAACTATTGCCTGGTAGGTAAATTTGCTGAGTAAAAGGTCTTTGTTGTCTGTGCAGGAATCCTGGTATTCATTTGTGACAGGGGATAACTTGTTTTATTATCCTCTGAGTTTCAATTTTCTTTAAAGGCTATTTCTTCCAAATTCTTCTCTCCTTGTAAGGTGGTCAGATGTTGATATAGAAATGAATTCACCACCCAAGGACCCACTTTTCCAGGAGCAAGACAAATAGAGCACCCCCAAAATTCTGAGGTCTTTTTCATGGTTTTGACAATTAATTTAGATGTAAATCATGTGAAGTTCAGCTTTTGCTTCTATTATCATTCACCTTTTACTGCGCAGTTTTCCATGCTGTATGTTTAATGTTCCCTAAGGACCAGTTATATCCTGTTTCCATGAATAATTAGTTTTTGGAATGGAAAAAGAATGTGTAGAGACAGCTCATATTCTTTTGTATTCTTCAGAAAGCATTAATTATTATAGTTAATAACAATATATTGTACACTTGAAAATTGCTGAGAGTAGATTTTGAATGTCTCACCACATTGAAAAAAATGGTAATGATGTAAGGCAATGGATGTTAATTAGCTTGATTTAATCATTCTACAATATATATGGCTACTAAAACATCATGTTATGTACCATAAATATATACAATTCCTATTTTTCAATTTATAAAAAACAATGTAGCTAGGTGTGGTGGTGCATGCCAATAATCTCAGCAACTAGGGAGAATAAGGCTGGAGAGTTGCAGGTTTGAGGCCAGCCTCAGCAGTTTAGTGAGACCTGTCTCAAAATAAAAGAAAATAAAAGGACTGGGAATGTAGCACAGTACAGCATCCGTGAGATCAATTCCCAGTGCCAAGAAAGAGAGGAGGAAGAAGAAGAGGAGGAGGAGGAGGAAGAGGAGGCTGGATGAGGAGGAGGAGGAGAAGAAGAAGAAAAAAGAAAAAGTAAAAGAATGTAATGGGAAAAGCACTGATTGTGTGAAATTTGCCTCTGGAACAGGAAGTTGTTTGCATCTCATAGGTTCATGGGAAGCTGGGCAGAAAAAAAAATCTCTTAAGAAATAAGGAAGATTTTTCCCACATGTTTTCATCAAGAAAAGTAAAACAAGTTTTCATCCTGGCATTAAGACATCATTAGGGGCTGGAGTTGTGGCTCAGTGGTAGAGCACTTGCCTAGCATGTGTGAGGCCCTGGGTTTGAGTCTCAGCACCATATATAAATAAATGAATAAATAAAGGTTCATCAACATCTAAAAATTTTTTTTAAAAAGACAGCATTAGTAGGTGACTTTTCTGAAAATGTTGGTACTCTTTGTACATAGTACATTAATTTATGAAGAGATGCTAAGGGGAAATGTTGCCATTTGACCTACTTGATCATTTATTCAATATGGTAAACAAAATTGATTTTTTAAGAAGCCAGGTAATGTTTTCCCTGTGCATTTCTTTATCATGCTAGAATAATTTGGACATATGGAGGCTAATTTGAAAATACATTAAAGTAGAAACTATGAGATGATCACCTTTAATGAACAAGGGAAAGGTATTCTCTTTTTCACTCTTCCAAATTATTCTTGGAGCCAACCCTTCACAGAGGACAGGTGGTCAGCCATCAGAGATGAAGCTGTACTAATGAGAAGCCAAACTTCCAGATCTTAAGGCTATGGTTAATGAAGATAGCACCTGAACACTGTCTCCGTAAATTCCATCTGAGGAGTTAGTTAAATGTCAGCCAAACAGCCTCAGTCGGTAGGTGGAATACAGTTTGGGAACTGAGGGATCAGAACAGTGTTCTCATCTGTCCCTTTTACTAGAAGGTGGTAAGTGTGATGTCCCTCTGCTAGGGCCCATATCCAGACATCGCGTGGATCTAGCACTTTGTAGCACAGGGCAGCGCTTCCAGAGTCCTTTCTGGCTAGAACAGGCCTGGAGTGTGGGCCTGGGGATCTAGTGGTGAGCGGACAGCAGAGAGGTCAGGCAGCTGGCAGGGATGGAAAGGGCAGGAGGGCCTCCCTGTTTGTGCTGGGCAGAGGGAGAGCTCCCTCTGTGGGCTCTGGATGCCTTATTCAGCTAGGTGTGGCTGTTCTTGACATGCTGTCTCTACTCATTCTCATTCTCTAAACATTCCACTCTCCCAGAATATCTTCTTCACATTGCAATATTTCACATTATTTTTGAGTGATCATTTGTTTGTTTTGGTGCTAGGGATTGAAGTCAGTGCCTATGTGTGTTAAGCACACACTAAACCACTGAGCTATGTCCCCAGATCCCTGTGCTGTTGGCATGAAATCAGCAAATACTGATTTCTGTTCAAGGTGGTGTGGTAGACCCTCTCTTCTGCTCAACTATCTACATTTCCAGAGATGATATTTAGAGAGCAAGTGTTAGACACTTGGTAGATGCTCAGTGAACACTGATTAATTGACTGATTGCTTGATTGGTTGTAGTCTCCCTGCTCTTTTTTTAAGTTACTACAGTCGACCTAAGAATAAATAAATCCATCTAAAGAGGGGATGGTGTGTAATGTGAATTTGAGGAATGGACTATGCTGAGACGGCTTAAAGGTCTAGAAAACCACTTTCTCCAAGAGATCTAGTTCCCAGAGACTGACAGTTGCATTATTGAATCGAGAGGGGCATCAAATAGCTCCAAACCTCAGGATTAAAAAGTCATGGGGGGAGAGAAAGTTCATTTGTAGCAGTTCCCAGGCCACTCTGCAATTTTCCATGGCTTGGGGCCACAGGCAACCAAACAAAAACAAGTGTTATGAGCCTGCTGGCTTCTGGCTGCATTAACTATTCAAGAAGATGGCCAGTTTCCCCTGACCTTATGAGCCTCATAGTTTCCTATTATAAAGACACTAGAAAATATATACATTTGAACAACAAAGAGAAAATATAACTTCATTGATATTTCTGAAATTACAATGTTTAATGTTGAACATTGAGGACATGAATTTCATTATAGGTCACAGACATTTTTAGCTATTGTCCCTGTATTTGAAGCTGCTTTGGCAAATGTATGTTTTTGATTTTTTGTATTTATTGTGCCTGGCCAAAAAAAAAAAAAACTGTATAATGAACTGTTCTTTTTTTTTTTTTTTAAGAGAGAGTGAGGGGGGAGAGAGAGAGAGAGAGAGAGAGAGAGAGAGAGAGGAGAGAGAGAGAGAGAGAGAGAGAGAAAGGAGAGAGAGAGAGAGAGAGAATTTTTAATATTTATTTTTTAGTTCTCGGCGGACACAACATCTTTGTTGGTATGTGGTGCTGAGGATCCAACCCGGGCCGCACGCATGCCAGGCGAGCGCGCTACCGCTTGAGCCACATCCCCAGCCCATGAACTGTTCTTTATTATAAATTTTTATTATAAAATGAAAGACAATTTGGTTAGACTAATTGTTAAATTAAGATTGTCCCAAATCAACCTCATTTAAAGATTATTGACCATTGTCATTTTTAGGTGTGTTCAACCATGATAGTAAGTACACTTGATATAGAAACTGTATGATAACAACACTCTAAGTCTGATTAGTAAAAATATGCAATGTAAAGCCCCACTCATTATCCACAAAAGCAAAAATTATAGACTACATGCACGTGCATACACATACAAATTTCCTTTTAGCTGAAATCCTATAATTCATGGTATATGATTATCAAATAAGAACAAGTAAGTAAATGGTTTAGATTCTGATGAGATTTTAGCAGTAAAATACATTTGAATGGACTATAGCATATTTAAATCAAGTTTAAAATGCTCCTGCCCTGATAGGTTATAAATGTATATTTATAATCCATTTTAAAATTCAGATGCATAGGACTTTACCTCTAATAGCTAAGTCCTTCTTCAGCTATAAAAAAAAATATGGTTCTTTTGCTAGAGATTTCAAAATCCATGTCTCATATACCTGAAAAAAAAATAAATGTTTAATTGGATGGTTTTTCTTCCATGATAATAACACGATCTATGTTTCCTAACCTCTCATTTTTATCCTTGGCAGGAATGTAACTGTACTGTGACCAAAAAGACATCTGTTAGCAATTTGCAGTCTCTGAGTGGCCCACAGTTTTATAGAAGCTTCATCTGAAACTCTGATTCATTTTTTAAAAAGTTAGTTGGATGGAGGCAGCCGTCTCCCGGCTGGGGATCTGTGCAGGAGTGGTTTCTTCTCCTGGCCTGGGTTAGGGTTCTGTCCTCTGCCTCACGCATCTGTGGTAATGAACTCAGCGTTTCTGGGATGCTGGAGAGTGGGTGGTGGTAGGTGGTAGAGCTGTTCATGTTGGGCCAAAGATTTGGCGATGAGAATTTGGTCTCTGCTTTGTCATCCTATTTTTTTTTTAACAAAAAACTATTTTCTTATACTCCATATTCTGACTTGACACAAGAATGTTTCCAAAGTCATGAAATTGGAAAACACACATATGTGGGCACACAAGTGCACGCACTCATGCAAGTGTAAATATGGGCCCTTAAGCATGCACATGTGCACACTAAAATTAAATGGAAAGCCCAAGCCTTAGATCCACAGACAAGGTGACTTCAAATTCAAGTTCAGGTACACTATGACTTTAGGGAAATGAACTTTCTCATTTCCTTATTTATGAACTGAATATAATAAAGCCTGCCCTTGATAGAGATGACATGATATGTGTAATGTTCCTGGAACAGAGGAGAGTATTATTTTATAAGGCCAGGGTACTTCCCACACTGTCCCATCGTGCTGTTATTTATCAGATTTATTTTAGGTCCTGCTGTTTGCACAAACCCATTCGGGGGACAGATTTGGGAATTAGGCCTGAGATTACTAGCTATTTCTTTTTCATGTTGCCTGGGGGAAAAGAAAGCAAAAACAAAAATGATAAGCCTGTTTTAATTTTATTACTTTCCCAGTTTTCTCTATTCAAAATATCTTCACAGTGTTTATAGGAGAACTAGACAGTCAGGCCTAGACTGGTTACTGACTGGGTGAACTTGAGAGCTGATTAATATTTTTGAACTTGAGTTTGTTCATATATAAACCAGGGAGACTAACATCAGACTTACAGGATCATTTAAACATATTAAATAATATAGGTAACAAAAGCAGTTGCTACTTTTTACCCTCATATTGCTTAATATTTCCAATAGCAATCAATAATGCCTTAGTGGATGTCCTCTGGGGGAAAAGAGATGGCTCAGCAGCAGAGCGCTCATCTAGCATATGCAAGGCTGTGGGCTCAATCCTTAGCACCACCTAAAAATAAGTAAATAAAATAAAGGTATTGTGTTCAACTACAACTAAAAAATAAATATTAAAAAAATACAATTTTGCTGAACACAGTGGCACATGCCTTTAATCTCAGCAACTCTGTAGCTGGAGGCAAGAGAATCACAAATTCAGGCTCAGCCTCAACAATTAGCAAGAACTCTCACAAACTTAGTAAAACCCTGTCTCAAAATAAAAAGGAGTAGGGGGGCTGGGGATGTGGCTTAGTAGTAGAGCACATGCCTGGCGTGTATGAAGCCCTAGATTTGATCCTCAGCACCACAAAAACTAACTAAATAAATAAACAACAGCAGATTAAAAAAAAAAGTGTTAAAAAAGGAGTGGGGCTGGGTGCGATGGCGCACACCTGTAAACCCCAGCGGCTCAGGAGGCCGGGACAGAAGGATCTCGAGTTCAAAGCCAGCTTCAGCAAAAGGGAAGTATTAAGCAACTCCGTGAAACCCTGTCTCTAAATAAAATACAAAATAGGGCTGGGAATATGGTTCAGTGCTTGAGTGAGTGATCCTGAGTTCAATCCCCAGTACCCCTGCCACCATAAAAGGAGTGGGGATAAAATTCAGTGTAAAATGCCCCCAGGGTTCAATTCCAATACCAAAACAAAGCAAATCTATTCTTTGGGTGGATAGGAAATTTAAATTCAGATCCATATCCCTCATCCAGAATCAGCTGTATTCTCAAAAAATACAAACACAGTTCAATGAGCAGATCATTGCATTAATTAACAAAGGCCATATCTTTCTTTTAGGTTATGGAAATTTGTTGACTATGGTTTTACCATCCTCTCTTCTAGTTCATAGCTTCATGTTTCTAAATGGTGTATTTATCCTATTGTTAAATCTAATCAAGTTTGGACATTTTCTGTTGCCTTCTGATTCTGATAGCTGAGCATTTAACTATAAAACACACTCCTCTTTCTTCTTCCCATTGTGTTAACTAGCTTTTCATTACTCTAACAAATACCTAAGCAATCAATTTATAAAGAGGCAAGATTTATTTTGCCTTACAGTTTTGGAAGTTTGGGCCCATGATTCCTGGCACTGTTACTTTTAAGCCTTTGGTGAAGCAGCTCATCACGCAGAATCCTCTGGGGGAGCAAACCCACTCACTTTATGGCCAGGAAACAAAAGAGCAAGAAGAATTGTTTAGGGTCCCTCTATGCTTGTCCAGGGCACACCTCCAATAACCGAAAGATCTCCTACTAGGACCCACCTGTAAGGTTCTAAGCTTTTAACACAGAGGCCTTTGGGAGACAATCTACATCCAAACTATAGCACCCATGTAGTTTTATCTTAAGAGAGAGTTATATTAATAGGGTTAGCATCATTAGGACTTAAAAATATGGTTTGATGCTGAGTCATGTAATGTGCTATAACTAGACTTATAGATTTTCCATTTTTTCCCCTGGAAAGAAAAATCACTTTTTTTTTTTTGTCTCTTTTCTGCTATGTTTTAAAAAATAAACTTAATTTTAATTTGATCCACAAGCTTTGCTATGGTTTGGATGTGGCTCACCCCTGAAAGCTTCACATGTTGGAAGCTTGCTCCTCCCCAGTGTGGGTTGTGGGGAGGTGGTGGAACTTTGAAAGTGAGGCCTAGCAGGAGGTAATTAGGTCATGAGAGCTCCACCTTCACGAATGGATTAAAGTTGTCTCCCTGGAGTGGGTCAGATCTGGATTAATCCCAGGAGCAGATTAGCTCCCCTGAGTGGGTTCTTAGAAAAAGAATGAACCTGGTCCCTCCACAGTTTTTTGCCTCCTGGTTCACACATGTGCACCTTCTGCCTAAAGCCAATTTTCTTCCTGCTTCTCCACTATTTGGAGATGGAACCAAATTACACTCACCAGAGACTGAACAGATGGCACTTGGACTTTCAGCTTCCAAAACCATACACCAAATAAACTTCTTTTCTGGCCAGATATGATAGTGCGTGCCAAAATCCCAGCTACTCAATAGCCGAGGCAGGAGGATCACAACTTTGAGACTAGCTTGGGAAACCTAGCTGCTTCTAAATAAATAAATGAATAAACAAATAAATAAATAAAAGAGCTGGGACTGTAGCTCTGTAGAAGAGTGCTTGCTGGGTTCAACTCCTACAACCATATGCCAAACAAAACCCTCTTTTCTACAAAAGTATCCAGTCAGGCATTTTGTTATAGAAATATAAAAAGGCCCATGACATTTCCTTTTTAAAATATTTTTTAGTTGTAGTTGACACAATATCTTTATTTTATTTATTTATTTTTTTATGTGGTGCTGAGGATCGAACCCAGGGCCTCACACGTGCTAGGCGAGTGCTTTACTGCTGAGCCACAACCCCAGCCCTGGCCCATGACATTTCATCTAAGATGTTATAAACATTTCAGTATTATTTTCCACATGGTCAGGTAAATCATTAATCTGTTTATTCCATTCCTTCCACGCTTTTCATCCCAACCACAGTAGGAAATCTCCCTCCCAGAACCTTTCAACCTCCTATTTCAGACTGTACTGGCCTGGACAAAGCTGACCTCATAGAAATTAAATTGGCTTCTTACAGCCTTCTTATGTTGGATCCTATTCCCTGGGTCACATGTCATTTTTCTTTTTCATTTATTCTATTGATTTGGGAAGAAAACCCTTAATTCTTAAGAAATACTGCACATAGTAGGTAAATTTAAATCCTTAAAAAACTCACATGGGAGATTTAGATGTTGTCATGCTCCTTGCCTATCCATCCATTTATACTAAAGAGTGAGGGACTCAAAAGTTCTTTAGAAGCTCTTTGTATGGTGGTGAAGCTTGTCAACTGATGATCAGGTGGTTTCTTCATTGGAGACACTCTCCAATTCAGCACCTAGAGTTTGTTCAGTTTATCAGGAGAAGAATACTTCAGTCCCTTGCCACCCCGCCACCCCGGAATATGTTGCTGGTATTCTGAAAGCAGATTAAGAAATAAAGGAGTCAACTTAAAAGAATTTCACTTAACATTCCTGTGTTCAAATCCAAGGTCCACCTTTGCTTTTTCTCTAATTATCTTCTCCAACAAATAGAGTTCCATTTCCTTGACACTTAGGGAGATGAGGATGGTGAGTGGGTGAGAATCACATGGGTTAGAATCTGATTCCTCCTCCCATCTCATGGTCTTCAGGTCTTGAGCTTTTCAGAGGTCCCATGAGAAGAACTGGTACTCTCTTCAGTGTCCTCCTGCAAACCAAACTGTTAACCAGACATAACTTCTTTCACAGCCATATTAGCTATCAGTCCTGCATCAGCTTTTGCCTAGCTCTCAAATAGGTGTTCAAATCTTTTATCTACTCATGTCTCCTCCAAAACCTTGTGACTTCATGTATATTTTTAAAAATATATCTTTTAGTCGTTGATAGACCTTTATTTTATTTATTTTTATGTGGTGCTGAGAATCGAACCTAGTGCCTCACACATGCCAGGCAAGTGCGCTACTGCTGAGCCCCAGCCCCAGCCCCTTCATATATATTTTTTATTCTAAGGGACAATGTAAGGATCTGCCATATATAACCCGAAGTGTTTAACCTGTCAGAAGTTCTGCTAGCGCTGCCAACAGGAGGGAAGGGGCAGTGATGGTTCTGCTTTGGCTCTCTAGGGAAATGAATGATTTATTCTCCCAATGATGCAGAACAAAATTTTGTTAATGAAACCCTCTTTTATTGTGGAGGTCTTCCCTAATTTGATCAGCTGCATTCACAACCTGGGGCAAAGGTGATATTATAAACATATCAGTATTATTTTCCAATGGGGTCATGGGGGCTCTACCCTCATGCGTGGATTAATGCTATCTTGCTAGAATGGAAGGGCAAGACAGGAAGGCAGAAAAGAAGTCTTTAGACTCACAGAGCTTCTTCACCTAAGGGTCTGTGACATGCTTGGGAAGTGCTGTGGTCCATATTTCTCTACTACAAATTCATTTAATGATCAATGTGGTAGTATTAAGTGAGCTGATTAGTGACCTTATAAAAGGACATGAGGCAAGTAGCCCCTTTTGTCACTTTTGTCACATAAGAACACAGCATTCTTCCCCTCTGGAGGAAGCTGTGTTTGAAGTGCCACCTTGAACGCAGCCTTAATTACAACCAAAATACAGAGTTTGAACTTGCCAACCTGCATAACTGTTGATCAGTAAATATATACTGTTTATAAACAGCCCAGTCTAAGGCACTTTGTTATAGCAGCAACAATGGACTAAGAAGGTCTATGGATAGAAATTAAGGAGGCAATAAAGTTGGATGGAAAAATCTCCTATTTTTATTTTCAATAGCTTCCAACTAAAATTTAACTTTTGCTTCAATTATGAATACGGACAGCAAACCACAGTGGTAATGGCAATATCTGTGACCTTATTACCAAAAGAAATCACAAGTGTTTTCATAGCAAATGGCAGTTGTTGCAGATATACCTAATTGCCATTTACACTCATTGGAAATTATGGTAGTCATTAAGCCTATGGTTAGATCTTATTATTTATAACAACTCAAATATTTTCATAAATGTATTTCCACATATTGGGCTTATTTTGTAACACTATACTTTTATTTTAAGCTGCCCAACCTTAACTTCTGGTCTCAAGTGATCCTCCCACTTCAGCCGCCCAAGTAGTTGGGAATACAGACGAGTGCTACACACCAGGCTTGTAATCCAATGCTTTTTGTTTTTACACTTGAAAACACTGAGAAAGGAGTCCATAGGCTTCACTAGACTTCCAAAATGCGTAGGAACCCTGCTTCCAAGCTTCAAAGGCTTAGCACTTGCAGCTGCAGGAGCCTGGATCCTGAAGCAACTAAGAGCACAGAGATGAGTTAAAGGTATAAGAGGAATGAGGGTGTCAGTCAGAAACTATTTGATTATAGAAATAAGACATGTTAGTTGGTGTGGTGGTGCACTCCAATGGCAATATGATTAACAACGTTGGTTAAAACTACACAAGCTTTTTTTTAAAATTGATTTTATTTTTTAAATACAAGATAGTGGAATGAATTACAATTCTTATTACACATATAGAGCACAATTTTTCATATCTCTGTTATTATATAAAGTATGTTCACACCAAGACTGGGGTTGTGGCTCAGTGGCAGAGTGCTTGCCTAGCATGTGTGAGGCACTGGGTTTGATTCTCACCACCACATATAAATAAATAAAGGTCTATCAACACCTAATAAAATATTTAAATAAAGAAGCAAATTCGGGCTGGGGATGTGGCTCAAGCGGTAGCGCGCTCGCCTGGCATGCGTGCGGCCCGGGTTCGATCCTCAGCACCACATACAAAGATGTTGTGTCCGCCGAGAACTAAAAAATAAATATTAAAAAAATTCTCTCTCTCTCTCTCTCTCTCTCTCTCTCTCTCTCTCTCTCTCTCTCTCTCTCCTCTCTCTTTAAAAAAAAAAGAAGCAAATTCTTAAAAAAATAGTATGTTCACACCAATGTTTTCATACATGTACTTTGGAATATGATGTCCACCACATTCCACCATCATTTCTAACCCCATGCCCCCTCCCATCCCGTCCCACCCCTCAGCCCTATCTAGAGTTCATCTATCCCTCCCATGCTCCCCCTCCCAACACCACTATGAATCAGCCTCCTTATATCAGAGAAAACATTTGGCATTTGGTTTTGGGGGATTGGCTAACTTCACTTAGCATTATCTTCTCCAACTCCATTCATTTACCTGCAAATGCCATGATTTTATTCTCTTTTATCGCTGAGTAATATTTCATTGTGTAATGTGAACCACATTTTAAAAATTCATTCATCTACTGAAGGGCATCTAGGTTGGTTCCACAGTTTAGCTATTGTGAATTGTGCTGCTCTAAACACTGATGTGGCTGTGTCCCTATAATATGCTGTTTTTAAGTCCTTTGAGTATAGTCCGAGAAGAGGAACAGCTGGGTCAAATGGTGGTTCCATTCCCAGATTTCCAAGGAATCTCCATACTGCTTTCCATATTGGCTGCACCAATTTGCAGTCCCACCAGCAATGTGAGTGTGCCTTTTCCCCCACATCCTCGCCAACACTTATTGTTAAAACTACACAAGCTTAAAAAAACAAAACAACAACAACAACAATAATAGGCTTAATACATCCAAAATATAGATAGGGGGACCAACAAAAGTAGAGGTTTTTTTTTCCTCCTGAAGGATTTGCTTTATTTTGACTCTTTTAAAAAATTTTCAGCAAATTAAATGAACAAGAATACCAGATTGACATCAGAAGACCTAGGTTCTGTCTCTAAAAACTGGACCAAGGGCTGGGGATATAGCTCAGTTGGTAGAGTGCTTGCCTCACATGCACAAGGCCCTGGGTTCAATCCCTAGCACCACTAAACAAATAAATAAATACTGGGCCAAGACAAGGATGCCCTCTTTCACCACTTCTATTTAACATAAGCCCTTGTCTGGGACACCCAAAATAATGTTGAATAAGGGTAATAGTGAACATTTCTTCAGTATTTCATTAATAAATACAGTGATGTCTATTAATTTCAGAAAACTATTCTTGATCATATTAAAATATGTAAGCAATGTAAAAGAAAAAAACTAATTAGATAAATACATTAATATCATGAGTTGTCACTGAAGGGTAATGATCAAGGAAGTGTAACTCAACATCTTGTACAACCGGACAAATGAATAATTATATTCCATTTATGTATGATGTACCAAAATGCTTTCTACTGTCATGTAGAACTAACTAGAACAAATAAAGATAAATAAATAAATAAAAAGAAAGCTTTATCTAACAACAACAACAACAAAACCATAGCCTTTGAAATTCTAGCCAGAGCAATTAGACCAAAGAAAGAAATTAAACGTATACAAATAGGAAAAGAAGAATTCAAACTATACTTATTTGCCAATGACATGATTCTATATTTAGAAGACCCCCCCCCAAAAAAAAACTCCACCAGAAAACTTGTAGAACTCATAAATAAAATCAGCAAAGTAGCAGGATATAAAATTAACACCCATAAACCAATTGGGTTCCTATGCATCAGTGATGAATCAACTGAAAAAGAAATTAGAAAAACCATCCAATTCACAATAGCCTCAAAAAAAATTGGGGAGTCAACCTAACAAAAGAGGCAAAAGACCTCTACAATGAAAATTATAGAACACTAAAGAAAGACTTTAGAATTTGGAAAGATTTCCCATGGTCTTGGATAGGCAGAATTAATATTGTCAAAATGGCCCCACTAATAAAAGTTCTACATAGATTTAATGTAACTCATATTAAAATTCTAGTGATGTTCTTCATTGAAATAGAAAAAGCAGTCATAAATTCAATTGGAAAAATAGGAGGCCCAGAATAGCCAAAGTAATACTCAGTGAGAAAAGTGAAGCAGGAAGCATCACAATACTAGACCTTTAGTTATACTACAGAACCATAGTAACAAAAAACGGCATGGTAGTGACATAAAAAACAGAAATGAAGACCAATGATGTAGAATAGAAGACACAGAGACAAGCCCACATAAATACAGTTATCTCATACTAGACAAAGTTGTCATAAACATACACTGGAGAAAAAAAAATAGCCTCTTCAACAATGGTTCTGGGAAAACTGGAAATCTATATGTAATAAAATGAAATTAGACCCCTATCTCTCACCTTGTACAAAACTCAACTTTAAGTGGATCAAGGACCTAGGCATTAGATCAGAGACCTTGCGCCTACTAGAAGAAAAAGTAGGCCCAAATCTCCATCATATCAGTTTAGGAACTGAATTCCTTAACAAGACTCCTACAGCGCAAGAAGTAAAATCAAGAATCAATAAATGGGATGGTATCAGACTAAAAAATTTCCTCACTTCAATAAAAAAAAATTAAATTAAAAAAAAATAAATAAAAAATTTCCTCACAGCAAAGGAAACAATAATGTGAAGAGAGAGCCTATAGAATGGGAGGAAAATCTTTGCATTAATCTCTAGGATATATGAAAAACTCAAAAAACATAACACCAAATAAAACCAAATAACCCAATCATAAATGGGCAAAGGAACTGAACAGACACTTCATAGAAGAAGAAATATGAATGGTCAACAAATATATGAAAAAATATTCAACATCTCTAGCAATTAGAGAAATGAAAATTAAAACTACACTGAAATTCCATCTCACTCCAGTCAGAATGGCAATTATCAAGAATATATGTAACAATAAATGTTGGTGAGGATGTGCGGGGGAAAGGTATACTCATCCTTTGCTGATGGGACTGCATATTGGTGCAACCACTATGGAAAGCAGTGTAGAGAGATTCCTCAGAAACCTTGGAATGGAACCACTATTTGACCCAGTTATCCCACTCCTCAGCACATACCCAAAGGACTTGAAATCAGCACACTATAGTGATACAGCTACATCAATGTTTATAGCAGCTCAATTTACAGTAGCTAACCTATGGAATCAACCTAAATGCCCTTCAACAGATTAATGGATAAAAAAGGTGATATATATACACAATGTAATATTACTCAGCCTTAAAGAAGAATGAAATTATGGCATTTGCAGGTAAATTGATGGAACTGGAGAGTATCATGCTAAGTGAAATAAGCCAATCCCCCAAAACAAAGGCCAAATGTTCTCTCTGAAATGTGGAATGCTAAAACACAATAAGGTAGGGGAGGGGGTAGAACAGAAGTTCCTTGGTTTAGACAAAGGGAAATGAAGGGAAGGGAGGGGGATGGAATAGGAAAGACAGTAGAATGAATCAGACATAAGTTTCCAGTTTTCATATATGAATACATGAACAGTATATTCTACATCATGTAAAACCATAAGAAGTTATACTCTATATGTGTCTAATATGTCAAAATACATTTTACTGTCATGTGTAACTAAAAAGAACAAATTAAAAAAAAAAGACCTAGGTTCTGGTTCTAAGTTAGATGATCTTGTGGAATTGATCCACATAAGTGGACAGTTGGAATGGTGATTTCAAGATGCCTTCTATTTTTCTGGACTGTAAGGTTTTATTTGTTACTTTATTTATTTATTTGTTTACTGATATGTTTGTGGTGCTGGGAATTGAAGTTGGGGCCTTATTCACTCTAAGCATGTGCTTTAGCACTGGGCTACACTCCCACCCTCTAGGACTTGTAAGATGCTAGAACAATTTCCCTGCTTGGGTTTCAGGATGTGAGAAATAGAAAACCTTTAAATAAACTACGAGAGCCCTGTGAACCTTGAAGTTCCTTGATTCTTTCTGTGTATTGGTGCTGAGAACAATGGGAAAAACATCTTTTCAGAGGGAATAATTCTTGTTTTGCTGTTGCCTTGCAGCCTGTATGTTGACTATTTGACCAATAGAGAGCTATTGATTGATTGACAAGGAAAAATCTTCTGAGAAGGTATTTATCCTATTCATGCTTATTTATACTTGATTCTATAGGAGACATCTCTGAAAGAGGTAAAAAAAGTTCAGTGAATATCAGGCTTACATTTCCCATGATAATGGACTAAAACATCTATGTAAGAAGTTGCGGGGCTGGGGTTGTGGCTCAGCGGTAGAGTGCTTGCCTAGCATCTGTGAGGCACTGGGTTCGATCCTCAGAACCACATAAAAATAAATAAAGATATTATGTCCAACTACAACTAAAAAATATTTTAAAAAAAGAAGTTTGGACTATTACCTATATTACAAATGTTTCTGCAAAGATGCCTCCTCCCTTTCTCTTTCTCCCTTCCTCTCTCCTTCCTCCTTTCCTTCCTTTCCCTTTCCTATCTTTATGCATCAGTTTATGTTTTGGATGCAAGTAAGAGAAATCCTCAATCTAACCATCTAAAACAATTAGGGAGTCTGCTCCCCACCTACCAAGAGGAGGATAGCCTTGGGTTTGTCTATTCAGTAGCTCTGCATGACCATCAGGGGCCCTATACTTTCCGTCTTTCTTCTCTTTCAGCCTCATGGCAAATGAATTTTTCCTCATCTATACAAGATAGTGTTTGTTGTAGGTCCAAACTTCACATCCACATATGGCAACACTGGAAGGGAAAAAAAAGGAAAAAAAAATTATTCCTTCACTTTTTACGAACAAGAAAATGTTTCTTAGAGTTCACTTTCCTTCCCCATGGACAGACTTGGCCATAGGGATACCCCTAGATAAATCACTGCCCAGGGGAATGAAACATCAGTATTGGCTTTAAAAAATGAGATTTACTCATGGGTCCTAGAGGAAATGTGTAGACACTGTGGCAAAATCAGTGCCCTCCTGGTTCAGAAGAATGAGAAGTAGGTAGCCATGCAGAGACTAACACTTCTGCAGTTGGCTTTGGTGGCCTTACTGTCTACCTTATACTATCAGTGGACTTTACCTGTTCCACTTCCACACAAAGTCCCTGGATCCTATGGTACAGTGGATTGAACCCAGGGGCACTCAAACACTGAGCTACATCCCCAGCCCATTTTATTTTTTATTTTGAGAAAGGGTCTCACTAAGCTGCTGGGGGCTGTCCTTGAATTTACCTGTCCCTTGAACTGTGACCTGCCTTAGCTTATTTAGTTCCTGGGATTACAACGTTTGTCACTGTACTTGGCCCTCAGTCCCTTTTATTCCACATCTCAGTCCCTTTAATATCACCAGTCTCCCAGGAGCCTGCTGAGACTTCTGATTCTATCTTAGGGGCATGAGATCTGCCTTTGAGGGCTCCCTCACCCCCACAGGCTGAATCATCTGACATGCCTTGACCTCTGCAACTGACTTTGTCATGGTTTGGAACCTCTGCTTCTGCCCGACTTCAGAGGGCAGGCTCTCATGCCCATTAGAGTAGGGAGCCTCAACACCAGCATTTTGTTAAGATGAAGAATCATTCACAAATCAGGCCAAGGATGCCAACTCTTCATAAACATTTCTATGGAGATAAGTTTTATCACTCAGAAAACCCTTATGTTTGTGAATCAGACCTGCAATGTTCCAATGGCATGAAATCCATTTTAGTCATATTTGTTCTTATGACTTAAATTCTGATAAACAATCAATGTATTGATGAGATGTGGACAAGTAGAGCATATACCTTAAGGTCCAACCTTAAGGCATCTTTGGATTTTGTTACAAAAGTGATTTGAGCCTTGACTATATAGAACTCAGAAACAAAGCAAGTCTCCTGTTGTTTTAAAAATGAAATATGGGAATAGCAGTGGGGCGGCTTAGCGGAGGTGAAAGGATTGGCGAAAAAGAAAGTACGGGGGAAAAATGCAGAGTTGGAGTCGTGTGTACTGCTCCTTGGCCAAGAGAGGCCATTTCAATCGAATAGTGTAAATAAAGTGACCATCTCTTCCATTTCAAACTCTTAAAATTCTTGCAGTTTAGGGATAGAATTTATGTATTTCAGGGGTTTTTAAAGGTTCCATTGAAGCTTACAAATCTGTTACAGTTACTCAAGAGTCTTATCTACAGAACTCAAATATTAAATGGAGACTCAAATGTATTATAGTAAGGAATGAAGATACCAAAATAAATGTCTTAATATTCATTTACTGGTTATTCTAAGTGCATGTTGAGATGGTCCTGATTCATTTATGACTACATCTGGTGTATATTTTATTTATTACTTTTATAGTTCTGAATATCTCTTTTTCATATTGTACAACATTAAGTACATCATTTAAAAAGTCATTTCTCTTTCATCTGCTTTACAGATACCTAGTAAATGTTTAGCATATACTTTTGGAGAAATACAACATAAAGGATCTTAACTTGCAAAACAAAAAAATGAAATATGCCTCCAGCATAGCCCTAGATATTTCTATCATATTATAACTCTAGTTTATGCCTAGCTCAGATTTTGAAAAATTGAACTTCTAGGATCATCTCCTGTTTCTTTAAATTTTGTATGCCTCTCTCCTTCTGTCCAAGTAGCAGTAACTGCTGTGACCTGCCAAGCCCAGGCAAGGGAAGCCATGCAGGTCTGAGCATGCCCTCTGTGAGCCATCTGAAGTGATTGAGATCACACCCTCTCTCCTTTAATCCTGGTGAAGCTGGCTTCTAGGGAGAGGTCAGAGTCAGCTGTATAACAAAATCTCCCAATTCCTTGATTCCTACTTTGTTTCTATCTATAAAGCAATTTTTTTTCCTCCGAAATTTCCCCAGGAAATTATGCCCTTCCAATTACCCCTTCCTGCTTTTAATGCAAGTTACCCTTTGCCTCTGAGCTATATTATAACAGGCCACAGACCTGGTGAGAGGGAAGATGAACAAGATAATTTGTAATCAACCAGTGAAAAATCCAAATATCCTCTGGTGGTGAGCATCCAAACACTTTCCATACTTGTCCCTGGAAGACAGAACTCTGAGACTATCTGGAGGAGCTGACCAGGTGCCTGAGAATTCAGTGGTCAGGTACTCAGAGGTCAGGAATGACAGCACTTTCATGAAGCTAAGACCCAGCCCGAGAACAAAAGTAGCCTGAAACAGAACTGCTTGAGGAAGTTTCTCCAAAGCAGTGATTGTCTGTTGCACCTTCTGGGTTCCATTTATCACCCATGGGACACCTTATACAGAGGTGTAGGGCAGTGAGAGGGCTGTGGGGTACACAGTAATTCCTAGCACTGAGACTAAGGATCACAAGTGCTTGCTCAATCAGGTATAGCTGAAAGGGGTAGAAATCCTTGAAATACTGGATGGGCAAGTATGATCTGGGAACCTGGTAGCCACGATTCAGATGAGGTGCTTCTAAGAATATGCTGATATTACAAATAGCACAACTAACTAGTGGCAGAAAGGCCAGAGACTGAATGGATCTGAGTCCCAGTGTTGACAGGCTAGATTGCCTGTTAAAGTTGGAGAAGTCACTTATGCTTGTGTAATTCAAGAGACATCAAATGCTTACTAACCCCTTAAATGTCCTCCCTTTTATTAGGTCATAATACCCCAAACATCTGAATCATTTAATAGAATTGAAAGCCAAACTAAGCCAGGAACAGTGGCCTACGCCTGTAATACCAGCGGCTCTGGAGGCTGAGGCAAGATGATCCCGAGTTCAAAGCCGGCCTTAGCAAAAGCGAGTGCTAAGCAATTCAGTGAGATCCTGTCTGTAATAAAATACAAAAATAGGGTTGGGGATGTGGTTTAGTGGTTGAGTGCCCCTGAGTTCAATCCCTGGTAATCCTCCCCCGCCCCCCAAAAAAACTAAGGGAACTCTCAATTAAAATACAAATATGTTACCTTGGAATGGTTTCACAGGATGTTTGTTATAGTGTGGATCTGTGCCCTTGAAGGAAATTGTCAGTCTCCAGCCCACCTCCTCTTTCTCTTTTTGCTCCCTAGTTCATGATGAAGTGAATGGTTTTATTCCAGCTGTGATGTGCTTCTTTAACACAGGTCCCCAAACAATGGGGCCAATCAATCTTGGTCTGAAACCTCCCAAACTGTAAGCCAAAATAAACCCCAAGTGATTATCTCAGGCATGATGGTATAGTAACAGAAAGCCAAAATCACCTATGATAGAAAATTGGAAATTTAGTTTGTCCAAGTAGGTTGTCAGAGAAGAGAACCGATGAATGAGGACTAGAAATCACCTAGTTTTGTGAGAAGATGCAAGAACTATCTTGAGTTATCTGATACCTGAGGAGAAGAGGCAATGGGAGGAGCGAGGGGCTTTGTGATGCCTGGTGAAGAACCAATCTGTAAGGGAATGCACTCCCTGAGCAGTTTCATTAAGGGCTTGGTGGTAGGTCACTCACTTGGTAGAGAAATGTGACCATCAATTATGTCTGGACCCAGGGCCCAAGGTTCACTTAAGGTAACTGGTCCAGAATAAAAATTCTATATCAGGCTGCATTTTATAAACATCGACCACAAAAGCATCCCCAAATAGTTCACATTTAATTTTTTGAGTTTTTTAAAAATGATTTTTGCATTAATAAATAAGATTGATTTGTAATTTTCTTTGTTAAAGTATACCATCTCAGGTTTGGACATCAATGTTATATTTCAGAAAATAATTACAGAGCTAGCCCTCTTTTCTAAGCTTTGGAACAATTTAAACAGAATTGCATACTACCTGCTTTTTAAAGATTTCTTAGAATTTCCCTGTGAAACCAGATGGACATATCTCAGGGGACTCAGACAACTTTTTCTCTTTTTATGTATGAAAATAAGTCTGTTTTGTTTTACTTTCTTTTCTGGAGGTGAATTTTGATGTTATATTTTCTAAGAAAATTATCTGTTTCATCCAAGTTCTCAAATTTACTTTAATGAAGTTAAGCAAAACATTTATTATGATTTTTTTGTGTGTGTGGTGTTGGGGATTGAATCCAGGCCCTTAAGCATGTGAGAAAGTACTCTACCAACTGAACTATATCCCCAGCCCATGATTATTTTAATCTAATATAACTTTGTGGTTATTTTATTCTGTTTTTTTATTTTATATATTTGCATTTTCTACTTTTTTTACTTTATCATTAGGTTAGCTAGTACTTTTCTATTTCCTTGTTTTGTACTCAAATATCCAGCTTACTTACTTCCTTATTTTTTTTCTAACTCAATAAGCTAGAAATTTCTGTTTTTGTTTTCATTAACTTAGTCTTTCTACTCTCCTTCAGTTTGTTTTCTTGTTCCTTTTTTACAGTAGATGCTTGCTTGATTGATTTTTTCTTATTTAAATATTTAAACCTATGAACTTTCCACTGAGTGTTATTTTAGTACTGTCTCATAGATTATGATATGCAGGATGTTTACTGTTTTTGTTATTGTCATTTTTAGAAATGCTATGATTTAGTTTTTTTTTTTTTTTTTTTTGTACCAGGGTTTGAACCCAGGGACAATTAACCACTGAAGCACATCCCCAGCCTTTTGTAATATTTTATTTAGAGACAGGGTCTCATTGAATTGCTCAGTGCCTCACTAAACTGCTGAGACTGGCTTTTGAACTCACAATCCTCCTGCCTCAGCCTCCCAAGGTGGGGTTACAGGCATGTGCCACCATGCCCAGTTAATATTATTTTTCAATCTAGGGGTTAAGGGACTTCTAAAAAATTAAAATTCAAGGACCAGGGATGTAGCTTAGTGGTAAATTACTTGTCTAGCATGCCCAAGGTTCTATGTTTGATCCCCAATACTGAAAAAAAAAAAAAGGAAAAAGTTTTTAAAAATCACTTAATATAATTTTTTAAACTTTCAGGTGGAAGAGAATTTTTATCTGATTTTAAAAGTTAATTTATCATCTTATTGCAGAGGGATCAGAGAATGTTGCCTGTGCTATATCTACTATTTTGCAATTTACCGAGGTTTTCTTTGTGATTTAAAGTATGATTGTGTTAATAAGGTTTTCATCCCTGTGACCAAAATACTTGATAAGAATAGCTTAGAGGAAAAAAATATTTTGAACCACAGTTTCAGAGTTTTTAGTCCACAGTGGGACAACTATATTGTTCAAGGCCCAAGATAAGGCAGAACATCATGGCAGTAGGGCATGGTAGAGGCTCATGGCTCTATTGTGCATGGCTGCCAGATATAATAAAGAAACCATTGACCAGGCATGGTGGCACACACTGATAATCCCAGATGCTGGGGAGACCAAGGCAGGAGAATCACAAGTTTGAGATGAGCCAGGGCAACTTAGTGAGATCCTGTCTCAAAATAAAATTTAAGAAAGAGCTGAGGGTCGGGTGCATTGGTACATTCCTGTAATCCCAGTGTCTCGGGATGCTAAGACAAGAGGATCATGAGTTCAAAGCCAGCCTCAGCAAAAGTGAGGTGCTAAGCAACTCAGTGAGACCCTGTCTCTAAATAAAATGCAAAAATAGGGCTGGGGATGTGGCTCAGTGGTTGAGTGCCCCTGAGTTTAATCCCCGGTATGGGGGAAAAAAAACGGCAGGTAGCAGCTGGGGAGGCAGTTTAGAGGTAGAGCATACTTTCCTAGCATGTACAAGGTTCTTAGTTTGATCTCCAGTAGAGGGAGGGAGGTGAGTGTGTGTGTGTGTGTGTGTGTGTGTGTGTGTGTGTGTGTGTGTAGAGAGAGAGAGAGAGAGAGACTATTTTCCTATCTTCAATGCAGGTTTCATAGACTGAATCAAAATGCTGAGGGAGGAGAGAAAGCTTTTAACTGAATGATCTGTTGCAGGTTTATTTTGTTTTCCATTCTTCTGTAGATTGTAACATAAAAAATTATTTACATATAAAACATCCATTTTAAGAACTTGGGGGCTGGGGTTGTGGCTCAGTGGTAGAGCACTCTCCTAGCACATGTGAGGCACTGGGTTCGATCTTTACCACCATATAAAAATAAATTTTAAAAATAAAGGAATTGTGTCCATATACAACTGAAAAAAATTTAAAAAGGAACTTGGTCTAATGAATTTCATTGATTATATACAAACTTAAAATCTTAATCACAATTAAGATATAGAATGATTCATTCTAAAAATGTTTCCTCCTGTCCATTTGTAGTTGTTCCTTTCTGCTCACCTCTGGGCATCAGCAACTACTGCTGTCACATTGGATTCAGTGTTGAAAATTTTGTCTTTCAACCCTTTAAAGAGGTTCATCCATTTTCCCCTGATCTCCATAGTTTCTAATGAGAAGTCAGCAGTTAATTTCCTCCTTGGTGCTTTCAAAATACTCTTTAAAATATATATTTTTTTCAGCCAGGTGTGGCATGGCACACCTATAATCCCAGGATCTTGTGAGGCTGAGGCAAGTGGATTAAAAGCTCAAAGCCAGCCTCAGTAACTTAGCAAGGCCCTTAGCAACTTAGTGAGACCATGTCTCAAAATATTAAGTAAAATTATTGGGAATATGGCTCAGCAGTAAAGAAACCCTGGGTTCAATATCCAGTCCAAATAAATAAATAAATACTTTTTTCAACAATGTGCATTGGATATATCTTTTTGTGTTAGTGTTTGCTTATCATTTTGTATCTGCAAAGTTCTATCTTCAACCAAAGTTTGGAAAAATTTGGCCTTTATTTTAACTTTTCTTCTACTCATCGTCTTCTTCTTCTTCTGAATTCCATAAATTGCATAAATGTTGGCTCATTTGAAATCCTGTAATAAGTTCTGAAGTTTCTGCTCAAAGCTTATTTTTTTTGTATTATCCATCATTGAAAATTTTTATTGACTTAACTTGCATTTTTTTTTATTGTTGGTCATTCAAAACATTACAAAGTTCTTAATATATCATATTTCACAATTAATTTAATCTTCCTCTGTTGTGTTCATTTGTGGTCTATCATGTGAAATTTTTATTTCAGAAATTGTATTTTTATTCCAAAATTCCCATTTAGTTTGTTAAAATTTTTTTTCTATGTTTTTGATGAGATTCCCTGTTTGTCTGCTGAGGTTTTTATTGTTGAAAACAGGTTTCTTGTTTTGAAATTGACAATAATTGTACTATCCAGTTTGAAATCCTGCCTGTGAGTTCTAATTTGGGTTCCTAATATCCTTAACTGATTTTCTTTTTTCTTGAAAATGAGTTCCATTGTCTTGATTCTTCATCTGACAGGAAAGTTTGGATTGGTCACCAACATTAGCATGTTAAATTGTAGAGATTCTGGATTCTGTTATTTTTCTCCAATGAGGTCCCCCCCACATTTGGAAGCAGGAAAGAACAGTATGAAAACTTTTTCATGAATGGTAGCTTTGGTTTCAGATTAGATTTTATATATTTTTTTAGATGAGCTGCTTTAAACCTTTCTCATATACCTGTGTCCAGGGGTCTGTCAGAGATATGAGTAGACTGTTTGAATAGCCATTTCTGCATTTCTCCTTTCTGGAAACTTCCCACTCTCCTCAGCATTCATGATATCCTGGTTTCACTTTCCTTCCTCACTGGTTTTATTTTATTTTATTTTTATTCTCCAGGCTAGAAAACTTGTGGGTTTTTCCACACATGCCATTACTAATGCTCTTCATGCTACATGGACTGCACATAACCCCAGGCAAAAAGCCACAGAAATGGGAATTTATCTGTACCTCTCACTAGGTCTGTCAAATTCTGTTTCTTCTCTTGTATATCCAGGTAGTTGCTTCTTGGATTATGTTCAGGTTTTATAGATGTCTTTTGCAGGAGGGCTTATCTCTTTGCATCCAAGTCCATCATACTGAGAAGCAAAATCTAGATTGAAGTTTTGATATCAAAATGGACAAGATTAGACTTTTCTTTTGATACTGGGGTGCTTTACCACTGAGCCATATTGCCAGTCCTTTTTAGATATTTTGAGAACAAAAAATAAAATTGCTAAGGGGTCTTATTAAATTGCTAAGAGTCTCACTAAGTTGCTAAGGCAGGCCTTGAACTTGCAATCCTAATGCCTCAGCCTCCTGAATCTCTGAGATTATAGGCATTCACCACCACACCTGGCAAGATTAGACATTTTTTTTTGTGTGTGTGTGTGTGGTGTTGGAGATTGAACTCAGGGGTGCTTAATCACTGAGCCAAATCCCCAGGCTTACTTTGAACCTGTGATCCTCCTGCCTCTGCCTCCCAAGCTGCTGGGATGACAAGGGTGTGCCTGACTCCAGATTTTCTTTTGTTGAATTTTGGTTTGGTTCTGAGTGAATATGTTGTATTTGTCTGCAAGTACCACTTTCTTGGGGAATTGCCTCTCTCCCATTTCTTTTGGATCTGGTTAGTCACAGTGTCCTTTACATTCTGACTACAGGGATGGGCAGGGACTCTGATTAATAGATCCTGAGAGTGGAAATGCCTTCTGTGCTGCCTATCTTCTGTCTGCTTCTATAGATACACTCTTGCCTTGTATTGCTCTGTGCCTTGGGAGGGCTCCCTTGTCTTGCAGCTTCCTACTGAGCTGAATCAATGGGAGTACTTCTAGGAGATAAGTGAGGGAGAGTGCAGGCAAGGCTATTTGGGCTCACTGTAGCCCTCTACCAAATGTCACCACTCCTATCAGAAAGCTCTGTTCATACATTCCAGTCTGGTAGTCCCCCCTTATCCATAGAGGATGTGTTCCAAGACCCAGTGGATGCCTGAAACCATAGATAGCACTGAAGTACTAACCCAGCATCTGTGGGAGATTGGCTCCCAGACACCAGGAGATATAGAAACTTCATGCTCAAGATGCCTGAATCTGTAGAATATCAAAACCCTATAGGTTTAATCATCCCTCAGTATTCATGAGAGAATTTTTTGTTTGTTTGCTTGCTTTTGGTAAAGGGAATTAAACACAGGGCTGCTTTACCACTGAGCCACAATTCCAGGCATTTTTATGTTTTATTTTGAGACAGGGTCTTGCTAAATTGCTTAGGGCCTCCTAAGTTGCCGAGGCTGCTTTTGAACTTGCAATCCTCCAGTCTCAGCCTCTGGAGCCTCTGAGATTATAGGCGTATGCCACCATGCTCAGCAAGAGATTGGATTTTAGAACCTCCTGTGGCTACCAAAACTTGTGGATGCTTAAGTGCCCTATACAAAATGGCATCATATTTGCATATAATCCATGCACATCCTTCCCTATACTTTAAATTATCTCCAGATTATGTATAATGCCTGGTACAATGTAAATGCTATGTAATAGCTCTTCTACTATAGTCTTTAGGGAATACTGACAAGAAAGTCTGCACAGGCTGCTACCCTGAGTCCGACTGCTCCTATCCCTTCCCTACTTGTTAGGAGTAAGCCTGTCTGCTGGTTTCCTGCAGCTGGGGCACAAAAGGAGAGATCTCATCTCTTCTTGGGAAAAGGAATCTCTTCTTTGATACTCATGCCATAGAGTGCTTTCTCAAAGAAAATGGGTTTACTTCTCAACAGGAAAAAAATCATGGTGTCTGCATTGGGCAGGATCATGGAAGCCAATATGGATATTGTCTGAAAAGACATGGTCACCAAATTGTGACAGATCACTCCTCAGCAAATAATGTCTAAGACTGCTAATGTGAAGAAGGATATTGTTATGGTTTAGCTCTAAGGTGTCCCCCAAAAGCTCATGTGTGAGACAATGCAAGAAATCTTAGAGGTAAAATGATTGGGTTATGAGAGTTTTACCCATTATAAACAGTGCATTAATCCCCTGGTAGGGATTAACTGGGTGGTAACTGTAGATAGGTTAGGGTATGGCTAAAGGAAGTGGGTCATTGGGGCTTTGGGGTTTTATATTTTGTCTGTGGTGAAGAGAGGTCTCTGCTTCCTGATGCCATGTCCTGGTCCACTTTCCTCCACCAAACTCTTCTGCCATGATATTCTGCCTTACCTCAGACCCCAAAGAAAGGAGTTTGCTGTCTAAGGACTAAGACCTCTGAAACTACAAGCCCCCAAATAAACTTTTCCTCCTCTAATTTTTCTTGTCAGGTCTTTTGGCCACAGACGAAAATAAGCTGATAAGTCAGATATCATCGTTTTGGAGAAGAGTGAACTTCAACCCTCTCAGCAGAAAATGAGAAAATAAACTTGAATTACATCATTAAATCAACAAGTAATGGATGGAATGATCAAATTCTGAACAAAAACCAAATTGGCCTTCAATCTAGAAAGGAGCAGAATAAAAGAATTGCATTCATTGAACAAAAGAAAGCCAATGAAATTAAGGACAAAAATAGTGGAATTACAAACCTCACCCAGACAGATAGGAAGATAGAAAGTGAGGCTGCTAGTTTCAAAACCAAGCTATAAATGCACAAATGATACTATTAAATATTTAACAGTCTGTATTTACCTGCCTTGTAGTAACTCTGGGACTGTATTTCCCGTGGATCTGATAAAGTATCTATTAAAATATTTCAACTGACATGGTAATGGTAAAAAGTACACAAAAAGATGCTCAATATCATTAGTCACCAGAAATGCAAATTAAAGCACAATGAAAACTATATACCCACTATAATGGCTAAAATTAAAAAGACAAACAGAATCAAAAGTTGACAAGTGCTGGGCATGGGGGTGGCATAACTGTAATCTTCAGCTGGGGAGGCTGAGACAGGAGGATTACCAGCCCAAAGATAGCCTCATCAAAATCGAGGTGCTAAGAAACTCAGTGGGACACTGTCTTTAAATAAAACACAAAAGTAGGGCTGGGGATGTGGCTCGTGGCCAAGTGCATCTGAGTTCAATCCCTAGTACCCTACCCTCCCAAAAAAGTTAACAAGTGTGGGGAGTGTCTCCTTGAAATGCTGATGGGGACACAAAATATGATATGAGCAATCTGGAGAATAGTTCATCAGTTTCTGATAAAGTAAAGAATGTGCTTATACTATGACCTAGTAATTCCACTCCTAGTAATTCACCCAAGAATAATAACATGTCCACAGAGACTTTCACACTGGCGACTTTATTCATAATAACTCCAAATGGGAAACAACTGAAATTTACTCCTGTGAATGGGTACATACGCATACAATGAAATACTACTCAGTAATACCATGTGAAAAACCAATGCACAAACAGCATGGATCTATCCTAAAAATATGGTAATAGTAATGAGACAGGAAAGGGTATACACTGTACAATTACAGTTATGAGAAATTCTAGAAGAGGCAAAACTAATCTGTCACTGCTGCCTATGTATGTGGGGGAGTGAGATTTTTAGCAAAAAAGATTATGAAGAAACTTTCTGAAGTAATAGAAATATTCTACATGTGTTGATTGTGGTAGTGGATACACAGATGCATTAGCTTGTCAAAACTCATCTGTCTGGGGCTGGGGCTGGGGCTGGGGCTCAGTGGTAGAACACTTGCCTTGCACGCATGAGGCACTGGGTTTGATCCTCAGCACCACATACAAATAAACAAAATAAAGGCATTGTGTCCAACTACAACTAAAATAAATAAATAAATAAATCTATCTGTACACTTTAAAAGGGTTAATTTTGTTGAAAGTTGATTTAGGAAAAGACAACCAGGTCTGGTTTTCCTTCTGCTATAGGGTTAATTATAGGAACATCTACCCCTAAAGCAATAGGGATTGTGGGGGTTTATAATGGGCTGTGACTGATTTCATTGGGGGAAATAGGAAAGTTGTTTTGCCTGCAGATGGAAGCCGTGTTCTAAAGTACCACATAACTTACTAATTTAAACATTTATTTTTGTTTAAATGTTGTTTCCCGCTTAGGCTCATGGGGATACATCAAAGGGATTACCACAGAGAACTGGCCTGATGAAATCTACTTTGTAAAGGCAGATTACAAAGAAAAAAAAAAAAAAAAAAAAAAAGGAAAAGAAATCTGCCCAGGCTCTTGTGAGGAAAATGGACTAGAGTGACATTTATCTAAACATTTAAACAGAAGCATTTATTTCTGTTTAAATGTTTATCCCTTTCCCTCTTTACTCATGTTAAAATATAAGCTATGTGAGAGCAAGGTTTTTCATCTGCTTTTGTTCATAGTACACAGTAGGTATCAATAAAATATAATAGATGATCATCTGTTATCATCTGTGTCTTATTCCTCATTTGGTTCCAAACTCATAAGGGAAAGATGGGGTTCTTATTTGCTTTCTAAAATACCCACAGCCACCTCCTCTTACAGCCAATAATGATAACAACAGCATAACAATAAACCATGAATCAGCCAACATTTATGGGGTATTTACTAGGTGTCAGGTTTACACCGTGTATAAAAATGCATTTAAATCATATCTTTCAAGTCTCAAAAAAACTGAACCAAATGAGTACTACTACTGTTTCTACTTTGGAAATGGTGAAACCTAACCAACGCATAGAGAGTATAAGTGACTTGCCCATGATTACACAGTTATTAGGTGGCAGAACTGGATTTTGAATCCAAGTAACTGGATCACAATATGATGGCCTTACTCATTATTGCTTCCAATTTTTAAAAATTGTTTTTATTGACACATAATGATTATATATATTCATGGAATACAATTGGAAGATTCTACACATGTGTAAGTTATGTCATGAACAAATGAGGGTAATTAACAATATTCATTGCTTCATACGTTTGTCATTTCTTGGTGGTAAGAGCCTTCAAAAAGCTTTCTTTTAGTTATTTTGGAATATATAATACATTTCATGCCAGAAACTGATGAACTATTCTCCAAATTGTTAACTAGTCACCTTGCTGTGCAATTAGAACTCTTCTGATTTCTTGGTAACTTCGTACCTTTTGACACTGTCTCCCTGTTCTTTCCTCTCCCTTTCCTCTTCAGGTCTGTCTGGCTCCAGTTCATTTTCTTCACAAGAGCTCAGGTGAAATCTTTTTTTTTTTTTTTCAATCTACCTTTAAAGGGTAGTTTTGAGGCTGGGGATGTAGCTCAGTGTAGAGCACTTACCTAGCATGCACAAGGCCCTGGCTTCAATCACCGGTACTGGGGTGGAGGGGGAGTAGCTAAAGGGTAGAGGTAGATTTTATCAGGCCAGTTCTCTTCAATAATTCCTTCAATGTATCCCCATAACCAGGAGTGAAAAAACAAAATTCCAGACCCTTGATACTGCCCACAAGGTCCTCCCCAGTCTCATCAGAACCACTTTCCTTCTCACATACTATTCTAGGATCATCCTGAATTTATTTATTTATTTTTATTTGTTTGCTTGTTCATTTGTTTTGATACAGAGTCATGCTGTGTTGCCCAGACTGGTCTCCAACTTAAAGGCTCAAATGATCCTCCTGCCTCATCCTCCAAAGCAGCTGGAACCATAGGCATACTGACTAGCAAGGTTCTATTTTGAGTATTTGAAATGTTTTCCTGCCTCTGGGCCTTTGCCCATATTGTTTCTTTGCACCCCCATCAAGTGAGTTCCTCAGTCTCTGTAAAAGTACCGCAGTTTTAGACCAGCTTCCCTGACCCCTTCTTTTCCCAAATCCACACAGCTCGCCCTGATACTCTCTCACTGTAACCTGGGCTTTCTAGTCATAGCACTTATCACAATTTGAAATAATCTTCCTATTTCTGCTTGTAACTGGAATGACCTGCTACACCAGCTTGGGGTGAAAATGAGTGGAGAACACTTTATTCTTCAAGTTAGAACTGGCTCTAGTGTTCATCTGCCAGATTTCCAGGATGCTCTTGTCTTGGGTTTTCTCCTTCTATCAAACTGCCCAAACACTTCAGGCATTTACTTATCTCCAAGAAGCCAGTATTGATTCCAAATTTTTGATAAGAGTCAGAGCCTCTGATCAGAATCAAGTATTGATTCTATTTTTAAACAGTTATTTCTTCCCATGTGGTTAAAACTAGCCCTTTATACCGTGATAGGTCTTTGTCCACTGTCCCAGATCACCTTGGTTAGTCCAGAACTCACCATTTGGAGCTTCCAGTTCTATTAGGCAAAATGAGGACCTAAACAATGGTGGTTTCCAAAGAGGACTCACCACGCCAAGATGGTAGGTCACGGTGACTTGGCTCCAGGTTGGTCTGAGACACTCCCAGGCCCACTTCCTATACCTACCCCAGGTCATGACCCTAAGGAGCTCTCCACTGACTCACCATCCTGCATTTTTTTGTTGTTGTTGTTGCATTTGATAATGGGGTTCTGCTGAGATCCATTAGGATTCCCTTATACCAGTTTTGTGGTCTCTCTGACTTCAAAGTGCTGACAAATCCGGGGTGTGACACACAGGTCAGAGTTCCCCCGTCAAATCGGGCTGAAGGTACTCTCTGGGAACTTTCCTGAAAACAAATCCTTGCTTGGCTTCCCTACTCCTTTAGCTGACTCTCCTTGAACTAGATTAACAAGCCACTTGCTGATGAATGCTTGCTCTTCTTAGGGTTGGCTTCTGAGGTAGGCCTGAGACACCTTCATTCATTATGGGTTCCCCTTCAAGAACCTTGGCACTGTATCAGAAGATTCCTTAAAGCCATTTCAATTTTAAAGACTAAAGATCTCCTTCCATTTCTTCCCAGAAATGTCGTTGGCTCCTACCCAATTAGCCTATCTCTTCTCCCTACCTCTGATTATCAAGAGAAAATTAGGAAGAGAATCCAATAGTGAGCCACACTATACAAATGCCTCTTTATTTCCTTGCCCTAAAATAACACCCCATTCACCTTCCCATTACCAAAAGGGCCACCCAAATAATTCTTCCCAGCAAAAGACAATGAGGGTGGGGCTGGGGTAGTAGCTCAGTGGTAGAGCACTTGCCTTGCATGTGTGAGGCACTGGGTTTGATCCTTAGCACTACCTAAAAAAAAATAAATAAATAAAAAATAAAGATTATGTAAAAAAAAGATTATGTCCATCTACAACTAAAAAAAATTTAAAACAACAACAACAATGTGGGTGTGGGGGGCTGGTGATATGGCTCAGTGGTAGAGTGCTTGCCTAGCATGCACCAAGCCCTGGGTTTTGATCCCCAGCACTGTAAAAGATAATAATGATAATTTAATGATTGAAGGCAATTTGCTCCCAAATAATTGAGGATTTTTCTGGATAGAAGCTGTGAGAAAGCTTTTTAAATAGAAGCTCCTTTTGAATTTAAAAAAGGGGAAAAAAAAGAATTCCATCTATGAAGCATTTACCAACTGCATCGCTATCTGCCTGCTTTAAACCTTCAGCTTCTCTGCTTTTTTCTGTAAACCCAGAACTTCTCACCACTCCTGGCAGATGGTGGGTATTCAATAAGTATCTATTGAATACACGACTGAGTCATCAATTCCTGTTCGAAACTGTTGATCAGTAAACCAGGGAAAGAATTCAAGAACCAAAGGATTACCATAGAATAATCCTAATATCTAACAATCCTATTAGAAGCCAATTGTTGGTGGATGTGTGCATGTTTATATCCATGTAATTGCATAGGGATTTTCTTTCTTTTAATTGAAAAAAGAGCACCTTCTTTTTATTTTAGAAAAAAAAAAATTTAAGGAAGGCCTAAGACATTCAAAACGGCATAAAAAGAAATATAACACCAGGAAAATCTCCATAAAGTTTAAGAAATAAAAACAAAAGCAGTGGACGCCACCTGTTTGTTCCTTTCCCCTTTCCTTCCCACCAGAGGTAACCATTGTCCTGAATGTAAAGAAACCCCTGCAGTCCAAGAGGGAAGCCCACACCTGCAGGATCCTGCCTCACCCTTTCCCTCCCCTCACAGGTGATTGACAAAGGTGGACTCCCTAGTCACCAGCACCGATTTCTTCTTCCCAGGAATTTGGAATTGAAAGCCTGATAATTGCTTGTCATCCCAGTGGGTAGGTAGACTGAAGCAGGAGGATTACCAGGTAGTCAAGGCCAACCTGGGCAATTTAGGGAGACCCTATCTCAAATTAAAAAATAAAAAGGGCCAAGGAGGTAGAACACCTGGATTCACTCCCCAGGAAGGTAGCAGGAGGGGGAGTAAGAAAGGAAAACAAAAATCACTAACTTGAGCTAATTTGCTGTGATGAATGGACAGGTCATGCCAATTTTAGGGCTTAGACATATTGGAGTTTGGCCATTATGTGCCCAATGCAAGGAAAGTTGCATAAAGAGATTGAAGGGACAAATAGAGCAGATGTAAAGAGAAAGGCAAATCAAAGGGGAGGGGTACAGAGAGGGAGGAAGAGAAGAAGAGGTAGGAAGATTTTTTAGGGGGGGCAGATTAAACCCAGGGGAGCTTAGCCACTGAGCCACACCCCCAGTCCTTTAGGACCTCGCTAAATTGCTGAGGCTGGCTTTAAATTTGTGATCCTTCTGTCTCAGCCTCAGCTGGGATTACAGGCATGGGCTGCCGTTCCTAACTGGGAGAGAAGCTTTTTATGTTTTTAATTTATTATTTTAAAAATTCTTTCATTTGTTCTTTTTAGATATACATGACAGTGGAGTGCATTTTGACATTTTATACATACAGGGAGTATAACATTCTAATTAGGATCCCATTCTTGTGGTTGTACATGATGAGGAGTTTCACTGTTTTTGTATTCATATATGAACAGGAAAATTATGTCTGATTCATAAACAGTTTCCTGCTCTAGTCCTCTAAGGCTTGCCTGTTTTCCTCTCTCTCTCTTTGCCTTTCTCTCTCTCTCTCTCTCTCTCTCTCTCTCTCTCTCTCTCTCTCTTTCTCTCTTTCTCTCTCTTTGTACTAGAGATTAAACCCAGGGCAATTTACCACTGAACTACATTATCAGTCCTATTTATTTTTATTTTTATTATTATTATTTTTTTTAATTTTGAGACAGGATATCCCTGGGTTTCTGTGGGTCTTGCTGAATTGTTGGGGTTGGTGTTGAACTTGGTATCCTCATGCCTCAGCCACCCGAGTCACTGGGATAACAGTTGAGTGCCACTTTGGCTACTATTTTTGATTTGTGAGAATTCTTTGTAACTTTTGCATGGTTTTGACTTGAACTAGTCTAAATGGGTTCTATTAATTTTAACTAATTATCCTTAAGGTTAAATCTCCACCTTCCACAAAAAACAAAACAAAACAAAACAACAAAAAAACCCAAAACTTTATTCACAAAGTAAAAGTGGGTAAAGTTCCTAGAATCATAGAATTTGACTCATTCACTCATTCAAAAGACGTTTATTGAGCACCTACTATATACTAGGCTTTGCTCAAGTCTTTGGACCAAGCTTCCAACGAGGATGACTCATTTGGCTTAGTTTTCTGGGGCTTTCCCAGCTTTAGCACTGCAAGTCCCACATCCAGGTAAACCAGGACCCTTGGTCATCCTACTTCTAATCAAAATAGAACTCTACTACAAAGTCCCTTATTGATTCTCTAGCTGTTGATATTGCACAAGCATTTGGCCAAGCTTTAACTGCTAGTGAGTTCTTTATGCTGAGTTTAATTCTGTCTTTATATAGTTTCTACTAGCATATCTTGTTTCTAGCTGTTATACATTTTTGCAGTATTTAAAATTTGTTTCTAGCCAGGTGCAGTGGCACAGGCCTGAAATCCTAGCTACTCTGGAGGCCAAGGTAGAAGGATTACAAGTACAAGGCCAGTCTGGGCAATTTAGTGAGATCCTGTCTCAAAATTAAAAAGGGCTTGGAATGTAGCTCAGTGGTAGAGAAGTTCAATCCTCCAATACTGAAAATAAGTAAGTAAATAATGAATTTAAAATTTGTTTCTGATTGTGTTCTATGATTTAGGCCAGAATTGACCTAGCATCGGCACCCCCTCCCCCCCAGAGAAGACACAAATTGGGCTATTTCCAGGCTCCAACAATACCCAGCAGTTGTACCTATAATAATTTCTTGCCAAACAAAACAAAAAACCAAAAAATAAGCAAACAAAAAAAAGTTTCTTGCTTGGGAGGAACTTTTGAGAGCCTCTTTCTCTGGCCAAGTGGTCCCAAAGAGGCCATTGATACAAACTCCAATAAATATAATGCAATGTCGATGCTAAATTCTATTAGAGAAATAGGTTTGAGGGGCTGGGGTTGTGGCTCGGTGGTAGAGCGCTCACCTAGCACGTGCAGGATACTGGGTTCTATCCTCAGCGCCACATAAAAATAAAATAAAGGTATTGTGTCCAACTACAACTAAAACAAAATATTTAAAAAGAAAGAAAGAAATAGGATTGAAAGAATGATCACAGGCAGCTGTGGGAATCAGGATATACCTTAGTCTAAAGTCCTTCCAGTAAACTGCTAGGGCCAGGCACAGTGGTTTGCGCCTATAATCCCAGGAATTCCGGAGGCTGAGGCAGGAGGATCATGAATTTGAAGGTCAGCCTCAGTAACTTAGCAAGGCCCTAAGCAACTCAGTGAGACCCTGTCTCTAAATAAAAGGCTGCAGATGTGGCTCAGTGGTTAAGTGCTCATGGATTCTAGGAAGGAAGGAAGGAAGGAAGAGAAGAACAACTGCTAAATTGCCATCCTGGAAACAAACCTGCAGACCACACATATTGACATATTCATCATCATGCCAGATGCTCTCATCAGATTTCTAAGGGGGACCTCCACACAAACCCCAAGGAAGGGAGGCACAACCTGCTCCCTGCCCCGTCTTCCCCATCTTAATCCATAGCACTTCCATCATCGGTGGAATTCAGCAGTGGCTGCACATTGGAAACACCTGGAAAGCTTCACTGATTCTGCCACCTCTGGATTCCTAATTCACGGCTGTGTGGTGAGGGCGTCAGAGAGCTGGGTCTCTCTTCCAGGTGGTTCCACTGTGCTATCAAGGCTGCACTGATGTTCCCAGCAGCACGGATACTCTGCCAAGAATTCCTGGACTCCCTTTTCTCTCACACCCCACCTTCAATCCAGTATAAGTCCGGTTGGCTTTACCTTCCAAATCAACACCTGTCCCATCAGCTCTCCCTCTCTCCAGCAACACCCCCCAACCTCAGTGTCCTGCTCTCCCACCCTGGCCTATTTCAACACCCCCTAACTGTATCCACCTCTGTCCACAGTAGTTTCTTTTCAGCTCATCCACCAGAGAGATCTCAATGAAGCACAGGCTAGGCACTGCTGTCTGATCAAAACTCTCCTGCTTATCTTCTCAAGAAAAAAAAAATAAAGTTTTTAATCAAGCTTTAGGGCCTAGGGACAGATTTCTGGTTACCTTTTTGAACTCATCCTTTGCCACCCATCCCCCATCACTTCTTGGCCTTAAAAACCTTGCTAATTCCAGAACACCTTCAGGGTTTTTGCATTTAGAGACCTCTGCTTGGATTGCCCTTCCCACCCCACCACCCACCCTAGGTAGTTGATTGATTTGCAACATTATGCAGATCTCTACTTAAATACCACCACCAAGGAATGGGGAATATAGTAAGGCACCGCAAATAAATGTATGCATAATGGGTATATTCCTTGACCACCCCACCTAAAATAGTATTTTAGGGTGGAGGTGTAGTAAAGTTCATGCTTAGCGTGTAGATAGCCTTGGTTCAATCCTCAACACCAAAACAAACAAACAAACTTCTTCATGTTGGTGTGCTGACAAGTACTTGTAGTCCCAGCTACCCAGGAGCCTGAGGCTGGAGGATCACTTGAGCCTGGGAATTTGGGATCAGGAGCAACATAGGGAGATTCCCCATCTCCAAAAATAGAAAAACACCAATCATCATTCTTGTTCTCCTAACCCTAATTCTGCTCTATGTTTTTCTTCTCGGTATTTATCATCAATCACCTGTCTTATATATTTATACATATACACACACATAGTATCTGTTTGTTTAGTTCCCCCTCATTAAAATGTAAACTCTATGAGAACATGAACATTATCTGTTTTATCTATTTTATTCTATGCTATATCTGTAGTGCCCAAGAAAATAGAAGATGCTCAATAAATATCTGTGGAATAAAGAAAACAGGTAAATTTTAATAGGAGAGGAAAGGCCTGGGGTTGATGAGATAGAATAGATAGAGCAAGTCCCTGGAGGGCCTCTTAGATCTGCCACTTACTGCCTGAGTGTCCCTAAACAAGCTGTTGAACTTCTCCCAACCTCAGTGTCCTGCTCCAGGAGGGAGAACAATAGTATCTGTGGGCTATGAAAAGTTGTTGGGAGGATTCAATGGAGTCCTGTCTAAACAGCTTAGCAGAGTTCCTGGGAGTGGGAGAAAGCACTCAGTAAATAGTACTCATGATGATGAAGGATAGTGATCCATGGGCAGGGGAAGGAGCCGATGCCCAGAACCCCATATGCTCTGGGAAAGACAGTCGTGCCAGAGGGCAAGGGGTGTCCTGAGCACAGTGTAGAGCAGGGAGGCAAGGGGTCCCCGCTGGACTCAGGCTGTGGAGGATGATGGGTGTTGACCCAAGTCAAATTTTTCTCTGAAAATCAGTTTTTCGTACCTCCCCACCTCATAGTGTTTCTTTGAGGATCAAAAGAAATATTGCATATAAAGAAGTTCTCTTTAAACCATGAAGGGCTGCATAAAGCCTTCTATTATGATTTCCCAATGTTGCCCACGGCTGGCTATATAAATACATGTCTGTCTGTCCTTATTCTCCAGACGCTGCTGTCCTCAGGGGCTGGGCAAGTAGGAACGTTGCTTACTATCTGCATCTGCCTCTGCTCAAAAGACCTGGTTTCTCCCAAGTTTATTTTGTATTATTTTAGTCTGTTTTATTTTATTTATTTGCAGTGCAGGGGATGGTAAGCCAGAGCTTATGCTTGCTAGGGAAGCGCTCTCCCAGTGAGCTATATCTCTAGCCCCTTAGCCTATTCTATATGAGCTCTTAGCAGAAAAAAAATACACTTTTTAATATTCTTTTAAAATATTATCATTCCTTTAGAAAATATTTACTTTTGAAGAATGTCTAGTTTTTTTTCCCAATAGAAACATTATCCTGATCTTTACTCTTGTGTAATTTATTCTGTCTATATTAGTCTGGCTCATTTTTGCTCCTGTAATCCTCTCTCTTTCCTAACCGCTACAGCATGATCATGAAAGAAGTTTTAGGAATATGTTTCCTTGAAGCATCATCATGCTTGCATTCATTCAAACATGTATTAGCCTGACAACTCTCTACACAGTACCCACTATGTGGAAAGTGCTGTTGTAAAGGGGATAAATCAAATGGATTTAAAAACAAGAACTATGGAGGAAAATAAAGCAGGGGACAGGGGTAAGGAAATTAAGTATAGGTAGTCTCAACATTAACTAAGAATGGCCTGGCAAGGCTAACTGAGAAGGTGACATTTTTTAAAAGACTTGAGGGAGTTACAGGATAGTTCTTGTATTTTACAGAGGAATGCTTCAGGAAGTGGAAATCGCATGTGCAAAGGCCTTAGGAATGAGCTGGATGAGAAACAAGAAAGGGAGCAGAATGAGGAGTTGAAGTGTCATGGGAGAATATGTGCAGGGCCTTGGGGTCACGGTCAAGACCGACTTTTTCTCTGAGTAAGAAGAGCCACATAATCAGATATGCACTGTAATGGGGTCATACTGGAAGCTCTATTGGCAATAGTCTAAAGGGGAGTAGTTCTTCAGCCAGGAGGTGCTAGAACCTGGCATGTGTTCTTACAAATTTTTAGAACACCTTGGTCTGAAGGAAACACAGGGAAGTCAGTCAGGGGGCTAGAACAACAATCTAGGTGAGAAATGCAGGTGGCTTGGATCAGGGAGGTGGCAGCAGTAGTGATGAGAAGTGGATTCTGGATTGTGATTGTCAATTAATTATGCTGAAGATGTGATTTCATTAGTATGACATCAATTGGGTTTAAATAAACCCTTTCATACTGAAGGACGGGGAGTTAGTATTCCCTGTGGATCTTCTTCTCCCTTGGTGTCTCAACCCAAATTCCACTTGACTAGTTTATCTAAATTCCTTTCTCTATGCTTATTTTCATTGGTTGTCCTACCCAGCTTCTCTGAGATACCTTTCCTTTGTCAAAAACCTGGGCAGGGATCCTGCTTCTCCAATGGATTCTCTTTCCACAGTTTGGGTTCTGTTCAGTCTAGGGCTCTCCCACCTTCTGGACTTCATTTGCATTATAAGTGCATATGCTTTGACTTGAAAATGAAATGAAAATACTTTTCTTTTTTTCTCCAAAAGTTCATCTTGTTAAAGCTGGTCAAGTTTGAAAATGGCATTTAAAAAAAGTCACAGACCTAAGTAGGTAACCTAAATCATGCCATCTGCTACATTTAGTGGGATTTAATGCTAGCATCTGAGATGCTGTCTCCCCAGGACTGCAGCCCGAGGACACCACCTGGCATTTTGTTCTCAGTAGCTCTAAAGATCCTTGGGGATTGGTCTGTTCTATCCCCATAGGAATAGCATTTGCTGCTTTCTTTTGTAATTCTTAATAAGAGGAGTTCTTTTTTTTTTCTCCTAACAACAAATGCATACTCTTATCTTGCCTCTCTGTTTATGAGATGGTATATATTATATATTGTCGTGTTTCGTCTTTTATAAACACTTTAAAGTGGTAGTAACAAAAATAGAAGAGGTGACCACCCACAATGCCCTTCTGGTTGACCTTGAGTGTGGGTGAGGTGGGGAGGAGGAGGGAATACAGTGCCCCCTCTGCTCTACTCTATCACCAACTTTTGACCTTGACCAAATCACAGGAACTCTCTGAGCCTCAGTTTCTTCTTCCACAATATCTATTGTTTCTCTCTCACACACTTTAAGAGCCAGCGTCCCCAGCAGACAGAGCAAGGACTGGAATCCCTCTCTGAGTGCCAGGGACTTTCCTCATGGCAGTGCCTCTACATATACTGCACCCTGCTACAGTATTTTCCCATTCTGCTTCTGGTCACCAAACTCCTTTTCATAATTTAGGAAATATTACCTCCTTGAGAAACTCTGTGCAAACTACAAAGTGAAATAGTGTCAGAATTAATGAACGTTATTTTTTATTCTTTCTCTAATCTTAATTGCTAATATAATTATTGTAATCCTTGGAACTTTTTCTAGATAAAAATCTCCTAGTTTTCATATTTCTCAATTTGTATCTTGACAATCATTAATTATCTTATTAGTTTCACTGAAATTAGGAACAATGGTGAAGGAGAGCATTTAGGACAAGACATACATATATCATTCTCCCCACTCCACGTCAGGGATGGAATCCAGAGCATCATGCGTGGTAGGCAAGTGCTCTACCTCTGAGCTACATACCCAGGCCCCCATATGCTTGTATCTCAAAAATCCTTGTAAGTGTTTAACTTGAAGGGAGGATCAAACACAGATAACTATCTTAAATTGTAATAAAGTTTGTTTTTTGTTTTTTTGGCACCAGGGATTGAACTCAAGGGCACTCAACCACTGAGCCACATCCTCAGCCCTATTTTGTACTTTATTTAGAGACAGGGTCTCACTGAATTGCTTATCACCTTGTCATTGCTAGGGCTGGCTTTGAGCTCACGATCCTCCTGCCTTAGCCTCCCAAGCAGCTGGGATTACAAGAGTGCGCAACCACAACCACGCCTGGCTAAATTTTTTTTTCTAATTATTATTATTTTTAACATCATGCCATCCTATGGGAGACTCGAAATTCTCCTGTGGAGTACTTCTTTCAGCAAAAAATCTAAATGAGAGCTGGGTGTGGCAGCACACACCTGTAATCCCAGCGGTTCAGGAGGCTGAGGCAGGAGGATCCCAAATTCAAAGGCAGCCCCAGCAAAAGCAAGGTGCTAAGCAACTCAGTAAGACCCTGTCTCTAAAAAATAAATAAATAAAATAAAATAAAAAACAAAAATAGGGCTGTGGATGTGGTTCAGTGGTTGAGTGGTCCTGAGTTCAATCCCTAGTATCCCCCCTGCCCCCCCCAAAAAAAGACTAAAAGATACTGAATTAATGCTCCCTTCTCAATACCCTATCTGTTCTCTGTTCCACATTTCTTCAATACTCAAGATCATGCAGCATTTAGTTATTAAGAATGCTTCTAGATCATGCAGCATTTAGTTATTAAGAATGTCCAACACATCAGTGAATTCTTGGCAGTACAGAAATTAGTCTTGAAAATGAATGCTTCTACTGGGCTTTATGTAACTGTGGATTTAACTCATGAGTTTTTGTTGTTGTATTTTCACTAACCCATTTTGGATTGGCTTCCAGAATGACAGATGCTTGTCCTCTACCTTTTACCAAGTGCCACTTAGACAAGGTGAGATTTTCACAGTGTGGCACTTAGCATAGATTCCTATTGTGTGGCTTTTTGGTGGGCAGCTGTCACTGTTTTATTGATAGTTCCTGACAGAGATTAGATTTATTTCCAGATGTAGAGAGAAGATATGCCAGGATACACCATTCATTATATTTACAAGTACAGTTTTTCAAAGAAACTATTTATTTATATGACAATATGTGAGCCATCTTCTTAGTAATGCTTAACCTACCCTGTTAAAGTAAATGTTGATAGAAAAGGAAATACTAATGAACCATTTTCTACAGTACCTTATAGCTCACATATGTTGAGCTCTTTCTTCCACCTACAGACTATCCCAGGTTATTTTTATGGTTTGAATCCATCTGTTCTGACCTGTACTCTGCTGCTATTCAGAATACGGATGTTAATTACCTTTTTAACATTTTCCTGCTCCTTGCTTACAGCCTCAAATGCCCCCAAGCAGCTCTTAGATTCACAGCATTCATACTTTTTCTCTAGTTTTCCAGGACACTCAAGCACCTACTGTCTCAACAGTCTTTGGTAAGAGGGACACTGATCTGCCCAGTTAGGACAGAAATGATGCTTCATCTGTCGACACTTAATTCCCAACTAAGACAGACCTGCTCCTTTTGAGTTGAATTCAACAATCTGAATTCTCACCATCTCTTTAGCAGGATGGGTTTAAACATGTCAGCAGAGAGGTTCCTTCCCACCCCAAGCCCTGTCCTGTTCTTCCTTTGGAAACCACACTTTATCTCCATGATATTCAAGGCTAGATACTTTCTTTTCATTAGAAATCTATCAGTGAAGCTTTTATCGGTACAGTGCTTCATTGTCATTTATTTTCATTTATGTGTCCTTTTACCTTTTTTCTCAGATTGTGAATTCCCCCAAGGGATTCCTTAAAATTGACTCTGCAATTGTTAATGATTTGTCAGCTGATTTTTCCCCCTTGTTTCTTGTTTAAGGCTTCATCAAGCTTCTATTGTAACACATGAAGTAGCATTTCCAAAGTGTCTTTAAGCCCCATTTAAAATGAAAACATCGTTTTCCATGGTTGTTGAGGATGACTGAGTTCTACTCTCTGAAACAATCCATTTTAACAGAATTGAAGTACTTGCTATTTGATAAAGTCATAGAACTTCTTGCTAACTATAAATCCTCATATTACAAAAAGTAAACTTTTTGTTTAACTTTAGAGAAATAATTGATAAGCTAATATTTGTTTAAAATAAAATAATTTTCATCTAAAAAAAAGCTGCAGAAGGAAGAGTATCTCACGGATGAAAAGAATGGACTTTTGTTCAACTGAGGAAATTATTGGATTTTAGGATTTTACTCACTCCTGGTAGCTAAAAATTGAGCTACAAAGAAAATAAGTCAGAAAACTGAAAAAAGAATACAGCATACAGTGCCAAGAGAGAATAGATTTTCATCAAATGTTTGCTCAGTAAGTAAGAGGAAAAATAGAACCCTGAAAACTTAAAAACAGGGTTACAATGGGCAGGATTCCAGAACTTCTAGGATCAAATTCAATTAAAAAACATCCAGGCCCCTCCATTTTGAGTCTGAGTATGATTTTTGTCAAGGGGAAGAAAAGTATTTCTTTGATTGAGTTCTGGAGGGTAAAACAACAACAACAACAACAACAACAACAACAACAACAACAAAAACTTCAAGAGATGAATGAGATAAGGAAGAAGAAAAGAGAACAGATTATAGCCTATTAAAATAAAGTGTTTGGGGTGCAAATTCCCTCACTTTTCTTTGCATCTTTTTTCTCTCATATTCCTTTTTCTTCTTCCTTCTATTTAAACTTAGAGTTCCAAAGGGAAGTTTAAGAGCAATTTGGAAAAATGTTAAGTAAGACCACACCAGGTGGCAAATAGCAATTTAATTCTCCTTGCCAACAGAGAGCTAAAGACTCAGAATGCTTTTTATTAAAAGAGCCGGGTGGAGAGGAAGAGCAGAGGAAAAGGGCCATTAAGTCTGTTTTGTGATCAAGGCAACACAGCAATTGTTGGGCTCTTATAAGAAATTCTTTTAATGCAAGCATTAATTCTCCAATTCATCTCACCGCCTGCTAGAAAATTGGTTGTGCAGGCATTGAAGACATTTTCTCAGGAGCAAATATTTGCACAGGAGTACTGTGTTGACATTGTGTGGCTTTGGATTTCAGTGAGCAGGCCGAAGCCTCTTGGGACATGTAAGTGCAGAAGGCAAAGCCTGCCACACCCGTGAGAAGGAAGCCAGTTCCAGAGGCAGCTCCAAACTGAGTTAAGTGTGGTTCTTTTAGCTCTGACAGTGCAAGGGGTGGTGGTGGGGCACAGGGCTGGGGATGTAGCTCAGTGGCAGAGTGCTTGCCCAGCTTGTCTAAGGCTCTGAGTTCCATCCCCAGCACTGAAAAAAAAAAAAAAAAAAAGGAGAAAAATGTGATTAAGGATCTGTGCTTTTCATGCATTTATATCCTCTTTGGGCTTTATCCAAAGGGAAAAATTGGATCTGGGTGGAACCCCCAAAACTCTTTAGATTGCATTAAAATTGAGAGGATGGAGCTGTTGATGCTCTTATTATTTCAGCTCCTAAATCCATTAGCATCCTTTGCCCCTTCTTGCACAAAACTCAGGTTTTGTCTTCATCTTTGCTTGTGTGAATTCTTAGTCCCTTATGAGGACTCTTAAGTCCAAACCTGATTCTACTAATCTGAATCATTGTAGGGAATGTTTCTTTTTTCTTTTCTTTCTTTTTGCAAAGGTCAGTGGAGGTGTGAATTGAAGAATCAGGTAGAAAGGTTTTTTCCCCAAAGGAAAGAATGTAAAGATGCAATGTGTGTATGTTGTACGACTTGGACAGTGAGCATTCTGGTGCTCTCTGAGCAGACCCTCTGGCATGGAACAGGCAATTTATTTATTTAAATTGAAATTTACACAAGTTTGCACAGTTTATTGTTTATTTATTTTTATGTGGTGCTGAGGATCAAACATAGTGCCTTACATGTTCGAGGCAAGCGCTCTGCCACGGAGCTACAACCCCAGCCCAGAAAAGGCAATTTAGGGAGATCCACCCTTGCAGTGGTCTTCCCAGACTGGCCCTCAGACAAATCTGGAAATACTAGAGACTGGCCTTTTCCTTCCCACCTGCTTTATTGAAAAATGGAGCTGCATTTTTCTGGTTACTAAAGACACCACAGAGGTCTTGGAATGATTTGTCTATTTTCACAGATGCCCATCTCCCTGTGTGTTTTTGTGGGAAGTCAGTCTTGTCAAAATTTAGGCTCTCAGACTGTATTTCTGAAGACTTCATGCTATTTGGATTTTTTAGGTTAGAAGCTGGGACTGAATGGGATCAAATCCTGTGCCAGTGACTCAGTTCATCCAAAATAATATAATAGAATTTACATCTTATGTCATCATCATTGTTAGTGATTCATGAATTAATGCATATAAAGCACTTAGCACAATGCTTGCCTCACTCTAAGGATTAAATACTTTTGATATTAGTATGTTGTCGTTAATATTCTTCATTGGTGTTGGAAGTTCAAAACCTCTTTCTCTGGATTTTCTTACTTTGTTGAAGAAAGGCCACAGTTAAAAAGTATTCTGCACACTTCCCCCAGAGGTTTGTTTTAAGGCCTTAGTTAGGTTCATTACAGTTGTAAACCAGTGAGTTGGCCCAGCATTGTAGAATCATGTTATAGAATGACCTGCCAAGACTCCAAAGTAGCTGGTCCCCTAACACAAATTCTGATAGAGAACTACAGAAAGTTTGTGATCATTCAGTTTACCAGAGTTAGATTTGCCTGGGAAATTGTTTTATATCTCTGGGAATTTGTACTTTGGAAAAGTACTCTTTTCTACTTCCTCAGAATGCTAGATCTTGGCTCTGTGACTTATCCATAAGGAGAAGAAAAACAAAAACATCTAGCTTTTATCATTTCATTTAGTCATCAAATATTTGTTGAGAACTCACTTTAGCATTCACTATGAACTGGGCATAAAACGATAAACAAGATTATTAATTTTGAGACCCTAAGTTAGGGGAGAAATTGTACAAATATCAGTGATGTTCTAGAAAGACAGTATAATGTGTACAGTTGGGTGTGATAGTATGCACCTGTAATCCCAACTATTTAGGAGGCTGAGACAAAAGGATCGCAAGTTCCAGGCTATCTGGACAACTTAGTGGGATCCTGTCCCAAAATAATAAATAAAAATGTCTAGGAATATAGCTCAGTGGTAAAATATCCCTGGGTTTAATCCCCAGTACCAGGATTGATGGTGGGGTGGGGAACATGTACAAAGAATTAATAGTCAACAAAGATTCTGGATTACTGAGCCAATTGTTGAGAAGTTTGGGGTGACCAGAGCATGATATCTTCCATCTCTCTGCTGGGTAGTGCCAACCCCCAAACCAGGTCTCTAAGAGCTGAATAGAAGGTTGATTTCTCACAGCACTGGTATTCAACTTAGAAAGAGACTATTAATTTCCAAGTGAAACCACCAAGGGTCAGTCCCCAAAGCTTATGAAATCACTCACAAACTGCATAGCTGGGGTATTGGTGAGCCAGAGGAAGGTTTCTGCAGGAGAGGTGGTTTATTTAAAGGCAGTGCAGAACGCACAAGCAAGGAGCCCTGCGGCAGAGAGGTGCAAGGTGAGTCTGGAGGTTCAAGTTTGAGGATTATGAAGTGCCTTTCATGTCTTTCCAAGGTGTTGTGTTTTTGCCTTTTCCTGCAGGCAAGAGTGACTGGTAGACTGTCTTTACACCTCTGCAGTGTGGAAGAATGCTAGTTGGGATGCTGCTATAATGTTTTCAGGGACGCTGTTAAGGTCTGAAGGAAGACAACAATGGAAGAGATGGAAAAGAGGGCAAGAAGTGGCAGGATAAGGTGATAGTGATAAAAACAAGAAAAGAAGGACAATTTTGCAGAGGATGGTACTGGGGGGACATCTATTTTAAGTTGCTCCCTTGGTTGTGGGAATCTTGGTGAGAAAGCAACAATAAATAAAACAACAGTGGTAAGAGTATGCTGCCCACTTTATTTCACTCAATCCTTCCTACAACCCTGTAAGGGAGTATAATTAGCCCCACTTAAAGTGGGGTGGGGCGGGGTGGGGGGGATGAGGCACAGAAAGATGAAGTAGCTGTTCAAATTGACACAACCCCACAAAGGCAAGCTAGATTTGGGCCCATGTGTCCACCTCGCTCTTCACCACTGTGGATCTTTGCTACCTTCCCCCAATACTGAGGTGTGATCCCAGCTTGGAAATCTGAACCACCCAGGGCTTTGGAGGGCAGGTTGGGTAGATCCATCAGGAGCTATTTGCATAAGGACTGAGAAACCCCAGGTAAATAAGTCATTAGAGGGAAGACAAAAGAAAAGGTCCTCACACGGGAGGAGAGGTGAGCTTATAAAGTCTAGCCCATGTCCTTTCCCAGAGTCTTGTGCTGGATCCCTGAATAGAACAGATGTTGAAAGTGAAAGCCCCGATTTACCTGTGTCTGCTTAAGACACCACATGGCAGGCAGATGGAGGAAAGAACATACCGGTGGCCTCAGGAGGACCTGAAGGCCAGAGAAGCAAGCTGAGCAGCTTTGCCCCAGGTTGGAGAAGGAGGGTCATGTACGTCCACTGTTGGAGTGTCAGTGGGAGTCATCTGAGATAGTTTCAGGGACCAGAAAAAGGAAATGATGGCTCCCTTGTAGCAGGCAAGAGGACTCTCTTCTCCAACAGAACTGTGACATCCCTGGAGGGTTCTGTGAACCATTGGGAATCACTGACAAGAGGCTAAAGATTTTTGTAACAATATAGTGGGCAGATCATAGACATAATACTATTTTCCCTTTCAGTGAGTACCCTAGGCTACACAATAAATAATAGCAATAATAGCTAGCATCTCTTGAAAGTTGACTCTGTTCTGAGTGTAGTATTTAATATCTACATACATTTTATTTATTATTTGTTTGTTTGTTTAATTTGGCACTCCTGGGGATCATACCCAGGGCCGCATGCATGCTGGGCAAGTGCTCTAGCAAGGAGCTGCACCCCTAACCCACATTATCTTATTTAAATCCAAAATATTACCAAGAGACAAATGCTATTACTGTCCCTTCTTGCATATGAGAGAGTGGGACAGGAAAAGATAACTTCCGTCTAGAGATAAAAATATATAAGCCAGGTGTGGTGGCACATGCCTGTAATCCCAGCAGCTCAGGAGGCTGAGGCAGGGTGATCGAGAATTCAAAGCCAAGACTCAGCTGGTGAGGCACTAAGCAACTCAGTGAGGCCCTGTCTCTAAATAAAATACAAAATAGAGCTGGGGATGTGGCTCAGTGGTCGAGTGCCTCTGAGTTCAATCCCCAGTATCCCCCACCTCCAAAATATATATATATATAAACACCAATGATCCTTATAGTTACTGTGTTCATTCCCCCACCTCCAAAATATATATATATATATATATATATATATATATATAAACACCAATGATCCTTATAGTTACTGTGTTCATCACCTTTTCTTATAGGTCAGAAAGCTCAGGTTAAAGATAACTCACTGAATCCTGAGGCTACTTTGAAGATGGTCAACATATTCTTTTCTTCTTTACTAAGTCCTAATTTTGAAGTTTGTTTTCTCAGCTGACTGGATTTGTCTCGAGCACCCTGGAGGTGTGAAGTGACATCACCATCTGATCAGCATCTAAAAACATTTTGGCTAATTAAAAAAAAATAGGCATTTTGAAAGTGCCCTCTTCATTATATCTGACCATCTGAGCGTGCTGCGTGAAAGCCCTGGGTAGACAGCCTGTTCTGCAATTTGTTTTTAAAACAAGCTTTTCAGTCTTGCAGGCTGAGAGGATTCTGTTTAAAGGGTGTACACTGTGAATCACAGTTTCAAAGGAAGACGACAAATACAAATCTCAGCCAAGCAATTTGTAAAGCTGGATTGCTGACAGAAATCCAGGAAACAGCAGAAAAACAACCAAACACAAAAACATAGTCAAGTGGCTGGATGTAACCTGAAGTAACACGGAATGAGTCCCAGGATGAGGCAAATGATATCAAGGGCAGAGATTCAAAGAGGCAGACTTAAGATGAGAAACCCAGGGCTGGGGTTGTGGCTCAGCAGTAGAGCGCTCCATTTGTGCGCATGCGGCCCTGGGTTCGATCTTCAGCACCCCACATAAAAATAAATACATAAAATAAAGATGTTGTGTATCCAACTACAACTAAAAAATAAATATTAAAAAATAAAGATGAAGCACCCAGGTGATCTTAGCCTTGATCTGAGCCTTGAGGACACCCCAGGAGGGCTCATGGTGGTGGGATTTTCTGCATTTCAGCAAACTGTCCTCATCAGCTCCCAGTGTGTTCAGTTTGTTGCGGAAATGGGAACTGAATGCATCTCCAATTCAATTCAGATGCTTTGTGATTTTCACCACATCAGTACAAATATCAGTGCATGATCACTTTCATGTATTTCATGCTCTTTTCTCATTTATAATAATAATAGCAACTGGCCCCTTCTGAGTTTCTACCTTCAAAATGCATCCAGAATCACTTCACTGAGTGTAAATTCCACTGGGTAAGGATTTTTTTTTTTCTCAAATCTATTCTGTTCACTGATGTTATTGATAGTACCTAAAACAGTGCTGAACACATATAGATGCTCATTAATGTCTGGCGAGTGGATGAAGTATGGACAATCACGTGCTGGCACTTTGCCAGGAAATTTTCTCCGTGTTTTGTTGATCCATTTACTCTTCATCACAATCCTGTGAGGTAGGCACTTATTATTGTTCCTGTTTTACAGATGAGCAAACCGAGTCCCAGCAAAGTTAATTAGCTTGCCCAAGGTCACATGGTTGTGAGTAGAAGTCTGGCTTCAGAATCCACTTCTCAATACTCAAGTTCTTCATAATTAGACTTCAGACTTCACATGTTTACTTTTTGATCACTCTACTTTTAATTTCCCATAATACTCTTTCAACAGGTAAACTATTTCATATTGAAGCAAAAGAAAACCATTATTTTCTCTTTTTAAAACACATTATTTAATAACCCTATTGTTTTGTGTGCCAAAGGACCTTGAATTAGTTTTGATGTGGACAAAATTTAAGATTAAAGGAGGGTTGTAGAAGGGGCATAGGGGCAGGAAAAATGGCGGAATGAGATGGACATCATTACCCTAGGTGCATGTATGACTTCACATATGGTGAAATGCTACATCATGTACATCCAGAGAAATGAAAAGTTTGCTGCAATGAATCAAAATGCATTCTGTTGTCATATATACCTAATTTTAATTAATTAGCTAATTAATTAAAAATTTTAAAAAAGTTAAAACTAGAGAATGGACATATTACCTTCAGGAGTTCATTAAATTTACATTTTCTTTTACAAGGCCATATAAGCAATTATGATATTTTTCATTGATAACATACTTATGCTCAAGTTTTCATCATTCTGTAATACAAAGTATCAATTTTTAAGTAATGGCTTTTATGAAGCAAAATTTCCTAGGCCAAAAATTTATAAATATAAGTCTTAACCCTTAATTTTATGTAGGCTTAATGATTCTTCAGGGCCATTTTATCTCTTTAGAACAATTAGACATTTGTAAATAATGCTGTTTCCAGGAATACAGGCTTAACAGTACAGACATGGATAAGAACATATTGTTTTGGTGCAAATTGCAACCTATGCTGTGCTGTTGTTTATTTCAAGATACTGCTGATAAATTGAATGCATTGAAGTTTGCTTCTAAGGCCAAGGAAGATCAGAGACATCTTGTTTTGCCGCTGCTTTCTGTTGAATTGAGTTATGAATGTTTTTCAGTTAAATGTGAGCACAGGATTACTTTACATATTGAGGCCTCCTGTGTGCTATCTCCTCCATCATCTGCTCCAGTCCTCTCATCTCCTAACCCTAATGCCTACCCCAGTTAATTAAAATCATACTTCTGCTGTCACCAGTCTCCAAAATTGGCTATTCCTTTTGTAGAGGATGGCAGCAGGAGGCAGTAAAACTTTGCTGAGAATATGACCATCTTTATATATTCAGGGTCTTCTGCCTACAAACCAGTGGCACTTGGAAGTGAGAGAAGACATAGCATTAAAGCAAACATAGATAGCAGTAATTTTTGTAAGTTACACTAATTTCTCACACATACAAAACAAACAAACAAAAACTTATAAAGTCAGGCACAGTGGAGCATGCCTATAATTCCAGTCTTGGGAGGCTGAGGCAGAAGGATGCCAAGTTCAAATTCAGACTGGGCAACTTAGCAAAACCCTGTCTTGAAATAAAAAAAAAATAATAAAATAAAATAAAAAGGGCTGGGGATATATGTCAGTGGTAAAGCCCTGGATCAAATACCCAGTACCAAAAAAGAAAAAAGAAAAGAAAAAAAACCTGATAATTTTAGAGTCATAGAGTTCCCCTGTGTAATTCAGAGATTGTGTATTTGTTAAACCATTTCTGAATTATATTAGTAAAAAACAGTTACAATTGCATTGTTAAGCTCTTTTTTAAATATTTTTTCTTTTGAAAAATGTTTTCCATGATTAGCATGAAAAATGCAGCATTATAATTTGCCTTATTCTCTATTGTTTAGAAACAATCCTCATGGAATTAGACGAAGCCTCTTTTCTTTTGGATGATCTCTCCATTTGACTAGGCTTCTCACACAATGAAAATGTGAAATCTGAATCTGATTTGAATATGTGGAAAAATACACCATGAGGGCTGCGGTTGTAGCTCAGTGGTAGAGCAATTGCCTTGTGTGCATGGGGCCCTGGATTCAATCCTCAGCACCACATAAAAACAAATAAATAAAAATAGAGACATGTCCATCTAAACTAAAAAAATATTTTAAAAAAATACACCATGAAATTGTCATCTCCCCAAACCCAGTGTTACCCTACATACTCACACTAATTTAGAAGGATCTCTCCCAGGAGAAAGTAGTTCATCTTCTGCTCAACTTTTTCAACAATAATCACGATGCCTGGTTGCATATTTATATCTAACTTTAGGGGGAATTTCTTCAGCAGTTTCTATGTGCAACTGTAGAAAGTTCTCTTTTTGTAAATGTTGTAAATACAGATATCTTTCTTTTTGCTTGTCATAGTGCTAGGGATGGGACTCAGGGTTTTGCATATGCTAGGCAAGCACTGTACCTCTGAAGTATACTCCTAAAAATATGCCGATGGCCCAAGATATTTTAGGGGAAGGAGATATTTTTATATATTCTTACCAACATCCATAAGTTTTAGTTACATTAAATTTTCTTGTTAAACTATTACAGTTTAATCTTTAATTTATTATTATTATTATTATTATTATTATTATTATTATTATTATTATTATTATTTTGGTACCAGGATAGAACTCAGGAGCACTTGAACACTGAGCCACATCCCCAGCCCTGTTTTGTATTTTATTTAGAGACAGGGTCTCACTAAATTGCTTAGTGCCTCACTTTTGCTGAGGCTGGTTTTGAACTCACCATCCTCCTGTCTCAGCCTCCAGAGGTACTGGGATTACAGGTGTGCACCACCATGCCTGCTTCAGCTTCTCCTTTTTGAGGGGCTCATTTTTTATCATTAAAAATTAAATATCTCCATGGGCTAGGGTTGTGGCTTAGCTGTAGAGCACTCACCTAGTGCTACAAGGCACTGGGTTCTATCCTCAGCACCACATAAGAATAAATAAACAAAATAAAGGTATCATGTCCATAAAACAAACAAACAAACAAACAAACAAACAAATAAATAAATACCTCAAAATATATATAACTTTAATTATATTTACTTGTACTGGGCATTGAACTCAAGGACACTGACAACTGAACTATATCCCCAGCCCTTTTTTTCACTTAATTCCTGAGGCTAGCCTTGAACTTGTAACTTTCCTGCCTCAGCCTCCCAAGTCACTGAGATTATAGGTGTTTGCCACAGCACCCAGCAGTAGTATATATTTTTAATACCATTCACAAGTTTTAAGCTGACTGAAATAATTTAGTAAAGTTCTTAAAAGGGATCCATGGTAATATGATCACAGTACTTCTCATTTATTTTCAAAAACTCCTGGGAAAATGAATCTATATGGTTATGTTGAATAGATATTATATTTTACAAACTTAAAATATGAAGTATTGACACCATTAAGATTACTCAAAAGAAAACATGATGATAAAAGTTAAGGAAGGCCTTCCATTCTGTACAAATGGTTACTTCTATATAGATGAAAACAAATTTAATTTATTGTGTATATTATTTGTTTTTATTTAATTTAAGGTGTTTTTGCCTTAGTAGTTTTCAGGAGTGGACACTGTCTGCCATCATATGTAGAATCAGAGGGAATGTCTTTGACTCTTCCACATCTCACTAAAAGAAAACACTGTTTGTACGTTATCAATACTTCTGATAAATGTGTCCATTTTTTTAAAAAAATCAACAACAAATTCTCCAACTCTCTAGACTATAACTTGGTGACCTAGAATTTGTTTCAATTAAATTCTGACACTGTCTACCTGGAGCAGTCAACAGAACCCACGGGTGAAGGGTTCAGTTCCATAAGATTGCCCCCATTTCAAACTTCAAGTTCAGGATGTCAGATACTTCTGATCCACTTGATGCAAATCAGGTATAATCACGCTGTCTCTTCATGTTTGGTAATTTGCTAAAATGGCTCACAGAACTCAGGGAAACATTCTACCCACCATTACTAGTTTATTATAAAGGATATTATGAAGAACCCAAAAGAATAGCCATATGAATAGGTACATAGAGCAAGGTCCAGAGGGTTATAAGTGTAGAAGCTTCCATCCCTGAGAAGTTAGGCTGTGCCACCCCTTTGGCACCTGGGTGGATTTACCAAACTGGAAACTCTCTGAATTCTATTATTTAGAATTTTTATGGTGGCTCCATTACATAGGCGTGCTTGATTAAATCATTGGCCATTGGTGATTGAACTCAATCTCCAGCTCATCTCCCCTCTCTGGAGAGGAGCTGAGTGTCATAATCCTCTAATCATAGTGTTAGGTTGCTCCAGCAACCAGTTCCATCTTGAAGTTATGAGGGGACCCCAGCCACCATTTATCTCATTAACATACAAAAGATAATCATCACTCTGGAGATTCCAAAGGTCTTAGAAGCCCTTGTATCAAGCACTGGGGACTAAGACCAAATATTACAACAAAGGATGTTTCTGTCACCCCTTCACCAGGGAAATTACAAGGATTTTAGGGGCTCTGTGTTAAGAATCAGGAATATTGGGTCTGACGCTTAGCTCAGTGGTAAAGTGCTTGCCTCATATGTTGAGGCACTGGGTTCAATCCTCAGCACGATATAAAAATAAATAAAGGTACTGAGTGTTCATCTACAACTAAAAAAAATTTAAAAAACAAGAAATCAGGAGTAGAAACTCATTGTATATTTCTTATTATGTCACATTACACTCTTAAAAAAATTTAGTTGTAAATGGATACAATACCTTTATTTTTTATTTATTTATTTTTATGTGGTGCTGAGGATTAAACCCAGTGCCTCACATGTGCCAGGCAAGTGCTCTACCACTGAGCCACAACCCAGCCCCCACACTTTTTTTAAACCCAATAAATCTTTTTTAAAAATTTTTTTAAATATTTCATTATTTAGTTGTAGTTGGACACAATACCTTTATTTTATTTTATTTATTTATTATTTATATATGACAACAAAATGCATTACAGTTATTACATATATAGAACACAATTTTTCTTATCTTTGATTGTATACATAGTATATCCACGCCAATTCATGTCTTCATACCTGTATTTTGGATAATAATGAACATCACATTCCACCATTACCCCATCCTCCCTACCTTCCCCCTTTACTTTATTTTTGTGTGGAGCTGAGGATCGAATCCAGGGCCTCGCACATACTAGATCAGAGCTTTACCGCTGAGCCACAACTCCAGCCCAAACCCAATAAATCTTAAGCCTTCCTTATTACAATTCCCAAGTACTTTTCTTCTATATTTCCCCACATATCTGCCCTATAATCTTATGTTACTAGACTTTTATGGACTCTTTCCTGGCATATGGAACAACCTCTGAAGTGCTGTTCATCCTTCCACTGTTGTCTTCTTTCTGATTTCTTAAAATCTCAACTTGACCCATTATGTCACTGCTGAAAAGCTTTCACTAACTCCATGCCACCACGAGAGGAAGTCCAAGCTACTTCACGTGGCATAGGAGTTGGGGTATGGTTGCTGCGATTTCAGTCTCACCTCTCACAACACCTATAGAGATAGATACTTAGAGGCATGTACTTCATTTGTGTTGTGCACCTTATCTCACCCGGCCATAATCTGTTTGCTAGATTTCTAATAGTATTCTCTCAGCCAGGAATGCATTATTAGTTCAAGAGAAAGTGGGCCCATTTTGCCCACGTTTGCTCCTGAGCTAACTCGAACTGTGCGGAGACCATGTACCGAAGTGGGAAGTGTTAGCAAAGAAAGACAAATGAAGAGAGAGGGGAGACACCTTCTTTCCAGCATTTAAGGAAAACATAAATCTTTTATTTACTTATTTTTTGGTACTGGCCATTGAACCCGAGGTGTTTTATTACTGAGCTACATCCTCAGTCCTTTTTATTTTTATTTTTAATATTTATTTATTTTTTAGTTGTAGTTGGACACAATAACTTTATTTTATTTATTCATTTTTATGTGGGTGCTGAAGATCAAACCCAGGGCCTTGCATGTGCTAGGCAAGCGCTCTACTGCTGAGCCACAACCCCAGCCCCTATTTTGTATTTTGATACAGGGTCTCACTAAGTTGCGGAGGCTGGCTTCAAACTTGTGATCTCCCTGTCTCCCACACTGCTAGGATTACAAGAATGTGTCACTATACCAAGCTAAGGAAGAGATAACTTTAATTTTACAGTGTTCTTTTCTAGAGAAAAGAGAAAATAGGAAGGAACTCTCTCTGATTAATTTGTTGATATCAAAACTAGAAAGAAAAAATATGAAACAGGAAAATTGCTCATATTACTCTAACTGGATGCAAGACTCCTAAATGAAATATGAGCAAGTTGATTTTTCCCTAAGGGTGGTTTAATACTAGAAAGTTTATTAATGTATTCACCACATTAACAGATTAAAGGGTAAAAAGCATAAGGTCATCTGCATAGATGCAGAAAATGCATTTTTAAAATTCAAAATACATTCATGATAAAAAATACTTGGTAAACCAGGAGTAGCAAGGAACTTGCTTCTAGAAAAAATTCCTAATTTTAAAAGGTTTAAAACATTTTCTCCAAGATCAGGGTCAAAACAAACAAGTCCATCATCACTCCTTCTATTCCATATTTGCCTGACGCTGCTAGCGAGAGAGGAAAAGAAATAAAAGCCACATGGATTAGAAAGGAAGAAATAAACATATTACTTATTGATGTTATGATTGTGCACATGTAAAATTCAAAAGAATCTATAAAAATTATGAAAATCAATCAGAGATTGGCAAGGTTGCTGCATACAAAATCAATACACAAATACCAATTTCACTTTTATGCATCAGCAGAAGTAGTTAGAAAAAGTAATTTTGAAAAAGATACCATTTGTAGTAGCAGCAAAAATGCAGACTAACCAGGGGAAAATCTTCCATAATGAGCAAGCTTGATATAAAAACATTTTAAAACATTGCAGATTGACAAAAAGAAAGGACGAGATAAATGGAGAGATGCATAATGTTCATGGATGAAAAGACTCAATATAATTGTTTCTTTTTTTTTATTGGTTGTTCACAACATTACAAAGCTCTTGACATATCATACTTCATACATTAGATTGAAGTGGGTTATGAACCCCCAATTTTACACCAAATGCAGATTGCAGAATCACGTCGGTTACACATCCACAATTTTACATAATGCCCTATTAGTAATTGTTGTATTCTGCTACCTTTCCTATCCCCTACTATCCCCCCTCCCCTCCCCTCCCATCTTCTCTCTCTACCCCATCTACTGTAATTCATTTCTCTCCTTGTTTATTTTCCCATTCCCCTCACAACCTCTTATATGTAATTTTGTATAGCAACGAGGGTCTCCCTTCATTTCCATGCAATTTCCCTTTTCTCTCCCTTTCCCTCCCATCTCATGTCTCTGTTTAATGTTAATCTTTTCTTCCTGCTCTTCCTCCCTGCTCTGTTCATACTTGCTCTCATTATATCAAAGAAGACATTTGGTATTTATTTTTTAGTGATTGGCTAGCTTCACTAAGCATAATCTGCTCTAGTGCCATCCATTTCCCTGCAAATTCTATGATTTTGTCATTTTTCATTGCTGCATAGTACTCCATTGTGTATAGATGCCACCTTTTTTTTATCCATTCATCTATTGAAGGGCATCTGGGTTGGTTCCACAGTCTAGCTATTATGAATTGTGCTGCTATGAACATCGATGTGGCAGTATCCCTGTAGCATGCTCTTTCAAGGTCTTCAGGGAATAGTCCGAGAAGGGCAATAGCTGGGTCAAATGGTGGTTCCATTCCCAGCTTTCCCAGGAATCTCCAAACTGCTTTCCAAATTGGCCGCACCAATTTTCAGTCCCACCAGCAATGTACAAGTGTACCCTTTTCTCCACATCCTCGCCAGCACTTGTTGTTGTTTGACTTCATACTGGCTGACAATCTTACTGGAGTGAGATGGTATCTTAGGGTGGTTTTGATTTGCATTTCTCTGACTGCTAGAGATGGAGAGCATTTTTTCATGTACTTGTTGATTGATTGTATATCCTCCTCTGAGAAGTGTCTGTTCAGGACCTTGGCCCCTTTGTTGATTGGGTTATTTGTTATCTTATTGTCTAATTTTTTGAGTTCTTTGTATACTCTGGATATTAGGGCTCTATCTGAAGTGTGAGGCGTAAAAATTTGTTCCCAGGATGTAGGCTCCCTATTTACCTCTCTTATTGTTTCTCTTGCTGAGAAAAAACTTTTTAGTTTAAGTAAGTCCCATTTGTTGATTCTTGTCATTAACTCTTGTGCTATGGGTGTCCTATTAAGGAATTTGGAGCCCGACCCCACAATATGTAGATTGGAGCCAACTTTTTCTTCTATCAGACGCAGAGTCTCTGATTTGATATCAAGCTCCTTGATCCATTTTGAGTTAACTTTTGTGCATGGCGAGAGAAAGGGATTCAGTTTCATTTTGTTACATATGGATTTCCAGTTTTCCCAACACCATTTGTTGAAGATGCTATCCTTCCTCCATTGCATGCTTTTAGCCCCTTTATCAAATATAAGATAGTTGTAACTTTGTGGATTAGTCTCTGTGTCCTCTATTCTATACCATTGGTCCACCCGCCTGTTTTGGTACCAGTACCATGCTGTTTTTGTCACTATTGCTCTGTAATATAGTTTGAAATCTGGTATCGCTATACCACCTGATTCACACTTCCTGCTTAGAATTGCTTTTGCTATTCTGGGTCTTTTATTTTTCCATATGAATTTCATGATTGCTTTATCTATTTCTACAAGAAATGCTGTTGGGATTTTGATTGGCATTGCATTAAACCTATAGAGAACTTTTGGTAATATCGCCATTTTGATAATGTTAGTTCTGCCTGTCCATGAACAGGGTATATTTTTCCATCTTCTAAGATCTTCTTCTACTTCTCTCTTTAGGGTTCTGTAGTTTTCATTGTATAAATCTTTCACCTCTTTTGTTAGGTTGATTCCCAAGTATTTTATTTTTTTTGAGGATATTGTGAATGGAGTGTTTTTCCTCATTTCCGTTTCAGAAGTTTTGTCGCTGATATACAGAAATGCCTTTGATTTATGCGTGTTGATTTTATATCCTGCCACTTTGCTGAATTCACTTATTAGTTCTAGTAGTTTCTTTGTAGACCCTTTTGGGTCTTCTAGGTATAGAATCATGTCATCTGCAAATAGTGATAATTTAAGTTCTTCTTTTCCTATTTTTATGCCTTTAATTTCTTTCGTCTGTCTAATTGCTCTGGCCAGTGTTTCGAGAACTATATTGAGTAGAAGTGGAGATAGAGGGCATCCCTGTCTTGTTCCAGATTTTAGAGGGAATGCCTTTAACTTTTGTCCATTCAGAATGATGCTAGCCTGAGGCTTAGCATAGATAGCTTTTACAATGTCAAGGTAAGTTCCTGTTATCCCTAGTTTTTCTAATGTTTTGAACATAAAGGGATGCTGTACTTTGTCGAATGCTTTTTCTGCGTCTATCGAGATGATCATACGGTTCTTATCTTTAAGTCTATTGATGTGGTGAGTAACATTTATTGATTTCCGTATATTGAACCATCCTTGCATCCCAGGGATGAATCCTACTTGATCATGGTGCACACTTTTTTTGATGTGTTTTTGTATTCGATTCGCCAGAATTTTATTGAGGATTTTTGCATCTAGGTTCATTAGAGATATTGGTCTGTAGTTTTCTTTCTTTGAGGTGTCTTTGTCTGGTTTCGGAATCAGGGTGATGTTGACCTCATAGAATGAATTTGGAAGAGCTCCCTCTTTTTCTATTTCCTGAAATAACTTGAAAAGTATTGGTATTAATTATTCTTTAAAGGTTTTGTAAAACTCCGCTGTATACCCATCCGGTCCTGGGCTTTTCTTGGTTGGTAGTCTTTTGATGGCTTCTTCAATTTCATCCATTGATATTGGTCTGTTCAAATTGTGTGTATCCTCCTGACTCAGTCTGGGCAAATCATATGACTTAAGGAATTTATCGATGTCTTCACTATCTTCTATTTTATTGGAATATAGGTTTTCAAAATAATTTCTAATTGTCTTCTGTATTTCTGTAGCATCTGTTGTGATATTGCCTTTTTCATCCTGTATGCTAGTAATTTGAGTTCTCTCTCTTCTTCCCTTCATTAGCATGGCTAAAGGTCTGTCGATCTTATTTATTTTTTCAAAGAACCAACTTTTAGTTTTGTTAATTTTTTCAATAGTTTCTTTTGTTTCAATTTCATTGATTTCCGCTCTGATTTTAATTATTTCTTGCCTTCTGCTACATTTGCTGTTGTTTTGCTCTTCCTTTTCTAGGGCTTTGAGATGAAGTGTGAGCTCATTTATTTGTTGGTTTTTTCTTTTTTTGAGGAATGACCACCAGGCGATGAATTTTCCTCTTAAAACTGCTTTCATTGTGTCCCATAGATTCCGATATGGTGTGTCTGTATTTTCATTTATCTCTAAGAATTTTTTGATTTCCTCCTTTATGTCTTCTGTAACCCATTGATCATTCAGTAACATATTGTTCATTTTCCATGTGATGTAGGATTTTTCCTTCCTTCTTTTATCATTGATTTCCAGTTTCATTCCATTATGATCAGATAAAATGCATGGTATTATCTCCACCCCTTTATATTTACTGAGGGTTGCCCTATGGCATAATATATGGTCTATTTTTGAGAAGGATCCATGTGCTGCTGAGAAAAAAGTGTATCCATTTGATGATGGTTGATATATTCTATATATGTCAGTTACGTCTAGGTTATTGATTGTGATATTGAGTTCTATAGTTTCTTTATTCAACTTTTGTTTGGAGGATCTGTCCAATGGTGAGAGAGGTGTGTTGAAGTCACCCATAATTATTGTGTTGTGGTCTATTTGATTCTTGAACTTGAGGAGAATTTGTTTTATGAATGTCGCAGCGCCATTATTTGGTGCATAAATATTGATAATTGTTAGGTCTTGTTGGTGAATGGTTCCTTTTAACAGTATATAGTGTCCTTCTTTATCCCTTTTGATTAACTTAGTCTTGAAGTCGATTTTATTTGATATGAGGATGGCCACTCCTGCTTGCTTACGAGGACCGTGTGCATGGTATATTTTTTCCCATCCTTTCACCTTCAGCCTGTGCATGTCTTTTCCAATCAGATGTGTCTCCTGGAGGCAGCATATTGTTGGATTTGTTTTTTTAATCCATCATACCAGCCTATGTCGCTTTATTGGAGAGTTTAAGCCATTAACATTCAGAGTTACTATTGATATATGGTTTGTACTTCCATCCATGTTTGATTATTTATCCTTTTTTTAAAAAATGTAGTTTGTTTCTCCATGATTATCCTTCCCCTCACCCTCTGTCTTTACCGAGGCACTTCCTACTGATGGTTTTGGTTATTGTTTTTCATTTTTTCCTCATGTAGTGTTTTCCTCAAAATGCTTTGCAATGCTGGTTTTCTGGCTGCAAATTCTTTTAACTTTTGTTTATCATGAAAGATTTTTATTTCGTTGTCATACCTGAAGCTCAATTTTGCTGGATACAGAATTCTTGGTTGGCATCCATTGTCTTTCAGTGTTTGAAATACATTGTTCCATGACCTTCTTGCTTTCAGGGTCTGTGATGAAAAATCCGTTGTTAACCTTATTTTTTTACCCCTGAATGTAATCTGTCTCCTTTCTCTAGTAGCTTTTAATATTTTCTCTTTGTTCTGTATATTGGATATCTTCATAACAATGTGTCTTGGCGTTGGTCTACTGTGATTTTGTGTGCTCGGTGTCCTGTATGCATCTTCAATTTGTATATCTGTTTCCTTTTTTATTTCTGGAAAGTTTTCTGTAATTATTTCATTCAGCAGGTTACTCATTCCCTTGGTTTGAATCTCTGTACCTTCTTCTATCCCGATGACTCGTAAGTTTGTTTTTTTTATGTTATCCCATAACTCTTGGATGTTTTTCTCGTGATTTTTTACCAGCCTCTCTGAGTTGGCTAGACTCTTTTCAAGATGATATATTTTGTCTTCATTATCTGACGTTCTGGCTTCTACTTGCTCCACTCTGTTAGTGATACTCTCAATTGAGTTTTTAATTTGGTTTATAGTTTCCTTCATTTCTAGAATTATTGTTTGATTATTTTTTATAATCTCTATCTCCTGATAAAGATGCTTAACTTCTTCTTTTATCTGTTTATGTAATTCATTCTCAATGTGTTCTTTCGCTGCTTGAATTTGCTGTCTCGTATCCTCTTTAAGGTTCCATTCCATCTGTCTAAGGTGTTCCTTGAGTTCTTTATATGACCATTTTTCTGATGACTCTAGGTCCTCCTGAATATTTAGGCTGTCCTGCATTGTTTGTACTCCTTTTCTTCCTTGCTTTTTGAAGCTGCTCATGTTACTTCTTGTTCTGTTTGACTGATGAGTTACTGTTTACTCCTGTAGCCGCAGGTTTCAATGAAGTTATCTCCTCTGCCGCAGTCTGATGACGTCAGTTCTCTGCCATGGCGGTATCTCTTGCAAATGGCGACAGTTCGTTTCCCTTTGCCGGGCGACCAATGCAACGGGTGGGTCCTTACTGTCTCTCCCAAGCCCCGTTTCAAACCTGTGGCCACTACCTATGAAGGCTCGGTAGGCATTTACCTCCGTAGGATGAGAAGGACTGACCAGTTGTTTCAGCCGGATGGATTAGTGCTGAGTCACAGCTGTTTGTCTGCAGGAAGCAGGCAAATGGGAGCTTGAATTCAGCCAATCCGGGCTCAGTGTGTGTTCTGAGAGGCCCAGACTGTTCGCCCCAGATCCACGTCAGCTCAGCATTGCATGCTAGGGCTGGGGATGTGGCTCAAGCAGTAGTGTGATCGCCTGGCATGCGCGTGGCCCTGGGTTCGATCCTCAGCACCACGTACAAATAAAGATGTTGTGTCTGCCAAAAACTTTTTCTTTGAGGTTGCTGTGACGGCTCCTCTGACCTTAAGGGTCCACAGGAAGAGAGAGCTTGAACCAGGTTCTTATAATGAGTGTTGGTTTATAGTAGTGGCCCCCTGCACCAGCAGCACTGACATCAGCCAGGAACTTGTTGAAAATGCAAAATTTTCAGGGCACTCCACATCTACCAGATCAGAAACTTTGCAGCTCAGACCCAGCCCTCAGAAGTCTTCCTGGTGATTCTAACACACCCTAAAGAATGAGAAACACTACTTAACAGACATGCTCCTAATGGGACCCAAGATATTTTTAACTCAACACTCACCCCTAAAAAACAGTATTTTAAAAGTTTTTAATCCATGTGTTGAATAAATTATGTAATGGAAGGTTGAACTTGGGGTCATTCTTAGTGTAATGTGGGTCCCGGAGTACTGGAAAGCAAACCCAAAATAAATTATATGGCTCCTCTAGTTTTATGTAATTGAAATCAGGTTAAAATGAATGTCTAGAGAACACTTGACACTGAATAAAGTGTCTCAAAGGCCTCAAAGTGAACATTGACTAAAACCTGAGAAGTGGCTGTGGGAGATGGGAAGTGCCAACCTCCTGGCTTAGGATTTACCAATGACTCTGACAGTCCACACGTGTGTGCATATGCTCAGCTGTGCTTGCATCCTGTGTCCCTCCCATGTGGAACCAAGAACAGCTGTCTTTCTTCCCTATATCCAAGGGGGATTCTGAGGGAATTTGGGCAAAATACATTTCACCCAGCGAGAGCTGGCAACAGGAACACAATAACCTAGTCTTTTTGCAAAGCAGTGACAACCAGACAGGCCTTGTAGAAGTGGAGCATCCTTGGAAGTCAGTTGTGGAGATAAAGAGTGAAATGTATTTTGTGGAACCTGATGATGGTAGACATTTCCAGGCAAAAAATTTCCCTTTTTATTAAGTAGTCAGTGAGGAGTCTTTGAAGTACAAATGCTCTTTGACTTACAATGGGGTTATGTCCCAATAAACCTCTCCTAAGTTGAAAATATCACAAGTTAGAATTGCATTTTAATACACCTACCCTACTTAAAATCCTAGCTTAGTCTTGCCTACCTTAAACTTGCTCAGACAACATATATTATCCTCCAGCAAATCATCTAACACAAAGCCTGTTTTAGGACTGGGGATATAGCTCAGCAGTAGAGTATTTGCCTAACAAGTGAGAAGATCTAGGTTCAAGCTCCAGCACTAGAAGAAGAAGGAGGAGGAAGAGGAGGAAGAGGAGAAAGAGGAGGAGAAAAACCCCACATTCTAATAAAGGATTGATTATCTCCTGTAATTTGCTAAATACTGTAAAACATACTGCAGGGTATCATTTGTTTCCCCTTGTGATTGCATGATTGATTGGGAGCCAGGGCTTGCTGCTGCTGATGTCCAACATCTGAGAGAGGATTGCACCACATATTACTAGCCTGGGGAAAGATCCAAATTCAAAATTGGACCTTCGGTTTCCACTGAATGCATATCACTTTCACACCATGGTAAATCCAAAACATCTTATGCTGAACAAGTATGAAAGCCACAAAACTGGGATGGTGAAATGTCTAGTGTCTGCCTCCCTCCTCACCATCCTGGCAAATGGGAACTAGCAGAGATGGAAGGGGTCATACCCTGCATCTGGAGCTTGAAATATCAGGGCTCTAGCCTGAGTGGAGAGCTGCTTCCTACCCGTCCACCCCTCTGAGGAACTGTACCACCTGGGCCTCAGATTCATGCTCCTGCCCCTCCCTGCCCTGGCTACTGCCACAGCATTTCTACTGCACTGCTGCTGCTTGCCCCTCTAGGATCTGCCTGGGATATCCTGCTCCCCAAGCCCTAGGGAGAGTCCAGGACAGGCTCACTAACTCCCTTGCCATAGCCAAAGATCCGCGTGGCCATGCAATCTCCCAAGTCACTCAGAAGATTTCCAATGGGCCTAAAGCTGCCCAGTGTCAGCAGTGAGTGGAGATGTGTAGGCTGCAGCACTGAAGCCAGCAGGGGTTTGTTTGTTGGCTGCCCCTTGCCAATCATGGTCCTCCTCCTTTCTCTGCACTCTCTTCAGATACCTGGATCATAACCCTATATCCTGGTGCCTCAGCCATCTCTAAGCACCACTTTTCCACTTCTGTGCAACCAGATTTCACATGCTTTGAAGAATTGCTTGTAGATCTTTGAATCTTTGGGGGTGGGGGGAAACATCCATCCATTCATTCAACTTTTTTTGGACAATTAGTATTTTGCTAAGCACTATGTTAAACTATAGTGATAAAAAGATAAGATATAGTCTCTGCCCTCCAAACTATTTTCTTTTTAATAATAGGAAGGGAAGGGAAAAGGGTAAGAGATTGATGTCAAAGGCCATTATATTTGCCTTGGGAACACAAAGGCTAGAAAACTCTGAGGTCAGAGGTGGTCAGAGAAAGCTTCCAGATAAGGGTAATTTTTAAAATGGATGATTGGCAGCCAGCCACTTAGGAAATTATATGCCTAAACTAAGGTGGGTGAAGAGGGTGCAATGGAAGTGGATTATGGACAGATCTGTGAATTTCTCTAAGAATCAAAAAGACTTTAAAATGACCAGCTATGGAGTAATACAAGAAAAAGAATTCAAAGGTAACTACAGCTCATGATTATAATATTGGAAAAATGAAGGGATCTTTGGTGTGAAAGTGATATGCATTCAGTAGAAACCGAACATCAGTTTTACAAATATGTAACAACAAATCCCATCAGTATATACAACTATCATGCACCAATAAAAACAAATAATTTAAAAAATATATTAGTTTGAAGCTGAGACAAAGGTGTTAAACACATAAACATTCCTAGGTTTTGGAGAGTAAGGTGGAGTACAGTTCAGAAGGGTAATTTTTGGGGGGGTATCAGGGGTTGAACTCAGGGGCACTCAACCACTGAGCCACATCTCCAGCCCTATTTTGTACTTTATTTAGAGACAGGGTCTCACTGAGTTGCTTAGCACCTCACTTTTGCTGAGGCTGACTTTCGACTCACAATCCTCCTGTCTCAACCTCCAGAGCTGCTGGGATTACAGGCATGCATCACTGCACCGGGCCAGAAGAGTACTTTTAATGTAGACTGTTCATATGGCTTTCTTATGTCTTGTTCACTAGAGTACCATGTGTAGTTTTTGACAGCTAAATATCCTTACAGTACAGTACTTTGTGTTGTGAAATGGAAATGAATGAGATTTAAAGCCAGAAGACCTGAATTTGAGCCTTCTCTCTGCTGGAAGGGTTGTTAGCCAAGTTAAGTAACCAACAATTATGATGTTCTATTTCTACATCTGCACAGTGTGAACAGTTGAAATGCATAACTCTCACATTGCTGTAACAATCAAATGAGATAATTAAAATGAAAATGTTTTATGCAGCGTAATGCACTCTACAAATATTAGCTATGATAATTGCTAATTTGTTTTTCAGCTTGCTCTCTTTATAAGATTTTACTTCTACTTTTGAACCTTCAAAGATGATGGCTTTTTTCCCCAATATTTTAGATGGGCACATTTATCAGCCTGGTTTTTCTGATTACAAAAGTAGCCATGTTCTGTTTACATAATTCAAACATAATGGAAATAGATAAGAGAAAAAGTGAACAACACCCATGTCCCCTCCCTTTAGAGAGATTCACTGTTTGGTGCCTCCTCATTCTGCATATTGTACTTTGTTTATAAATTGAGTCTTTCCACAAAGCATAACAAAAGATGTACTAGAAACTTTATTTTTGTTTCCCTCCACCCCTTTAAACTATATTCAGTGGAGGAATTTTCCTCTGCTGCTAGCTGAAAAACATGACAGTCCTCTTGATATTTTTGCTCTAGAGACTGTCCTGCATTCACAAAATACAGTGTCAAAACAGATTTTATTTCATCAATCCAGTTTCGTTCAAAGCAAAGATGTTTTCCTTTCTTGATGGTGGCTATAGGCCTGGGCTAGAGAGCTGTGTGTTCATTAGGAGTGGTCTAGGAGAATATTCCCCAACAACTAAATATCCTTGTAGTACTGCACTGTTTGTCTCTTTAATCCTCTTTCCCACTTGCTCATTTGGAAAAGTCAAGGGGAATGGAGGAGAGAAGTGAGGGCAGAGAGGGTGACTTCCTTACTTGGCTACTGTCAACTTCTGGAATAACAAATGCTTACAGTCAACACATCCTCTCCAAAATGTTTCTGAGGCATCTTGGAGGGTCCCTGCTAGACCCCAAGTCCTGGCTTATGCCTCTTTTTCACCCAGAGACAGCTCACTTCAGGCCTTGGGTCTCCAAGGATCCACTCCTAAGACTCTCACCGAAGAAGGCCCCAGGTACTCCCTAGGAATCCTTTTGGACTTAAAAGGGACTTGCAGTGACTAAAGACTGGCTGTCCCTCCCTCTTGGCCCAGGATCTTTGAGAAACAGTCATGCACTCCTTATCCATGAATGTGGTCATCAATGAGAGCATAGCTCTCAAATGCAACCCTCCACTTTGCCCTTCCAGAGTCTTTTTAGCTCTCTCAGGTGTGAACCAGGTACCAGTCCATGGACCTACTAGCAAAGCTCTGTAAGTATGTGTCGATGCTCACCCTGTCTCAGACTCATGACTTCTTGGCCCCTCCTTCTCGTCAGCATAACTCTTTGTGTAAATTTCCTCAAAAAGCCCTCTGTCTCCAGTATGAGACAGAGTAAGAAGATTACAAGGTCCAGGGCCAGTTTTTAGTATTTACTGTGAGGATCACTCTACCATTGCTTGTGTTACCCTCCATTTGGTATCTGATATCTCTCATATCTTGTTACAGTTGAAACTTAAGTTTTGATGGCCAACTCCATGTATTAAGATATGTGAATTCTGGGGTTGGGGACATGGCTTAATGGTAGAGTGCTTGCCTAGTATGCATGAAGCCCAACCTAAGTTTGATACCCAGTACTGAAAGAAAAAGGAAAAAAAAAAAGAGAGAGAGAGAGAGAGAGAGAGATGTGCATTATAAGAGCCATGTAACTTTAAACTTTTTTAAAAATCTTTTTTAGTTGTAGATGGACATAATACCTTTATTTTTATTTATTTATTTTTATGTGGTGCTGAGGATCAAATTCAGTGCCTCACATGTGCTAAGCAAGTGTTCTACCACTGCACTACAACCCCAGCCCAACTTTAAACTTTTAATCATAGTTAGTGCATTTGAAATAATTTCTGACCAAAAATATACCTACATTTAAAAAAACTACATGTGTAAATAGGACTTTCAAACAAAATGCTATATTATGGATATGTAGCTTTAAAAATTCTTTTTTAAAAACTTAATGTGTATTGGACGTCTTTTCTTATCAGTACAAATAGATTTATATAATAAATACAAATTGTGATAATTCACCTAGATAACACATGACCTATGGAGGTAAAGGAATTCTGTTGTATTTTAAGACTGCTCCTAGAACAGAACATTCTTCTAACCTAGTTTTTGGGCTTAATAGTAGCAATGAAGATGGTGGCTACAGGCCTGGGCTAGGGAGCTGTGTGTTCATTAGGAGTGGTCTTGGAGAATATTTCCTAACAACTAAATATCTTTGTGGCACTGCACTGTTTTTCAGAATGGAAAATATGGGATTTAAAGACAGAAGGGGCTGGAGTTGTGGCTCAGTGGCACAGCACTTGCCTAGCATGGGTGAGGCACTGGGTTCAATTCTCAGCACCACATATAAATAAATAAATTAAAGGTCTATCAACAACTATTAAAACAACAACAACAACAAAAAGCCAGAAGACATGATTCAGTGGGGGAGCAGTGGTGGAAAGGGAGATTGGAGGTAGCATGACAGCATTCTCTTAAGGGCTATGATTACAAGAGCTGCCCCACACAGCTACGCCTTCATCCTTGAGGTGTACTCTGAACTTAATTATGGGATGGAGACTAGAGATGTAATCCTCTTACCTTTCCTCGGGTCCTAAATCCTTCTCATTATTATTTAATGGAACCAATACATCTTGGAAAAGCCCTTTTCTTCTTTAGGCCCTTTCAGTTTCCTTTCTTCCCATTTCAATGCTTGGGGTTGAGAAAGAGGATGGGGTGGAAATGACAATAATGGGGGTTAGTGCTGGAAGAGAAGGGAGGGTAGTATTCAAGAGAAATATGAAACATCAAAGAGACCTAAATGGGGTGAAATGGGAAAGAAAGCAAGAAGAAATACTTTCTTTCAAAATTATTCTAGGGCTGGGGCTGGGGCTCAATGACAGGGCGCTTGCCTAGCATGCATGAGATATTGGGTTTGATCCTCAGCACCACATAAAAATAAAGAAATAAAATAAAGGTATTTTGTCCATCTACACCTACAAAAAAAATTTTTTTAAAGGCTTTTTTTTTTTTTAAGAGAGAGTGAGAGAGGAGAGAGAGAGAGAGAATTTTTTTTAATATTTATTTTTTTTTTAGTTTTCGGCGGACACAACATCTTTGTTGGTATGTGGTGCTGAGGATCGAACCCGGGCCGCACGCATGCGAGGCGAGCGCGCTACCGCTTGAGCCACATCCCCAGCCCCCAAAAAATTTTTTTTAATCATTTTAATTGGGGGGGTTGTGACTCAGTGGTAGAGTACTTGCCTCTCACATGTGAGGTACTGGGTTTGATCCTTAGCATCACATGAAAATAAATAAATGAAATAAATGAAGATAGTGTGTCCATCTACAACTAAAAATTTTTTTTAAATTAATCTTTCCTCCTCTATCTCTACTCCATTATTTCCAGTTAGGGTAAACAAAAATTACTATCAAGTTCAAAATTATATTGCTTGGGAAAGTTTTATATATATATATAAATAAATAATTTAAAGGCCACTGATGAAGTACCATTCATGATCATTATAGCATAATTTCCTGCATTGTGTTCATTCTCTATCCTGTGCAGCTCATTGATGTGCTAATAATTCATTAACAATCTCATTGTCAGGGGTTACAAAATCTGCAAGTATGCACAAAATTCAATTGGTATCTCACAAAATAGGTTGGTTTTCATGGGGCCAATGTTGGGGATCTGATCTTGTTGCAGAGACATTGGACAGGCAAAACCTGTCAGCATTAGACTATTTAAACTAGAACAGAATTGGGTAGGGGTACTGGATTTGCATGCGCAAGGCCCTGAGTTTGATCCCCGGCAATACATACATACATTAATACATACATAATACATACTTTAAAATAAAGAAGATGAGAAAACATAAAAGTGAGATATGAGATGGGTGCTTCAATGATTTGAACATCAAAAGATTAAGAAAGCCCCTGGGAAAACTGTTCAAGTTAGGGGATACTTCAAAAACACAATTCCTTTTATGATTACACTGTCAAGTCAACCATAAAGCAAAATCAATCATAAAACAAAAACTATATGGTATAGTTTTGTCAGTAAAGTTCACTACCTTCCCAAATAAATAATTTGTGTATTTTTGGCTTATTCTAAGACTTTGTCCGTATTTATAGTGTAATATTACCTAATTCTTCTTAAACATAAATTAAAAATTTTTAAGTTTTTTTATATTTTTTAGTTTCATTTTTCCAGATAAAGTCCAAATATTTAAAATAATTAATTAACACAAAATTTTATTTCCTATTGGAGGCCAATTCCAGTAAAATCACTTTTTATTTTCAGGCCATGAGGGTCTCTTATATGGCATACAGGTAAAAAAGAGAAAACCACGTGGGCTGAGGATATAACTCAGTTGGTAAAGTGTTTGCCTCTCATGCACAAGGCCCTGGGTTCAATCCCCAGTACCACCAAAAAAAAAAAAAAAAAAGAAAGAAAGAAAAGCATATTTTTTAAGTTGAGCAAGGCTGAGGCAGGAGGATCATGAGTTTAAAGCCAGCCTCAGCAAAAGTGAGGTGTTAAACAACTCAGTGAGACCCTGTATCTAAATAAAATACAAAATAGGGCTGGGGATGTGGATCAGTGGTAAGGTGCCTCTGAGTTCAATCCCTGGAACACACACACCCCTCCAAAAAAAAAAAAAAAAAAAAGAAGGAAGAAAGCCTTTTTCAACCAAGTGTGCAGGCCAATTATGTTCTCACTCCTTGGAATTCTTCATTACCCAGATCAGAAGAAGCTCCACAGAATCTTTGCTTTCACCACGATCAAGTGGGATTCATTCCAGGGATGCAAGGTTGGTTCAACATATAGAAATCAATAAATGCAATTCATCACATCAATAGACTTAAAGATAAGAATCATATGATCATCTCAATAGACGTAGAAAAAGCATTTGACAAAATACAGCACCCCTTTATGTTTAAAACACTAGAAAAATTAAGGATAACAGGAACATACTTCAACATCATAAAGGCTACAATTATCTTATATTAGACAAAGGTGCCAAAAACATGCATTGGAGAAAGGATAGCCTCTTCCACAAATGGTGCTGGGAAAACTGGAAATCCATATGCAAAACAATGAAACTAAACCCCTATCTCTCACCTTGCACAAAACTCAACTCAGAATGAATCAAGGGCCTAGGAATAAAACCAGAGACCCTGCAACTAATAGAAGAAAAAGTAGGCTTTAATCTCCATCATGTGGGATTAGGCCCCAACTTCCTTAATAAGACTCCTATAGTACAAGAATTAAAATCAAGAATCAATAAATGGGATGGATTTAAATTCAAAAGTCTCTTCTCAGCAAAAGAAACAATCTGTGAGGTGAATAGAGAGCCTATATCTTGGGAGAAAATCTTTACACTTTACACATAGCAGATAGAGCACTAATCTCTAGGGTATATAAAGAGCTCAAAAACCTAAGCATCAAAAAAAAAAAAAAAAAAAAAAAACAAATAACCCAATCAATAAATGGGCCAACAGACACTTCTCAAAAGAGGATATACAATCAATCAACAAATATATGAAAAAATGTTCATCATCTCTAGTAATTAGAGAAATGCAAATCAAAACTACTCTAAGATTTCATCTCACTCTTGTCAGAATGGCAGCTATTATGCATACAAACAACAATAAATATTGGTGAAAATGTGGGGAAAAAGGTACACTCATACACTGCTGGTGGGACTGGAAATTGGTGCAGCCAATATGGAAAGCAGTATGGAGATTTCTTGGAAAATTGGGAATGGAACCACCATTTGACCCAGCTATCCCTCTCCTCACTCTATACTCAAAGGACTTAAAAACAACATACTACAGGGATACAGCCACATCAATGTTTATAGCAGCACAATTCACAATTACTAAACTGTGAAACCACCTAGATGCCCTTCAATAGATTAATGAATGAAAAATGTGGCATATATACATGATGGAATATTACTCAGCAATAAAAGAGAGTAAAATCATGGCGTGGTAAATAGATGGAGTTGGAGGAGATAAAGCTAAGTGAAGTCAGCCAATCCTTAAAAACAAATGCCAAATGTTTTCTCTGATATAAGGAGGCTAATTCGTAGTGGGGTTGGGACAGGGAGTATGAGAGGAATAGATGAACTCTAGATAGGACATAGGGATGGGAGGGATGGGGGCATGGGGTTAGAAATGATGGTGGAATGTGGTAGATATTATTATCCAAAGTACATGCATGAACACATGAATTGGTGTGAATATACTTTGTATAAAACCAAAGATATGAAAAATTGTGCTCTATATGTGTAATAAGAATTGTAATGCATTCTGCTGTCATATATAAATTTTAAAAAATTAATTTAAAAATATATGTAACATATTTTTTTTAAAAAAAGAATCTTTGCTTTCCTCAAACCCTTTTCATTACCCATGCAGCAGTACTATTATTGAGCATTTTTTCTGCACACCAGTCTTAGAGAATTATAAAGCAAATATAAAATAGTAAAAAAATAAATTAAAAAAATCCATGTTCCCAAGCAGATCATAATACAAACACACCCAGTTATTTGTGAACTCCAAAAAGAGAGTCTTGAGAAAATATAAATAACCTTAAACACAGCTTGCTAGAACTTGTCCTGAACAGATCAGATTTATTCTCAAAGGACTTTTTGTTTTCAGGCAATGGCTGATATATAAAAATAGCACTTACATTAGCAATGGTAACTATTTCAGTCATGGAATAAAAAAATTAAATAATTCCAAACAGGAAATAAGTTAAGCAACTTCTAAATAGGACAGTATGACAGGTCCCAAATATCTTATCAACCATCAATATATAATTAAGCCAAAGTATTCTCTGGTAAGAGCCCAGGGTGGAGAGGCATTGGAATAAGGGCTTGTCAAACCCCGAGTCTGATCATCACTGGGCAAATGAAGCAATTTATCATTGACCAGTCTGGATTTGGATTCTACAACTGTCACTTAGCAATTCTGACAGTTAAAAATCTTTGAGTTTTGATAATTAAACTCAAAATTGCACTCTCAAAACCTCAACTTCTTCATTTATAAAAATAAATTTGTACCTGCATGTTATCTCAGTGATAAATATATGAATACCTAAATTATACAAAGTACCTAATAAAATGTGGCTATTTCATCATTGTCATTATCTCTATTCATTGAGTTTATTTTATAAAATGACCTTGATTTTTTCAAATTCAAAATTTTAATAATGATTTGTTGACAATAAATCAAATTCTATCTTTCTTATCTCCTGGTCTTTACTCGACAAAGTTGACTGCCAAATTTTTGTCAGTAGCTTCCTCTCTGTTGTTAGCATACAAACAAGTTCCAGAATCTTATATCTTGAACCAAAAACAAGAACAAAATACCTTCCCTTATTCCTACATCTCCTTCCATTTCTCCACTGCTTTTTTTTTTAATCTTCTCCCTATCTCTCTGGCAACTCATCACCTTGGCTGAGTGTCCGTAATCTAAAATCAGTACATTTTGGAGAGTATCACAAGGATCGGCCCCATTTTCTGCTTTATCTTTCCTGGTTGCCTAGATCACCCCAACCAGCTACCTGGCCTTAAACACCATACATGTCTCCATCACTGTGAGAGAGCTGGATAGGTGATAGGCTGAAGGGCATAGTGGCACAGCCTCTATCTTTCCTCTGAATCTCAGATTCCCATTTCTACTTGCTCACAAGACCCAGTCTCCTGGATGCAGGAAAGGTATTTGAAATCTCACACACCTAACAGAACCCTGATATGTTACCCTAACTTTCATTCCAGATCCATTCCTCTCAGAGGCTTCTGAATGTCAGTAAATGGAACCACTGTCTACCCAATTTCTCTGAGTCCTTCAGTTTCCTCCCCCTTGGATTATACACTCCATTTGTAAAACTTACCCTATATATCTGCTCAGTTCTCCCCATTCTTTGCGAGCACCATTTTTGTCTTCAGTAGATTGTGTTGCTCCTCTGTTTAAGACCCTTAGATGACTGCCCACAACACTTAGAATAAAAACTTGCTTGGATCCTATGAGACCCTGTATGCTCTGGTCCTGCCTTCCACATTGACCCCAAATGCTCTTCTCCCCAACCTTCACTCCCTGCCACAATGGCCTCTTTTCTCTTCCCCTGGCCTTCTTTGGGCCCCTGCACTTTCTATTCCATCCATATGGAATGTTCTTTTTTTTTTTTTTTTTTTTTTAAGAGAGAGAGAGAGAGAGAGAGAGAGAGAGAATTTTTTAATATTTATTTTTTAGTTTTCGGTGGACACAATGTCTTTATTTTATTTTTATGTGGTGCTGAGGATCGAACCCAGCGCCCTGCGCATGCCAGGAGAGCGTGCTACCGCTTGAGCCACATCCCCAGCCCTGGAATGTTCTTACTAATGATTTTCATGTGTCTGTTTACCATCAGCAGGTCTCAGCTCAGATGTCACAACTCAGACATGACTCCCCTGATCATTCAGTCTAAAGGAGCCCTCACTACTCTATGTGATAACCTGTGTGAATTATATGCTTTGTACATACATATTAACATTTGACATATTCTTGTTCATTGTCTCCTCTTAACAAGAATAAGGGGCCCATTGGAAATGTTTTGTTCACCATCTCCCATGCCCAGCACCAAGTAGACATTCAATATCATGTTTGTTCAATAGAAGAGTCCTGTAACAGTAAGTTGTTAAGAATCTGTGTCAGGTTAAATCCTTTAGAGATGATTAGCTCTCACATTTGAAATCTGTATTTCTTTTGGGATAGGAAGAAAGAAGTGTTGGTAATAATATTTACTTTTCATTTTAAGGGAGGACTCACTACAAATGCAGAGTAATTTTTGTATTATTTTTCTATCTTCCTTCCTTCTCCAAGATTTGAAGACTATTTAACTACAAAATCAAATAAATATAAATACAATGGAGAGCACAGGGGTTAATTTTTTTTTTTTTTGATAATCCTTATTGTTTTTTTTCCCCAAAACTGTCTTCTTTTGTCCTCTTGGGGATTGAACTCAGGGGCACCCAACCATTGAGCCACATCCCCAGCCCTATTTTGTATTTTATTTAGATACAGGGTCTCACAGAGTTTCTTAGTGCCTCACCATTGCTGAGGCTGGCTTTCAGCTGGTGAGTCTCCTGTCTCAGCCTCCCAAGCCACTGGGATTACGAGTGTGTACCACCATGCCTGGCTCAAACTGTCTACTCTGGAAAAGACAGAGAACTGTTCTATTGCATGCACCCACAAGCAACCATTGTGTATCTACTGTATACCAGGCATTGACCTACTGAAAAAGTAAAGACAAAGGTAAAACTGCTTGCCCTCAAAGAGCTCATTCTTTAATAAATAAAATGATGCAAAAACAGAGAGACTAGTTTTACTCCACAGTAGTCCTTGTAGTACTAGAAAGAGGACAGGATAACTCTGAAGTCCCAGGTAAGGGATGGAGTATCCAACTCAGTCTGAGAGGTTTCAGAAAGCCTCCCTGGAGGGATTAAAAGGTTGCCTCTGCAGGCATGAACCAGGCAAGGTGAACAGAGGATGTCCCGAGGAGGCTGGGAAGGGGGGGCACGCCATGCGGAGGACAGCAGGAGCTGTTCCAGTGCAAACAGTGTAGATTAAAGTCCATAGGAGGTGGATAAATAGAACTCTACAAGTAACAGAAAACAACCTGAACTGTTTGCATGCATTTGCTAGAGTTGCCATAAGAAAACACCACAGTCTAGGTGGATTAAACAACAGAAATTTGTTGTCTCATAGTTCCGAGGATGAAAGTCCAAGATTCCTTGTGAGGCCTCTTACTTTGGCTGATAAGTGGCCTTCTCCCTGTGTCTCCACATGGTCTTTCCTCTTAATCACCTTTCTTTATAAGGGCACTGGTCATACTACACCAGGACCCACACCTTAATTACGTTTTAAAGACACCATCTCCAAATAGTCATATTCTGGGCTATTGAGGTTTAGGATTTCAACATATGAACTTTGTGGGGGATCCAGTTCAGTTTATAACATTAGTAAACATAAAAATGAAATTTAATATAAAGATACCAGGATGCTACATAGCAAGAATGCAGCTGAGCATGTGAAAAGTGACTATCTCATTGACTCTGCTTGTCTGACTGTCTCCCTCTCTAAACCAGTGGTAGAAAACTTACCTAGTATGTATAAGGCCCTGGTTCATTCTCAGCACTGGACGAAAGAAAGATCTGCTTCTTTCTTTTATGTGATATATATATATATATATATATATATATATATATATATATATATATATATATATAAATTTAAAGAATCATAACAGTGAAAGCTGAGCATAGTGGCTCATGCTTATAGTCCATGGGACCTTGGGAGGCTGCAATGCGGATTGCTTGAGCCCAGGAGTCAGGGCCAGCCCAGGCAACATAGGGAGAACTTGCCTTATAAAAAAAAAAAAAGCAACAAACAAAAAAATAATCATAATTATAGCCATTTGTGTAACTCCTCTCTAAGAAACAGATACTTCTAGTGGCTTAGATACACTGTTTCTTTAAAATACTAAGTAAACTAAGAAACACTGTATCTCTAAGTAAGCCTTTTCTTTCAAGGGCTTCCACTCCTCCTCTTTCCTGAATTTCATGGCAATAGTCTTTTTTTTTTTTTTTTTTTTTTTAAATTTTGATACTGAGGATTGAACTTGGGGCACTCTACCACTGAGTTACATTCTCAGGCAGGCCTTATTATTTTTATTTTGAGACAGGATTTTACTTTGCTGAGGCTGACCTCAAACTTGCAATTCTCCTGTTTCAGTCTCCCAAGTCACTGGGATTACAGGCATGCAACCTCTACAGCCAGCCCTTCTTTTTCTTTTCTTTTACCAGCTAAGAGCATAACCCAAGCAACATAGTTTTGCTTCTTTTATTTCATAGAAATTAAACTGTATAGTATATAGCACATGATTTGACTCTTTATTTATTCTAATTAGGTATATATGATAGCAGAATGCATTTTCATTCATTGTATGCAATTGTAGCACAACTTTTCATTTCTCTGGTTGTACACAATGTAGCATTGCACCATATGTGCAATCATACATGTACTTAGGGTAATGATGTTCATCTCATTCCACCATCTTTCCTGCTCCTGTGCCTCCTTCCTTCCCTCCCCATCCCCTTTTCCCAATCACATTTCCTCCATTTTTCCCATGTCATGATTAAACTCTTCACCAAACATTGTACTATTGAGATTCAAGTATGTAGATGCATTTTCCTGATGGGTAATATGCATGATCACTGTAGGACTATCTTGCCATCTATCTGTTCCACCATTTATGATCATTTGGGTTGTTTCCAGTACTCCACTGTTATGAACAAAGCTGTAATAAACCTCTTGTTCATGTCTCTGGGGGGACAAGTGCTAGAATTACTCTAGAATACATTTCTTAGGAATTGAGATTCTTGACCATACATCACTCCATTAGTCACTGACAAATTATCTTTTAAACTGAAAACTTCCATTTCTCTACATTCTCTCCAACACTTAATCTTATTAGACTTTAAAGTTTTTGGTTAGTGTGGGATAATATCTCATGAGTGGCTTTAAAGTTTATTGCTTAGATTACTGAATGAGATTGTACAACTTTTTATGTATTCATAGGCCACTTGTTTTTCCTTTTATGTGAAGTATCATTTCAGGCTTTTTATCATTTTTCTATTGTGTTGCTTTCTAATTGATTTGTTTCATTAATAAAAGTATTTTGTATATTAATCAATCATTAATGATATATATTGCAAATGTCTTCTCCCAGTTTATGGTATTTGTTTGTTAGTATTTCTCTCTCTCTCTCTCTCTCTCTCTCTCTCTCTCTCTCTCTCTCTCTCTCTCTTTAATACTTTATTTTTTTGGGTTGTAGTTGCAGACAATACCCTTATTTTATTTATTTTTATGTGGTGCTGAGGATGAAACCCAGGGTCTCACATGTGCTAGGCAAGCACTCAACTGCTGAACTATATCCCCAGCACTATTTTTTTTCTCTTTTAAGTCATCTTCTAACTAGCAGATTTTTTATTTTCAATGTAGTTGAATTTATTATCATTATTTTTTAAATTTAGTGCTTTCTATTTCTTATTTAAAAAGTCTTTACCTACCCCAAGGTCCTAACTACATTCTCCTAGTTGTCTTCTATTTTTTTTAATTGTTTCCCTCTTTAATTTAAGCCTTTAATTCATTTAGAACAGATTTAAAAAAAATATTTTGGGCTGGGGATGTGGCTCAAGCGGTAGCATGCTTGCCTGGCATGCAAGGGGCACTGGGTTGGATCCTCAGCACCACATAAAAATAAAGATGTTGTGTCTACTGAAAAACTAAAAAATAAATATTAAAAAATTCTCTCTCTCTCTCTCACTTTAAAAATAAAAATATTTTTAGTTGTAGATGGACACAATATCTTTATTTTATTTATTTATTTTTATGTGGTGTTGAGTATCAAACCAGTGCCTCACATGTGCGAGACAAGTGCTCTACCACTGAGACACAGCCACAGCCCCATTTAGAATAGATTTTAAAAATGTGAAGGAGCAGTCCAATTCATTTTTTTTCCTTATGGGTGGGAAATTTGTTAAATAGCATTTATCAAATTTTCCATTACTTTTTCACTGACATGCAACACCTGCTAAGCCATGAATACATGTTTCATCCTTTCATTGATCTGCTGTTGGGTTTTCTGTTCTCTCCCATTGATGGGCTTAATCTTGTGCCAATACCAGCTAGCTGTCTTTATTACAATACCTTTGGACTACGTTTTGATATAACAAATAATCTTCAGTAACTGTTAAAATAGTCTGCACATTTTGCTCTTCTTCATACATTTTAGGATAAATTTGTTTATTTCCAGACAGGAAAGGGTAGGAGATACTTTTTTTGACTTCAATTAAAAACAAATTGATCAGCCTAGAAACACCGAGCACACAAAATCACAGTAGACCAACGCCAAGACACATTGTTATGAAGATATCCAATATACAGAACAAAAAAAAAAAAAAAAAAAAAGATGGGAGGGGAGGGGAGGGGGATAGTAGGGGATAGGAAAGGTAGCAGAATACAACAATTACTAATAGGGCATTATGTAAAATTGTGGATGTGTAACCGACGTGATTCTGCAATCTGCATTTGGGGTAAAATTGGGGGTTCATAACCCACTTCAATCTAATGTATGAAATATGATATGTCAAGAGCTTTGTAATGTTGTGAACAACCAATAAAAAAACAAAAACAAACAAACAAAAAAGAACCTGGTTCAAGACAGTATAACATAAGCTAAGTAAAGGAAGGGATTGCTTATTCATTTTGTTCATGGCTTTATCCTGAGGGCTTAGAACACACCTGGCACATAATAGATACTCAATAAATATTTGTTGAAGAAATGATAGAATTGCATGAACAAATACAACAGTGGGAGAAGTATCTCTGCAATGTTGATGACAGTTTCACAGAGGAAGTAATGTCAGAGAATTAACAGATATTTGTAATTAGGGAAGAGTATTCTAACCAGAGAACACAGCTTGAGTCCTGGCATGGAGGCCTGAGAGCAGGATGATATGTTTGATACAAAAGTATCTTCCCTCTGGCTAGGCATGTGGCTCAAGTGGTAGCTCGCTCGCCTGGCCTGGCACGCATGGCCCTGGGTTCAATCCTCAGCACCATATAAAAGTAAAATAAACATGTTGTGTCCACCAAAAACTAAAAAATAAATATTAAAAAATTCTCTCTCTCTTTAAGAAAAAAAGTATCTTCCCTCACTGTCCACTTTCTAGTTACTCCACTGTTGTTTGGGAGTCGAACCACATGCTGGGTGAGTGCTCTCCTGCTGAGGTACACCTCCAAATCTTTTCATTTTATTTTGAGACAGAGTCTTGCTCAGTTGTTCAGGTTGGCCTCAAACTTATAATCCTCCTGACTCAGCCTCCTGAGTAGCTGAGATTACAGGTGTGCACCACTGTACCTGGTTTGGTCACTTCGCTTCTGACTACTTTAGTCCATGGTGACTTTCTCTCCTCCCATTTTTTTTTAAAGAGAGAGTGAGAGAGGGCAGAGAGAGAGAGAGAGAATTTTTTTTTTTAATTTTTATTTTTTAGTTCTCGGCGGACACAACATCTTTGTTGGTATGTGGTGCTGAGGATCGAACCCGGGCCGCACGCATGCTACCGCTTGAGCCACATCCCCAGCCCCATCTCCTCCCATTTTTTGACAACAAAGTCAGTGTGTTTTCTGAATTTGCCTGGTGATAATAAGAATCATGCTGGATGCCAGTTTAAAATTCAGATTTCAAACAAACAAACAAAATGCAAAACCAACAAACACCCTCAAATTTTAGGTCCCACTCTACACCTGCTGAATCAGAAGCTCAGAGGGAATCTGTATTGGTAATAAGCATCCTAGGTCCATATTGTTTAAAGAGGAATCTTAGAATTTCAATGTATTTAAAAATTTAGTTCAAGTACTTTGTTGTACATACGGATTCTTTTTCTACTGTTATATAACACATGACCACGAGTTTAGTGGCTTAAAACAACACCCACTTAATAGTTCAGTTTCTGTGGGTCAGGAGCCTGAGCACTGCTTAGCTGGGTCCTATGCTTAGGGTATCACAGGCTGCCTTCAAGGTATTTGTAGGGCTGTGCTATTATCTGGAGGCTCAATTAGGGAAGAAGTTCTTGCCAAGCTGATTTTTTGTGGGCAGAATTCATTTCCCAAGGGCCGTATGGCAGAGGGTCCTGGTTTTTCACTTGCAATCAGGGAAAGCTGCCCTCAGGTCCCATAGGCACCCACAGTTCCCTGTCACATGCCTCTCTCCATAGACAGTTTTCAACTTTGCACTTTGATTCTTCAAGGCCAGTTGCAGAGTGTCTCTCTAGTTTACTGGGGCAGAGTCTTGTGGAATGAAATACAAGAGAGTGACATCCTGTCACACATATGCTATGTTCTATTGATGAGGAGCCAGCACAGGTTCTGCCTGCACACGAGGTGAGGGGGTAACACAAGACTGAAATTCACTGGGAATTGCTTTGTGATATATCAACTACAATAGATCAAGAAATGGGAGCTCTGAGCCATTAGCCTGTTAAGTTCCTAGGAGAATGAGAGGCAAATGTGCAAGGACAAGACATACTTTTTATTTCCAAGAATAGAAAGAAATATTCCTTTTCTACACTGCTTATCACCTTTTAACCATCATGCATTTCTCTAAAGCAGGAGCCAGAGAACTTCTGCTGTAAATAGTCAGATTGTAAATATTTTAGATTTTGTGGTCTATGTAGCAACTGCATATCTGCTGATAAAGCACAAAAGCAGCTGCAGACAATTTGCAGTGAATGAGCATGCCTGTGTTCCAATAAATCTTTATTTATGGACACCGAAATGTGAATTTCATGTAACTTCTACTTCACAAAATATTATTCTGGCTGCATTTTTTTTATAAGAATTCAAAAATGTTGAGAAAAATTTCAAAGTTCACAGGCCATATAAAAACAAGTGGTAGGAACCCAGTGTGGTGGCAAACACCTGCACCCCCAACCATTTGGGAGACTGAGATAGGAGGATCTCAAGTTTGAAGCTATCCTTGGCAACTTAATAACAGCTCACCTCAAAATTAAAAAAAAAAAAATCTAAAAAAGAGCTGTGGATGTAGCTCAGTGGTAGAATGTGCCTGGGTTCAATCCCCAGAACCAAACCAAACTAAAACAAAAACAATAAAATAAACCAAGCAGTAGACATGATTTGACCTGTAGTCCATATTTGGCTAGTCCAACCTCTGCATGAAATGGACAATTGCTGGGGCTGGGGATGTGGCTCAAGCAGTAGTGCACTCGCCTGGCATGCGTGGGGCACTGGGTTCGATTCTCAGCACCACATAAAATAAAGATGTTGTGTCCACCGAAAACTGAAGAATAAATATTAAAAAACTCTGTCTCTCTCTCTCTCTCTCTCTTTAAAAAAAGAAATAAATGGACAATTGCTATGCGGGCACGCGCGCACACACACACACACACACACACAGACCACAGTTGGCATTCAAAACTATTCAACAAGGAAAAATAACTTCAGAAATTTCTACCTCAAAGGCTACTACTCCAAGTGACAAGTATTTTATAGGTTATTAATGATCAAAATTTATTTAACAAATACGTACTGGTCACCTATCATGGACTAAGCACTATCGTAGACACTGAAGTAATAGTGATAAATGAAATAAAAGTCTCTGCTGTCAGGAGGTTTACATTCTTTGGGGATAGAGGCAACTATTGATCAATAAGTATATAGTATATCAATAGCTGCCGAAGTCTGGCTGGGCACAAATCACCGAGCCGCCACAAAGCACTTGTATGTTCAAACAGGAAACTTTATTGCCCGAACTCCACCAGCACTCCACACACACTCCCTGGGAACTCTCCCAGCTCTCCCCCGGCTCTGCGCCCACTCTCTTGGAACCCCAGAGAACTCAATGGGAACTCCAAAGTAGCGGGCGCCTGCCCGAGGCAGCAAGAGCCGACCTATTGCCGAACAGCAAAGGTCTAATACACAACTGAATATACAGCTTAACTAACCATCATCATCTCAATGGCTCACTGGTGTCATCTTTCAACCATTCCCTCTGGCAAAATGCCAGGTGTCATTCCGACTCGGCTGTGGCCCTCAACAAATAGTGATAAGTGTCATGGAGAATAATAAAGCAAAGGGCATAGTGAGGAACAGGGAGAAATTATTATTATTCTATGTTGGGTAGTTAGGAAATGCAAAAGTGACATTTGGCAGGGCCTGAAAGAAGTGAGGGGAAAAGCCAAGCAGAGACAGAAAGAAGAGCATTCTAGGATAAAGAGCAGCAAGTGCAAAAGCCCTGAGGTGGAATTCCGTGCAGCCTATTTAAGGATCAGCAGAAAGACTAGGGCTGCTGAGATGGAGTGAATAAGAGAGAAGAGTAGAAGAGTTTTGGAAGTGAAGGGTGGATCACATGGGTCCTTGTAAATCATTATGACTTGGTTTTTTTCTCTGAATGGGCTGAGGAGCATCTCGGGACTCTTGAGCAGAGAAATGACATGGTCTGGACCACAAAATAACCCATGGGAGAGGAGGTCTGGGCCAGGGAAGGGAGACATGTTGTTATTGTTTTGTGGTTACATGACTTCTTGCTTCTGTGGGTTCTGCATCCAGGACTGGAGCCCCACTCCATCATGCTCCACCCGAGTAAACCTCCACAGCCCAAACAATTCATTGCCTCTGCTTAGGCACTGAAATTCCAAAGTACCAGAAAGAGATTTTGAGCTTGTACTCCTAGTTTAACAGATTAACTTGACGGAGGAAGGAAGGATGTGTCAGTCATTTAAAATCAGGTATGGGGGATCAGCAGGGTTGGATGTGCACTGGTTCAGCATATCAGAATTATTACACAGAGGTCAGTGGCCTGGACTTTATTAGAAAGCAGACTCACAGCCATGTGCTTCCTCTGACATCAGCAGACCTGGCTCTGGAGAACTCTAAGCTATAGGCAAAAGGACATTTCTGTATCAGGTGGGCTGGAGGTAGGGTCGGGCATGTTGTATTGGGGAGGTCTTGCAGGCTGGTAACTCCTGTGGCTCCATGGCTTGGACTTTGTTTAATTCTACCACTCTGACTCTAATTAAAGCCTTCCCTGATTTTCCAGGGTTTAAAATTTTTCTCCATTTAATCTCAACAGGGTCAAACACAAAAGTATGTTTTTGTGATTATCAACCTCAATACCTTTTTTTCTTTTTCTCATTACTGAATGAAACTGCTTGGCTACATTCGTTAAATGGTCTTTCAAAGATTATCCATATCTCTCTCCTTATCAGAGACCTTTAGAGCTGAGATTCATCTAAGCATTAGTATGAAGCTTTATGTGAATTCATTTCATCCTTTTTCTTTTAATCATTCAATAAGAGTCCCTGGGTGAGAAGTTAATTTCTTTATGCATTTAGAAATACTTAAAATTATTTCCTTCACCTGTTCCCATTTCCACTTCATTTTCACCCTTTTTGTTTTCTTTCTTTCTTTCTAGACTCTCAGTTATTTATATTCCTGGGAGAACCATGCCCACTTTTGAGAGAAGGAAAAATGCCTTTCTCCCCAGCAGAGCATGTTGGTTCAAACTCTGAAATTCCCTAAATCACAGCAATTTCACTATCTACATACACCTCTGTTTCCCCTGAAATATAAAAGGCCAGTGCTCTAGGCCTTGTCAGAGAACTTGACTCTGAACTTTGTGCTCAAAGATTACCCTGCAAGAACTAACATTTACTTTAGTTTTTTTGATAGTGGGGATTGAAACCAGTGATGCTTTATCACTGATCTACATCTCCAGCCCTTTTAATTTATTTTAAAGTTTTGAGATAAGGTCTCCCTGCTGAGAACCTTGCTTAGTTGCTAAGGCTGGCCTCAGACTTGCTATCTTCCTGCCTCAGCCTCTGGAGTTGCTGAGTGCTACTGCATCTGATAAGAACTGAAATCAGAAGCACTGACTATAAGGGGAAAAGGAGATGGGCTGAGGGAGTCTGGCAGGGCATTTGTGGTCCTGGACGATTTACTTCTGTTTTTATTTTATTTTTTATTTTTGTAGATGAACAGAATACCTTTATTTTATTTGTTTATTTTTATATGGTGCTGAAGATCAAACCCAGTGCCTCACACATGCTAGGCAAGTGCTCTACCACCAAGCTCAAGCCTTAGTTCTGTGGTTTTTTTTTTTTTTTAGAGAGAGAGAGAGAGAGAGAGAGAGAGAGAGAGAGAGAGAGAGAGAGAGAGAGAATTTTTTTGATATTTATTTTTTTAGTTTTTTGGTGGACACAACATCTTTATTTTCATGTGGTGCTGAGGATCAAACCCAGCACCCCGCACATGCCAGGCGAACGCGCTACCGCTTGAGCCACATCCCCAGCCCCTTACTTCTGTTTTTAATCAAGCCATTCCCTGTACTTTTCAGTCTATTGACTGCTTTCAGCAGGTTGGGGATTATTAAGGGTCCTCCTCTCTTTTATTCTCTTCCTTTCTTGTTTGTTTCCTTTTCCTTTGTTGATCATTACTCTCAACATGCAATTCACATGAGCTCATGCCTGATTTGTGTTTGATGTTACTCAACAACAGGGAAGCTGCACTGAGCTTAAATGCAGTTCTTTCGTCCCTCAATCTTTGCATTTTATGCCAAACAGCTGTAGTAGTATACCATGCACATCTATGTCAAGAAGCCATCTTTCTTTGCACCCTCTGCGTTCATTCACTCATGCTCTCACTCCTTCATCCATTCACCAAATGCTTAATGAGTCCAATGTTGTGATAACTTCTGCTGAAGGGATGTGACTAACACAGTCTCTGTCCTCAAAGAGCTCAATCCACTTGTGAGTCAGTTCCTTGACAGTGTGTGTAGCTTCAAGTCATCAGCAATCCCATTCTTCAGAGCTATTCGGTCCAATATGTTAGCCAGATGCCACATGTAGCTATTGAGCTTTGGAAATGGGTCTGGTCCAAATTGAGATGTGCTGTGATATCAACCACACAGGATCGTGAGGACTTATGTGAAAAAAAATGAATATAAAAGACCCATTAATATTTTTAAAAAATTGATTACATACTGAGATAATAATTTGTGGTATCTATTGAGTTAAATCAACTATATTATTAAAATTAATTTCACCTGTGGCTATGAGAATATTAAATCATAAATGTGGTTCACATTATATTTCTCTTGGACAATGTTAGATTTCCTCCTCTTCCTTTCCTCTTTACCAGAAGAAGTAAATACTTTCTCTGGGTATCACCAGGATCTCTAATATGTAACACTGTACTCTCAGTTGCTGCCTGTTCACTTCTGAAATCTTTTCCAGATTGGGGACCTCTTCAGGGAGGGACTTAGCCAACCCAATGTGTGGTACAGGATTTGACATAAAATAAGTGGATGTAAGTATTTATTAAATGAGTTACCCACTTCTCCTATTAGACTATGTGCGAGGCTAGGCATATGAGATCGTTAACATGATCTTAAATCTAAGAGTAGGCATTGATAGGTGTGTGAAATGCCCCAGAGATAAATATAATCTTCAATGTATGACTGAATTTCAAATATTTGTCTGCATGTATTCTTTGTATTTAGTATTAACTTTCTAAGGGTGAAATTCTGGTAATGCAATCCTGTCCCTAACACACATTGAGTGTGTATTTATTTGAAGGTGCCCATGAGTGTGGCTGGATATAGTTTAAATTATAGTCTATGTGATCATACCTGTCCATTTGCAGACAGACGCAAAGCCCAGCTAAACCCTAATTAATTCTCAGAACTCTCTGAGGTCTTGAAAACCAACTGAGCCAATCAATTGTAAAACAGAAGTATAAGGAAGAGAAGGGTAATAATTTTTTTCTTTCCAGAAATATGCAGAATTTAGGAAAATAAACACATTATAAAATATTTACATAACATTTGATCCTTGACTTTGATAATTTTGTTTCTCATTGGGACTGGGCTTGCTTTTATGCTTAGCTCAGGCCAGAGGCAATTCGGTCAAGCTGAACATTTCATAGACATAAAGGTGGCCTGGCCCTAATCCAACTTTATGGGCAGATATTAGTTGAAGGATGTATTGATAAAAGTGGATTCATTATTTGTCATGAAGTTTTATGAAACTGACTCAAGACACAAAAGGGTCTGGCATCTTAAATTACAGAACAGTAGTTCTTCATCAATTATTAATATCAAGGGGGATGCTTTCACTAGCTTAACTAGGTAGATTTAAATAAAGCCATAAGGCTTTATCTGGTTTACTGAATACATGCTATTATTATCAATTTTAGGGATCATATGTTTGGAAAACTGTCCAAATCCTTATTAATGAATAGTGAGAAGAATTGATGTAAATAAAATGATATACTTTCACCTCATTTATTCAGGCATGCCTCCCTCCCCATAAGTGTCATAGACACTTTGCTGCCACTTACTATTTTATTGGAGTAATTATCTTATTTTGACCTCTAGTCTGTCTTTTTTTTGGGGGGGGGTCAATTTTTGGGGATTGAACTCAGGGGCACTCGACCATTGAGCCACATCCCCAGCCCTGTTTTGTATTTTATTTAGAGACAGGGTCTCACTAAGTTGTTTAGCACCTCATGGTTGGTGAGGTTGGCTTTGAACTCATGATTCTCCTGCCTCAGGCTCTCAAGAGGCTGGGATTATAGACATGTGCCACTGCACCTGGTGTAAGCTGTCTTTTTTGACTCATCTTTATGTAATATTTTCAATGTTTTCCATATGGAAGTACTTCACTAACTATAGGTGAAACTGAATTAGTGTGAATAAGTACAGAGCTGAGAGTCATGAGCTCTGGTCTTTATCTGTCCAGGAATTTCTCCAAGCCTTGGGCTTCTCATTCCCCTGTCTATCCCTAGTTTCCCCTGTCTATCCCTAGTCCCATCATCATCTGCTATTCTGTCCTGGACTTTGTTACCCTTTACCTACTTTATGATAACTAGACTCTGTTATACTATACCTTCCCATGTGATAGACAGTATTTTAATGTTATCTAATCCTTATAATTTATGAGATGGAGCTCATCAGGTTCACTTAATTAGTAAAACTGAGACTGGAATGAGAATGAACACCATGTCTAAGGCACAAGTAAATGGATGGAGTAAGAGCTGAATTTAGCTATGTGCTGATGTACTATGGCTATTACTGAAACTTGACTTTTCTATTAGAATTTTTTTTGAGAAGGCCCACTGTAAGCTAGTATATCCCTTCCCATGCATGAAAACAGAAACAGCCCCCATAATTGTTGTTGCTGACCCAATTATTAATTTAAAACGATCTCAGCAGGAATCGGTCATAGTTGTTACAAACTTGAGTAGAAATCAGGAGTAGGGAGGATAGGAAGGGCAGCAGAATATAATAGACAATATGATTGATGTATGTACATTCCATGTATGTATTATATATCAAAATGCATTCTACTGTCATGTATGACTAAAAAAATAAAAATAAAAAAAATAACATACACACACATACACACACACACATACAAAGAAATATTGAATGTTGCAGTCAAATAAGAGAATGATGAATATTTCCCAGGACAGTGTGGAAGAGAAACCTGGATTGTCTTGGACTGCCTCAAGCTTTCTCAGTGGCTTTGGGAAAAGTGATTTCTTGGTTAGTATCCTGGAGGAAGATGGGGATGATGATTTACAGCACCTATTCATTGCACTGATTTGCTAGGATACTTGATAAGAGTGAGATGAGAGAGGAAGTACAATGTTTTATATGACAGTGTGTGCTCTATCTAGGGCAGTGTGGGATAGTGGAAAATGCAGGAATTCTGGAAAGCAGAGGAACCTCTTTGTCTTGTTTCCTTACTTTCAAGTGGGAGGTGGAGTGGGAGGAATGAATGATCACCAGCTGTAAGTGATGAAGTTCTTGAGCTCATGGGGAGATTTGTTGTGATCACACATCCCAGAAACAACTAGCACAAATTAATTTATTTTAAAAAATTACAAACTTGAGTCGACAATAAATCTTTACTAATAATTGTCAATTGTCATTTTTTTTTAAACATGGACACCATACCTTCATTTTATTTGTTTTTGAAATGTGGTACTGAGGGAAGCACACTGACACTGAGCTACAACCCCAGCCCCTCAATTGTCATTCTTAAACACAGTGACATATGGTTATTTAGGAATCAACAGCTCATAATTAAGACTGCAATGAACTTCTTTTCTTAACTTGGTCTATGTTCTTTTCTCATATTCTGCAAGTAACCAACTCTATATGGAGTTGCGGGTTTAAGTGCTTGCGTTAAGCGCCTGCACATCGTGGGGATTCCCTTGCACAGCGATCCCCCAGCACATTTGAAGCATATATATATCTTTTCAGATTTGCGTTAGGGTTGCCTATGTCGCAGACTTTAAAAAAAAATATACGAATTGCTGATGGAAAAGTTCTACATATTTAAACGATGTTTCACCCAGGGGTCAACAGGAAACTTCAAGGTAAATGATGGACTCAGGAGAAAGGCCGGGATCGTCGAAGCCTCACCAACCTCTCCCCAGAAGAAACGATTAATTTTTGCTTTTAACGCAGAACAACCGCTGCCTGGCCTTGCAGCCAAGTAAGCAAGCCAGTGCAAAAACCCTGCCAAGCTGCGGGCTGGGAAGAGGCAGGCAGGCCGGTGGAGAGAGATCTCAGCGGGAACGTCCCTACCCAGCCCCATCCCTATCCTCCCGGGGGCGACTTGGTGACTGCTGAGCTTTAAAGCCCACACCTTTAAAGGTGTTGGCTCTTTCGGTCTGCTACGCCGAGTACTAACTGCTTTCTCCAGATGCGATTGTACTCGAAACCCCCCAGTCCGAGGACGGGGATTAAAAGTGACAAAGAAAGGCTGGGGGCGGGAGCTCAGTAGAGACCTTAGGGACTTTGAGAGGGCATCCCCAAGGCGGAGCTCAGTGGGACAAGCACAGCCCCTCAGCGTGCTGGGCAGAGTGAGGGGGGCTGGGGAGACCGCAGTGCCAGAACTCAGGGGTCGGGGTTGAGGAAGGAGGCGCCCCAGCCTCGCACCTCTGCGGCGGCGCCCCGGAAAAGGGACGGTAGAGGCGAAAGGCCGCCAGCAGGAGTGACTGCAGGGTTAAGGGGTCTACCGGCCGTCGGCTGCGGGAAGGGAAGTGGCGGGTGGGGGCAGTGGGCGGCCGTGCGCCCCGCCCCGCGCCGGGAGCGGGCCGCGCCTCCCCCTGCCGCATGTGCGCGGTGTTGTGTGCCCAGCCCTGCTCCTCCTCCTCCCCTCCCCGCCGTCCCCTCCCCCCTCGGCCCGAGTGAGCGCGAGCGCCACACAGCCCCGGGCCGCCGCCGCCGCCGCCGCCGAGCGCGCCGAGACGCCGAACAGGTGGCCGGAGACTGAGGGCGCCGCGGCGGGCAGAGGCGAGGGGAGCCTCCGGCTAGGCGAGGGCGGTCGGGCCGGGCCGGGCATGGTAGCCGAGCGGCCCCCCGGCGCAGCCGCCTGCCCGCGCCCCTAGCAGCCCGCGCGCCGGTGTAGCGGCCCCACCGCGCCCAGTGTCCAGGCGCTCCGGCTCAGGGCCGCTCCCGCCGCGGTCAGCGAGGGGCGCGGGCCGGCCCGCGGCGGCGGCGGCATGAAAGTGACCGTGTGCTTCGGGAGGACCCGGGTGGTCGTGCCGTGCGGAGATGGCCACATGAAAGTTTTCAGCCTCATCCAGCAAGCGGTGACCCGCTACCGGAAGGCCATCGCCAAGGTGAGGGGCCGGGGGCGCACGGGCGCGGGGGGGCGGGGGAAGCCGGGAGGAGGAGGGCAGCTGGGGGCAGGAGGAGGAGGAGGAGGAGGAGGAGGGGGAAGGCGCCGGGATCAATATGGCGCTTCCTGGAAACGGGAGGAGGGAGACAGAAGGGAGGCGGGGAAAGGGAAAGTGCGGCGGCCGGGCCGGGCCTCGCTGGCGCCCCCCGCCCCGGGCTGCGGGCGGTAAAGTTCTCCGTGCCTGCTGGGTCGGCTGAGTGACCACGCCAGACCCGGCGTCGCGACCCGCTGTCCCCACCGAACGAAGTCCCCGGTCCCCTCGGAGCTCCGGCCGTGGGACCGCGGGGCGAGGAGGGCAGTGCCGTGCAGGCGGGCCGCAGGCGCCCCGGAGCCTGCAGGGAGTGAAGCCCGAACCCCGTGCGCGGGGGTCGCGGAGAGAGCCTGGCCAGAAGCCTCCGCCCCGGCTCTGCCGCGGTCCCTTGAAATCCAGCCCCAGGCCTCTCCCGCTCCCAGGCCCCATAGGCAAAGGCTGGGGAAAGGGAACTTTTTTGGGTGTAAGAGGAGTTTAATTATTCCACACACGGCGGTGCGTGGCTTCGTGCCTTCTTTACCCTCCTCTCCTCCGGGCGGAGTAGAGAACTGTAGTGAACCTTTCTTTTCCTTCTATCCGATCCCGCTCTGGGGCGGCCGGGTGCGATTTGGGGGCTGCGGGGGTAAGAGAAAGTCGCCCGTTCGGGGTGGGAATGCGGCCCGGAGAGGGACACGCACAAGCTCATAGGGCGATTGTTAGCAGAGTCTTGGTGATGAACAGACCCCAGTGCAGGGCTCGGTAAAAAAGCTCAAGCCTGGAATCTGTCATTGAATTAAAAGTTTTTGTGCCAGGAACTCGGCTTTTTACCTATCTAGAACTACTTCCATATGGTGCCGGGGCTGCGGAGCCAGGGCCTGATTTCGGAGCCGAGTAGATTTCCATTTTTCTTGGTGGGGTGATAACATTGTCTCCACTTAACTGCATTCTTGTACAATGTGTCAGAAGTGAAAAGGCATTTTGTTAAATTGTTTTATCGACTGTCTGTGTTTGACAACAGCCCACGCTGAAGTTTCTCTCAAGCACCTGAGGATGTTTCCTTTGTGATAGTGATATTTAGTAGAAAGCATAGTCATTTTGCTATTTCCTGTCTATTATAGTGGAGTGGCCTGGTTCCTATGGGATTTGGGGCATCGGGTCAGGGAAATATGGCCCTGTCTGCCTAATCGAGTGTATGCAAGATGCTCAGGGTGGCATCCTCCAAATTTCTCTTAAGGAAAAAAAAAAATTACACTATCGTTTTTGTAATCTGTTGGGAAAATAGCATGACTTTTGCATTTTAAAGAGAACTTTAAGGGATGTTTAGGAACCTGACACAAGGTGGAAGATGTTGATTTAAAAAAAAAAAACAGTTGTAAAATATTTCTCACAGTTGGTTGAGCTCTTTTTGACAATCAAACAAAATTAATGGAAATTGGGCACTTGTTTATCTTTTAAGGAAGATAAGGGGGCAAATCCCCTGCCAACCTTACCTTTGGCATTTTTAAGGATTGTTTGTGACAGTTTATAATCTAAAATCTAAGTGTTCTAAATGAATAAGGAAAGCAACATTTTAAGTTATGAAAGAAAAGAGAAATGCAATAACATGCTCTGCCTGTGTCTGGGTCCTGAACAAAGAGAAAGTGACAGGCATTTCCTTTTGCTTTGATAATTTTACATGCTTAAAGTTATCATATTTCATCATGTACATAGTGTACATTGGTTGAATTGCTTGTTTGGGGGATACAAATGTAGTTGATTGATTGAATCATTAGTTTGTTCTGCCCACATAAATTAAGCATTTACCATGTCTAAAATCCTGTTTTGGGTGGTGGACATTTAGTGGGGAATCTACTGTCTGCTGTGTGGAAAATGGACTATTAAAGGTTAGGACAAGAGACTCCATGGTCCTCCAGGAGAAGAGAGACAGTGGTGTGGATTGTCATGCTGTGGTATCACAGAAGAAGAGGATGCCTTTGGGATGTTGAGAGGCCTTGATGTTAGATCTGGATCTTGCTCTTAAATATTAGAAGAGGTTGTTTCATAGGGAGTCTGGGGAAGGGGCACTAAGAGAAAAGGGGTACAAGTAAAGGGTAAGTTTGAGATAACCAGGGAGAGAAGAGAAGGAAGGAAGGTGATTGTGACATTGCAGTTGGAGACAAAAGAGAGGGAGAGTCAGAGATTATTCAGGGGTTTCCAAAATTATTTTAAAACTCTTTAAATGTGGGGCTGGGGTTGTAGCTCAGTGGTAATGCGCTTGCCTATCATGTGTGAGGCACTGGGTTTGATTCTCAGCACCACATAAAAACAAATAAATAAAGGTCCATCAATAACTAATAAAAATAATTTTAAAAACTCTTTAAATATAACTCAGGAGGTGAATTTTAAGATGGGCTTTACTATACAAGGTTCAGTCATTGGATCATGAGCGTATTCACTCTTAAATGTTACAAGGGTCTGAGTATCTTCTAAGTTCATTTGTATTTTTTCTTTTTTTTTTTTTAAAGAGAGAGTGGGGGGGGAGAGAGAGAGAGATTTTTAATATTTATTTTTTAGTTCTCGGCGGACACAACATCTTTGTATGTGGTGCTGAGGATCGAACCTGGGCCGCACGCATGCCAGGCGAGCGCGCTACCGCTTGAGCCACATCCCCAGCCCTCATTTGTATTTTTTCCTCTTGGATTGTTAGACTAAAGATCTTAATCTTCTCACTTTCCCCATCCTTTATAAGGCAATAATGAAGCAAAAGCATATTAACTGTGTTTTAGATTTTATTCTCTATCTATTCTGTTTAATAGAACAAGACAAATCCTGTGTGAAGAAGTGAGTAACTGGGTTGTTGTAAAGTAGTGTTTAGATTGCTAGGTGGCATGTGGTAGTGAGATTAACTTCTGTCTGGGGTGGTGGGGGGGATTGTGGGCAGATCATGTTTATTGTGTATAACCTCCCTCCCCCAAAGATCCCAATTCACCAAGCCTTTCTCTGAAGTAAGCATTTTGTGTTGTGCTTCAGCTAATTTTATTTTTGGCATTATATACGTACATATGAGCTGTTTCTCTTCAAGTTAAACAAATCAAAAAAATTTTTTTTTTCTGGGCAGTAAAGTGGCATGACTTAGTCCAAGAGTTGTCCTCAATAAGCAGTTTTTTGAAGCCTTACACTTAGTCATAAGTAACATTTTCCCCGCCTCTGGTAAAAAGAAATATATTTTTGTGGTCATGATAACTGATGGGTGAAAATGTTTCTCTGTCCTCATTCATCAACCTTCATTCAGACCCTCTGTGCAGGGTGCTGTCTAGGCATTAAGAACATGTTACATGGATATTTCATGTGAGTGCTTTGGGTCAGGGTAGTGACTATTTACATATCTGTTCTTGTGCATATGGTCTCACATTTATGATTCCTGGTGTACACAGGGTGCAAGAGTTCCAACTCTAAAGTGTGGAATTTTCTGAAGTGCTGCTATGTATAAAACATCATGCTATATGAATTTTAAGTCTAAACTTTTGCACTCAAAAGGAAGAGACAAGAAGAATGTATAAAATCATAAATAACAGAGTTGTAGGATCGATTGGCCCAGGGTGGAATGGGATAGTTGTTTTGCTTCTGGATTTTGGAAGTTGGAGTCACCTTTCTGTAGTGAGAGGGTGTGTCATTCAATCACTAGGGTTTGGTTTGCTTTGGGTTTGGTGGGCAGGAAGGTTGTCCTTGATTTAGGGAAGTGTTTTTAATTGAGCAGTGGAGCAACCTCAGAGAGCACCTGCTTAGTGGGTTTTGGTTTTGTAGGTCTGCAGTGGGGCCGGGTGTATGAATCTGGAGTGTCTGCTGCCATTCTGAGAATAGAAGTGAAGGCATTCTAGGAAGGGGAACAGTGTGAACCAAGGGCATGGAGGGCAGTTTGGCTCCTTGGAGAGTTTTTGTTAGACAGTTGGTCATGATCAGAGGACTGTGAATCAATCCCAGGGCAAGACTAGAACTTTATACAATTGTTAGTATGGAAATGAATCTGGTATTTGGAATAACTGAAGTATTTGGGCAGGGTAGCAAGTAGTTTCCAGGACAACTTGAGCAACTGTTGGGTTGAGTACAAAGATATGGTGCTAACTGGCTGCTGAGTTACTGAGAAAGGGGAACAAGAGACTATGTTACATGGATATTTCATGTGAGTGAGGGGCAAAAGTGAGAGAAGGGAGTTTCTGGGACCTGCTTGTTCACTGTTTTCCCCTTCTCCCCTCATCTTTCTTAAGGAAAAGGTGTTGGATATCTACATTTTTTTCTTTTTAAATTGATTTTAGTTTTTTTTAAATACACGACAGCAGAATGCATTACAATTCTTATTACACATATACAGCACAGTTTTTCATATCTTATCTTTGTATATAAAGTATGTCCATGCCAATTCATGCCTTTGGTGTGGACATACTTTATATACAAAGATATGAAAAATTGTGTTTTTTTGGTATTACAATTCTTATTACACATATATACCACAATTTTTCATATCTCTGTTTGTATATAAAGTATGTTGTATATCCACATTTATTAGCCATTTATTAACCTTGGGCAAGCTTGCCCTGTAGAGCCTCATTTTCCTCATCTCAAAAGTGGGATGCTCCCTTGCAGGGTTAAGGTGAATATTGAGCAGGATGAAGAATGTGAAATTCTTCAATACTGTGTTCTGGCCCCTAGTAGCTATTTAGTAAAGGCTAATTGAATCACTAATATGTTTCATCTACTAAATGGCTTTACTCCTGCAAAACATTCCCAAGTGTCCTACTATTCCTGCTTGAGTTTTCCTCTTTGCTTAAAAAGACAGTGTGTAATTTAATTGAAGAACAGGTACAATATTATTTGCCTACACAATACCTCAATCAAAAGAATGGATTGTGACCACAGGGAAGAGAATGTAAAAGTTGCCATTAATGGCTTTATTACCTGTTGATTATATGTGCCTCTGATTTCTGCGCCACTGCTTCTGTTCCTCAAACATGTCTCTTTAAAATTATTTTAGAGAAGTTTGTTGTTAGTTTAAAAAATAACTCTGCTTATGGAAAGAAACTTTTGAAAATGCGCTTTCTTTTTTGGGGGATTATTAATTACTACAATCACATAAGTTGATTTTTATGAAAAATCTGGTGGTTGGTATGGAATTTTTCTATGAATAAATGTATGACCATATGTTGTTAACATTTACAAGGTTCTTGAAACCTTTAGGAAAATAGTTCCACTGCAGTAGAGATTGAGGGGAAATAGAGGCAATCATAACAATAGCAAATTGAAAGAAATTTTATTATTAACAGTTTCTGTCCTCTCAGAAAGGAATGAGAAACTGAATATGGTCAAAGGACTGATCTTTCAAAAATTTAAACCTTGTTTTCTTATGTTTTAGTGCCTTGTGGTGCCTCCTGCCATTGGCTAGGTCTTGTGCCTTAGCACAGCCTGTCTCTTGTAGTGGGCCCCTCTTGCTTTCCATTCTCTCCTTCACCAGAATCCATGTACTCCACACTCCACCCACTGGGACTTGCATGCACTTTTCCTGCCTCTACTCTAGCATTTTCTGTTCTTCTTGGGATGCTTGCTCTCTCTTTACATGCATCCATTGAGGCTTAGTGCAGGCCAGCCGTCTCTGGAGGCTGTTTCTGCATCTCAAGCTGTTTGAGGCTCTCCCTCTTCTGTGCATCTCCTGGGGACATCCCAGAGCTCCTGTGCTGGCCCAGATGACCATGCTTTATGGCTTGTACTCCTTCCAGGTGAAATGGTTGATGTGATGGTTCCACTTCAGTCTAACCAATGTCTGTCACTTAGTAATCATAAACTGTAAGTAAATATGAAGTTCAAAATAAACACATCACACATGCTCTCATACAGAAAGTACACTTCTACTAAGGAAACTGTCATCTGCACCTGCTCATTTTAAGGACTTCAGTCTTTGGTATTTTTGGCATACTGGCACAACTTGTAATTGGAACTAAGATTTAGTGAGATTTGGAATACCTGGAAGTTACTCTTTTATGTTAGCTATTTTGAAGGAGTTCAGTTTGTTTTTCAGACCAAGCAGAACATAGTCCTGGGGTTTGCACTGGGCTAGATTCAAGGCAAATGGCCAGGGCAGTGTGGGAATCTGGCCCTGCAACATACCTATACTTGATGTGGCGCCTCAAATTCTGTCAGTTGGGATCCTTGGGTTAGGACCAAAAGTAAATAGAAATGTTTAGGATCTGAGAGTCACAGAGAGAAACTGGCTGATGTGAGGCACATTTTGGCTCACAGTGGAGGAATTGGTTGTTGGAGGTAATGTTTAAAGTCCCATATGGGTCACTAACCCACAGACAGATCCTCCATCTGTCCTGGGAAGTTTCTATCTCCTGTAGAGTTGGATTCAGGTTGGTAATGGCCAACACTCAAAGAGATGATGACAGCGTTCTCTTGTGCGCTCTTGCGCGCTCTCTCTCTCTCTCTCTCTCTCTCTCTCTCTCTCTCTCTCTCTCTCTCTCCCCAAAGATGGAAATAAAAAGGTAAAATTGGGCCAGAAGGTACTTTCCATAGATCTTTTTCCATCAGGTGGAAGTGGCCTATTAGGCCCACACAGCATTCTTTCCTCGTGTTCCACCACTTACTCAACATTCCTAGCTGAAACCAGGGTCAGTGGCAGTGGAACAAGAGGAAATTTATATGATTTTTACCTATTTTTGGTACCTCTTCTGGCTTATATGGAAAATAGGAAAGCAAACCTATATGAAAAGAAATGCAAAGTTCAGTGGAAAAAAGTGGAAAACTAATTTTGTCTTTTAATTATTATCTTATTTAAAAAATTCTCCATTTGGAAATATTATTTAAAAATGACTTCCTTTTATGAATCTGTCTTGGGTTTGGAATGCCAACTTAAGGTGGTTTATGCCATTAAAGAAATAGGACTCTCACTTATTTCCCATTCTCCATTAATTGCTTTTGGGATTTACAAATTAAAATTTAAGCTTCATATCTAAGTGACTTAAAATGTAAGTTATTTCATTTTTTTCTTCTTAAACCATAACTTTAACATAAACACAAGAGAAGTGAAAATATGTTTATGCACAAACTTGTACATGTACTATGTTTATAGCATCGTTCACAATGGCACAAAACTGTCAAAGTGTTCATCAAGTGACAGATGTATAGACAAAATGTGATATACCGCTCAGCCTTAAAAAAGAATGAAGTACTAATACGTGCTGCCACATGGGTGAACTTTGAAAACATTATGCTGTGTTAACAAGGCCAGTCCCAAGAACCTACATGTTGTAGGGGTCCATTAATAAATGACCAGAGTGAGCAAATCTGTAGAGACAGTAGAGTAGTATTTGCTAATAGTGGCTTGGGTGATAGAAAGTGACTGCTAATGTTTCTTTTAGGGGTGAAGAAAATGTTCTAAATTTAGGTAGTAGTCATAGTTGCATAGGTCAGTGAATATACTAAAAAGTCATTCATACTTTAAAAGGGTGAATTTTAGTATATGATTATATCACAATAAATATAGATTACATAAGCCACTGTGAATTAAAGTCCATTTTTAGATATTTTATTGTTCTGAGAATCCCATAAAACAACATGTGTTTGTGTGTCAGAGATACTTAAACACCCCCAATAAAACTAGCTATTTTTAGGAATTTTCCATACAATGTATAAACCCTGCTTTCTTGTGCCTGCATAGTCAGTCCATCCTGTTGCTGTCTCAGCCTCTCTGTCTCCCTGCCTCCCACCCACCCATGGAAAGACTTCACCAGTTGGTCACCTGTTCCCCTTCCTACTCAGACCCATTGCTGCCATTGCTGATTATAGAATGTTGATTAAAATGCCACAAAGATGTATATAATGGAAGAGCTTTTCTGGTGTTTCCTTTTGGCCTTCAGTAGATTTGAGCATTGGTAAAGCTCTGTGAACCTCCATTTCCCCCATCTTCATCTTATGTTCAGAGCTGCTGGGCTGTGCTTCCACTGTCAATCTCCTGAGCTATACCAGCATTTTTGATCTTCATTGTTGGTTAAGGTGCTCTGAGATCACGAGGCATGCATGACATGCAATGGTTTTTCAAAGGAGTAAAAGCAGGGCACTGAATCTCTTACTCTGCTTACCCATACTGTGAGAATATTTTGCTTCTCTTAGTATGAAATGAGGGGATTTGCTTCCCATCAATTGCATGCTGTTGAGAGGGTAAATTTTGCCTAGGGTGTCCTTCGGAATTCCTTAATGTTTCAAGGTAGTTTCTTTTAAGATAGATCACATGCTCAGAAATGATAGACTATTTGTGAATTATGACTAATGTTTGGTACTGCATGATATTCTATGTATGATACATGTGTACATATACATACACATTTGTGACGTTGGGATTTTTATGGTGTATAACTTGAAGTGGTTTTAGAGACAAGTCAATATTATCTCTCTCACTCTTGGTGTTCTTTAATAATTCATACACTGCTATTATATTTTTTGAACTCAGATAGATTTTCTGTGTATGTGGATTTTCTATGTTTGTTATTGCACTGTATCTCTTTAGATTAGAAAACCATATCACAGGGGCTGGGGATGTGGCTCAAGCGGTAGCGCGCTCGCCTGGCATGCGTGCGGCCCGGGTTCTATTCTCAGCACCACATACAAAGATGTTGTGTCCGCCAAAAACTAAAAAAATAAATATTAAAAAATTCTCTCTCTCTCTCTCTCTCTAAAAAAGAAAAAAGAAAACCATATCACAGGGATTATATTTTTGCAAAGGCCTCTGAGATAGCTTAAACTAAAAAAATCAATGTTCCCTTTTCCAACACTAAGAAAATCACTCACTGTATTTCCCCCCACCCAATGAAAATGGCTAATTAAAATTTGTTGTATTAAAAAATTTGTTGTATTAACATTTTAGAAACAAAGTGTTATTTTTGTGTAGGTGGTTGATGTAAGAATGTTTTTTTTTTGGTCTATTCCTTTTATGTATAAATAAAAAAATGGAAAGTCTTTTCATGTTTGTGCTTTAATTTTCATTTTTAAAACCAGTATTAGAATCCAAAATTTTAAAAATAGAGCCTTCCAGGAAAAAAATTTTTTTCATACCACAAAAGTCTTTAAAATGTGTAATTTATAATAATTCTGAAACCTAATATGCAAAGTCATGTGTGAATGATGGTTGGCCAGGTTCCTGCCCTTCAGGGTTATACTCTAAACTGAAATTTCTGTTATTAGAGTAAGAAGGAGAAGGTAAAATGTACAGGATATTGGTTCATTGTGTACTATCACACAGGATATGACTAATCACCAAATCCATTAAAGTTAAATATAGGATTTGGTACCTTGATTGGAGCTCAGAAAAAAACCAAAAAACAAAAGACCTTTTTGACTCATCAAGAGGATCCATGAGTGCAAGTGCATCATTTGGATTGATAACTATTTGAACAGTCATGTCTGGAAGATGGTGGCACTTCAACATTTTTACCACTGAAGAATGCAAAAAGAGTTTATATTAAGTTATAAAGGCACATCCTATTATGATTTTTTTTTCAAGGAAACCTGAAATGCTAATAAACTTTCAGTGATGGGGTCAGTTTTATGTTTTCTTTTTTTGTTGTTTTTTATGACCCACTGCTTAAAACACAAATGTTTGTTAAAAAAAAAAAAAAAAAACAAAACTGAAAGTGGAAAGTTCAGTGGTGGGTGTTTTTCGTCTAGGGGGCAGGTACACCTGAGTGCACAATAGACCAGGATTCAGAAGGAGCCTTGGCCTCTGATGCCACCTACCCCATGGGCATACTGTCAGGGTTCAGAGAGAACAAGAGGAGGCATTGTAGGAAATCAGATGGAGTAGATGTTAGCTGTACTGTGTTTTTTTCTTTTTGTCAAGCATGGTTACCAGAGAGTGAGGATCACTTGAACAAGCTTTCCTAAATTGTTTCCTCTCATCCACGTTAGAATGGCAGAAGCTGTGGGAAATTGGCAAAAACTGTCTTCCTTAGAAAATCACTCAGACTTTCTTCTACAACTTTATAAAATCCTGGTGACATTGACTTAGATGCTTCAAAGATGTTCATAAAGGAAGAGCTTTTTCCATTTTTGGTTTTGACCTCTGGTGTTTTGAGTTTTGGAAGATCTCACAAGCTTGTGAGCCATAGTTTTCCCTGATATAATTGGGGAGGTTATTTTTCCTTTGCTGTTATTTTTCCTTTCCATGAAGATTGTGACTTTTTTTTTTCTTTTTTGCAGTGCTAAGGATGGAATCCTAGGGCCTTATGTGTGTTAGACAAGTGCTCCATCACTGAGCCACACACACGGGTCCAGATTAAGAGAGATAATGTAGACAGTGCAGTGCCCATGTTATAAAACATATTCTCAGTCAGCGTCTCTTTCTCTTTAAGTTTTAAATACAAATTAAGCACAATTAAGGCTAATTTATAAGTTAACCTAGTTCTTACTTGATTTATGATATCAAATGGTATTTTTCTAGATGATCTGTTAAAGGGTCACTTTTTTTTTTTTTTTTTTTTTAAGCAGGGATTGAACCCAGGTCTGCTTAACCCAGATCTTCATCCCCAGCCCTTTTACATTTTTGTTTTGAGATAGGATTTCGGTAAGTTGCCAAGCAAGGCTGGCTTTGAACTTGTGATCCTTCTGTCTCAGCCTTCTGAGCTGCTGTGATTACAGACATGTGCAACTGCACCCAGCTGAAGGATCATTTTTTTCTTGTTTAAGTACTGTAGGAATTCCAGTGGTATTAATAGATCATTTGGAAAAAAGAAAATTCTAGGTCCAAGAATGTTCAGATCACTTAATATTTAAGCCTGCTGCTTTCACAGATCAAGAATTATATTTGCCCTTCCATTTTGGCTGTTTAGGTTTTCCTTGTTTTTGTGGGGCTAGGGATGGAACCCAGTGGCCTGTACATGCTAGGCAAGCGCTATACCACTGAGCTGTCAAACCTTATGTGGGGTTTTCCGTTTAGTCCTATTACTTTCTAAAATAACTGCAGCTGCTACACTCCAAGAACCCTAAACATCTTATTAATTAAAATAATACAGATGCAAGGGAATTAATATTTGTTGTATTTGAAGTATTTTTAAAAGCATTGATTTCACATTTTCACATTTTCCATTAAAAAATCCTTTAAAATGAGGAAAGAATAAAACTAGGAACTGTAAATACAATGTATTTATAATATGCACAGGGTTTTAAAGACCTTTAGCATTTATTTACTGGTAGTAGTTCTGAGATTACTGTGGAGCTTAAGGAGACCATCTGAGTTATAAAATGGGGAAGCAGACACTTTTGTGACTTCTGTAATCCTTTATTATATAGTCCTCTATAATTTATGTGCCCATAACCCTTCTTTACTTTTTCTCTACATCCTAAGCTGGTGATTTTAGGCAGCTAAATCAGCAGTACAGGAACACAGAATGTCTTTTGCCAAGATACTTAGTTGTAAGGGCTGACAGATTGATGCCACTTTTAATACTTTAGTCCAGCTAAATGCACCCGTTGCCAGTCACCTGAATACTTCACCCAAAAGTTGACCTATTTATCATACTAAATAGGGAGTGGTATCTTGAAGGCCTGTTCAGGTTCTGGGCTGGCAGGCAGTGTTGTTATGTTATGCTTGCGAAATTATCAACATTCTGGCTTCATATTCAAGAGGACCACCTCTTTTCATTCATCTTTTTCATACCACAATATGGAAAGTTGTTTTTCTCTCTCCAAGGACCTTAAACATCTTATTAATTAACATAATACTTCCTCTCTCTCCCCAGATGTATTTTGGAAAGTTGCTAAGTAGTGATTAAAATAATAAAGTTTATCCAGTTGTGCAATGTTCATATTTTGACTCTGATCCTGTCTAGTGTGTGTTTGTAAACATTGATTCATAGGAGTGCATTTGAAACTCTAAGCTTCAGTTTCATACAGGACATGAAAGAGAGGGGGAGAGAGCATAGCACAGGAGATTGGAATTTATGTATATTCCATCCCTTTACAACTTCCTCTTTGTTTTTGTGCTTTGCTAATGAAAGTGATGAATGGTGCTTTCAAAAACTTTCAGAATACTGAAGCATTTTGTAACAAAACTGTGGAGAAATAACTGGGGTGAGGGGATATTAGACAGATCTTAATCTGTTCTGATAGGTGGGATTTTGGTTCTGGGTGGTCCTTTTCACCCATGGGAAGGGAAACTGCTGTCTTTATGGATTCAGGGTCTTTGTATTACCAGCTCAGTCTTTGTTCTTGGTGTTGGAAAGGTTTTTAGGTCAGGATTGATAATGGATAATCAAAAACTCTTGCACCAAAGATGCTGTATCAGGGACATTATTTATCAGCCAATCAACTTGGGGTGCTATTAAGGTAGTGCACTTAACAGTGATACCTATCGTATTTTCTCAGCCCCAGTTTTTGAAAAGGAGTTTCAGAGAGGTAGGAGGAGAACATGAAGACAGTGGTGTTAGGAAATTGTAATACCATCACTATTAAGGCAGTGGTTTGGTTATCATAATAACCAAAAAATAACCATAATAACCAAAAAGGCTACATGTTGTGGCTCAGTACTTTATGTGTGTGTGTGTTCATCTGATGGAGTGTTGGTAATGATGCAGTTCTGAGTTTACAGATGAGGAATCTTGGGCATCTGATGTACGGCTTGACCTTCACATGAAGACTCCTGGGACTATAGAGCCTGCACTATGAATTATGATATTGTGACACACTGATGTGGTCCTTGCAGTTCCACAAGAAAGAGTGCATAGTACCCACAGAAGAAGAACAGGTTTTTTTCTGACTTGGGTTTACTTGAATGGCTTATGGGTTTAGGGAAGAAGTGTTCTTTGGGATGACCTTTAAGTTGGTGGGGGTTGAGGAGACTCAGCCAGCTGTCAGAACACTTTGTTACTTAGATGCAGTCTGTGGAGCAGCAGAATTGGCATTTCTGTAAAACTTGTTAGAAATTTGGGATCTAAATTTTGGACCCTATCCTAGATCCTATGTATCGGAATCTGTATTTTTAGTTAGATCTGTAAATGTTACCAGAGCAGCTGGTGGCTACCACTCTGGAAATCTCTTGTGTCATCTAGTTCTCCTTCCCTGGGTGCTTCCGCAGTGCTGTGTGTACTTAGCAAGTGGAGAACCTAGCACGGAGCTCAAGGTATTTGTGGCATGACTGCTGAGAGGTGATTAAAACAGGACATAATTTCCTTAAGAGTACTTTCAGAGCTGCAAAGTGCAGTTTAAAAATATTATCTTCAAATATACTGTAGCTATAAGAATATGCTAGTAAGGAATTTTAAAGAACTGGTGGAAACTACTTTAGTTAAATGGATAATGTGTCAGTAATGCCCACATAAAATTTTTTTTCTTCTCTTTCAGTTTCAAACAGAACTTAACTGTAAATTGATTAGTAAAAATGTTGTTTAAAATTAATGTGTATTTAGATATTGTTGAATAATAAATCCACAAGTTAATGGCTTAAATCAACACCTGTTTATAAGATCTCCTGGTTTTGTGGGTTAGGCATTTGGGCATGGCTCAGCTTGGTTTTTATTTTGCTGAACTTGGAGTTACTTGGTACTATGCTGACAGATGATTTGGTCTGGAGGGTCCAAGATGACCAGGTTCACATATCTGATGTTGGTGAGGTGACCAGAGTTGGGGCTCAGCTGGGGACTGTTGACTGGAGCATCTGCATGTGGTGGCTACAACGTGCGGGTCTCAGGGTAGTCGAATGTCTTCATGTTTAGGATTTCTTACATCCTCAGAGTCAGGCTGTGAAAATTGCTGCTCTCATAGGACTTAGATCTGGAAGCATTATTGTCCTTGTATTCTGTTTACCAAATTAGCTTTTATTTTTTAAAGTTCTGGGGAATAGAACCCTGAGGCTTCGCACATGCCAGGCAAGCACTCTACCACTGAACTATAGTCTCAGCCCGTTTACCATTTCAGTCATCAGGTGTGCCCATATTCAAGGAGATGGGGCATGAACCTTACTTTTCAATGTCAGGATTGTAAAAGAACTTGTGGCCCTTATTTTGATAGGGTGTGTGTATGCATACATTTGTCCATGTGCATATACTGCATGTAACATTGGACATTGTTATGTATCATGTTATAAAATTTTACTTTTCTTGATCCAAGGAGGGGAAATAAAATATATATCCTGAACTTTTGAAGTTGACAAACCAAAGAAGTAATTTGTGCTCCTATTTCATGAGCCCAAGGATCTGACAACTTTCCCAGGCTATGTGGTGGAGAGAGATAATGATAATAACACCTTAGGTTTATGTGGCATCTTCTTCCAAGAGGTTCAAAGTGGTTGAGCCACTCGTGGTTCCTTTATGGGAATGTCCTGCGAGGTAAGTAAGCCATAGTATCCCTGAGTTCACACACACAGGAGGGGGTGCAGTGATTCCACCAGTCCACTAATGAGCGGTGTTTAGAAGGCAGCTCTTGCAACACTGTCAAACTGATTAGAATTAGGGTAGATATGATTCTGGAAAATAGTGAACATTGACTTTGATCTGATAATATTTTACATTATTTACCATTTACCCAAAGTTGTGTCATGTCCCCTGGTCCCCTTGCCTTTGTACTTGTTCGCAGGCCTGGTGTATTCTTTGTTTTCCCTCTCATTTTGGTTCTTACATTTGTTCATCTGCGCTGCTGTCTGAGCTATGCTTTTGGATCAGAAAGCTTCGGAGACTCCTGGTTGCCTCCAGGACAGGTGCCCCTTCTCTGCCCCTGACAGAAGTGGATTACAGCCAGTCTGTCCTGACCCCAGGCTTCTCTAAGCAACTGCACCAAGTGCTGTTGCTGGAGCCCACACCAGCCTATCCTTGCTATGGCTCCAGGCAGAGCCCAGATGGAGCCTTCCCTGACTCTCCACCCACAGCCTAGAGAGATTCAAAAATAGATATGAATTAAAGGGATATAAAGAATCACTCAGCAAACGTGTACTTTTTGAAAGGAAGTTGCCTCAGTAGTTTGAACTGTGTTATTACATGTTACATTAGTTGTAAATAATGAACACTGGATGAACTTTTAAGGGAGAATAAGCTGATACCATCAAGAAGGATTTCTTAAATGTTTCTCTTTTGGTGGGGGTGCTCATCCTAGCAGCCCATCTTCATTAAAAAAATCCAAAGAGTACTCTAGATCGTACTGCTGACAACCATGGCTTGACTTGCTGGATTTACAGGGCTCACATGTCACCATAAAGATTATGGGTGAATATGCAAGTTACAGGTGCTGATGACTTGTCCATAAATAGATAAAAGCAGATGAATTGTAACCTTTGTGGAAAAACAGGGTACTTAAAAATTGCAGAGTTTATGACTAATGCTGTAGTTAATTTATTAAGAAATATTCCTCTGACTTTGTGGAGCCAAAACCCAAACAAACACACATTCTGTGTGTGTGTGTGTGTGTGTGTGTCTGTCTGTCTCTCTCTTTCTCTCTCTCTCTCTCTCTCTCTCTATATATATATATATATATATACATACATATATATAAATATATGAACTTTGATAATATTTTACATAATTTTACATATATTTTGTCTTTAATTTATTTTAAATTTTTTATTCTAATTTGTTATATATGACAGCAGAATGCATTACAATTCATATTACACATATAGAGCACTATTTTTCATATCTCTGGTTATACACAAAGTATATTCACACCATTTGTGTCTTCATACATGTACTTAGGGTAATGATATCCATCTCATTTCACCATCTTTTTTACCCCCATGCCCTCTCCCTTCCCCTCCCACCCCTTTGCCCTTTCTAGAGTTTATCTAATCCTCCCATGTTCCCCCTCAGCCCCATTATGAGTCAGCCTCCTTATATCAGAGAAAACATTCGGCATTGTTTTTTTGGGATTGGCTAACTTCACTTAGCATTATATTCTCCAACTCCATCTATTTACCTGCAAATGCCATGATTTTATTCTCTTTTATTGCTGTGTAATATTCCATTGTGTATATATACCACATTTTCTTTACCCATTCATTTACTGAAGGGCATATAGGTTGGTTCCACAGTTAAGCTATTTTAAGCTATTGTGAATTGTGCTACTATAAACATTAATGTGGCTGTGTCCCTGTAGTCTGCTGTTTTTAAGTCCTTTGGGTATAGACCAAGAAGTGGGATAGCTGGGTCAAATGGTGGTTCCATTCCCAGCTTTCCAAGGAATCTCCATACTGCTTTCCATATTGGCTGCACCAATTTGCAGTCCCACCAGCAGTATATGAGTGTGCTTTTTCCCCCACATCCTCGCCAACACTTACTGTTGTTTATATTCATACTAGCTGCAATTCTGACTGATGTGAGATGAAATCTTAGAGTGTTTTTTTAAAAAAATGTTTATTTTATAGTTACAGGTGAACACAATATCTTTGTATGTGGTGCTGAGGATCGAACCCAGGCCGCACGCATGCCAGGCGAGCGTGCTACCGCTTGAGCCACATCCCCAGCCCTGGACACAATATCTTTATTTTATATTTATGTGGTGCTGAGGATTGAACCCAGCGCCCCACATATGCTAGGCGAGTGTTCTACCTCTGAGCCGCAACCTCAGCCCCTTAGAGTAGTTTTGATTTGCATTTCTCTAACTGCTAGAGATGATGAACATTTTTCATATATTTATTAATTGATTGTATATCATCTTCTGAGAAGTGTCTGTTCAGGTCCTTGGCTCATTTATTGATTGGGCTTTTTTTGGGGGGAGGGTGTTTAACTTTTTGAGCTCTTTATATACCCTAGAGATTAGTATAATCTCTATCTAATAGATATCTGATAGATATCTGATAGTGCTCTATGTGATAGATAGAGTGTGAGGGGTAAAAATTTGCTCCCAAGATGTAGGCTCTCAATTCACCTCATTGTTTCTTTTGCTGAGAAGGAGTTTTTAGTTTGAATTCATCCCATTTATTGATTCTTGATTTTAATTTTTGCACTATAGGATTCTTAAAAAGAAAGTTGGGGCCTAATCCAACATGATGGAGATTTGGGCCTACTTTTATATATATATGGACTTTGATTTGATAATATTTTATATAAATATATATATATATATATATATATAGTCTTTTGTAGTTAAACCTGAATGAATGTTAAGGTTTGAGGTTGTGCTGCCGGGGTAGATATACTCTGCAGAGTGGACCCTGTGATGTGTTGATTATGGAAGGACAGGTGCTGCTATATTCATGAAAAGAATATTTGAATTGAGCTGGGTGCTTGAAGTATTGATCTTCGTGCCACTTTCTTGTAAAAACTGGGAAGACACCATGGAGTCAATTCTGTCATCACTGGCTTTATCACTCCAAGTATCAGGTGGAGCAAGAAATCTGTGCCCAGTAGTTGAGCATATTTATAACTTCCTGTAACTTCATCTTGGGGAACATCTGAAGAGAAGTTCAAGAAAAATTAGAGTGAAGTTCTAATAGCAGGAATCATAGAAAGAAGTCCATATGTAGCCCAGGGACAGCATTTTAGAGCTTACAGGTTCTTGATTAGACCATATAACCTAACCCTTCTGGTTCCTTGAGAAGGTGCAGGGTTTAGGGATGGGCATTAGTTGTGCGCTGACTCAGGTCTTTAGCTTTCCTACCTCCACATGTTTCCCTCATTATTGTCTCTTCCCAAGAAGGCTGAAGCAGTTTTTTTTGAAGACTTGCTGTTTAAATCAGAGCTCAGCATTGCAGCATTGGCTTAGACCACAGCTTCCTGAGGAAGAGTGCCTGACCCAGACTGTGTGGTGATGCTTCGCCTGTAGTGGGCTTGGATGGATCCTTTGTGGTGCTGCTGTCCTGAGGGCTTAATGCTGTCACTGGCAGCAGGCTTAGAGTCTTGGGAGCTGTGTAAACCTAGGATTGCCAATTGCCCGCAATGCAGTGGAGCCTGCAGGGGTATTCAGGCCAGCTGGTTCTGCCTGTGACTCTTGGGGTTGCCCTGATTTAGTGGGTGGTTTGAGTAGGCTGATGACTTCCTCTGTAGCTGCTGCTCTGTGGTGACAGGTAGCAATTTCTGTGCTTCTCACTCAGGTGGCATAGGACATTACACAATGCTTACGTCTGTCTGGCTAGATTTAGGAGTGGTTGTAATAGGGAAAAAATGTATTTTGCATTGCCTAACTAAACAGAGAAATAAGCATTTTAGAAAAGGGTTAGCTTTGGCTTGCATTGTTTTCTCCAAGTGAAGTTATAAGAATTTTGTGATGCTTTCAGGTTATCAATCAAAGTCTGTCTGTCTGTCTATGTGTGTATCCGAGTGTGTGCATGTCCTTATCTGTGTGTCCATGTGTATGTACATCTGTGCATCTGTCCATGTATGTACATCCATGTATGTTTGTGCTTGTGGGAGTTTGGGATAGAAGGGATAATTATTACCAAACTGATGCCAGGTTTTGATGAAAGGCTTGGAATTTATTTTGTGGTTACAGGTTGTCTTTCAGGTACTTTTCTGTAATGCCATGGATTAAAGAAATGCAGTCAGTTTTTGTATGGGTCAGTAAATCTTTAAAAAATTCATATTGGTGGGGCTGAGGTTGTGGCTCAGCAGTAGAGTGCTCGCCTGGCACGTGCGAGGCTCTGTGTTCAATTCTCAGCACCACATGAAAATAAATAAGTAAAATAAAGGTATTGTGTCTAACTACAACTAAAAATATTTAAACAATAATTCATATTGGGATTTATTTACTGCAGTATTTTAAAGACATTGTTAGAAATTTTCCAGTTTTTCACTCTCTTTGAGTAACTCAGTTGTAACTTGATTTTTCTTGCTTCATTTTTTAGCGGCTATGTACTCTTTTTCTTTTCTTGGTCTCCAACTCATTTGCCAGCAATCATTGCATTCATTGCATGAATGCTGGTTCTTCTGCAGGTTTGGCTGTGATGGTCAGTGTACCAAGGTCAGTGGTCGGTATACCAAGGGTGAGATATTAAATCAGGACAATGTCAGGCTTGCTAGCCTTATCAAGAGGGAAGACAAAGCTACTAAGTTTCCATTCTATGTCACTTTTAGTTGGTACTCTGTGCTATTGCCAGTGAAATAATTTCAGCATCTTTACTCCACCTTGTTTGTGCATCAGCATCATTACTGTGTATGCCTCTGTAGGGATCGGACTGGTAAATTAGTGCTGGTGGAGAAGTGGAAGACAATGTGTGAACATGTTTTATTTAAACAAATACACTCTACAATTTAGTTTATTGCATTTTGTCTTTTGAATGAGAGTACCACAAGTAATTCCATTGCAGTGTAGAAAGTGCACACACAGGGTACAGGCTGTGTGTTGTTGTTGCCTATGAAAACACATAGTCTTTAATAAAGGAGGCAATTTCCAGGTTTATCAATAATTAAGCAGGAATATGACAAGTTTTCTGCCAACTCAAAGCTGCACAGTGTTTCAGACAGTGTGCTCCTGCAGATGGAATCTCTTTATAGTTTCCGATTCAGTGCCCTGGAGCTCAGGATTGTGCTACAGAGACACTGGTTCAAGTGAGTATACTGGATGTTTTGGGGAAAATGTTAAATATTAATTATATGTAATAGGAAATACATTTTGTAGGAAATTTTGGAAATATATATTATTTTAAAGAAGCTGATAAATGACTGATAATCTTAACACTCATAATAATATAAGATTTAAGAGTACTGTGTCTTTTCTTTTTTTTTGATACCAGTGATTGAATCCAAGGATGCTTAACCATTGAGCCACATGCCTAGTATTTTTTAAAAAATATTTTTTGTAGTTATAAATGGACACAATACCTTCATTTTATTTATTTATCTTTATGAGGTGCTGAGGATCGAACCCAGGACCTCAAATGAGCTACAGCCTCAGCCCCCACCACTACTTTTTATTTTTTTTTATTTTGAGACAGGGTCTCACTAAGTTGCTGAGGCTGGTGTTGAACTTGGGATCTTCCTGCTTCAGCCTCTTCAGCCATTAGGATCACAGCCAAGTGCCCCCACACCCAGCCTGTTTCTTTTTAAGCTTATCTTTTTGTAGGTTTTTGTGTAGATGCATTTCTTAGTCTTGCACATGCTAAGCACACACTGTACCCCTGAATTATACCCTCAAACCACAAATGCTTTTTCAGATAGTTAAAATCAGGGTGAATGAATATACATTTCTTTCCTCCTTATTACTTAATAATTAGCATTTTCCTATCTCCTCAAAAACTTTTTGTAATGATTTTAAAAGGCAGTGTGTTACATTGCATTAAATGGACATATAAATATTTACCTATTGGGCTATTACATGAAATTCAGTTTATTTTCTCATTTTTCATCATTTAAAAATGTTATCATGATTTTTATATAATTTTTTTTTTTAAGAGAGAGAGAGAATTTTTAATATTTATTTTTTTTAGTTTTCGGCGGACACAACATCTTTGTTTGTATGTGGTGCTGAGGATCGAACCCTGGCCGCACGCATGCCAGGCCAGCGTGCTACCACTTGAGCCACATCCCCAGTCCTTTTATATAAAATTTGGTCCACAATTTTGATTGCTTACTTTAAATTAGGTTTTCTGAAATAAAATATTTGGGAAGTCATGAACGTTTTAAGATTCTCTGTTTACACATCCATGTTGTTTGCTTGTAGCGGGGCTGCACCAGTGTATACTGAGTCTGCACTTGGGGAGATTGTACCCCGGGGGGTTGCACTCTGCCTTTGCAGGAAATTTTCCTGCATTTATGGTAACAGTGCTGTTGCTGCTTTGAAGGTGTGAGTTCCTGGACTTGGGATGTGAGGTCCCCAGCCTTGTTTTGATCCTCTGTTAGTGAGGCTACTTGTATTTAAAGATTGAATGAGGATGTACAGTTGTTCCTCCTCATCCAAGGTTTTACTTTCCACATTTTCTGTTACCCGGGGTCAAATGTGATACAAAATATTACATGGAAAAATTCCAGCAATAAGCAATGTATAAGTTTTAAATTGCATACTGTTCTGAAAAGTGTAATGAGATCTTATGTGATTCTGCTATGTCCTAAAAAAGGGTGTAAATCATTCCTTTGTCCAGCATATGCACACTATTGTATATGCTGCTTACCTGTCTGTCACTTAGTACCCATCACGGTTATCAGATCAACTGTTATGTTTTCATAGAGTTTGTAACCCTTATTTTACTTATTAGTGGTGTCAAAACACAAGAGTAGTGATACAAAGGAAGCATCAGGGCATAAAACATGGAAGGGCAGATTAACTCTGGAACTCTGTGGCAATACTGCAGAACATATAGGAAAAAACATAGAATTTGTGGGGTTTGGTACCATGCTCAGTTTTACCCATCCACTGATGGGTAAGAGGTTACTGCAGTGTATTTAAAGGACCTCAACTAGAGTTTGGTTCAGGGTTGGCAGTTCGTGCCTGCTGGACGTGTGCTGGCTGATCTTATGTCTGATGTTTAGAGTCTACCATGTTCATGGAGCAGAGTGATGGATTGGTAGGTACAGGTGACTATATCAACTTATCCTACAATTTCAGGGTGACAAAGTGCTGCTTTGCACTTGGTTTGTATGTAAAATTTTTTGAAATCAGTGTTTAATATTAAAGACAAATTTCTTCCCTGAGAATGTTACTTGGAATTCAAGGGTTTCCTGACATTGAGATAAGTTCCTCTCTGTCTTCATGGCTGCCCATGTCTTCTGAAATCTTTAGTTCTGTCTGCCCCAATTGTGCTTGTAAATGAGTATTTTTGGTGTCTGTGCCTTGGGTGTTAGGTGGCATTTTTCGAAACTGATGGATGGCTCTAAAATATATTTTCTTTAGCTACAAAAATATGTATTTCATATAACTCTTAGGTCTTAAAGAATTTTTTCCTTTTTTTTGTTTGTTTTTTGTGTTGCTGGGGATTGAACCCAGGGCCTTGGGCAAGCAAGGCAAGCACTCTACCAACTGAGCTGTATCTCCAGCTTCATTTCTTCCATTTTTAATGAGATATAAAAATGCTAGGTTTTGCTCTCCAACATTGCTCTTTAAATGTTCTTAACTGTCATTAAGACGAGGGTAAAAAACATTTGCTATTAGCACTTTCTTTGGCAAATCTTATTTGGCTACTCGTCTTTTTGCTGAGGTAAGTAGCACCAGCAGGTTATCTGATCAGTTCTTTATCTTTCCTTAATAATCTGCATTTTGGAATAAAATTTTCTCACCCTTTTCTTTTAGGTGTTTTGAAATCCTGTTATATGTGAAGAATGTATCTGGTAACTATTGTTTGCATTAGTCTGTCTTTGTTCAATATTGTTCATATGAACTGGATTTTATCTTTGAATTCTTGAGATGCACCACAGATTTGCAGGGATTTTTGATAAATCTTCAGGGATTGAAAAAGGATGGAAAGACCTAGTACTTTTCTATGTATGTGACTATGAGCTAGATGTGATGTTAATCTTTTGACTACTTGGTTTAGAGAGTTTTTTTTTTCTTTTTTGTAATGTTTATTTTTTAGTTGGACACAGTACCTTTATTTTACTTATTTATTTTTATGTGGTGCTGAGGATCGAACCCAGGACCTTATGCATGCAGGTGAGTGCTCTACCTACCACTGAGCCACAACCCCAGAGTTTTTTTTTCTTAAAGCGTTACAACGGTGTGTAATAGTTTTTGGTGTTTGATCTATCTAAAATAATGATGTATTAGTTGCTTTTTCGTTGAGTTCCACATACTATTTCTAGAGTTCTAAAAATAAATCTTTATGTACATATTGAAGAAGAAATATGCAGGATCCTAAAATGAAATTTTGAGTTTCTAAAAGGCCTGTACCAAGCAGTATCAGGAATGGATAGATATTAAGTGGTTGTTTAGTGATTGGATCAGTGTGGATCTCATGGAAATCTGTTCTCTGTCATAGAGTGGCAGGCATGCTCCATTCCTTTGTAATACCCAGGTGTAATGAGATGTTTCTGACTATAGTTAGTTACATCCGCCATTCATAAAATTCTTGGCCAGTCCTCCTCGGTAGCAGTGATGTTTATAACACCTTTCAGGATGTTAGGAGACTTTTCTCCTTCCCTAGTAACCTGCTTGTCATTTCCCTTGTAGGATCTATGCTGCTGTAAATCTTATTTTCACAAACCAGTGGAATATCTTTCTTCATTTATTTGGACTAGCATAATATCATCACTTGGTCACTTATAGAATGGTTATGGGTCAGAGCTTTGGTCAGAACACAGAATGATTGACAAAGTCATCTTTAGAGTAAAATAACTTGTGGATATTCTAGGAGCATACATTGGCAGTAGGCTCTTTAGTTGAGAATGTTTGCGATATAAACTTTCACAAAATCCCAGGCAAAGCTTGGAGAGATGAATTGGCCAGGTGAACTTTTCCTTTTGCTTAGAATATCTTTAGGGTTCTGTATTTCAAATGTGGTTTTACTGCTACATCTACCTCTGTCTAATGAAATCACTTCACTGCATACTACATACAATACTGAATACCAACGCAAATGATAATAAAGAGGAGGAGAATGTTCAGGGAGGAGAAAATGCAGGAAAGACACTTTTTTTTTCCTTTTAAAAACATGTATGATGTATAAAATACTTTCACTTGAAGATTATCCTTCTGTGAGACTATGAATTTCCAAGTGCAAAATTAAGGAGATAGGGGCTGGGGTTGTAGCTCAGTGGTAAAGCGCTTGCTTCACACTTGTGAGACACTGGGTTTGATCCTCAGTACCACGTAAAATAAATAAATAAAATAAAGATATTGTGCCCATCTATAACTGAAAATATACATATTAAGAAAATTAAGGAGATAAAGAGAAAATCATGAATTTATATATCTGGGGTTGCATAAAACCTAACTATGTGAAACATGCAGGTTTTTAGAGATGGAGTTCATTTGAGACTTGAAACCATGCATTTTCAAAAGGATAAAATCATTCATTTGTATGTTTAGATAAAGATATAGTCTAACATCCCAGATAGCTTTGCTATGTGTACTGAAAGATTAACAGGCATTCCTAAAGGAAGCACTAGCCATTATTTCCCCTGTGTAGTATTCAGTGTATATAATTTTTTCTGTAGCATCTGGAGTCAGGCAGTCAGTTTCATATTTGTTCCTATAAATTAGTTTAAACAAATTTCAATGTCCACTTTAACCATTTCCAGTAGTTCTAAGGCAAGATGAAACTTAGGTGGTGATTGGATTTCTGGTACTCACTTTTCAAAAAGTATATTAAGGGGTGAAAATAGAAATGAATGCTAGAAATATTACTTTAGTAAAGCTTCTAAAAAAGACTTTGTGCCAAATAACAGTTATGTTCTCACTTGACAGCCTAGGAAAATTTAATTTGCTTTCCTAAAATTTCACAAGATTAGAAGAAATAAAGATATGGGAAAAGAACAGAGGAGAAAATTTTTAAAAAAGTATGTTAGAAAGTACCAGGAGAAAGCTCATCTTCATGAGCTATACTCTTTTGTTAGTATTCCATTTTCACTGGGTAAAAGGAAAATCCTAAAATACTCAGGGCCTTTTTCTCCTGCCATTACCCAGAGAGTGAGCTTCAGTTACCTTTCTTATAAAATATTGCCATTTATATTGAATAGCTTAAAGTACTATTGAGTTTTTTTGGAGGAATAGAATCCTGGTTGTAAAAATGTAGCAGTTTCCAAAATTAGTTGTAAGATGTATGTGTTATATGCAGCATGTTTCCAAATAGTTAAAGGAATGAATTAAATGATTTGAAAACATGCTAAACTGATAGTGATAGAATTATGGGTAGTTCTCCCCTTTTTTTCCTCTCTAAAATTTTTATAATGTGATTGGTAATATTTTTGTGATGAATTAAAATTATATAATCATTCATTTTTATTTTAAATATGCTAGAAGAGTTATGCTTAAATAATAAAATATATTGTGAGGCAAAAATATTCCAAATAATAAAAGTCAATCAGAAATATTTAAAAATTAAATGTGCTTCAGAGAGATTATTTAGACACCAAATTTCTAGATGGAATTTGCATCATTCAGTATGTTATACTCCCAAATGAATGCTTTTTATCTATTATACCCTGGATTAAAATAAATTAAAATAAATTCAACATCATTCAACAAATGACACAAAGGTGTCTTAAAGTGTTTTAAATTGCAAAAGGTTTAGAACCTTTCCTAGCTAGTCAGGCATTATGGCTTATGCTTCCAATTCCAGCAACTCCAGGGGCTAAGGCAGGAGGATTGTAAGTTCAAGGCCAGCCTGAGGTACTTAGCAATACCATGTGTCAATATAAAATAAAAGAGGCTGGGGTTGTAGCTCAGTGTAGCTCTGGGTTTAATCCCCAATACCATAAAAACAACAGAAACAACAACAAAAAACTTTTCCTAGTATTTGATTGTGTATGCTTACTTTAGGTAAAGCTGGTGTTTAGAGGGGGAAAAATTAACCTTTGTAAATTGCTGGGTAAAGGCAGTAAGGTTTTATGTGTAGAGGAAATAATTCCTAGCATTGCAAGTCTTCTTGTCTGCCTAAATGGATAGCTCTTAAAATGTTTAAATGGCATTGTGAGAATGTAAGTTATTTAAAAAGAATGGATGCAGAGTTGATTTCAATATTTTGAGATTATGAAAGATGGAGAGTCCTTCATTGAAGATTTTTGTATGCCCCAAGTTTGGTTGAGCACATCTGGCTCCCTCCAAGGGTGTTTTAGTTCTTCAGCCAGATTCTATAGGTAACCTTTCTTAAACTGTATTCTGACAGCCAATGGAGGAGACCGAGTTCTCCTGCTGCTCTTTTAAAAGTTAAAATTTTAGAATTCTTGAGCACAAGTGCAGCTCTTCTCACATTGCAGGATCAAAATGTGCTTATGTTACACGTTCTCCTTAAGTATGCCTATAATTCGTTGGTAATTCTCTTTTTTAAATTAAAAAAATTAATTTGTTATACACGACAGTAGAATGCATTTCAATTCATAGTGCACATTAGAGCACAATTTTTCATTTCTCTGGTTGTACGCATTCGTGTCTTCATACATGTACTTAGGGTAATGATGTCCATCTCATTCCACCATCTTTCCTACTCCATGCCTCCTCCTTTCCCCTCCCTCCCCTTTGCCCTATCCAAAGTTCCTCCATTCCTCCCATGTTCTCCTGTTATGGAATAGCATCCACATATCAGAGAAGACATTCAGCCTTTGGTTTTTTGGGACTGGCTTACTTCACTTAGCATAATATTGTCCATTCACCTGCAAATGCTATATTTTTATTCTGTTTTAATGCTGAGTAATATTCCATTGTGTAGATATACCACAATTTCTTTATCCATTTATCTATTGAAGGGCATCTAGGTTGGTTGTCACAAGTTAGGTGTTGTGAATTGTGCTACTATATTGATGTGGCTGTGTCACTGTAGTATGCTGTTTTTAAGTCCTTTGGGTATAAACCAAGGAGTGGGATAACTGGGTCAAATGGTGGTTCCATACTGCTTTCCAGATTGGTTGGTGACTTCTCTTGTCCTGATATCAGCAGCTGGATCCAGAAGCCAGTTAGCATGATATTTAAAGGGGAAAAAAATACTTACGATTAACTGAATTAAGGTGCATTTCCCCCACTCTGTTCTATTTATAGATACACAAATATCTAAAAAGCATAACAATCAATTGTATCACAATTTCTTAGTGGTTACCAGATTTAGGTACTAGCTTTTCAGAACACTACTTTCAGTCTGAAGGGAAATTTTCATTAATTATATTTACAGTTTTGTCTAAAAAGTTCAAAAACATCTCCATGGCTGTCTCCATGTTTGAGATTGCCTGGTCCATGAAGCTCAGTTCTGGATTATCTAATAGAGCACAGTGTTCTTTCATTGGTTTGGATGTTTGGCTTTTTTTTTTTCTTTCACCCCACAGAACTGTGGATTTTAGGTCAGGGGTGATGTTTCATATCTTTTACATTTTATGTATAGTACATTTATTGCTGAGAGCTATACAGTTGAAATTGTTAACTTATTTCTCTTTCAGAATCCTCACCTGAATTCAAGAACAGATAATTGAAGTTAAATGTCTTATGGGAAAAAGCACTGTGTATTTGGAGAATCAGATCCAACTCTCTTTTAACACTGTTATACAGTTATACTAACCTTTTCCTAAAAGCCTAGGAAACTGTTGGTTTTATAAGGTTTTTTTTCAAGTTTAGTTGTGATTTAAAATCAAGCATTGGCTGATAAAAAAGCTGAAATCTAGTAGATGTCTTTATTCTGCTTTATTTTCCCATATGAAGAACCACCAGAAACTAATAAAAAAGAATGGGAAGTAACTGAAGAGAAGACAGGAAATACCAGTTCCCCTAGCAAGCACTATAGCTCATCGGAGGACTGCATGGGTCCGGGTCAGAGGGGCAAGTGAAATACCACAGCTGCCTTCCACATAGGGACATGTCTTTTACCCCGAGAGCAACATCTGCAGCCTCAGAGGCTCAGGGAAATGCTGCATGTCATCCATATTCCTTGATTTATGTTCACATGAGCATCTACACATGTGGGTACTCCAGCAAGCTTGGGGGAGGGATGTCCCAAGTCCCCAAAGATGCAGAGCTTTATTTGGATACTAAGCCTAAACTGAGAAGTGTGGGGTGGGAGTGTGATCTCCTACCCCAAGTTCAAGAAAAGTACAAAGTTAATGGAAATACATCCCTTCAAATATAGGAAATCCCAAGTTGCTTTTCTGTTTCCTGTTATAGCTATGTGAAATAATATCTTGCAATTTAGTCTTAACATTGAGTTTCAGCTCTTTTTTTTATGTGTGATCCTGTGAGTGGTACTTTTCAGTATTTCCTTATTACTGTGTATTGTATCTTACATCTGCACTGATTATTGTTCTTTGTTAGTTTAGAAGTCTTGTTTTACCAAGAGAAGCAGAACAGGAAAATAACAGCAATTTGGGATGATAGCTCTCCCTCCTTTTATTTTCTTAAAAGTACAATTTCTGTAAAATCTCTGGCAGGAGAAAAGAAGGGGTGTGCTGTTGTCCCTGGGGATAAAATAGGCATGAGACCAAAGACTTAAGTTTCTACTTCACAATGATTTTATTAATGAATCCCAGTAGAGTTTTAACAGCAGAGAAGGATTTCCTCCTATTGTGAGTCCTGATGACCTCCAAGAAATAATTCCTTAGTGGAGTACTCATATGACATCTTTCTGATTATAGACTTGTAATAATTAGATGTTTATCCTCAGAAAATATTGCCAAAAAGTTTATTAATAGTTCAAGAGAAGTGTTTATGCACCTTATTATGTAAATTGTTATTTTATATTCCTCATCATTCCAAAAATGTTTTGAGAGGACTGTTGAACTAAATTCCCAAAAGATCTGCTGTAAACCAGTACTTGGACTTATGCCAAATACTCTCAAAGTACCTCACAAATTGTAGCCCCAACTCCATTATTAAAAGCATTCAGGTTTGGGGGAAGATATGAAAAATCAGGAAAGTATTTGGTGATTGATTTTCAAGGTTAGTTTCATCAAGGGCAAAATAATATATTTCATAAAATAAGTCTCAGTAACTTTGAAACTATTTGTACAAAAGATGAAGAATTACAGTGAGCTTCATAATAGTTTCCATGGGTATTACCAACAGGTGTAAGGCATCTTTTGGGGATAGAAGATGATGAAAGAAGGAAGTGGGAGAGTGTGATGGTAATGGGAGAGTGTCACAGTTGATTTTAGATCCATCTCGGAGGCATTGATGTCATCCTTTGTTCATTTCTGAGCATCTCCATGCCTGTGTGTAGAACTTTCTCTGAAGTGAACACATCTCCCTGAAATACACAGCAAGAGAGCCATGTTGATTTTCTCTGTGCACTTGGAGTTTTCCATCACATGGTATTGAAATATTATAGAGCATGTCTTCTCCTACCTGTTCCATCCAGGTTAGTTCATAATACATCTCATTTCATAAAAGCTGGAAATTTAGTTCCTGTAGAAAATTCAGAAGCTGGAGATATCTTGGTGTATAATTGCTTAATTTTATATGAATGGTAACTATAACTTTATACATATTAAAGTGAATTAAATATACTATGCATGCTGTAGCATACCAGATTTTTCTAAGTTGGAAATGGACAACTTTTCAGTTAGCTGCTATTTATCATTCCTTTGTGAACAAAAATGCTACCTTATTTTAAGGAAATAAAATAGATGAAATGACATGTATTTAAAACACATACATACTAAGAGAAAACCCAGTCACACCAATTCTTTTAAACAATAAGCTCTGTCATTTAAAACATGACTTGTTGTTTACATCAGTTCAGCTTACAGTCTCATAGCCCATATAATGGATAAAATAGAATTTAGAGTTGAAAACAACTCGAGTTACCTTTTAAACGTGTAGACTTTCTGAACAGTGTGAAAGTATTTTCACTGCCCTATCTTTGCTGAGGGCAATATCTATGGACACATACTCTGCACTTCTCAAAGTTGCTAGCTCTAAGGATTAACACTTATTATTAGAAAATGCTCTCTTGGTCTGACTTTTGCTGCATTTTTACCTGGGCTAATTCAGGTTGTTTGCCATTTAGCAACACAGACCAAGTCTGTTCCCCTTCATTCATGATATCCAACTCTTGAAGCTAAGCACCAAAGATGAGGTTGAGCTTTACATTGCAGCTTCTTTTTTCCTTGCTCCAAATTATTTATAACATTTACCACTTAAGTGGATTTGAGCCTTATATCTGTCCTTGGCTTAGTCAACAGATTGAGAATCAGATTTAGAAATCACTGGTCTTTTTTCTTGTTTCATCCTAATTCCCCTATTTACCGATGAACACCTTGAGACAGCACAAGCTTAAATATGTTGCTCAAAGCCATACACATAGACTTTGAGTTGAGTGAGCTTTATTTCAGGTAGGGGTTTATAATGAAGGTACTTTCATCTTCAAGTTGAAAAGTTGCTTTATTAATTTTTTTTTGAAGTTTTTGAGTTTGGCTTTGATTAGTAGAACACACAAGGATATTTGCCATCTAGTTCACTGTTCTACCACCTAATATTGCATTTTGAGAAACTGTTGAAAATACTTGGTTGACATTTGGTAGTCATATTAAAAGACATGAATAAAAGACATATTAAAAGTCATATTAAAAGTTCATGAAGGCTAGATTCATGAACCTGGTCCTAGTGATCCCAAGGCAGGTAACAGGGGCTCTCTCTGTTGCTGTTCATCACAGATTTCACTGGGATCTCTTTCTTTTCTTCCTTTTCTCCCTGCCTGATTTTCCTTCCTCCAGCTTGGTAAGATGGAGAAGGAGTAAGCTTTGCAGGCTTGTAAACACGGGGTGTGCAACCATTTCTTACCCCTGGGACCTCAAATTACACAGGAGCTGAATTGTGCATGATTTTTTTTTCTCTCTCTCTCTCACATTAAAGGTGTGTTGGTGTATAGAACTCTAACTCAGAGCCATGTATGTTGTGATAACTCAGCACAGCTCTCTTTCCAACCCACATCTTTGGGCGAGAGAGTGCAGTCTTAATTTTCTAGCTTCCTATTTTTAGGATCATTCCTTAGGGACTCAGTCACTAGTTGATTAATTAACCAGTGCTTAATGAGCATCTCCTGATGTATTCCTGGTGGCAGGGATGAAGGGTGCCATAGCCCCAGTTTGAGAGAGATCCATGTAGATAATGTTAGCACAAGTGGAAATTGGGCTAGAAGATGCATGCATGATGTGACTTGGGGACACAGGGAAGGCCTTCTTAACTCTTCCAAGGTTGATGGCAATTGGCAGACCATCCAGAGAAATTTTTCTTTTGGGGTAGATTTGGAAGAGTCCTGCAGGAAAAGAGGGATGAGATGGTGGAGTGAAGAGGGTTAAGGGACTGACTGTGTGGGGGCTTATTGATGCACAGAGAGGAATTCCTGTTTCCTTGGACAATAGGGAGTCTTCAGAGGTTTGAAAGTGGGGGGATGACACAAGATTACTGAGAGCATTTGGAAAACTTTTTCTTGATTTTTTTTTTTTTGTGGGGGTGGAGGCTTTTAATTTTCTGCTCACATAATTGTTCCTTCTCTAGCTGAAAGATTCTTCTACTGTAAGAGAGCAAGAAAAACTGATATAATAGTAGCAACATTCTCCACACTGCAGCTTATCTCTTCCTTACTCCAAATATAGCTCAAAACTTTCTTTTACTCCTCTACTTACTAAAAACAACAATAACAAAAAATTGTTGGTGAGCTTTGGCTAATTCTAGGGTTTATCTTCCTGACAAAGTTCTTGTGGATCTACCCCATTTTGTTTCCTCCTTGGCCATGTGCCTGCCTCTCATGTTCTCAGATCTATTGGTTTAAAAACTGAGTTCCCCAGTCAGATTAATTGCCTTGAATGATGCTGTCTTTTTCTTTCTCAGATAGTTGTATTTCAGTGTCTCCAGAGCCACAGAAGCAGTAACCTCTTGTAGGTACATAGTATTTTTTCCCCTTAAACTTCTCAAAATAAGTTCTTTGGAGTTCAGAGATGGTGTCTTGTTGGCTTTATTATTCCCTTGTCTTGTTAGTACTAGTTCTGAAATTATATTCTCACCTTCTTTCAGGGTTTTCAACTACCTGACTGATCAGTGCTTTTTTTGGTCAGCATCATGGATGAGATTTATTTGCTTCATGCTTCTCCAAAATGTCTACAGTGAGCCTATCTTGCTTTTGTGAAAGAACAAAATGATTAATTAAAAAAGAATGCAGTTGAGGATGGTAGAGAATCCTATTGCTACTTTAGAGGCAGATCAAGAGTTCTCATGACATGCTGTTTAAATTTTAGAATAATGCATCCTCACATTTTGGTTTTGTGTAAAATTCCCTCCATATTTTGGTTTCTCTGGACAGTAAGTAGCAGACTCTTATGGCATAGCTGCTTCTATATCACTTCCCTCTTATTTGCACCCAGATTTCTTCCTGCTCTCATATGCATGTACAACTTCTCTTTTTTTTTGAACAAAGGGTACCTTACCTTCTTCTTGCCTGCCCAGTCTTGGTCCTGTAAAGAGTTTTGTTCTTTTTAGCAGTGAATCTTGGTTTAGTGGTATATAAATTTAGAGCATGTTGTGTATTGAGCAATTTCTCTGTCATAGATCATTGACAGATGCTCCTTTTCATGTTGTACAAATCTCCAAATCAAATGTATTTGGGATTTTGCTAAGATTCCCACTTTTCCATGAAGATTTTCAAGATTCCTTTATCCAATTGACACTTGTCTTCAAAGCACAATTACTGAGAATCCTGAAGTGCTGCGGCAAATTGCCTCTAGGTTTCTTCTCTTTCATACACACTTCATTGAACAAAGAAACAAAACACTAAGTAAAATACTGAGTTACTGAAATTTGGTGCCTGTAAAGGAAAAAATGAGTGTGTTGTTACATTATATTGATGATTTGGATTCAGTATTCTGAAGTAAAATGCTACTTAGTACTTGGCAAGGTTGCAAAGCAATGGCAGATACATACTTGCAGGTGGTTTTAATTCAGATAAATTGTGAGAAGGATGTTTTGTCAGGGCACAGTGTGGTCTTGAGTTGGTTGTGGTTTTTGATTGCTGCCGTTGTTTTGCTTTTAAATTATAAATTCTTTTGACTTTATCAGTTTGCAGTTACACTGTGTCTTGTGCATTTAACTCATGCTGATTCACCTATAAATGATTTAACTCATGCCAATTCAACTATAAATGTTTTCTTAAAATAATTAGCACTGTGTGTGTGTGTGTGTGTGTGTGTGTGTGTGTGTGTGTATCCATCCCCTCCCCCAACAATCCCGGAACACAGGCCAGGCCCATTTCTTGTATCCACCCCCCTCAACCCCCAAATTATTTAACCCAGATCACACTTCTTCACAGTAATCTCGTCCAACACTGCAGGGAAACTGGTAGTATTGGGTTCTGTGAAAGAGTATAGTACTTGAAAAACCACATGTACTTACTGTCTGGGCCACTTAGTTAATTTTCAAGGATAATTTTGTCTCAATCTTTGCCTTCATTTTAGAAGTGAAGCCTTGTGTAAGAGGTGACTCTGCAGTTTGTAGCTCCTTGGTAAAGGGCATATTGTTATCAATAGGGTTTTGGGGTTATACTTTTTTTTAATATTTATTTTTTAGTTGTAGTTGGACACAATACCTTTGTTTTATTTATTTATTTATTTATTTTAATGTGGCTCTGAGGATCGAACCCACGGCCTTGCACGTGCTAGGTAAGCGCTGTACCTCTGAGCCACAATCCAGCCCCCAGGGTTATACTTCTTCGTTTTTTTTTTTTTAAAGAGAGAGTGAGAGAGGGGAGAGAGAGAGAGAGAATTTTTTTTTAATATTTATTTTTCAGTTCTCGGCGGACACAACATCTTTGTTGGTATGTGGTGCTGAGGATCGAACCCGGGCCGCACGCATGCCAGGCGAGCGCGCTACCGCTTGAGCCACATCCCCAGCCCCAGGGTTATACTTCTAATAATAAGAATTGAAGCCAGCTTCCCTTTGCTGTTCACATATGAGCTGTCTGTGATCCTGTTTTTAAACACATATGTATTTCTCCTATTTATATGATGACCATCCATTTTTATTACTGGGGTTTCTCCATTGGAAAGTAGTAATGGGTAAGAAGTATGATCTGTGTTAAATAATTTGGAGAACCACAGGTTTAAAGTGAAGGATATTTCCAGAGATGGGAGTAGCAGTTGGTTTACTTCTGAACATTTATTCAGCTGGTTAGTGATAAAATTAAGTCTGTGTTATTATTCTAATATGAAAACTTCTAATTGAAAATGCAGAGCACTTGGTCTCAATCAAATTTATGAGAAGAACATTAAGAGCCCAATGGATGCTTGCCCAAAGGATTCAAATAGGCAATTTACAAAGAACATTAACTAGAGAAAACCACAGAAAAAATGTGAAATAAACCTAGTATATCTAAAAATGAAAATATTATCCTTTATTAAATTGGCAAAAGCAAAAATGATTCACATACCCCAACGCTGCAAAGTCACAGTGACCTGGTGCATTTGGACATTGCTGGCAACATTGTGTAGAATTGTACATCTCCTTTGAAAAGCAATTTGGCAAGATTATTAAACTACAGAAATGTTCATGCCCTTTGTTTCAGTCCTTCGTCATGATGTTCTTTGGGATAGTCTTTATCCCTAGGAAATTGAAATTATGGGTAAGGATATTCACTTCAGCATTATCTAATTTCTGAAACAATCAGAAGAACTTCAAGATCCCAAAACCAGAACATGGTTAAGCAAGTCATAGTTTATCCATTAGAAGAAATAACATACAGCCATTAAATGGATGTAAAGGCTATAGCTGAGTGAAAAAAGGTACAAAATTAAATGAGCACTATGATCAGAACAATGTTAAAACATGTTATAACTAATACCCAAAATGTTATTCATTGAGGGGAAGAGAGCTTATAGATGTATTTTGTGTTTCTTATTATCCATAATTAAAATCTCCATCAAGGTAAAGAGAACATTAAATAATTAGATATGGCTATGGAAGGATGAAAATGAGATGCTGGGATGACTGTTTTTAATCCAAGGGGATGTGTCAACTTTTGTTGTGCCGCTGGTTCTGCTAACCGTCCGTTTGCTGTGTAAATGGATATAGCTTTCCTAGATGCCTTGGAATAAATGAGAACTAATCTTGGTAAAGTAACATGTTAAAACCATATTTTAAAGCTCAGATTCCATCTGCTGAGTGTGTCTGTGTTTACAAAGGTATTGATTTGCAGCCTTGCTTGCTCTATTGAGAAACACAAGCTGTAGAACCATGTAGAAATAGATTTTTTTTCCTTAAGAGCTTTGGAATAAATATTTTAATCATTTTAAAAAATCTGTACATATTTTCCTCCTTAGAGGAAACTTCAATGTACTTTATAGAGAAAATTCTTTTGATTAAAAAAATATTTGGAGACTATTGATAGCTTCCTTCCCCTTTTCTCTTTGATTGAGGAACCACAGTATGAAACATCAGTCAGTAGTGCATTTTCCTTTGTGTTTGAGGTGTGTTACTGGAGTGGGCAAGCATGCTGGTCATTCCTAGTGTAGTGACACTTTTTTCATTTAAGTTTACATCTACTAAAGATTCTCATTAGTGAATGAAATGTGCTTTTTGAGGAATTGGAAAAGAAATGGAGGAAGAGCTAAGTTCTGCTTAGAGTTGATTCTTTCCATTTGGGGGAGGGCACGATTCTTACTGTAGTCCTTCTGTATGTTAAATGAAAGAATGGAAACTCATTCTTACATTCAGCAAATATTTGTTGATCATTTACTAGGTACCAGGTACTTTGTGGAGTACTTAGAGATATGCAATGTCCCTAGCATTTGTGTATTTTAGAGGAATTTTAGAAAATCACATTAACAAAGGTTGCTTATAGATGCAATAATTGTCATAAGACCAAAGTTTTTTTTTATTTTAATTTTATTGTTGGTTGTTCAAAACATTACATAGTTCTTAATATACCATATTTCACAGATTGATTCAAGTGGGTTATGAACTCCCATTTTTACCCCGTATACAGATTGCTGTGTCACATCAGTTACATTTCCATTGATTTACAAATTGCCTTTCTAGTGACTGATGTATTCTTCTGTCTATCCCATTCTCCACTGTCCCCTCCCCTCTCCCCTCCCCTCCCCTCCCCTTCTCTCTCTCCATCCCCTCTACTATAAATCGTTTCTTCCACTTATATAATTTTTCTCCTACTCCTCCTTTCCTCTTATATGTAATTGTGTATAACCCTGAGGCTCACCTTCCAATTCCATGCAATTTCCCTTAACTTTCACTTTCCCTCCCGCCTATCATCTCTGTTTAATGTTATTCTTCTTCTCCAGCTCTTCGTCTCTACCCTGTCCTTGGTTACTCCCCTTATATCAAAGAAGACATTTGACATTTGTTTTTTAAGGATTGGCTAGCTTCACTTAGCATAATCTGCTCTAATGCCATCCATTTCCCTCCAAATTCTATGATTTTGTCATTTCTTATTGCAGAGTAATACTCCATTGTGTATAAATGCCACATTTTTTTAATCCATTCATCTATTGAAGGGCTTCTAGGTTGGTTCCACAATCTTGCTATTGTGAATTGTGCTGTTATGAACATCGATATAGCAGTGTCCCTGTAGCATGCTCTTGTTAGGTCTTTAGGGAATAGACCGAGAAGGGGAATAGCTGGGTCAAATGGTGGTTCCATTCCCAGCTTTCCAAGAAATCTCCATACTGCTTTCCAAATTGGCTGCACCATTTTGCAGTCCCACCAACAATGAACAAGTGTACCCATTTCCCCGCATCCTCGCCAGCACTTGTTGTTGTTGGACTTCTTAATGGCTGCCAATCTTACTGGAGTGAGATGGTATCTTAGGGTGGTTTTGATTTGCATTTCTCTGACTGCTAGCGATGTTGAGCATTTTTTCATGTACTTGTTGATTGATTGTATGTCCTCCTCCGAGAAGTGTCTGTTCAGGTCCTTGGCCCATTTGTTGATTGGGTTATTTGTTATCTTATTATCTAATTTTTTGAGTTCTTTGTATACTCTGGATATTAGGGCTCTATCTGAAGTGTGTGGGGTAAAGATTTGTTCCCAGGATGTAGGCTCCCTGTTTATCTCTCTTATTGTTTCTTTTGTTGAGAGAAAACTTTTTAGTTTGAGTAAGTCCCATTTGTTGATTCTGGTTGTTAACTCTTGCGCTATGGGTGTCCTATTGAGGAATTTGGGGCCTGACCCCACAGTATGTAGATCATAGCCGACTTTTTCTTCTATCAGACGCCGTGTCTCTGATTTAATATCGAGCTCCTTGATCCATTTTGAGTTAACTTTTGTGCATGGCGAGAGAAAGGGATTCAGTTTCATTTTGATGCAAATGGATTTCCAGTTTTCCCAGCACCATTTGTTGAAGATGCTATCCTTCCTCCATTGCATGCTTTTAGCCCCTTTATCAAATATAAGATAGTTGTAGTTTTGTGGATTGGTTACTGTGTCTTCTATTCTGTACCATTGGTCCACTCGCCTGTTTTGGTACCAGTACCATGCTGTTTTTAAGACCAAAGTTTTAAAATTAGTGAGGGGTACACTCACCTTGTAAATAAGCCACTTGATAGAAAAAAGATTGCCAGTGAGGGATCTTTTCTTTTCCCCCTTCATCAAGAAAAGAAATAGTTAAGCAATCTTTAGTTGATTTGGGTGGGTTTTGGTACTAATTCAGAAGAAATTCTTTTTCTTGCAGGCTCAGCCTCTCACTGTTTACTCCCAATGTATTTATTGGTCTCTTACTGGAGCTGTCATTATAAAAGGATTCAAAATATAGCTCTTGTGCTGGGATCTTTCCTTATTGTAGGGACTGTCTTCAGCTAATCTGAGACCTTAGCTGTGTTTTTGTCTCTAGCATTTCCCATTCTTTTTTGTGCAAGGGATGGAACTTGTTGCCTTGCTCCTGTTAGACAAGCTCTGTGCCACTCAATTACACCCTCAGACCCTCCCCAACCCCATTTTCCCCTTCCTGAGAAAAGGGCACAAAATCCCTTAGGATTTTTTTTTTTAAATGTATTATTATTATTGTTTGTGGTGCTGGGCTCGGAACCCAGAACCTTGTGCAAGCTGGGCAATAACTGCCCTACCACTGTGTTCCACCTCCAACCCAACCCTAAAGATTTTAAGCCATTCAGAGTTATAGATCAATGTTCCTTTGAAAAATCACCATACAGTGATGGACAGATCTGTGATCTAGTAAGAATCTGAGCTTCATTTTTGTTACAAAGAATTAGTCGTAACACAAAATTCCAGTTCAGCAATCATCCTTGTAACTTTGCATATCTATTTCCTTATCTGTAATTGTGGACTTAACCTGCAAATTCCCTGAAACTTAAAAGTGTTATGTTATGTTATCATACTTTTTATTGTAATCCCATGTCTTAATTTTCTTAAGACAGCCCTAATTTGAAATCAGAAGGCAAATTCAGTTTTTGGTGTGCAAACTTGGTCATCTGAATATTGTAGTAAAGATGTTGATGTTTTATCACTGCCACATTGGGCATGCATGGTTATTAACTGTTTTTCTGTTAATATTTCATTTGAATTTTTTGTATGTTTTGTTTATGCTATACTGTCCTAGAGCAGTGCTTCTTAAAGTACCCTGGGATACTGCAAAAAATGTAGATTCTGATTCAGCAGGCCTTGGATGGGGTTCTGACGGCTCTTGTACTGTTAAACACCGTAGAGCAGCAAGGCTCTGGAGGAGGTATTTCTCTACTTGTGTTACATACTTTGAAATTCGTGTTCTTGGTTTTCAGTGTGATTTTCATTCTGCTGTGACAGCAGATTGTGTTTGCTCTGTGTTTTCCATATTGCTGAAATATCAAAAGTAAGACCTCTCCCAAACTCGAGTTTGCACTGCAGAAATATTATTATTATTTTTTGCAAGTTTTACTTATCAAAATAAGAATCTTGGGGCTGGGGTTGTGGCTCAGAAGCAGAGCACTTGCCTATCATTTGTGAAGCACTGGCTTCAATTCTCAGCACCACATATAAATAAATAAAGGTACGTTGACAGCTAAAAAAATATTTTAAAAAATAAGAATCTTTGCTCCATTTGCATACTGATACTTTCTAACATTCAGGAACACATGCTACTTAATATTGGCTGTAAAATACAGTGTGTTTCCAAGTGACTTTCAGCAAACCAAGATTCAGAGTAGCCCCTATAAAATTAGCAGGCTTTATTTTAAGAGTTTCAAAAAAAAAAGTGGCCTCCTTTTAGTTTGAATCATAATAGCACAGTGGAATACAATATCCTGTGAGAAATATTGGGATTAGTTTAGTGAAATTTTAATCATAAATATGTATCATTTTTTGGTGCCAAATGACTTGAAACAAAAGTCATTATAGCTTCTTAAGAGGGTAGACATGGGTAAAGAATGAAATTTTCTCTCTTTTAGAGGTTGGCTCCTGATTATATCTTGTTAAGATTAATTTTTTTAAGTTTTAAATTTACTTTTATTTTATTTTTGAGATGCTAGGAATTGAACCCAGGGCTTCCCATATGCTAGGCAAGTGCTTTACCACTGAGCTTTAATCCCAGTCCTTTTTAAATTTTATTATGAGGCAGGACCTCACTAAGTGGCCCCAGGCTTGCTTGGAACTTGTGATCCTCTTGCCTCAACCTCCCTAATAGCTAGGATTATGGTGTGTACCACCACACTTTTTTTTTTTTTTTTTTTTTTTTTTTGATACGGGGGATTGAACTCAGGGGCACTCAACCACTGAGCCACATCCCCAGCCCTATTTTTTATTTTATTTAGAGATAGGGTCTCACTGAGTTGCTAAGCACCTTGCTTTTGCTGAGGCTGGCTTTGAACTCAGGATTCTCTTGTCTCAGCCTCCTGAGCCACTGGGATTACAGGCATGTGTCACTGAGCCTGGCGCCTTTCTGTTTTTGAGAAATGTTTATAAATAGGAATTTTAAATAAAGGGAGAAATAGAGAATTGATTTCAGAAAACAGGGCAACTAAGCATTAAATTAGTCTCCTTTCCACGATCTATTTTTGTGTTGCCTGTGCTTTTTGAAAAGTCTCGCTCTGTTTATTGCTATTTTTTTAAGGCAATTTAACACTTAAAGTATTGGTAGTCTGCCTTAAAAAAGGCTAGTCTTATTAATTCAATTGATTTCTGCTTTTTACTATATTGAGCATTCTTATGGATATATATATTTTGAAATGAGCTATGTCTCTGATATGAGGAGTTGTTAGGTCCATTTATGAACATCAAAACAAATGTTTTAAGTTCTAAAATTATTTCCTGTTCCTTTTTTAACATCACAGTCTCTCAGGAAATGGCTTTTATTGTTGCCAACTTTCATTTGATTTCCTTTGCTTAAAGATCTAGAGTAGTGGGCTGGGACTATAGCTTACTGGCAGAACACTTGCCATGCAAGTGTGAGACACTGGGTTTGATCCTTAGCACCACATAAAAATGAACAAATTAAATAAAGACATTCTGTCCATCTACAACTACAAAAAAAATTTAAAAAGAAAAAGGATCTAGTGTAGTTATGTTAGTCTTGGCTGTTTTGCATAGATACTTGCTCAAGTCATGTGTGTCTACCCTTAACAACAACAAAACCATATACATACATATGCGTATCCGTTGTTCAGTGTAGTGAAAATATTCCCTGCACCCCAGTTCTATCAGCATCAATAGCTGCAGATTGACACAGATGGCCCAGCCTTTGTCCACTGACTACTTTATGAAATGCTTCAATTGCAAATGTGAAAAATTTACCACAACACTGTAGGGTTTCACAGAGATTAGATACCTTGGGAATGTGGACTTCAAACATGTTCTTGTGCACTGTGCAAGGTCTGTTGGTGGTTACATCCAACTGTACTTACTCAGCTTAGATGGGACTGTTTTGTGCCAAGGCATTATAATTTGCAGTGTGAGTTGAGCATGGGTTTTTAGTATATTTTTTTTGCAGAACAAACCAAGCATTATGGAGTTGTTACATTTAAAAATGTACACTCCTTTGATTATGTATCCTTGTATTTTGTTAGTCAATTGGGTTGAATATGGTCAGTTCTGCCTTCCAATTGGAAGAACTTCCATGGCATTTCCCTTTCTTAAAGGGAACCATGACTTCTGACCATTGCAGAGGACTTATTTGAAGTTATTACCACGTGTGTCCAACCCTCATTGGCTTATCCTGGTGGGCTGTTAGGAAATAATATTTTAATTTGCTGTCTTCCTGGGACGTTCCATAAAACAAGATCTGAGCTCACTCTGTTAAAAACTCCTTTGTTTGTACCTAAAAGGACAGGTTGTTCATTTCTACCAGATGGGTTCTTTTCAGATGCACTGGCCTGAACATGTGTGTGCCTTTGCCTAAGCATCTATTTCTTAATGAGATGCACTCCAAAAATTAAAAAGTAAAAAATGGTTTCTTGTCTGGCCTCAAAAGCAGACACTGAAAAAAAGCCTGCAAGTGATTGATTGCAGGACTTACATGGGCAGGACCGACTGATGCTATTTTTCTTTCTCAGTTTTGTGTATTTTCTGTTTTAAAAACATTGTTTTTTTTTTTTTTTGTGTACTAACAACATGCCAACAGAAATACTCTGCTAATTACATAGTAATCTTGATAATGGTGATAATAATAGTGGTAATTTAATTGTGCACATCCCATGTGCCAGGCACTGTGTTAGTCATACGACTCCTTTAATCTCATAGCAGTCCTGTCTGGTAGGTCTGATTATTATTCTTCTCAGAAGATGCAATGAGGAGGCTGATCAATGTGAAGTCCAAAAGCTGGGATGGGCAGAGCCATGTTCTAGGCTGTGTCAGCTACTTTCATGCTGTAACCACTGTGTCAAGCAGACTTGGGATGGGCACTCTTCCATGTTTGCTTTCAAAGGCCGGAACATTTTAATCAGAGGAGTGTACGTTTTTAAAAAGCATGACTAGTTTAATTTTGGTGTAGTTTCCTAGTGGAAATCATGAGTGCTTACATGTTTTTAAAATGATGACTTTTAATATTAGGTCAATGCCTCCCTCTTCCTCCTCTTTTTCCTCCTAGAGGTGCCCTCCAGCTCCACTGCAGAACAATCTCATAGGTTTCTAGGGCTTTATTTCCCAGAGGAGCATCACTAGAACCTCATCACATACAATGATGTTATACTTTAAAGAACACAGGGTCCAGATATGGCATGTGTGAGGCCTCAGGAGTCACACAGTGTATACTGAGAAAACATGTCACAAGTTCTCTTCCTGCAGTCGCTCTGCCATGGCTTATGATCACCACTAGGAGATTGGAACTGGAACTTGAGAAGCAATTTATTTGCCATTACTAATTTACTCCTCAAAGCAACAATTGTATATTAGATTCCTGGGTCCCTTATTTCCCACCTGCTGCCTACATCATTCAGCCAAGTGCCCCCTGCACCTCAGACTTACAAGTCATCCCTTCCTCTTTGCAAGCTCTTCTGGAAAGTCACAGGCAAATCTTGACAACAAGCCTTCTGCTTTCTACTCTGCCAGGTCACTCGATTCTCTTACAGTGTAGCGCCAGTCACATGATTTGCCTGCTCAAAACTGTCCATGGCTCCCTTTTCCCTATTGCCTCTTCCTTGGAAAACTCAAGGGAAAAATCATAGTGAAATTTACTTAATCCCATCCAGGTAGTTCTTTATGTGCAGGAAGGTTAGTGGAGGATGCTGAGAAGAGTCAGGTCTCAAAGTTCTGTTTTCAAGGGGTTATCAGGACAGTTAAGGGCTAGAGGTATAATAATGGTGTAGGGATGCCAAGAATGTCAGCAGAAAGGGATAATTTTCATCAGAGATAGAAAATGTTTTTGCATTTCAAAGGTATGGGAAATGCTCACAGATTGGCCATAACCAGGAAAGACTTTGGGAGATGGCATAGAGTAGATCTTCAGAGAATAACAGATGTGTGGGCATGTTGACTGCAATAGTATAGGGAGATGTAGAGAGGAGAAGACTTGTGTTTGAGGAGCAGGAAGTATTTGATTGGATGATATAGGTGGCAGGTGGAAGATAAGGCTGGAAAATGACAGGCATCATGTAATAGAGATTCTTGAATATAGGGCCATTAGCAAAGACTTAATTTATAAATTAATTGGAGCCATTGAAAATTTTTGAGCAGGAGGATTAAGTGATTGGAGTTGTATTTTAACAAGATAAAGCTGGTTTGGTGGTAAGGGTGGAATAGAGTTGGGGATATCCCTCCTGACATTTTGAATTAATATCACTTAGGAATTCCTGAGAGCCTCAGAAACTGAGCAGCTGGAAGATTCGGTAAAAAGGCATTTAGGGCTCACAATCAATTTCAAATGTAAATGATGTTGTCAATCTAGGAAGTGGATGTACTGGGGCAAGTGGGACATACTAGTGCTTTTTGAAAATAAATGGTAGCAATTGTGACTGTTAAAGTAAGCATCTACAGGTTAATTAGAAGACAAGTGAAAGAAAATTATCATTCTCTCAAGTGTGGAATGGGTATAATTGTGTGTGCATGTGTGTGTTTGAATTTGATTACAATGTAGAAGTGAATAACACTGTGGTTTTACACACAAAAAAATACATTAAAGATTTTTTGTGTGATGTACTTCTTTAGAATTTTCAATAATCAGTCTGCCAGAGTTAATGACTCTGAATGCATAACCTATTTTTTTTAAAAGCGATCTTTGAGTTGATTTTTCATGGTATGCAAGTGCTAAAAGTATTGTTCTATTTTTAATACGAGACAACTGACAAAAAAATTGAGGCCAGTTCATTTGTATAATTTTCTTAGAGTTGAGATAATTTAATGGAGAAGCGACCAATTTTATATTCTGTATTGCTGTTTTTTTTTTTTTCAGTTGATTTCCCTAATTACTGGTTAAGAAGCCTTTTCTACTTAACCCGCTCTCCCCCAATCCCTCCTTTTCTCCTTCCCTTTCTTTATGTACATGCCTGTTCTTTTTCTCACTTAGCTGGCTCTATTATTCTTTAGTGGTCCCCTAGCCTTTCCCATGTACTTACACTGTAATGTGTTATTATAAATACTTTTAATAATTTGTATTGATGTCAGACCATGAACTCCATAGAGCAAGGCTTCTATTCATCTTGTACCCCAGTGGTACATGTTCAATATCTATTAAAAATGGATTCTCTCTCTCTCCCCCCCATCTCCCCCTCTCTTCCTCTTACATACACACCCACATACCCCCCCCACATCACTTTTTAAAAAGTGGGTTTTTGTGGATTAAAATGAAAACTCTTGTAATTGCTGTAATTAATTGCAAACAAACTACTCTTTGAGAGAGGTAGATAACTGTTGTGCATCCCTGTCCTCCCCCTACTATGTTATATTTGAGAATGAAAGGTGAAGTAACTGGTGGAGAACAAGAGAAAGGACATTGATGACCTGCTTACTTCCATCCCTTAATACTTGTAGAAAGCCTTAGGTGATTATTCCAGAGCACTTATACAGTGTTGTGAAGAGCATTCAGGTGCTCAGTAAAGATTAGTCATGCGATGGACTCGGGCTGTCATTGAAACAGCAGCAGAATACATGAATGCAGAACCCATAGTAATTATGAAGGTGACTGTTGAGGTGAGATCTGATTGAAAAGTAGTTGATGTTTTGGAGGGTAGGAAGAGGTGGACCATGTTGGTCTCCCGTTTAAAGAAGACAGGCTTGTATAGAACTGAAGCTATGAGTTTGAGTATGATGGGAAGGGAGCAGAATGAATGCTGGCTTGGCTGCATTGTTAGGTGATGCTAAATTTGGCATGCAGTCTTCTAAGGCTTTCAGTTAAGCCCCTTGAAGGCAGTATCATGGTGAGAACTTGGTTTTAGGGGTGGGTAACTGAGTTATAACAAATTTGGTGAGCAAGCTGAGGCCATGATGGCAGATGGACCTAGGAAGGGTCTGTTTTGGTGGCATTCAATGCCATTGAAGTCCACCAGCATCCAGCTTCCAGAACTACTGAGATTCATCAGTGCCCTCAACTTCTGTACACAAAGCTGCAAAGCGTGATGTGGACCAGCTTGATCATGTGGAAAGTGAAGATTTGCTGAGGGTCATCTCAGTTTGAGGTTGAAATGGGGTGGGTTAATGGAATTTAGTTTTGGCAGGAGGCAGCAGTCAGGAGAATTTACGGAAAGGGGAGGCGATGATTAGAGTGTTCTCAGGTGTGTGGAAGAGTAACGTGGGCACATTCAGGAGCATGACAATGAATCGGAGTTCAGCTGGGAACTAGATATTTACCTGTTTGTACTTAGGGAATCACACCCTATCAGACTGCTGTCACCATGCCCAGGGTGGAGCCACACCCTGATTATGTTCAGCAGGTGGTGGCATGTGTGTAGGGCTTACACCAGGGCTGGGAGCCAGGGACCCAGCCATGTGCCTGGCGCCACCATCCAGCGTTGAGAGAATAAAAGTGAGCCAGGGCAAGTCAGGTTTCCTTTCCCCTTTTCACTCTGCCTGAAATGCTGACTGTTGAGTCACTGTTCTAGGGCTTAGGTATGGAAAACTTGGACCTTAGATTAGCCTTAGAGTACTTAAATTCAGTTAAGTGATAAAACTACATAAGGAGACTAGATTGATAGTTTCAGAGAAGAAAAAATTTTAAAAGTGCATGTTTTTAAAAACGAATTAATGCATTTTATAGAGATTGGTCTTATCTTTTGACATTATATTTTCATCTATTAAAAATCTATTCTTATGAATTTGGAGATCACATTAAGTACAATAATTTCCTGCTTTTTAAAAACATAAATGTTTCCTTATATTTTATATATAGATAGATATTTTTTGGTGATGGTGGGGATGGGCTTTCGGCATGTTAGGCAAGTGCTATCTATACCACTGAGCCACACCCTTGGCACCTGGTTAATATTATCTTTGACATTCTTAATGGCTACATATTTCTTTGTATAGATATAGTGGATATATTTATATAAAGTTTATTTCATTTGTTCTTAAAACCACACTATAGGTAACTTATTTATATTTAAGTACCTGAGTATCTAATTGTATCTTTAGATTCCAAAAGAGGAATTATTGTGTCAGAAGAAACAATGTTACCATATTGCTTTTTAGAAAGGCTGTGATATTATAGTCTAAATGGCATATCAACATTGCATAAAAAGTACAGGATTCATTCTACCTTTATCTACTTAATATTTTAAAGTTTTTGCTTATAAATTGTAATGAATATGTCATTTGCAAGAAAATGGATAGAACTAGAGACTATTATGTTAAGTGAAATAAGCCAACCTCAGGTGGTCAAGGGCCATGTTTTTTCTCTCATGTGTTGAAGCTAAGGAGGAAAAGGGGAAATAAAGGTGGAGGGGGTGTGGGAACAATGAAAGGGAGATAAGTGGAGGAAAGGGACCTTGGAACAGGAGGAGGAGAGGGAGGGGGGAAATAATATTGGCCAAATTACATTGTTATATTGTGTGCATATAGAAATCTGTAACAACAAATCCCATCATTATGTGCAACTATGATGCACCTATAAAATAATGTGGAAAGAGAAAAAAATGTAAGTAAAAGAAGCCTCCTGTTGCCTTCTGCTTCCTGGAGCTTTGCTGGGGGTGGGATTCTGGGATATATTGCTGTATTGGCATTCAGCAGCATTTTGCTTTGCAACAAATACAGAATGGGGACCTGTTTGTCACCCCAAACCCAAGGAGAACTGCAAGATCTTTCTGCTCCTTGTGTTAACAAGGGATTATTTTGTAAGTAGACTCTTTTTAGCACAGTCAATGGGCCTGAATTAAAAAACAAACAACAACAACAAAAAAAACTGAGATCAGAGTCGTCTGTGTTGCTTGGTGTTCTGGAGCTCTCTTCGAGGGCCTGTCTAATTACTTATGCCTCCATAGCTATGTTCCTCTCCCTGACCCTGTCCTGAACACACCTTTCAAAAGAAAAAAGATTAGTTAATGAAGGAGCAGCATTAACCATCTGCTGTGCTAGCTAAGGTAGTGATCCACCTGTCCCTCTCTGGCTCTTTATCTTGTTTTCTTTGTTGTGCTTCTCACTAACTGAAATTATCTCACAAGTTTGATTCTTTCTTTCTGCTAGAATTCAAGCTTGATGATAAGCACTCTGTTGGTTTTTCTAATTTATCCCCAATCCCCAAGGATCCGGCTCATACTAACTTCTGACTATATATGTTCCTTGGGTTAGCTCCATGGGACACAACTGCAGACATTTGTTTGACCCTGTCTTCATTGTGCCCTATGCTGCTTTCTCCGAGCATCTCTGAGTTATTCTGTAAGCACACCCCAGGTCTTACTGCTTCTTGGTTAGGGATTTGCTGCGGGGCCTCCTTTCACACCTGAGGAAATGTAGGTCTTTAAGACCCAACTCAATTGCTAGTGTCCTTCACAAAACCTTTCCTGGCTCTAGTGCATGATCTTTTGAATCTGTGGAAGTCATTTTAAAGAATGTTATATATTCTTGCATTTTAGCCTTGTGTGTAGTTGTCTTTTACTGTAGGCCACTTTGGATCCCACTGTTTTCACTCACCACAGTCCCTGGCCCAGTGTTGATGCTTAGGCACCTGAAAAGCCACTGAATCTTTTACTCAAAGGTCTTTGTTTCCCACACTTCTATTTTTTCCCTTCTGAAAATCTTTTTGACATCTCTCATCTTACATCTCAATTTTTTTTTTAGAGAGAGAGAGAGAGAGAGAGAGAGAGAGAGAGAGAGAGAGAGAATTTTTTTAATATTTATTTTTTAGTTCTCGGCGGACACAACATCTTTGTTGGTATGTGGTGCTAAGGATCCAACCCGGGCCGCACGCATGCCAGGCGAGCACGCTACCGCTTGAGCCACATCCCCAGCCCTTACATCTCAATTTTTTAAAAAAATAAATATATAAGATATCACAACTGGTAGGAATCTTGGCCAATAACCAGTCTCATTAGAATGAGTACCTGTACTGTGATTTTTCCATTAACTTTTGCCCCAGGAGTTTCTAATCAGCTTTGGGGCTGGTAGCAAATGTAGGTAATTGTTTCCTGTTTAGGAGTCAGATTTGACACTTCCTATTGAAATGTTTTGCTGTCTGGGATATGAAGCAGATGGTTGCTTATGGCAGAACAGATGTCCTTGTTGGATCAGAGCATTTTAAATCTGCTCTTGTACCTTGAAGTGTTTCCCTTGGCAAATACCCACTCCTGACCTGCTTGTTTTAGCTTTGGGTGATTCCCCCCTCCCGAATATGTAACTACAAAGACTCTTACAAAGAAATCTGATAAAATATGACTAATAAAACACAATTCTGTATTGGTTAATCCATAATGCTTTATTCTGATTCAAATACAATATCTCAGTTGACTAGGTAACTGGTGATTCATTACTAATACAGCATTAACATAATATATTGACATAAATTGTTAACATAAATTATTATAACAAAAGGGTGATATTGATGAAAGATAATTTGATTCTTCAGATTGTCTGTTGATTGGTATCATTGGTAGAGTGATTCAGAGCACACAGGCTGCCTGGGTCTGAAATTCAGCTGTGCCACTTGGACCCTGTGTAACCTTCAAGCACATTTCCTAAATTGTGTGTGTGTGTGTGTGTTATATAAAATGGTACTTTTAAGGTTGAGTGAGAGTTATACGAGTTAGTAGATGAAGAGTTCTGATAATGCTTCCTGTTTCGTAATCGCTATAAAAATGTTAGCTGCTTTTATTAATATTGTTAAGATATCTTCCTTTGAGGAATAAGGGCTGGTCCTTTGAGGAATAAGGCTCTCACTACTGGAAAAAATCCAGATCTTAAGAAGTGCTCTGTTCAAACCCATGTGTTGTTGACTGGTTTGGCTTGCTTTCTCTTGGACTTGCTGCTACCTGGAATGTAGCTAACACTGACGTGGGGACATATTGTTTAGATTTGAGATTTCACTCTTAAAAGGTATTGGAAAACCAGTGCCTTGGATTTGAGCCCCCACTTCGGGCAGATGTGGTTTTTTTTTCCTTTGATAATATATATTAATTTTGTGTGTGTTGTCCTGCGGATTAACCCAGGACCTTCTGTATGCTAAGCAAGTGCTCTACCACTGAGCTATATCCTAAGCCCTCCATACACATGTTTTACTTTTAGCCTTATACCAAAGGTATAGAGGATGTTAAAGCCTAACAACTGGCGAATGTGTAGTTTTCCTGCTGTGGTGGTACTAAGAACTGTGAGACCTAACCCAGCTCTTCTAAACTCAGCAATTTATTGGAAGGTGACATGTATACCGTTATTGACAATGAAGGCTATTTATGAAGATAAATGAGTTTTCATCACATAGCACTTTGAGTACTGTGTGCTAGGCTAACGAGAAGCACAAGACAGCAAGGTGCTCATCTAGAAGTGCCCTGTTTCAGAAAAGTGTGGTTCAGAGCCAGCACTCAGGAGGGAATTCTGCTCCCACTCCCAACCTGTTTTGCCTCATTTTCTTTCCATCAGCAGCACCATTTAGCTCTTAACCTGTTGCCTTTCACACACACTGAGCTATTTTTTTTTGGGGGGGAGGGGTAACTTTTCATTATGGAAATATTTAAACAGGGATAACTAGAGAATACAATGAGCCCTCTGGTACTTATCACTTAGCTTTAGCTTTAGCAATATCACCAGAAATACATGGCTAGTTTTTTTTTTTTTTTTTTAAATCTGTCCCTCTCTACCCTTTGCCCCTGCTGTATTATTTTAAAGTAAGTCCCAGAAAAGCTATCATATTTTCCTCCTACAAATTCTTCTGTATCAGTCAAAGATAAGGATGCTTATAAAGCTTTTACTTTATATTTTTCAACCACTATTTTTCACTGAAGGAGATTGCATTTGCTGGCTGAAGTAGATAGGTTGGCTGTAACATATCCCATGATTATATGTTAGGAAATTTTGTATTTAATGAGCAACCTGGGTTTAGATGGATTTCACACATTTCAGAGGAATTCTAGGTTGCTTGTTTCCTGAAGGTCTTGCTGACAGACTTTTATTGATAAAGGCATTTCTGGTAGGTTTCTTGAGACTTTAGAACCTGGGATGCTATATGGCTAATGTTAGGGTAGCTCATAGCTTCCTCAAAAGCATGCAGGATGATGATCCTCCTTAGTCCTCAGTGAGGCCAGGTCTGAATAGCCCCAGGGTGCTGTGCTGTATATATTTCATTTTCTTTATGTACCATAGAATGAAAAGGGGGTAGGAACCAAAGTCTAGTTATTGCTGATGGCCATGTGAATTGAAAGTCAAAATTCAGTGAGGTTATTCTTTTGACATATGTAGATCTTATAAATATGTGGTTAGGAGTAGATGAAGTCAGAGGAATTTATTTAAATTTTGAAAAGAATGTTCTCTCTGAAAACTGTAGTCTAGGAATAGTTCACAGTAAACAGGGAGGCAGAGGAGCATTCAATCTGTATTCTGGTGAAAGTGTTGACTTGGGAGTCAGGAGATGGGTGTTCTCATATAGATAGCTCATCTCCTGAATATGTAGGTGGCCTTTGGCTAGACACAGCTCTGTTTTATGTGGATTGGATTAGGGATGGGCTATTGGTTATAAGATTACTTTGATCTTGGTGAATTGGAATGAATAGGGGCCAGCAGTGTTAGACATTTTAAGGCTGTTAAAAGGTCAGGGTCAGACTCAAATGTCTCTTTTAACTTTTTACTTTTAAATTTGAGATATAATTTCACAGGAAGTTGCAATAATTGTGAGAGTGCAAAACCTTCTGGTGGCTTCCCCCAGTGGTCGTAGGAATAGGAGGCTTCACTGATGGCATGTGGCATTGGCTGCTCAGAATCACCAGTGGCACTGCTGTAGTCATGGGTTCCTCCAAAACAGCAGCCATCTCTTAGGAGGTTCCAGGCAGTCTTCTGTCAATTTACACAGAGACTGCATTCTGGAAATATTTAGTGTGATTAAGACTGTGCAAATATACTTTGTGTTTATGTATTCACAGATCAGAAAATGATAAACAAATTACTTACTGAGGGTTTGGAACTCTCTGACTCTCAGAAGTTGAAGACAATTTCTTCCATTGCAGAATGTCTAGCATTTCCTCATCTCTGCCTCTAAATGGAGAGGTGTCCTCTAACCATCATGATGCAAAGTTTCCAAAAATGCTTTTGAGAGACTGATACCATCCTCTTTGAGAACTGATTGGTATGGGGGGGGAGGTAAATATATATCCTGATGAAATCTGTTCCTTAGTGCTCATGTTGGAGTTTTTTTTTTTAAAAACCATGTGATAACATTGATATTCTAATGTACATGATTTCTTATTCTTAAAAATGTAATATGCCTCATGTATAGATTGTATTTGCAAAGTAACAGGTAGTAGGAGTAGCTGATTGGTTGGCTGTTTTTTCTGCATGTGAAAACTCTAGAAGTCATCTTTATTGCTTGTCTCTCCTGCAAATGCAAATTCTTGACAGCTTCAGCATGAACAACCAGGGTTTATCATCAACAACAAAATCATTTTTTCTCTGCCCCCAGTCTCTAATATTTCAGGAGCTGTGTTTTTTTTTTTTTTTTTTTTTCAGGAGCTGTTTTGTGGAACATAAGAGTTTCTATCAACTATGGCAGATTATGTAGATGAAAAGAATCCCTTAAAAAGTAAAAAGTTCAGTAAAATAGGGTGATAAGTGTTCAGGAATTTTGGGAATGGAACCTGTTATAGGGGTGAACAGGGTAACTTTCAGTTTTGAAACATTAGAAATTTCCAGTCTTATGTTTTTTTTTTCAAGGACATACTTGTTTCAATATTAGTAGAAGTATGGGTGTAAATTGGTAAGTCAGAATAGCCTTAAGTGAAATTGAATGCTCTTTTGTGGGTGTGTACATGTCATGTATATGTTAATAGGAATGCAAGTCATTGGTTCTTATATAGTGTATATGAAGCTGCTGAGTGTGGAAGTACTTCAGGACTCATCCTGGAGACATCTTCCTCCCTAGTTTGTTTTCATGTTGTGTGTAATTCTTCTGATGGCAGCCCTTTGTTCCTTCAGGTGTCATTGTGTTTTTTAAATAGAAAGTCACCGACCTTTCTTGGGAGAAGAACATAAAATATTACAAAGAGATAAGCGAAGGAAGGAATTTGTCTTCACTTAACATGATTCTCCAGGGTGATGTTCTCATTTCAGGTGTCAAGGGATGGATGCTGAAATATTTCATTGTATTAGTAGAAGAAACATGCCATTATTTGCCATTGGAAGTCTCTCAGGAATTTTATAATTTGGCTATATTTCTTTGGTGTTTCACTGATAATTTCTTAGATTTGTAAAGCTAACAAATCCATTTTATTCTCTTAGAAAACTAAACTAGATATCAGAATATGTGTAATATTTCTGGGGTTCTTTTTGTTTTTAATGAGTATAGATACTTAAATACATCTGTGCTTTATCCTTTTTTTGTTTTGTTGTTGTTGAAACTTCTGCCCAAATAATCTTATGTCTTCTATGACAGGCTCATATATAAAGATCAGCAGTAAATTGTTTATCTCTTTTTCTAATTCATATAATTTATCAGTTATGGTATAACAACCCCAAACTTGGTGGTTTAATAATATAAACCCCGGACTTTTATTGACTTATAGTTTCTGTGGTCCAGGACTTCAGGTGTGGCTGAGTGGAATCTCCCTGGCTCAGTACATCTTGGGAGGTTGTAGTTGTTCCAGGCTTCAGTGAACTTGGGGAATTTGCTTCCAAGCTCACTCAGTGACAGTTGGCAGGAGGCCTCAGCCCCTAACCATATGAAGCTGGTATTTGAGAGAGAGCCAGTGAGCACCTAAAACGAATCTACATGCATTTTATAACCTAATTTGGGAGCAACATCTCATCACTTTCGTTGTTATATAGCAGAGTATATAAAAATTGGAATTAATTTATTGAAAACCACAATTCTAATAGCAATGTGAAGATTTTGATGAGTACAGTTATGTTTACAAAAATGAATAAAGAAATTCCAGCTGAAGGAAAATAGTTTTTTTTAAATTTATAAATGTTCTAATCTGATCTTTATTTTTTTTTGCCTTTTAATTTTTTTCTGATTTGAATTGGATTTTTTGCAGGTTTTTCTACATTTTTAAAAATTGGTGCATTATAGTTATACACAGTGATGGGATTTGTTGTTATATATTCGTACATGCACACAATATAACAATATAGTTGACCAATATCACTTCCCAGTACTTCCCTCTCCCTACCCATCTCCCACTGCCTGGTCCCTTTCCTCTACTGATTTCTCTTTGATTTCCATGACATCTGTTCCTACCTTTCTGTTATTTTTTCCTCTTTAGCTTTTGCATATGAGAGGAAACATATAACCCTTGAACTTCTAAGTTTGGCTTATTTCCTTTAACACAATGGTCTCTAGTTCCATCCATTTTCCTGCAAATGACATAATTTTATTTTTCTTTATAAAACTCCATTGTTTATATACACCACATTTTCTTTATCCTTTCATCCATTGATGGACATCTAGGTTGGCTCCATAGTTTGGCTATTGTGAATTGTCTAACCTGATCTTTAAAGTAGAGGGAAAACAGAAGTTCAGCTGTATAATTTAGAGCTTTTTACTATATTCAAAATTGAGCTCTAAGATTCAGTTTTCTCTTTTATTTCATGTGTGAAATAAAGTGACTTGTGAATTGCTATTAGGGTTCACTTAATCATTAATCTTTAATATTAGTTTTCACCTTAAAACATTATACTGGCTGAAATCTTTAAGCTAAACATGTTGTTTTGCTTTTTTTTTTTTTTGCCTTGGTCTTGGGTGAGGCGCTGTTGAATTGGCTGCCCTAAATAAACTCTCAGTTCTCTTTGTTAGATTATTAATTTTTGTTTGTCCTCTTCCACTTATTTTATTCTTTTTTTTTTTTTAAAGAGAGAGTGAGAGAGGAGAGAGAGAGAGAGAGAGAATTTTTAATATTTATTTTTTAGTTCTCGGCGGACACAACATCTTTGTTGGTATGTGGTGCTGAGGATCGAACCCGGGCCGCACGCATGCCAGGCGAGCGCGCTACCGCTTGAGCCACATCCCCAGCCCACTCTTCCACTTATTTTAAATTGGAAGGTTTGATTGCTACATGAGATGTTCAAAGTGGAAGTTCTAGAAGTTTCTTTTCCCCTTTGCTGAGACTAGATGACACTTGCTGGCATAAATATTGTGGTTGATGTATAATCAAGATGTGATAGTCTACTGTAGTGGGGCCACCTGTGAAACAGTTTTGAAGAGTACATTGTATCTAGTAGACACTTAGCATTTGTTGTTTCAATTTATCACCCCCGTCCCCCAAAAGGTGATAGGACTATTTAAGTCCTAGTTTAGAGATTTAAAAGTCTAACTAAAATCTGCCAAACCTGTTCTGTGCTAGTTTTCTATGATGTTGTATATTTCTTTGGATCCCTATTTAAAATGAATAGTTGTCTTTGATAGTCAATGCTCAGTTATATCTAGTCTCAGCATTGGGTTTTGATTAATGGACACAGTCATAATTATTGCCTCTTTTTCATGCATGTTAGTTTTCATTTATCTTCAGTGATTATGATTGTATACTCCTCCCCCCTTATTTTTCTTGAGCAGCATTAGGTATCAAAAATCAGCCTCTGGTTAGCTTTTGTTTTCATAACCTATTCTGACACAACCTTCTGTCACACCCTTAAGAATTTGTACAGTGGGAAATTTCCAGTGTAGTTAAGCCTTCCTTGTCACCCATTATCAGCTTAAATTTTAGGAGCTTCAAGGTGTGCCCTTTAAGGGGAAGGGCTGGGATTCCTCTAATTCTTGTGTTGTAGGTAGGAGCTGTTCTTGGGAATTTTCTTTTCTCCTGTATATGAGCCACAGTGAAGTTAATCCAAACTAATGCTTCAGGATTTGGATGCATTTACCTATCACACTGTGAGTTAAAGGTCTGCAGTATTGGAGTGCTTGAACTAGAAAATGACTCATTATTAGGTGCAGTTCTAAGAAAGCATGACATGATAGAGGAAGAAGGAAATAGAAGGTGAAACAGTGACTCCTCAATCACAATTCACTTGCTTGTCTGTGAATATCCTGCATTTCAAAGCTACCCTCCTGCAGTTTGTCATGGGGTGCAGCATGGTGAAGCGGGAACTTGCTGAACTGTGGAGAAATTATTTAAACCTCTGCAAACCTGGGTTTCCCAGTCTGTGAATCGGGAAGAGTACTACTTTTCTTGAAGTTGTTGAAGGTTAATAAGAATATAGGAAAGAACCTCTAGCATGGTGTGTGGAAATGGATAGGTTCTCCAAAAAATTTGTGTGATTTTAAAACTCTCTCTTTCTCAGCTGATACTTGCTAGCCTGGAAATGTCAACATTGAGCCCTGACTGTGTAAGGTTCTGTTGGAGTGGCTCATATAGATAATTGTAGCATTTTCTAGCATTTCATGGTTTAGGCAGATATTGGAGAACACAGTAAAAACATGGAGTGCTTACAAAGGGGTCAGGACTGTACTATAGGAGTAAAGATCAAAGGTTGGTAGTAAGGAAGTTGGTTTTGGAAATTAAATTCTATACCTAAAAGTTTCATGTCTAAAAGCCAGATTTGTTTTAGAAGAGGGGACAATTTTAGAATAGAATAGTGAAGTTCCATCAGCAAAAATTTTCCAATGCAAGGACAAAATGAGGCATCATTTACCCTGTATTTTCTTTTTCTTTTTTTTTCTTTTTTTTATTGGTTGTTCACAACATTACAAAGCTCTTGACATATCATATTTCATACATTAGATTGAAGTGGGTTATGAACTCCCATTTTTACCCCAAATACAGATTGTAGAATCACATCGGTTACACATCACATTTTTGCATGATGCCATATTAGTGACTGTTGTATTCTGCTACCTTTCCTATCCTCTACTATCCCCCCTCCCCTCCCCTCCCATCTTCTCTCTCTACTCCATCTACTGTAATTCATTTCCCTCCTTGTTTATTATCCCATTCCCCTCACAACCTCTTATATGTAATTTTGTATGACAATGAGGGTCTCCCTCCATTTCCATGCAATTTCCCTTTTTTCTCCCTTTCCCTCCCACCTCATGTCTCTGTTTAATGTTAATCTTTTCTTCCTGCTCTTCCTCCCTGCTCTGTTCTTAGTTGTTCTCATTATATCAAAGAAGACATTTGGTATTTGTTTTTTAGGGATTGGCTAGCTTCACTAAGCATAATCTGCTCTAGTGCCATCCATTTCCCTGCAAATTCCATGAGATGCAAAAATCCTCAATAAAATTCTGGCGAATCGGCTACAAAGGCACATCAAAAAAATTGTGCACCATGATCAAGTAGGATTCATCCCTGGGATGCAAGGATGGTTCAATATACGAAAATCAATAAATGTTATTCACCACATCAATAGACTTAAAGATAAGAACCATATGATCATCTCGATAGACGCAGAAAAAGCATTCGACAAAGTACAGCATCCCTTTATGTTCAAAACATTAGAAAAACTAGGGATAACAGGAACTTACCTCGACATTGTAAATGCTATCTATGCTAAGCCTCAGGCTAGCATCATTCTGAATGGAGAAAAATTGAAGGCATTCCCTCTAAAATCTGGAACAAGACAGGGATGCCCCCTATCACCACTTCTATTCAATATAGTTCTAGAAACACTGGCCAGAGCAATTAGACAGACGAAAGAAATTAAAGGCATAAAAATAGGAAAAGAAGAACTTAAATTATCACTATTTGCAGACGACATGATTCTATACCTAGAAGACCCAAAAGGATCTACACAGAAACTACTAGAACTAATAAATGAATTCAGCAAAGTGGCAGGATATAAAATCAACACGCATAAATCAAAGGCATTTCTGTATATCAGCGACAAAACTTCTGAAACGGAAATGAGGAAAAACACTCCATTCACAATATCCTCGAAAAAAATAAAATACTTGGGAATCAACCTACCCTGTATTTTAGAACAGTTGTCAGAAAAAAAATGTGTTGCTTAAAAGTTAACAGGATCATTATTAGGTACAGTGAGCCACCATGCCCAGCTTGAAGTTTAGTCCTGATCACTGTATTTGAATCTGTCATGCAGATATCCTGGAAACATTTATTTTAGATAGGTGAAGGCTGATAATAAAGGATTCAAAATGGCAACACAGGCTTCAAAATCAACTTTGGATAAAAAACCATAGTACATGCAAAATGAATTAAATAATTTTTCTTCCACAGATATTCACAACATTATGTCATTTGTCTTTTTTAGAACCCTCTTTTTAGGGGAATAACAGTACCTTTTATAATAGAAGTCTAAAATTTAAACTGAAATTTATAAATTTATAACCAGATGCAGAGGTGCTTGCCTGTAATCCCAGCGACTAGGGAAGCTGAGACAGGAGGATTGTAATTTCGAGGATAAAAAGGACTAGGGGTGTAGCTCAGTGGTAAAGTGCCCCTGGGTTCAATCCCCAGTACAAAAACCAAACATAACTAAGAAAGACAAGAAGAATAAAATGTTAGGAGCAGAAAGCAATATATGAGGATCTGTTAACAGTGTTTCCATTTATCTTTTTAGACTGACTTTACCAGAAGTTAGAAGTTTTTGCACTGTACACATTTTCTATTCCAGTGGACACAAAGTGTGTTAAAAAACATTTTTTTTTTTTTTTTGAGAGAGGAAAGGTTAAGCAAGGAGAACTGCTTACCTGTATAGTGATACTAATCCAGGTGAGTACCCCAGTTCCTATGCTGGTTTTGCTTATTAACATCTTGTGAGTTAGGTGCTTCCACTTGAATCAGAATAAGGAACCTTGATTATCTCCAAGATTATAGGGAAACCTCAGTTTCCCAGAAGAGAACAAGAGGGCCTGTGAATACATTTCCCAGTTACTGTCATGTTTGAGGTTGGACAGCACAGCTGTGGTGAGCTTTGAGATTAGTAATTCTCCTGTAGTCTTTAAAAAAATTTTTTTTTTTTTCAGTTGTGGTTGAACACAATACCTTTATTTTATTTATTTATTTTTATGTGGTGCTGAGGATTGAACCCAGTGCCTTGCATGTGTTAGGTGAGTGCTCTACCACTGAGCCACAACCCCAGCCCCTCCTGTTGGCTTGTTTGTAACATTATTTTAGTTCTGTCATTAGTTGATCAGGAAAATATAAAAGAGTGTGTTGTACATTTTTAGGATGTGGTATTTTCTTTTACCCATCCCTCATCTCATTTCTAGTGTTAATGTCAGTTCTTTGCTTGCCCAAATCCTCAACCATAAACTGTTTTTGGAAATCATTTCATTAAAAAAAAGAAACAGATGCTGACTTCAGAGTCCATCTTAGGTTGTTATCTCCAAAGACATAGGTCCACATCTCAGTAGCACCATGCACAGACCAACTCCCCAGTGATGACCTCACATGTTACCAGGTGAGCCAACTACCTTAGACTCCAACTACCTTAATAAGATTCCTATAGCACAAAAATTAAAATCAAGAATCAATTAATGTGTGATGGATTCAAACTAAAAAGTTTCTTCTTGGCAAAAGAAACAATCTGAGAGGTGAATAGAGAGCCTATACCTTGGGAGAAAATTTTTACCCCTCACATAGCAGATAGAGCACTAATCTCTAGGGTATATAAAGTACTCAAAAAGCTAAGCACCAAAAAAAAAAAAAAAATCAAAACCAAAAACAAATAACCTAATCAATAAATGGGCCAAGGAACTGAATAAACACTTCTCAGAATATGATATACAATCAGTCAACAAATACATGAAAAAATAGCAATTAGAGAAATGCAAATCAAAACTACTCTAAGGGTTTCTGGTATATTGTCCTTGTCTTTGAAGTCAAAAGTATAGGTCTTTGCTGTTAAGTTTAACTCTTATTCTTATTTCTGCCACCTTTGATATAAGAATTATTATTATTTTTTGTTTAAAAAATATTTTTTTTTAGTTTTCAATGGATCTTTATTTTATTTATTTATATGTGATACTGAGAATAGAACCCAGTGCCTCACACATGCTGGACAAGCACTCTACCACTGAGTTATCACCCCAGTCTCTATAAGAATTATTTTTGATGGGTTGTTTGTGTCTGGGAACTATAATCTAATACAGTCTTAAATAGTTTTTGGGAGTTAGTATGATTTGAGCTCAGCCTGTCCATTTTGTTTAGAGAAGCTTAGAATTTATAGATGTTAGAAGATAGAGAATCATTGACTTTGAACAAGTGGATGTGTAATATGAAAAGGACAGCCTTATTGCAACAGAATATTCTTTACTAATAAAGCATTTGAGTCAGTCATGTGTGGACACATGGCTATATACATAATAGATAAATATAAATTATGGTCCTTGTTTTCAAGGAACTTGCTATTTTAGAAAGTAAGTGACAAGATAGGTAAGAGCTGTTACCTGAAGTAGGAGTTGTAGAAAAAAGCCACTTAATACTTGGGAGAGTTTTTACTCTTACTATAAACATATGCTTTTGTATTTCTCAATAAATCAATGATCTAGTAGCATAATAAATTCCATATGCTGACAGACCTGTGATGACTTTTTTCTGCTTTTTCCATATATAAATGTTATTCAGGGGAAGCCACTGTTCAAAGTTTTCTTTGTATGTGTGACTGTTTTCATTTTGTTAGCATGCTCTTGGCCTCACAAGTACTCCTGTTGTCAGGTAAGTTTTACAGTATATTAGACCAGAACCATTTGCTTCTATTTTAGTTTATTTCTTCTGCCTTGTACTCTTTCTGCTGTTTTTTCTCTGCCCTAGGCACTTCGAGATGGCTTTCTTGGTCCTGCTTTTCCATGACTGGCTCTCTTCCTGTAATGAGTCTCTGCTTTTCTTTGTGGGATGGATTTACTGGTCTAGAGACAGAAGAGGATTTGATGCAAATGTCCTCTTGGATTTTTTTTTTTAATTTTTATTGTTGGTTGTTCAAAACATTACATAGTTCTTGACATATCATATTTCACACTTTGATTCAAGTGGGTTATGAACTCCCATTTTTACCCCGTATACAGATTGCAGAATTACATCGGTTACACATCCACTGTTTTACATATTGCCATACTAGTGTCTGTTCTATTCTGCTGCCTTTCCTATCCTCTTGGATTTTATTGCCAAACTTCTGAGTGCCCAGAATACACACAACCCTCTGCCATATCCTACAGAGATGGGTTGCTGGGAGGATATTCTAACTGATAAATAGCTAAATATTTACTTTTATCCTAGCAGGTGATTTGAGAGGTAGAAATAAATTATAAAATTGCTTTACTCACTAGGGCACCAGTTACTTTTTATAATTGTTAACCATGTGGTAAGGTCTTCAGAAATATTTGTGCCTTTGACTTTAAATGACTACATTCCAAGACTGCTTTTGTGGCGATCTGATCTCACTGTGGACTTTAAAGGTAAAGTTAACTGGTGTGTTCAGTCAGTCAGATGTGTGTCACTTGATGGGGTCATGGTTGGCACCAGTTTGCCTGTTCTTAGAGGTTGCCTAGAAGCTTCTGCCAGCTTCTCCAAGGGTATCTTGGGCTCTTGGTTTATTTTTCCTTGGGTTGTGAATAGGGTGCTATCTAGTTCCGTTCCTCATTAGGTCCTTTGTGAAGGGGGGAGACTGTACAAACGCAGCCTGAGTTAGAGCACCATAGTGCTTTGCGGATACTGTGAGGATCTGTGAGGACTGATTCTGATCCTTTGGGGCTGGAAACAGCCACAGGCAGAGAGGTTCCTGAAGTGCATTGAGGTCTTTACCTGATGCTCTTGATTTTTTTTTTTTTTTCATTATAAAACATCTCATGATGGAAAATTAGGTAGTTGTGGAAAAAGAAAAGAATTTTCACTCTGATTTGAGACCAATCTATGAAATGTTTGGTCTAGTAAAGAGGCTTTTATTTTTAATTTTTAAAATTTTTATTTTTGGAAACAAAAGCTTTTGACAGAGGTGTTCTCAGGCAGTCCCTGGCTCTGCAAATGGAGATAATAACCACAAAGCCTGCCACAGCCTCTGGAGATCATCGGATTCCAGTGTTTTCAGTTTGGTGGTATGGCAGACAATAGCATCCCATTTCTTAAGGTCAAGTGTAAGTCCATTCTAAGTCGTAGTGTGTAGAGTCTGGCACTTGCATTATGTTCCAACATTTCATAAAGAGATTCTCACTGAATTGAGATAGTGTTTTAGGTGGGCAATTTTATTTGACCACATCAAACTCTTAAAATGTCATGACTGTTGGGGCTGGGGTTGTGGCTCAGTGGTAGAGCACTTGGCTAGCACGCATGAGGCACTGGGTTCGATCCTCAGCACCACATACAAATGAATAAATAAAACAAAGATCTACAACTAAAAAAATATTTAAAAAATGTCATATTACTGTTATTATCAATCAGCTTTGACTTAGCTTCACCTTTTTATTTTTTAACAAGAACATTAGGTTTTGCTATGGCTAAATGACGTTTTAAAAAAAAACTCATAAATAACACATAGGACTGACTTCTGTTAGTGATATAGCAGGGTCTGCTTACTGCCAAACTGATGATGGTGTCTGCATAGCATGTGGACTTGAATAAGTTATTTTCAAGTTTTCTTGCTAAGGTTTGACCTGGGAATAGAAAAAAGTTTCTTGATCACCTACTTCTTTTAGTGAGACTACAAGGTGAGTTGTTCGCCTTGCTCGGCTTAATCCACTAGTACATGATGTTTTTTATAAGTAAATTAAGCACTGGGTTTTTCTCATCCCACATAAAAATCTCCCATAAAAATAAGCTGTTATTCTGCAAGAAAATATGAATGAAATAACATTCACTGGGAAAAGCATTAGATTAACAAATTAGAAAAACTACATGTCTCAGATGTATAACTAGTGTTACCTTCCTGTCTTGTTGTAAGTACACAGTACCTTGCAAATGTGGGATATTACTGTGATTTTGATCATAGTTGGCATCAGTACAGCAACTACTTCCATTTATTAGGTAATTCTAGGCCTAGTTTTGGGCTATTTTTACTGTATTTGACACTTATAACAACTCAGTGAGAGGGTATAATTCTCATTTTGGAAGTGAAGGGGTAGATTGAGTCAAGATAGCAGTTTCCCTGATATCAGACAAATGGTGCATATAAGCTTTGGGTTTTGAACTTGATTTTGTATGATGGCAAAATATGTGCTTCTCTGCATGCCCTCCAGACCCATTTACAGTGTAAAAGAACATAAATGCCTATAATCTCAGAAGCTTGGGAGACTGCTGAGGCAGGAGGATCACAATTTCAAAGCCAGCCTCAGCAACTTCGTGAGGCCTTAAGCATCTTTTCGAGACCTTGTCTCAAAATAAAATATATATATATATATATATATAAATAAAAGGGCTAGGGAGGTGGTTCAGTGGTAAAATACACCTAGGTTCAATCCCTAGCACCCCTTATCCTACCCGACCCCTGCAAAAAAAAAAAAAAAAAAAAAAAATAGAAAAAGTAAAATGATTACTATGTCACTACCAAGAATAATTCAAATTGACTTTATAAGTGTATAAACAGAAACCTTACTCAATTCAGAGAAGAAATAAGACTCCTTGCCCTAATTTTTTCCTGAATATATGCCATGTTAATTGGGACTTCTATAGCTTCCCAGTTTTCTATGCTTTTAGGGGCGCATGTGAAGAGAGAAAAAGAGAGGGGGAGGGGCAGAGGCAGATGCTGATAGAAAGAAGATATAATCTTAATGTTCATGCCACTATAAGTATGTCTGTAGCTTTCTAGAAACAAAATTTCTGGGCCATTTTATTTTAAAGTAATCACTCCTGGGCTAGGGTTGTAGCTCAGTGGTAGAGCACTTGCCTTGCATGGGTGAGGCCCTGGGTTTGATCCACATAAAAATAAAATAAAGGCATTATGTCCAACTAGAACTAAAACAAAAAATTTTTTAAAAATAAATAAATATAAATAAAGATTGTGTCCATCTATAACTAAAAAAAAAAATTTAAAAAGAGTAATTACTCCTTTCTTATTTTGCTTGAAATTCCGTATTTTCCATAAATTAAAGTATGTTTGCCACTATAGTACTTCTGTGTTCCACTTTTTCTCCTCTCAATTCTGAATGATTTTTAGTTCAGATAAGGCTTCTCTGTATTGCTTTTTGTTTCCATATTTTTTTCAAATTTTCTGTTTTTAATTTTTAGAATTATAACTCTTAGACCCATTTTGCTATGAAAATAAAATAGAGATCCTGCACAATTAATTGGGGCTGCATTGTATTTATGCATTATTTTAGGAGACAATTGACTATTAAATTGTTAATTCTGACTGTCCAAGAAAAAAATTCTTATATCCAAGAATACAGATTGAGTCTTCCTACTCCAAAATTATCTAGAGCCTGAGGCCTTTTGAGTGCTGATTATGATACCATGGTGGAAGGTTCTGCATCTAAACTCATGTGATAGATCCTAGTCAAAAAATAAGTGCACCGGGGCTGGCATTGTAGCTCAGTGGTAAGAATGTTTTCCTTGTACATGTGAGGCCCCGGATTCGATTCTCAGCACCCCAGACATACAAGTAAATAAATAAATAAAATGAAAATATTGTGTTTATTTACAACTAAAAAAATATTTAAAAAAAACAGGTTTATGTAAGATTACCTTCTGGTTAAGTGTGGAAGATATATAAGGAACATAAATGAATTTCCTGTGTGACCTTTGGTCTCATCCCTGAGAAACTTCATTATGTATATGCAAATATTAGAAAATAAAATATTTATCATCCCAAGCATTTTGGATTAGGAATAATCAACCCATATATGTTAACTTTTCTTTTACTTAGCCTTTTTTTTTTTTTTTTTTTTTTTGAGGAGTGTTACTCTTTGGAATTTTAAAGTGTTATTCATCATGTAAGTTCTGTACATATTTTCCCCCGGGCATCTAACCTTTTGATCATTATTGTCAAGTTTTTCTCATTATGTATATATATTTTTATATTTATTTTTTAAGTTTTAGGTGGACACAATATATTTATTTTACATTTATGTGGTGCTGAGGATTGAACCCAGTGCCTCATGCATGCTAGGCGAGCACTCTACCACTTAGCCACAACTCCAGCCCCTCTCATTATATTTTTAAATTAGTTATAGCTTATAGAAAACAACTACTTTTATAACTTTCATTCTGTAAAATTTAAAACTAAGAATTCCTTAGTTATATAAAAATTCAAGTTAACATCTTGGTTTTCCAGGTATGTAATTTTATTATGTAAAAATAATAACAACTTTGTCTCCTCTCTGTATTTAAACAGTTTCTTCTCTGTTGAATTGCATTGGCTAGCCATTTCAGAATAATGATATAAAATAGTAGTGTTAGTAAGCATCCAATTGACTGTATGCCATGTTATATTATAATGTATTTGGTGTAAGATGGGGTATACCATAAGAACACAGAACTATTATATGTATGATTTTGGAAATAAAGAGAATATAAATTAAAAGTACAAGGGAGTAGGTAAGAGAATAGTTTATTTTATTTTGAAGAGTATATAAAAATCTAATAAAGCAAATTAAAGTGAGTCCTGATGGATAGGTTACACTTAATGCCATGGTGTTATCTGTTGAGTCAGTTAGTATTTAATAACTAATTATACATCAGGCTGAACTTATCTAATGTGTTCTATGAAGATAAGGAATATAACATCCTTTTGTGAAATGCCTGTAACATAGGAGGTTTATGTATATAAATAAAGGGAAAATTCTTAGTGATTACTGTAGTAGAAGCCTGAATGTTATCTTGTGCTGTGAATCACTAATATTGTTATTGCAACATCATCTGCCTTCATTGCTCTGGTCCCTGCACCTAAAACAGGGCCAGGAACAGAGTAGGTGCTCAGGTCTATATTAATAATAATGAATGGAATTTCTGCTCATTGTGATTTTTCAGCTAGAGTTGTGAAGGAGGTGAGCTAGATTTTTGATGGTAGAGAGAGTGGGAAGAGGGGAAAATGTTATTGCCTGAAGAATTTGATACAGGTGAACTATCACACACAGGGTTTAGGGCAAATCTGTACTATTTGAGGTGTGGAGTATTGCATAGAAGAGAGAGATGGAAGGAAAGGGTGCGGATATGGCTGAGGGCAAGGCTTTCTAAGTATTGCAACATGGAGGGGTGCTGGTGGCTGAGAGGTGTGGATTCTAGCCTTCATGTAGCTGACCCACTGGTCCCGTGTCCCATATTTTCTATGATATCATTTTCCATGATGTACAGTACAGGAGAGAGGATGTTTGTGACACCCTTTATTAATTCCTGTGCTCCATCCCTGCTCTATAGCTGACTTTGCTGTAGGTCTCATTGGTCAGGAAACTGTCATGTGGCCATGCCCAGCCACAAAGGGAGCCTGGAACAGAGAGTAGGAGATTTTTGCTTTTCCAGCCACATTAGGCAAGGACACCCAGGGACAGAGAGAGTTGGGAAAGGATATTGAGTTAGTTAGTTGCAGTGTCTGCCATAGAGCCATCCTGTAAAATCTGTTTTTGTAACTTGTGTTCTCTCACTCACTATATTGTGAACATGTTTCAACACCTTTCACAAGTGGTTTTTAAATCATTGTTAGTCATGGAACCTTTGACTAATTGAACGCTTGAAAAGGAGGTCAGTATGATGAACAAACCATAATGCTGCCTCTCTGGGTGTCAAACTGAGGCAATTGGGCTTGGCATTGTGGAAATCCCTTGAAGCTCAGTGAGTATTTCAAAATGAAAAATTTCATTTTTAGTTGAGATATTCATAAGGTGGCACTAAAAATTACTATAATGAGGATTCAACTTTGCATTCTCAGCTCCAAATTTTCTCCTCCCCCGCTTCCTCCTCCTCCTCCTCCTCCCCCCCTCCCCCTCTCCTCCCCTCCTCTTCCTCCTCTTCTTCTTCGGAGAGTGTCTTGAACATTTAATAAAGAAATGGTAAATGTTTGGAGAGATGGATATGCTATTTACACTGACTTGATTATTACACATCATTACACATCGTATATATGTATCAAACCATTATATTGTACCCATAAAATATATAATTATTATGTGTCAGTAAAAAGTGGCCTTCCATATTAAAATACAAAGCCCTGTACCTTTTCGGCTGGTAGATTCTAAAGAAGAATTTCCAAGTGGAAAAGGAATTATCACATTAATCTTCACCAGAGATACTGCCTTTCTCTAGGATCTTCTCTTGGCTTTCTGTAGCCGTGGTCACCCTAGCTGCTTTAGAATCAGTTTTTAGGTGATATTCCTAGTTATCTTTCCTGATTTTTTTTTAAGTTAAGGAAAAACAAAACTAAAAACCCCAGTAAACTGCCTAAATAGAAACATTTCCAGTAAGAAATTTCTATCCTTTATAATCTTAACAATAGTAGAAGCCCCCAATTCTCTTCTGTTGAAGATATGTGGTTTCTGTGATAAGCAAAGTTTCAACAAAGTGGCATATAGGAGTATGCTGTAGTTTGGATCCTGGAGGTCCTCCAAAGGCCTATATTGCAGGCTTGGTCACAGCCTGGGTGTTATTGAAAGGGGGAAGAAACTTTAGATGGCGGGCCTAGTGGGAGTAATTGAGGTAATTTGGGGCATGCCCTTCCTGTCTGTCTCTTTGCTTCACAGTCATTATGAGGTAAACAGGTCTCCTCTATTACACTTTTCCTAGCATGGTGTACTGGATTGACACAAACCCAAAACAACAGGGCCAAGCCATCATGAACTGACTGAAATCCCTGAACCATGAGCCAAAATAAATTTTTCCTCCATAGTTGATTATTTTAGGTATTTTACAACAGTGGCAGAGAGCTAGCACAGAGCAGAAACCAGGGTTACTTTTTCTACCTTCAATCCCTGCACAAAGGGCCCACAGATCAAAATAGTGGCCCTGAGGCACAATACCCTAGGCATCCAAGTAGAAGTTGAAGTGTCCTGCCTGGATACCTCTAAAAGATTATTCATCTATTTAGAAGACATGGCTCCCTTTTAGTATAAGTATCATAGAAATTTATTAGTCTTTTAGAAATTAATTTCCAGTTGACATGTTAGAGACCAATTCCTGTTTCTTAGAGAAGATTCCTAGAAACTTAACATAGAAAATTCATTTCAGTTCCTTTTATTTATTACTATTATTTTTGCAACTAAAAATGGTTAAATTAACTGGAGTATTGGTGCATGCCTGTAATCCCAGCTACCTGGGGATGTGGTTCAAGGGTAAAGGGCCCCGAGTTCAATGTTTGGGACACTCCCCCTCCCCAACAAAAGAAAAGATTAAATCAATGAAGTTGACAGTTTTTATTAGAAATGCTTTTAATTGCTTTTTTTCTACACTAAATGAAGCTTGCTAAACTTTGGGGCTACTTATGGGCATATTTGCACAAGTACTTAGGAAATTAAACTTGGGATATTTGACTTCCATGATTTAAAAAAAATAAAAATATGCCCTCAATACTTTGGATACTTTTAAGAAATTAGGCAGTAGAGTTATTCTTAGAGGTGCCCTTGTTTCTTGGTTGTTTTCTAAGAACTATTACACTGCTTCTTTTGCTTAATATGAGCTCAGTAAGTTTACCCATATTAGTTAGATCATTTGTCTGTGTGGGGAAGATAAAAGCCTTTCTCTAGTCTGTGAAAGGAATATTATGATTTTTTTCCATGAGGTTTATTAATGTAAGTACAGAGTGTTTTATGACTCCTTAATTTTACAGTATTATACAAAGTTTATGCACCTGTGTTTTGTCTCATTTCTTGAAAATGTTTAGCACAGAGATACTTGGAGAAGTGCGTTGTATAAGCACGTTTTTGACAGGCTGTTACAGGATTGACACCCTTTATTGTCCCACTGTATCACAGTGTATAGGTTTTGTATGCTTGATTTGATTTCACATTGCCCCTATGAAGTGGGTGATATCGAATGCATTTTGCTAGAAGGCTGCTGAGGTTAAGTAGTTTGCACAGTTGCTTAGAGCAAGTAAGAGAGGCAGGGTTGCTGCCTGGGAGGGAAGGATGTGGTTTCTGGTTGTGAGGTAAGGGGACCACCTATTGGAGATTATATTTTTTAGGGAGAGAGGACCTGTGATTTCTCTTAATTCTGAGAATTCAGGTTCTATTACCTGTCCCCCTATGAGAGATGTTGTATGCTAAAGGTAAGCTTATTAGAGGAATAATAGATCACACAAGATCACTCAACCTAAGAAAAGACTTTAGCAAAGGCCTTGGATTGGCAATTGTAAATCTTTATAAAATGGGACTATCAATTGCATCATATCAATTTTTTTTAAAAGTACTGCATTTCCATTTATTTTTTATAATGGGAAATTGTAAAAAAGGAAAAATTTTGGAATTTGAAGAAATGTATTGGTCACTTTAAGGCCATATTGGCACAAGAAGAGTATTTGTACCATTGGTAATAAGTACCCCAAATTGCAAGTGTTAGGTATGGAAGGAAAAGAAGGAGAAGAAGAAGGAAGATTATTTAGTTATGTATTATTATTATTTTTTCCCTTTTGGTGGAGGTGGGAATTGAGCTGAGATCCTGCACATGCTAAGCAAGGGCTTTATACCACACCACAGACTATACCCCAGTTCTAGTTATCTAGTTTTTAAAATTGTATTGTGACATGGTCATTTACCATGATTTATGGCATGTTAAAATACTTTATTATTATTTTTTAAATGCATGCATGAAGTTTTCAAGGCTATTTTTTCTAGAGGAGGACAAATGATACTGTTAGAAATCCTTTACATTGAAGAGTATTACTTTTGTTGTTGCTCTTGTTTTGATTTCTAAAGAATTAAAATCCCGAGGGGACAAATGAGACGAACATATTACAAAGAAATTGTTAATGGTTAGTAACTATCACACAATTGCATAACTAAAAATTTTTTTTAGGGTTTTCTCTTATATGTACATACCTAAATTTATAGTTTAATCTATTTATTTATTTATTTTTATTGGTTGTTCAAAACCTTACAAAGCTCTTGACACATCATATTTCATGCATTAGCTACAAGTGAGTTATGAACTCCCATTTTTACCCCAAATACAGATTGCAAAATCACATCGGTTACACATCCACATTTTTACATAATGCAATATTAGTAACTGTTGTATTCTGCTACCTTTCCTATCCTCTACTAACCCCCCTCCCCTCCCCTCCCAGATGCCCTTCAATGGATGAATGGATTAAAAAAATGTGGCATCTATACACCATGGAGTATTACGCAGCACTAAATAATGACAAAATCATGGAATTCACAGGGAAATGGATGGCACTAGAGTAGATTATGCTTAGTGAAGCTAGCCAATCCCTAAAAAACAAATACCAAATGTCTTCTTTGATATAATGAGAGCAACTAAGAATAGAGAAGGGAGGAAGAGCAGGAAGAAAAGATTAACATTAAGCAGAGACATGAGGTGGGAGGGAAAGGGAGAGAAAAGGGTAATTGCATGGAAATGGAGAGAGACCCTTACTGTTATACAAAATTACATATAAGAGGTTGTGAGGGGAATTGGAAAATAAAAATTTTTAAAAGTAGAAATAGAAGGCAAGTCCATATTACATGTCCCCTTGTGTGACTGTTCACCAGAGGATTGCTGTCCACGTTTGCAACTCTAGGGTAGGATATCTGAGATATTGTCCTGGCCTTTACACAAATAATTGGTGGGCCCAAAGTGTTTGTATTCATTTCTTTTTTTTTTTTTTTAAAGAGAGAGAGAGAGGAGAGAGTTAGAGAGAGAGAATTTTTAATATTTATTTTTTAGTTCTCGGCGGACACAACATCTTTGTTGGTATGTGGTGCTGAGGATCGAACCCGGGCCGCACGCATGCCAGGCGCATTTGTAAAACAATGAGAATTTCTCATTGTAAAACAATGATATTGTAAAACAATGAGACTGTTAATTTTCTAGGGTTAGGCCACAAACTGGGTGCCTGGAAGTTTCTCTAGCTCTTTCTGCATCTGGAGGTGAAAGACAGAAGTGAGGGTAGTGCTCCCTTGGGAGATTGGATGAGACCCTATTCAAAAGGTGGAGATCAAGAGGCAGGGTTAGGGGTAGCTGGGTCTCTAGTCTGAGGCTCCTGAGCACGAAGTGAACACTAGTCTAAAGTCCATAGAAGCTCTTTAGGTCTCTAGGGAGCTTTGTGGCTTGTGATTATGATGAATATTGAGAAAGAAGTTTTCTCATTACTCCTCTTATTAGAGCACTCAAATCATCTGGTTTTTATTTAAAAATATGACAATTTCTTTATCTAGGAATTTTTTCATTAATTTTTTTCCAATTATTGTATTAAAGTCTCATGATTACTCAAAAATTTGGCACCTCATTAAATTTTGGGCCTTGTACATGCTAACATTGTTTGCAATTTGCCATTATAAAGTAGTTAATCAAAGCCAAGAAATCTGGATGTTTAAATGAGAGATTTCAGTGACAATGCTGGTAAGTGGATGCCTATTTATGCTCATTTTATTGGTGGCTGTGTGATGGCAGTTGTAAAAACCTAACATAAAAACAGAGCTGTTAGGGCTGGGGATGTAGTTCAGTGCCTGAGTGCTTGCCTAGCTGTGCAAGACCCCGGGTTCCAAAGTATCCACTTTAGAACCCCCCCCCCCACCTCCCGCCCACCCCACCCCCACAAAAAAAGAAAGAAAGAAAGAAAGAACAGAATAGAACTTTAAGACTGACCAAGAAAATGAGCAGAGTCTCTTCCCTTGGGGTAAAAAGATTCCTTTTAGTTTTTTTTTTAGTCCTGAATGTTAGATCATAAATAGCCAAGTATTGAATTAACTTTAAAAAAATCTTATTACTTTTGAGATAGTAAATTAATATCCTAGCTACTGAATTCCTCTTTTTAAATATTTGTCTTTTAGTTGTAGTTGGACACAATACCTTTATTTTATTCATTTATTTTTATGTGGTGCTGAGAATCGAACCCAGGGTCTCGCATGTTCAAGGCGAGCACTCGACCGCTGAGCCACAAATCCAGCCCTTGAATTCCTCTTAATGGTGACTGTGTTTTATTTATTTTTATATTTTATTTAAAAACCAACAGCATTGTACATTGTGGAATGTTAAATCTAGCTGATTAACAAATGTGTTTTCCCATGTAATTTTTGTGGCTTTAGCATATACTATCCATTCTCTTTGTTTTTCAAGGATACAGTATGTCATTTGCTGTATCAAATTGCTGTACAATAGCTCTCTTCAAGTGTATTTCTTCTATCTAACTGTAGTTATCTTCTGACTAGCATTTCTCTTCCTGCCCCTCCTGCTTAACCACCCCAACCTCTGCTACCCACCATTCTGTTCTCTATTGGTGAATGTGTTTTAAAATTGGAATATGTCAGAGTAAATATGCCAAGATTTGCAAATCTTCCCCTACTATAGGTAATGTTAGGAGACAAAGCTGACTGGCTTATTGACTTTTAACTATAAAATTAAGTTGTTATACTATTTATTATTATTATTTCTAAGTGATATCATGGAGAGTAATTAGACCCGAGTGAGATGCAGGAATGAGGTTTGCATTGTGAACAGCTGCGGTTTCTGCTGTTCTGTCAGTCATCTGGATTGGCCAGGCTCGGCTGTTTGTTGCTTCTTGGATGGGTTCAGAGTGTCTGGGGATCCCTTCAACTAGCAGAGACATGCTGTTACTCTGAACAATTTTACAGGCAGCCATGCACGCCAAGGGAATCTATGCCAGTGCTCCAGCACTGCTATATATGGCAGGGAAAGGGCAGCAGTGGGAGGGGCTGCCATGCTCTACCTGGGCACAATGGCCGAGAACAGTCCTGGGGCATTCACGTGGCTTGCACAGCCTCCCAGTTTCCCTTTCTCCTCCTGCTACTTTGGCACTGATTCTAGACAGCTGATATGCAGTTTGACTCTTCATGTAAATGGAGCAATCACTTCAACTTCTGATGCCCAATAACAGTCAGTGCTGTATGTAAAAATCTGTCAAAGCTCATTAGGTTATCTATGTGGCTCAGAGAAAGTGAATTTTTGATACAGGGAGAGTTTGACTACTTGATTTTTGTGGTTCTTTGCTCTACATTAATTGGCAGGAGATTGTAGGGCCTGAAATTTCATGTAGGTTTCAATTCATTTTGACAGATGAGTGTGAAGTATGGGCCTCTGTGTCGGGTGCTGATTTAAGTTGGGGTCCTATTAGGATAGATTTATTTTATATTCAGTTGTGTATTCTTCATATGTATCCAGGAAGCTGGTCTAAAGCAGACAAGAAGAGTAGTGGTGTGGGCTCATTCTGTGTACCTGGTTCCTTAGAAAACTGCTCATGTGGAAGTGAAGACAGCAGCAGCCAAGCACTGTGGCCTAGTAAGGAATTCTGCCGGGACTTTGGTGCTTTCTATGCACATGTTGTCATGGGACCTAGACATTCACAGGGATTTTCTGATTGGGGGAAGATATAATGGAAAAGTTAGTAATGAGAAGATGATGATAACATTTAATCAAATATCTAATTGGTCTAACACATAATCCTAGTCCTTCATCATACAACTTTATAACCCAGTGAATTAGATCTTATCTTCATTACTTACAAAAAGAAATTGAAACATGTGATATTATTAAATAATTGGGGGAGACTTGGCACCCAAGACTACAGGACTCTAAAGCTCCTGCTTTCAGTGAAGGATACTTTTTCTGATGATTGTAGTTTGCTGTTCCTTATTGCTGGTTTAGGGTCTTCACTGAAGACACAGAGGGGCCAGCCTGTATTGTTTCCTTTCTTCCTCTGAAAAATTGATTTTAAAAAGTAATAGTAAATTTGTAAGTAGTAGGAAAGGCAGAAATGCAGTCTCTTCTTGCCAGTTGCCCTTCTAGTGGTAAGCAGTGTTGAAACTGTACATGTCCTCTGATCTCCTCTGTATACTCAGTGATGGAGTGATGTGGTTGGACCACTCTGCATTAGATAGAGGAAAGGCAGCTCATTATTACATCATCTATGAAATCTCTGTTTTTTTTTTTTTTTGGGTCAAAGTCATAATCTTTGATCTTATGATATAGCATTACTACCAAGAAATTTTATGAACATGGCAACTGAAAAGAAGTAAAGAAATTGAACCGTAGGATCGATGAGATGGAGACCACTCATGGGAGTAATGTTGTTTAGAGTTAATTACACCTAAAAATTGGGGATCAGGAGAAGATCTGCTGTAGTAGTACATCCAGTTAGTCTCTTGGATTCTCTCCCTGTCCATCAATAAAATGCAGATAGCACATGAGTTTTTATCCTCCAAGGTTTGTTAGGGAAGATATGATGGAAATATTTAATTGCTACTCTTGTTATTGAACCTGCTTGTTATGACTTTGCCTCACTGTTATATTGTACATTCTAGTGCTTTCAAAAACTTATGAGTCATCCTGTTAGCTCACAAACAAAAAGCAGTATCTTTTTTTTTTTTTTTTTTTTTTTTTTTTTGGTAATTGAAGTGTTTTGGCCAACTTATGCTAACTTCCCTGTATTGTATGTGCTTCATCGGCTTCTGCTAGAATATGAGAAATTTCTCAGTTAAATGGAGAACCTATTGAATACATTCATGATAAGGAGTAATTATGATTCCAGAATCTCCTGACCCAAGGAAATGGGTATCCAAGAGGCACTGACCAGCATGGAAAGGGATTCTATGCTGACATTTGGGTGTTTTTTTTTTTTTTTTTTTTTGATTGCAGGTGCTTGTGCCCATTTTTACAGGTTGCTGCCACTTTTTTTTTTTGGTAGGTTTTCAGGCATATTTGGGACTATCTGAAACTTTTAGAATTGTTGGTGTCCATAAACTCCAACAGGAATTAACCATTCCCTTAATTAAAGGTTTTCTTTTAAAATTTAAAACATAAAAATAAATATTTGCCCTATAAAAACCTAGCTTTTTGTTGTTGTTGTTGTTGTTGTTGTTGTTTTGTCCTATAAAAACCTATGGCCTTTCCATAGGCAATAATAACTTATTTCTAAGTTTAACATTGTATTGTTGTGGGAAATGTAGTATTGACCTGTTGATCTGCTTATATGGAAATAGACCAGTTCAGTTAAGCCATTATATTCTTTTAAGAGGCTTTAAAAACAATAATAATAATTGGGGGTAAATAAATTCCAGGTATGTTAAGAAAGCTGAACTTGGGCTGGGGTTGTAGCTCAATGGTAGAGTGCTTGCCTAGCACATGTGAGGCCTGGGTTTGATTCTCAGCACCACATACATAAATAAATAAATAAATAAATAAATAAATAAATGTTATTGTGTACATCTATAAGTAAAAAATATTAAAAAAAATGGAAAGTTGAGCTTCAGTTAATGATTTTGAGAAACAATGTCATGTGCCCAACATATTGTTGATGCAAAGATATTTGAAAGTCAAGTTTCACATTAAAAAATATTTTAGACCACTGTTTATCCTACTTGCTATAATTAATTAGTAGACTTAATTGATTTTTTTTTTTTAATTCTGTGAAGTCTGGCTCTGAAATTTTCTTCTTCTTTTTTTTTTTTTTGTTTCAAATAAAGATTGAATCTTTGAATCACAAGAAGAGGGGAGGAAACATAATTAGTTGTTCCTACAGTATAAAGAGGCTGGAGGTGTGTGTGTGCGCATTTTGAAACATACTGGGATGAAACTGGAGGAGACCTGGCAGGTAGAAGAAGCAGTGGGGACATGTGAGATTGGGAGGTGGGCAGGATCTAAAAGAACAACTCAGTTCTGAACATGCTTTTTGCAGTCCTGTCAGTGATAAATGACAGAAATCATTTTGCTGTAACTGGCAAATTGACAAAGAAAGTTGTCTTTGGCTACTTTCAGTGATTCAAAAGGTTGGTAGCTCTGAGTACTGAAGTCATGAAAGGGGCTGGTCCTAAGGATGAATGTTTTACTGGGAGACCAGATCCACTGCTGCATTTTTTTTTAAAAACTTTTGCTTTCAGGGTATCTTTGTGTCCTTGAATGAACTCCTATCTCAGAATCTAGGAGTGCTCTTAGATCCATCTCAGCTGGTAGCTGTCTCCTTCTCTGACTCCTAGCCCTGACTTGCACTGGTAGTAGCCTGGGAAGAGGCAGGGCGGTGGGAACCCATCTCTTCCCTCTTGAAGGGTTTCATGTTTTCTTTCTTCTCCCCTTAGGGGTGGGTCTGGTTTTGGAGGCAGCTCTTACCAGCTGACTTGTGTTTTCTTTCTCTAAAGTCATCTGATATCTTTCATCCTTTCTAAGTTGCTTCTCTGGGAACTTACCAGAGTTACTTCCTGGGCAAGTATAAGAGGCCAAACCCTGTGGTTCTCATTGTCTCCCAACTCCTGTCCCTCTTTCTTTGTGACTTATCATTTTCTGTTTCTCTGAAAAAAGGTAGAGTATTTCCCACTGTCCTTCAGGAAGTATCCTGTACTGTGTGTACAGAGATGCTGTAGGTGTAGAATCTTATGTGGGATTTAAGTAACGAGAACAATGCATGGTAGACTTTCTGTTCCCTTCCCCCACTGCATTAAACATTGTGTTAAATCAGTGGTTTAAGATGCATTCCTAACTTCAGGGAAAGCTGCCAGGATTTTCTGATTTAGAACCTCTCAGGAGCATCACTGAGGTTGGATGTGGTGATTGGTGGCAGTGGAAGAAGATGCCTGTAAGGCAGTCTCTGGTGGCTGTGGTACAGAGTAGTGTTTATCAAGGGCATCCTGAGCTTCTGAGGTCAAAGAGAGCTTCAGAAGCCTTGTGCAGCTCTACAGCACAAGTTCTGGTGAGTTTCTCCCCTCCTCTCTCTCCCATTACTCATGGGATTTCAGCATATGAATTAGTGGAAGTCCAGTGGATATGTATTGTACTAGATCCTTTGCCTGTATATGTTTTTTTTTTTTTTTTTTGAGGCAGGCTCTGGTTGTTGTCTAAGCTACCCCTTAACTCCTTGTCTCAAGTGATCCTCCTGCCTCAGCATCCAAGTAACTGGGACTAGGACTACAGGTGCATGCTCAGTAGTACTTGAAATTATTGATCCATTTCTCCTTCTTTGAATAACCTTTGATGTAGTATTTATTAACTGCATTTAAAAAATAAATTTTACTTTGGAATAATTTTAGATTCATGGAAAAGTTGTAAAGGTATCAGGGAGAGAGTGTCCCCTTGCCCAGTTCTCCATGTTCATATCTCACATTATTATGGTATATTTGTCAAAGAAGGAACCAGTCTTGGTGAGTTACTTTAAACTGCAGACTGTATTTGGTTTTTACCACTTTTCCCATGAATATTCTCTTTGTTTTGCAGATTTCAGTCAAAGGTACGATATTACATTTAGTTGTCAATTTTAATGAAATCTTTACATACATTCCCATATTTGGTAATTTTGTTTAAGGGAGTGACAGGGGAGGTCAGTTATCTTCTCCTAGCTGTAGTGTTTCTTCATTTCCATTTGTAAATATTTCATTCAAGCATATGAATTAACAGTTAATTCACTGAGTATCCCTACTTGTACTTCTTTGATTACTGTGTAGTTTAAACACTTCACAAATAAAGTTAGCAATACTTTGTATAAAGTGGCAATAGGCTTTCTTCCATTTTAATGAGATATTGAATACATAACAGTTTCAAGAGCTCGTTAAAAATGGGATTATTTATTCAATTTGGTCAGATGGGTCTAGTACTAGCTTTCTCAGGATCAGTGGTACTTATAATAGCCTGGTCATTCCCTCCAGCTAACAATTAAAAGTATTTCCCTTAAAATTTAGATTTATGTATCACTTAGGCTGGTTAGGTGTGTGTGTGTGTGTGTGTGTGTGTGTGTGTGTGTGTGTTGGGGGTGGGCAGTGAGGCAAGAGCAGGGAAAGAAGAGGTTGTGTTCCTTACTGGGTTAAAACTGGCACTAAAAGGGCTGGGGATGTGGCTCAAGTGGTAGCGCACTCGCCTGGCATGCATGCGGCCCGGGTTCGATTCTCAGCACCACATACAAAGATGTTGTGTCTGCCAAAAAAACACAAAAAACTAAAACAAACTAAAAAAAAAGATATTGAGACATCATGGTGCAATTTTTTGGGTGCAGTTTTTATGTAAAACATTTTACAGGACATAGAATAGGAAATACTTGAATTCATTGGCTGTAGTAAGATCCATGGCTTTTAGGATAAAGTTCAGAGTCCTGGCTTATCCATCAAGACATCTATGTCCTGTCTCACCTTCTTTCTGAGCCTTTGCCTAATACATCCCCAGCTCTAGGCAGTCCATCTTAGTTGCTGTTCTGTGAACCTCCCTTTGTCCCAGGCCCTGCTGTGGCCCACCATGTCCTTCTCTTCCCAGTTGTGTATCATGCTGCTTTATTGTGTGTCTCAGGCCATTTAAGCAGCTATAACAAAATATTGGAGACTACATAATTTATAAACAATAGAAACTTCTCATAGTTCTGGAAGCTAGAAGTCCAAGGTGAGGGCTTTGGTGGATAGTTGCTGCCTCCTCACATGGTGAAAGGTAGAAGAGCAAAAGGGTTTAGTTTTGGTGGCAACTTTTATAAGGCATAGATCTCTTCCTGAAGGCCCTTAATACTATTGCATTGGGGATGACATTTTAACCTAAACCTTGAAGAGGATGCAAACATTCAAACTATAGTATCCTGGTTGTGCCTCCTCCAAATATACACTTTTTGAGAGAGTGATGTGATTTTCACCTCTCTGGTCCTAGGACAAGTGCTCCTTAGTAATGTATGGCAGTCATCTTTCCCATTGCCGGGGGTGGTGGTGGGGGGCAACCTTTGATGCAGTATGTGTCCAGGAACCTCGAAAAGAGTTTTTAGCTTTGGACGGATGTTAGTGCAGAAGTGGGCAATCCTCCTTGCCTGACCACATAATCACAGAATAAACTTTGGCTTCTGTTAAACTATGAAAGGCAAATTGTATGAGTGAGATACCTTTGACCTCATAATTGTTAGCTTACCCACAAAAATAAACACACAGTGTGATGAATTCTTGAGACCAGGTCAGTGCCATCTACCCCTTCTCTCTCTCTTTTCCCTTTCCCACCGTTCATATTTTTGTGGCTAGATCTTCATGATGATATACCTGGAATTATGGATAGTCTAAACAGGAAGAGACCAGTGAGATTTGTTTCTTCCCACCTTTTGGAACTTCTAAAGTAAATCTTTCTTCTGAGTACTTTGTCACTATTTTGTAAATATAGAAAACTGGGCAGAATTACTTATCTAAGCAGTCTGTTTCTCCTTTCTGTTATAACTTGCTCTGTTAATGACCAACAAAACAAAAAACCCCAAACAAAAACCAAACAAACTTCTAAACTGAATTTAACCAAATATATTTTATGAGTATTTGGGGGTTCAGAAAATTGAAGTTATCTTTCAAAGGACACTATTTCTCTATTTATTTCACAAACATACATTTTGTGCTAACCCCAGTTATGTGTGCTGGGCTACTGTGTTGAATAGGAAACCCAGGTCTTTCATCTCAGAGTTGGCCTAAGTCTGGCTGCATGGTTGTGGATGTGGTGTGGTATCTCAGCAGGACAGGAATGTTCAAGGAGGCTTCTACTTGGTCATGTTGAGTCTGAAACACCAGCAGGATATTTTTTGTAAAGGCTGGAATTCTTTTTTTTTTTTTTTTTTGAGAGAGAGAGAGGAAATTTTAACACCTATTAGTTTTTGGTGGACACAACATCTCTATTCTATTTTTATGTGGTGCTGAGGATTGAACCCAGTGCCCCGTGCATGCCAGGCAAGCGCGGTACCCCTTGAGCCACATCCACAGCCCCAAAAAGGCTGGAATTCTATACTCATTATCTAGTGACTCAAGAAAAATCATCATAGCTTCCTATTTCTCTGTTTGGTAAGTTTTTAAAAAATTGTCTTTTGTTGCAGTTATTAATAGTCATCTTTTTTTTCTTCAATCATCATATATGTGTTAATTAAAATGAATGTCTTATTTTGATCATTTCCTTTTTACCCTGTTGGTATTATGGGGATGGCTGAACACATGACACCTGACACCAGAGAGAAGAACTTGACAGTTTATCTGTCAGGTGTATTCACAGCCTGGGAGGAGACAAATGCATGCCTCATGGGGCTACCATGCACCCAGAAACAGAGTGAGCAAGCAGGATGTGAGAAGCAGTTTTTGCAGTGTGACAAGGTTGGAGTGACCCCTAGTTCCTTCAAGAGGGTGTGATTAGCTTGTTTAAATAATTCTGTGGGATATCAGGGAACTAAAGGGTGCTACTGGAGGATAAACAGGAGCTGTGCTGGTTACAGTAACAAGGAGGGCTTTCTGGTTTGGGGACCTTATCAGAATGGGTAGGGGAAACTTGCATTTTAGGTAATTTCCCAGGTATCAGGGCAACACACAACATTGGGCCTTAATTTTAAGGCTTATTATTGAATTAAAACAATTCTTTATGCTTTAAAACTGTAGAGAATGGTCCCTACAGTTTAGAAGGTAGCAACCTTCTTGAGAAGATAAGATATACACACCGAAAATTATAATATTAAATTATGTAAGTGTCACGGGAATGATGAAAGCTAATGATGGGCAAGATGTGGTCCATCCAACATCTTGGTGTGCCATGCCCTGGTGGGGGCCCTTGCACTGATTGTTTGCTAGCAGGTCCATGTGGCTGGATGAGAGGTTGGGGGCTGAGATGGCCTCTGGGGAGCAGCTCCTCTGTGTGAGAAGTTGTTGACCCACGGTATCCAAGGACAGCAGCTTGTTTTGGTTTTTCCCATGGAGAGTGTGTGTTCTAGTGGAGAGGGCTTTTTTTTTTTTTTTTTTTTTTTTTTTTAAATAAAATTTTAACTCTGGTTATGGTTAAAAGGAAGAAAACATGCCTGAACAAAAACACAAGTGTTTAAAATATTGATCTCTCATTAATGTTGTGTGTGCTGAAGGGATGTAAGGGTAAAGTGCAACTCACTTTGAAATGTATCAAAAAATAGGATGGGGGGGGGCTGGGGTTGTGGCTCAGTGGTAGAGCGCTCGCTTTGCACATGCAAGGCCCTGCATTTGATCCTCAGCACCCTATAAAAATAAATAAATAAATAAAATAAAGGTATTGTGTCCAACTACAAATAAAAACTAAATATTAAAAAAAAATGGAATAGTGAGTGGAGAGAGATTGACGAATAGACCTTATGATAAAGCATGTGGCAAACTGTAGTGTAGAATCTAGATAGTGGATACATGGATGTTAATAGTATAGGGCTTTTCTGTATAATTCAAATAGTTTTATAACAAAGCAATGGGAGAAAAATGTTTCAAGTAAATGGAATATTTCCTTAGTGAAGAAAGCTGATATTAGGGAAAAGAATTGAAAATATTTGAGTGTACATGTAGTAGAACTGTTGGATAGATTTTTTTCCCTTTGAAAATTGTATTTTTTTTTTAAGAGAAGGAAGGAAAAGATAAAAGTGATTTTCCCTGGATTCCTCATTTTCTAGGCCTTTCTTCTCAAAAGGACTCAATTTGGGGTATGATTTTTTTAAAGTCTTAATTGCTCTTTCAAATACTTGGAAAAACACACATAGACTTTATTACTGAAATTTTTATTACTCCAGAAAAAGTGCTTATTACACAGTTGGATTGTATGCCATTCATAAAGTATTTCTTTTAAAATTTGATGTTAATCTAGCAATTGCTTTGCTAGATGCTTATAGGAAGGCTGAGGATGTAGCTCAGTGGTAGAGTACTTGCCTTTTATGAGCATGACTATGATTTTGATCCACAGCACCACAAAAGAAGGAAAGGAAAAAAATTGTGGGCAAAAGTGCTCTTCAACATAGCAATTTTTAAAAGGGATTAATTGCTTTAATTTTTCTATTATAAAAGGTTCGATGAAAAATTTTCTGAATACATAATTCCATACGTTTATTTTCTTATGAGAATCTTTGAAACTTCTCTTAAGACTATATAGCACTTTGATGGGCATTTTTGATGAAGTCAGGGATTTGGAATGCTTAAAGCATAAGCCAATTTACTGGGCTGGCAAACAGATTTATTGTGTTGCAACAGATCATTTGAGGAGGAAGAATGAGAGATAAGGCAGAGAATTTAGATTGTGGTTAGTTATGCTGGAATTCAATGACAGACTGAGTCTGGATTTCAGTTTGCATCTCGTGAGAAGTCTTGTCATCATCACTCTATATCCCATAATACAGCACTTCCCCATCCCCAGGGGAATCATTCTGAGACCCTGGTGGATGCCTGAAACGACAGATAACACTGAGCCCTGTATGTACAGTTGTCCCTCTGTATCCAGGGCCTCCGTGTCTGTGAATTCAGCCAGTCATGGATGAAAAAAATATTTGAAAAATACATTGCATATGCATGGAGGTGATAAGCAAATACCGTGCCAGTTCATATAAGGACTGGAGCACCTACAGATTTGGGTATCCGTAGGGAGTCCTGGAACATATCCCTGAGGATACTGAGGAATGATAGGCTATGTTTTTTTCTTATACATACATACCTATGATGATATTTAACTTATAAATTAGGCACAGTAAAAAAAAAATGGAATAAAATGATTATAACAATATATTGTAATAAACATTTTGTGAATGTGGTTTGTCTCTTGAAAGACTCAAGACAAATATTAATATTATTGGGCTGTGACTGACCTTAGTGACTGAAATTATAGAAAGCAAAACTGTAGTTAAGGGGAGACTACTATGTCTCATGGTATAAGTATCTTAACTTATATAACAACTGCTCTAATGATAGTGGTTAATATTTTTTCTAATATTCTACTAAAAATAACTGATGCTACAGCATCTTTACAGATCTATTCATGTACTTGGAAATTTATAGGGTATAGATGAGTAGCTTAGGGCAAAGGAAATGTACATCTTGTATTTTATTAGATACAAATTGCACTGAAAAAGAGAAGTTATCTCTTTGCTTTCTGTGAATACGAGGTTATTATTATTATTATTTTGGTCAATTGCATAAGATAAAAAAAATTTCATCATTAGTTTAATTTCCCTTAGCATACTGGTGAACTTTGCCATTTTCTCGTATCTGTTTTATAAAAATTTCTATTCACATTTTCTTTTGGTTTGTTTTTCTTTTAAGTTTTTTTTATAATAATAACTTTGTAATACATGTTGATTAGTCATATATGCCATATTCCATTTAGACATTTTTAACTAATAAAGTCTTCCCTCAGATTGCAAAAATATTCTCTGATTTTAAATCTAACACTTAAATGGAAATGAACATTAAGAATCTATTTTTGCCAGGCATGGTGGCTCATGCCTGTAATCCCAGTGTCTCAGGAGGCTGAGGCAGGAGGATCACAAGTTTGAGGCCTGCCTCAGCAACTTAGGACTTAAACAACTTAGTAAGACCCTGTCTCAAAATTAAAAATAAAAAGAGCAGAAGATGTAGCTCAATGGCAAAGTGTCCCTGGGTTCAATTCCCAGTAACAAAACACACACACACACACATCACACACACATACACACACATTCTCTCTCCCGCTCCCCACCCCCCAAATTCATCTGTAATTGGTTTTGTATTTGGTAAGGTAGGAATCTGATCCCCCCCCCCCCCCCCACCCACTTCCCTTCTGTCTCTCAAATGGAGAGCCAATTACTTTTAACATAGCATTTGAAGCTTTTGTTTTGTGTCTGTTTTTGTAATGGAGGTGCCCCATAAATTTCTTACATGGGCAACTCTCCACTGGTGGGAGTTTGACAGATCTTTAAGTGCAGAAGTGCATTATCCTGCAGGGTGACTTCATAAAGTACCTTGATTAATATACTGTGTTTACTTTGGGGGAATTTGAAAATAAGATGTTTTTTGTTATGAAAAAAAAGTTTTTGAAAGGATTTTCTTTGAACCCTAAAAAAATTGTAACTTTCTAAAACAGAGAGATTAGAAAACATTTTGTTGTATAGTTCATTTTCTGTGACTTTATTTTATTTAAAAAATTGTTCTAGAAAATCTATTTTTATTTCATCTATTTTCACATTTCTTAATTTATTTTTAACCAGTACATAACAAATAAAAATGGTACATATTAATGGGGTGCTGTGTTATGTTTCCATACAGCATGCTCCATTTCTTTTAAAGAAAAATAAATAATTTACTTTCACTTTACACATTTTGAATGAATACATGATTATTTTGTTATTTATGGGGCTCATTATGTTAGTGGGGAATAAGAAAACAGCTTTAATTTACAGAGCCATCATTTATTCTTTTTGTTAGCTTTATAGTAGGAATTTTGAGAAAGGTGGTTTATATTATGTTTGAGTTTGTTTATAGGCACAAAGTCCTGATAAAAACCTCTGATCATGCTTGTCACTATTTTGTTTTGGACCTAAGTTATTTTTCTTATTAGTGAGAGCATTAATCTTCGGATTTTGGTGGCTGGGCCCTCTGGTACACACACCTGTAAGCCTGGTGGATTGGGAGGCTGTGACAGGAGGATGGCAAATTGAGAGTCAGTCTCAGCAAATTAGTGAAGCCCTAAGCAACTTAGTGAGACCCTGTCTCAAAATAAAAAATAAAAAGGACTGGGGATGGGATTTGGTGGTTAAGTACCCCCTGGGTTCAATTCCCAGTAACTGCCTCCCACAAAATAAACAAACAAAAAAGTTAGATAATGAGTCGTAAAGAAAATATTATATTTCTACCCTAAATTTTATCTTAATAAGAAAGAGTCCTTTAAAAAGTGATTGTAATGGGATTTTCAGTATTAATAGTCCCTGTCAGTGGTATTGGAAAAATTCAGCTCCCTGTATCCATTGAGGAAATGACCCGTTAGTCATGACCTAGTCAGTCATTCTTTTGTGCATGGTGATTAATGGTGTTATCTTTGAACTTTGGTATAAAGTCTGAGAGAAGCAAATGTTTCGTTTTAACAGTGAAACTTCTGTGTTTGCAGTTGATGGAGGTATATTACCCAGCCTCTGTGTTTTTCTTGAGACATTTCATGTTTGGTTGCCTGACCTTGGCCCAGACTCCATTCTTGTAGTGTCACCTCCTTTCCTCTAGAGAGCAGGAGATAGGTAGAGGTGGGAGGAGCCACTGGATCAGGGTTTTCATGGAGAAACTGCTCCTTCTCTGCCTGGTGCTGAAAGTTGCTGGTTTTCTCAGGCACATTGTCTGTATCTGTAGTAGCCATTAATGATGTGCCTCCCACTGGGTATGAGGACTGCAGGGGGAGCTGTGGGATTGTCAAGGATGGTTGTCCATTGATCTGAAGGCTTAGCTTCATTGTTGTTGTTGTATGTGGGATTTGGACCTGGGCCCTTTATCACTGGGCCATATCCCCAGCCCTTTTGATGATGATTATAATGATAATAATAACTCTTTTTATTTTGAGACTGAGATTCACTAAGTTGCTGAGGGTCTTGCTGAGTTGCCGAGGTTGGCCTTGAACTTGACATTCTCCTGCCTCAACCTCCAGTGTCAATGAGTTACAAACATATGTCACTGTGCCCAGCTCAGGTTTGGTTTAATAAGACAAATATTATGGATTAAAATGTGGATTTTTATATGCATTATAAAAACAGAATCAAGGGCTGGGGTTGTGGCTCGGTGGTAGAGCTCAGGTTTGATTTAATAAGGCAAATATTATGGATTAAAATGTAGATTTTTATATGCATTTAAAAAACAGAATCAAGGGCTGGGGTTGTGGCTCAGCTCATGCTAGCGCTTGCCTAGCATGTGTGAGGCACTGGGTTTACTCCAGGGTTATAACACAAGTTATTGTGTCCATCTACAACTAAAATAAAAAACAGAATCAAGATACTCCAAGAGACTTCAAAGACATTTTGTCCTGGGGGAGGTAAAGAGGGTTGTGCAACCTAGAATGCACTCTATTTTACTACTTGTGCATTTGTTTGAGAAGATAAGCGTGGACTATATTGGAGGCTGGACTATAATTTTGTTAACGTTATTGTGACAGTTCTGTAGTTGTAACATTTTCAAAGATTGCATATCTTAACAATGGTATGTAATGTTTCCTATAATAGCTCTTCTGCAGGAGGTCTTTTAAAATTAGAGACAGGAAAAATACCCTGCTGTCTTATATTTTTCAAGGAAAGATTAGTGTGATCAATTTTGTGAATAACTATTTTTTGTTGTTGTTGTTCATGCAGTTATTTTTCTTCTTCTTTTTACTCTTGACTCGTCAATTCTAAGATGCTGAAAAAACTGAGCCTTCTGGTCGTTTTCCATTATCCTGTCTCAATGAATTTAATAGGCTTACTTCTTTGCTCCCTTCTTGCAAATATTTGCAAATTCATTACAGTGTTTACTTTTCTTGTAGTTTAACTTAAAAAAAGATTTGGACAAGATGTGCATGGAATGCTGAGAAAAAAATATTTGAACTTGGAGATAGGAGATGGAAACTTTAGGTCTTGATATCCAACTACAATTTGATTTTGAAAAGAATTACTATTTGATTTTTGAGCCTTATTTTTTTCAGCTGTTAGTGATGATCTCCAGCATCTTTGCAGTCTCTTTTAAGTGATTTTGATGGCAGATTATTATGTTATATTCTTTCATGTTCTAAAAGGTGGTGTTCTCTTGTGAAGAACCTTAATTTTGTAGAACATACAGGTTTTTGTTGCTTACAAACAGACAGGGAACAGTAGTTCAGGGAAACGTGACATCTGCTCAGCACCTCTTTCAGTTGTCACTAGAGCAGTAAGTGTACTTTTGGCAGCTGTCATGTCAATGATTAGTATGAAAGACTAATATAAAAGACTGTCAAAGAACAGCTCTCCAAACAAGAGTTGACTGAAGTTCATAGGGCAACTGAGGATCTCATACCAGAATACGTTTTCTTCACGTACATTTTCCACATTGCAATTTAAAATGCAGACCTGCTTTGTAGGAGGATTCTGAAGAGATGATCAGTCATAATTTCATATTTTGACATTTTTTTCTGAGTCAAAAGACCATGTTAAGCAGAGACAAAACATAAATAGCCTAAAGCATATTCTGTAGATGCTTATAATGATGACTTAATAATCATGTATACATCCATGGTGATACAAATATCTTTAACATGTGGAGACTGCCTATTTTTGAAAACTTATAGTTGCAAAATTCTTAACTTTGGGGAACAAAGTTATGTAATTTACACTAATAAAGGTGTATAACCAGACCAGATCTTGGGCTGCTTCTCCTGCCTCCACTGCTATTGGCAGTAAGCCACTTCTTTTTAATTGAGATACCTTAAAATAAGCATACCTTTTAAACTCAAAGCTGGATTTATTAAAGAACAGCTTTGAGGTCAGGCACAATGGGCACCCTCCTGTAATCCCAGCTACTTGGGAGGCTGAGGCAAGAGGATCATGAGTTCCAGGTCAGTCTGGACAACATAATGAGACCCTGTCTCAAAAGAAAATAAAAAGGACTGGTAGAACACCCCTGGGTTCAATTCCCTACACCACAAAAATAAATATATAAAATATAAATAATAACTAAATTGATTAAAAAATTTAAAAAAAGAACAGCTTTGAGGAGAAGGTGTATGTACTGTGTCTCACCCAGCATTCTCCTTGAGAATGCACAGGAGAAATTTCTTTTTGGTAATAGAAATAGTTGTGGCTTTCTTGTTATTTGTGTATGCTCATTAAAAGGAATCCCCTCCTTCTTGAGGCTGCCAGAATTTTCACAGCATCTGTGATTTACATCTGCCCACAGTGAAAGACCTCATGGTGTCTTCTTGTGTATTTAGAGTACTGCCTTTGGCTTCATCTTATTTTTAAAATTAATTTTTGCACTCCTGACCTAGATTATTATTAAAAAATAATCCTGCGTTATGAAAATTTGCAGTTGTATAGTACAGTAGTATAAAGTAATGAAAACTTTTCAGTCTACAAACTCAGTTCATGTAATTTGCAGATAGTTAATTTATTCTTCCTCTCTTCCCTCCCTCTACCCCCCTCTCCCTCCCTTCTTCCCTCCCACATTCCCTTTCTCCCTCACACCCTCCCTCTCTCCTCCCTCCTCCCTTTCCTCCCTTTCTTCCAGGGATTAAACCCAAGAGCACTTAACCGCTGAGTCACATCCCTAGCCCTTTTTATTTATTTATTTTTTTTTGAGACAGGGTCTCACTAGATTGCTTAGAGCCTCACTAAGTTGCTGAGGCCAGTTTCCAAGCAACCTGGGATCCTCATTCCCCAGTCTCCTGCCGGGATTATAGGCATGCACCACTGCACCTGGCTTAATTTATTCTTTTGGATTTTGAGAGGGAGAGTTTTGGTTGTAGACAGGATGCTTTTTAATGCCCACTGCTTCTTTTTATATATTGCTGGATTTCATTTTATAATATATTGTTAAGGATTTTGTACTTGTGTTCACAAGGGACCAACTAACCATCAGGTTTGTGTTGTCCATTTAAAATAAGTTAAGGATTCCCTCCTAGTTCTCAAAAGAGTTCATGTAAAATTAGTATTAGTTCTTTGTAACAACAAAGCCATCTTACCTGGAGTTTTCTTGGTGAAAAAGTTTTAAGTTACAAGTGTATATTTAAAAATAGGCGGGGGTCATTCAGATTTTCTATATCATCACCTACCTATTGATTTTAGTAATTTCTGCCTTCCAAGGAATTGGTTCATTTCATTTAAGTTGTCAGATTTTTTTCAGCATAAATTTGCATGTAGTGTCCCATTATTATCCTTTTAATATCTAATTTGTACTGATGTCCCTATTGCATTCTTAATGTTACAGTTTGTGAGTTTTCTTCTTTCTTAATTAGTTTAGCAAAGAGGCTTATCAATTTTCAAGGACCCAGCTTTTGGCTTGTTTATGGGGTTTTTTTTTGGTACTGGGAATTGAACCCAGGGCATTTTACCACTAAACTACATCCCCAATCTTTTTAATTTTGTTATAAAATAAAACAGGGTCTCACTAGCTTGCTGAAGCTATCCTTGAACTTGTGATCCTCCTGCCTCCGCCTCCTGATTCACTGGGCTTATAGGTCTGAGCCACTGTACCCAGCTTGTTTGATATCCTTTATTTATTCATTTTGTTTGATTTATTTCCCACTTAAGCTTATTATTTTCTTGTTTCTACTTACTTTGGTTTATTTTGCTTGCCTTTATTGGGGGGGTGCTAGATAATTGTTTTGTCCCCCTTTTCTAATATAGAGCTACAAATTTCCCATCTGACTTTAGCTGCAATCCATAAATTATGATATATAGAGATTTTATTGTCAGTTCAAAATGTTTCTAATCCCTTGTGAGTTATTTTACTGATGGGTTATTTAGAAGTAAATTCTTTATTTTTCAAATATCCAAACACTTGGATATTTACCCAGCCTTTTTATTATCAAAGTATAATTTGATTCTGTGGTCCAGGAACTTACACTGTTTTTTTCCTACCTTTCAAAATTTATTGATACTTGCTTTATGGCCTAGTGTATGATTTATTTTGGTGAATGTTCAATTGAGAATAAGATGGCATCTCTTGCCAGGCTGAGTTATGGGAGGCTTTGCTTGTGCTTTTTATGTGGAAGGGGTTCTGTGGTGCCCCCTCCCAGGTGTAATTGATTGCAAAGTCTGAATAGTGCAACAGGGAGGTGTCTGTAGTTTCTGAAAGGAAGGTTACTAATTGGTTCCTTTCTCAAATTGTCAACTCACTAGCATGCTTTGGGCGGCTCCAAAAATGATGGGAATATGATTTCTTACTAAAATTAAAATTTCCAGCATTAGTTTTTTTGTGTAACATATACAGATTCTGGAGATGATAATTTCACTGTCTGATGAACTCAGACAGTTTTGTGAAATGACGATTTATCCACAGCACATTTTCCTATGAAAACAAATACTAAAATTTGATGCCTTGAGCCTGTTCTGTCTTAACATTTTATAGCTGGAGGGAGGCTTGTGGTTTGAAACACCCTAGCATAGTTAGGACCCAAGTTATCATCGTGTTCTCTTACAGAATTTAGACCAGCCAGGGACTCTACCAAATCAATACAACTACTTGGCAACATGAATTATGTTTTGTTTTATGAGACTATTGACTAACCACATTTCACTCATCTCTAGATGTTGGATTTAAAACAACAGACACAAAACACTTTCCTTGTAGTACTTTGTGATAGATTTAAGATCATGTCAAATCATACTATAACCAAAATTAACAATTAATCAAATCTTATTTAGCACACATTAGGATGAAAAAAAGACAAAAAAAGAAGCACTTCTGTGAAAACTGAATTTCAGGGCTGGGGCTATAGCTCAGTGGCACAGCACTTGCCTAGCCTGTGTGAGGCACTACACACACACACACACACACACACACACACACACAGGCATTCTATCCATCTACAACTACAAACATTTTTTAAAAATTGAATTTCAATTAGTCTTTGAATTATTTAACTGCATAGTTGAAAGTCTTAGAATATTTCCTATATTTTGGGGAAAATTTGGTCACCTAAAATTTTCTTTGGCTTTTGATGTAGTTGCATATATTTTCTAGGCTCAGAAGTTCTCAGTTTGAACAGTCTAGGATTTCTACATCTGCATATTTATTTATCCAGAAGGGCATGATTTCTAAAAGATTCAAGCTGGTACAGCTGTCAGAAGGATCTTAAAAGTATTTGTAATATAACTATAGTTTTGTTCTGAGATATTCTATCAGTGATAACTTAGGTCAGGATATAGCCCTAAGAAATTACTTTATTGATCATTTTAAGGAACACACTAAAATTCTTTATGAATTACTCTTTAGTTCTTATTCAGGCTATAAAACATATTAATATTCTCCAAAACATATATTGGACAGCCTCGAGTTCTGGTAGGAGAAGGGGTTAGGGGGATTCTTGGATGTGGTTTTTATTGGAAGGATTTTTCCTTCTTTCCCTCATCCTTTTACATTTAATCTGTCCCTGGGGATGGATCTCAGGGAGTACATAGCAGCCAGGAGTGAAGCACAATGAGCTACTTGGACTGCTGTCAGATTACTTTCCGGCTTCTCTAGGAGTTGTTCACTACATAATAAAGTTAATTTGTTGTGTGTAACTTCCTTAGTGTATTTTTAATTAAGTGGAAACTTTTTGGGCACTTAGTTGTTAGAAGGGTTTGCCACAATAAACTAATCTATGTTAAGTTATAATATTTAGAGATGTTTAGCTTCCATTTTCCATGTTGAATACATGAGATTCTCATAATGATTTAAAAATTGCTTTATATGTTATAAAAAGTAGACTGTTGTCAGCATTTTAAGGATTGTGTATGAGGATAATTCGAGAATTTTGCCTGATGTGAAAAACCAGGATGTTGCATTAAATATGGCAAGCTATTTGTGAAATTAATGTACTCATGAAATTTTGGATTTTGAAATTGTTACCTCCAGGTAATAAAAAAGAAAAGACAAGCATAGAAATGGTTCTATTCTGCTGGGCAATAAAAACTGTTTTCTGGAGTTCGAAATTGATATCACCTTAATGGAGAATACTTAGGAATAGGTAACAATGAGCCATACTTACTGTAAGCTGATCAGTAGCATTAGGACAAATGGAAGCATGTCATTTTAAGGTGGATAGGTACTTGGTCCAAATTTCTGTGCTTTCATTGCTCATCTGTTAGGACACATTTCAGGATTGAAGAGAAGTTTGCTGCTTTTTCTAAAGTACTACTATGTCATTGCAGTCTGTGGAAAGATTTAGGATGTGGGTATTAGGTGGCTGATAATATGACTATTTTTCTAGTCTATGAAAATATTCAGAAATGATATTTATTGTCAGAATCTTTAGACATTTTATTTGCTGTTAAATGGTTAGGTTTTCTGAGGCATGTTTATATGTATTTGAAGCACTATGTAATTTCATTAAATATTCAAGAGCCTAAACTTGAGAGTGTTTTCTAAAAATTGTTTTACTATAAGTTCTTCACTGAGAAAAATGGAGAAGTGAGGGCTTTTACTTTGCACTTTTCTTACCTATAGATCCATTCTACATACTACTCAATGTTGAAATGCTTAGGATCTAATGGAGCAGACATATTATACTTGGTCTTTGATCCAGAAAGCATTGCAAGGGTCTTGTGTTGTTTCATGGCTAACATTGTTGAACTTCCCATTTCAGATTTTAGGTGCCACAAGGGCCTGTGCCCAGTAAAAATGATAGTGCACATGGCTGGAGAGATTAGAAGGGGTGTGTGTGTGTGTGTGTGTTGGGTTGAAAACTTTTGTCACAAGTCAAATTCTCAAACAGGAGAGGGTTTCACAACAGGGTTGGAAGCATTGTATTCTGGTAACAGTATATGTAGGACTGGGCATACAGAGAGGAAAGGCAGGGGCAGAAAGAAAATCTTAAAGGCTTCAAAGTACTCGTAAACCATCATGTATAGAAATTTTGATTTTTATTAATTAAAAAAAGCACAGCAATCTCTCTTCTTGTTGTGTTCAGACTTGCTTAATTTAAATGAACTTCGATCCCTTTCCAAAATATGAGGTGATAGTTCTTTTTTGTGTTTAAGCAGTCTGGAAGGACTGATTGACCTGGGGTCTTGTAAGGATTGCCATGCCTTTCCAGAGGTGGGTTGCACAGCATTGTTTTTATGTTGTCTGTCATGGTCAGCCTGAGGAACTGACAAGATGCTGCAGAAGACATTAGAACATACAGACAGCCCTTCCCAAGGTCTGGGGAGCTCAGGCAAGAGCAGGCTCACGCCTGCATGCCCATAGCAGCTGCTTTCCTTAGATGTGGTTTGTGCTCTCCAGTTTGCAGGAACCCACCCATCCATCCTGCCCCTTTCATTTTCTCCTTTGGCTCCTATAGGATTATGAGCTTGTGACTCTGGTGCCAAGGTATTTACTTATGCTTCTTAGAATGATGGAATAACCCACCCTGCACACTGTGTGAAGTGGAATAGGTGGTGTGATTTTTGTGCTCTCAAAGGACAGTATAATATTAAGAGTACAGGGCTCGCCTTTACTTCACAGGGTAAGGGACCAGGACAATTCATTGCTCAAGCTCACCCAACTCATTAGTGGCAGGGTGGAAGCTAGAGTTGATTCCCAGTCCGCAGAAAAGTGGGGAAGTTCTGGCAACAGGGGTCTGTGAGACAGTGTGGCTTGAGAAGTCCCTGGCAGGTCCCTGTTCAGGGAGGAGAATATAAAGAGGTGATACTGGCCTTCGCTAAACAAAGGGGAGAGAAGAGTTATTGTTTTTGGAAATCATTAACTCTGCTCTCATCTAAGAGTAAAAATAGTCATAGTTGAAAGCTTGAGGAAGTCAAATGGTATGTGTTGGTGATTAAGATATTTTAGGCAGAAATCCATGAGGTGCTAATTGATTATCTATACAGAGTCTTAAGGCTAAAAGGAATTGCAACCAAATTCCAATCTAGAGAATTTTATGCTTAGTACTACATTTATTTGCTACCTGAGCATATAGGTTTAAAAAAAAATTTTTTTTTAACCAGAAGTGCACTCACAAGATAGTAGAATTCGTCCATATCAAGCAATTACTGCTTAGTTTACTAAAGAATTTGCCTACATGCACAGAAACTTGTTATTCAGTTATAATCCTAGGTTAGGCAGTGGAACTCCCAAGGCTGGTTGCCCATTAGCCTTACCTGAATTTCTAATTAAGTGAGTCTGGATGGTGTGGTTGGTAGCTAGTTAATAAGCTTCCTAGGTGTTTCCAATGCAGCCAGGATTGAGATCTATCAGTGCATACCCTCAGTGCCTTTGAAAGAGATTGGAACTTGGTATTCATGTGCTCCTGTATCCCCCGATACCTCCCCCAAAGAGAGAATTTTACAATCTGTTACACTAGTCTACACAGGTGAGGAGTAGAGACTTCTTTCTTTTTAAATTCTGGCTCATATAATAGCAACCAGTACTTTTTGAGCAGTGACTAAATGCCATGAATTATTTGAAATACTGTTAAAGATTTTTGGTTCATCTAATATTTTTAACAACTGTTTTTTAAGTACCCCTGTATTTCTCAGATATGGAAACTAAGGCAGAAAAGGGGTCAAGTAATTTGTTCCAGCTGGTTCAGAGCTTGCACTCTTCTTTTGGATTTATTGCTTGTGTTGAATGAGCTAATACTTCCTTTATACTCATGGTTAACGGAAGCCACGTAGCTCATGAAGCTGATTATAGAAGCTCTGGCATTTCTACTGCTTTGGATATTTTTTCCACAGCCTGTCTTTGTCTCTTGGATTATATCATCCAGTAGGCTCTGTGATGTGAGGGAGTTGTTATTGGAAAGTATCTCAAGGTCAATTCTCTTATTTTAGTTTTAACTGGCAAATAATACTTATACAAATTTACAGGGTGATAAGCCAGTTTTTTAAAAAATATTTTTATTTTTTTTTTGGTTTTCAATGGACTTCTATTTTATTTATTTATATGTGGCGCTGAGATTCGAACCCAGTGCCTCACACATGCTAGGCAAGCGCTCTACCACTGAGCCACACCCCTAGCCCCTGATGGCCAGTTTTTTGATTCCTGGGTTTAGAATATACTGGCTATTTAACTAATAAATATATACTCTGACTATAGTATTTTCTGTGGTTCTATATACTGTTTATAGTGATGATAATCAAATTATTTTAAATATTTTTTACGGGGATTAGGAATAAGGCAGCCCATTATATATATAATTTAATTTTTTTCTGGCAAGTTTAGAAATTTACTAGCAAATTTATGATTTTGTTTTTACTAGCAACCTTAGAAGTTTATGAGCATTAAAAAAAACAAGAGCAGGGGGAGTGTAGCTCAGTGGCAGAACACCTGCTCCATATGCAGGAGGCCCCGCGTTTAGTCCCTGGCACTGCAAAACAATCCTTTTCCCCACCCAAACAAACAAAACTTTGATCATATAAGAGAACTGAAGGCAAATAAGCAACAGTGCTGTCTTCATTGTTACAAGACAGTGGATGCTGGTACACACTTTTAAAAATAAGCATGATTAGAAAGGCTGTTTTAATTGCAGGGAGAAGGTCATAGATCATGATACAGTTTGTATTGTACTGAGTTGAGTTTTTTCCCACCCTTTAAAAAGTCAGTATATACATTTGGCAAATGGTAATATTAAACATCCTGCTCTCAGCCACACTTTTGTACAGGCTTGAGTTGTGCTCCGTGGTCGAGGGCTTGCCTGGCATGTGAGACAGTGGGTTCTATTCTCAGCACCGCAAATAAATAAATAAATAAATAAATAAATAAACAAACAAACAAATAAATAAATAAATGATCCATTGACAACTAATATGTGTGTATGTATAAAATTTTAAAAAATATTAACTAGGAAAATATTTAAAACCATATCAGATTCATTTTGTATCATCCTCAGAGCCTGTTTGTTTTCTTGTGTTTATTCATATTTTTAACTACACTCTTCCAGCGCTGGACGTGGAGTTTCCATTAAGAGTGCTGTTTTTGCCTTGATGCAGTGAGGAACTCCCATTTCCCACTGCAGAATTGGGAGCTGTGTGCTTGTGCTGGCAGAGTGCACTCTGCTGGCAGCTCTGTGTTTTAACAGCAGCGAGAGACCTGTCACCAAAGTACTTAAGTGGGAGTGAATTTAGAGGGAGCTCTGCCTCCTAATTCCAGTCCAGGGGCTTTCTTCTGCCTGGCCCAGTGTGGGAGGAGCCTGCCTGAGATCTGTAGATAGTCCCTGAGGAAGCTGCCCGTCCTTGTCTTGTGTCCCTGCAGGGTGGTCAAGCCTGCAGATCTGCCGGCCTCCGCTGCATCACTAAGATCGATATTTGAGCTTATTTTAAACACAATGTACTAGGATGATGCAAAATTTATGAGGTGGTTGGGTTTTATTTTTTCGCCCAAGATGTGGGATATAGAAAGTTTTTAAACTTTTCTGACACAATAAAGCCAAGATTAATTACTATGATATAATTGGTATCTAATACATTTTGATTTGTAAAACATTGTTTGAAATAATGAGTAATCTGAGCAGAAGGAAGTTTATGAACTTACCTGAGACTGGCACAGACTTTAAAACTTGGAGAGTCAGTAATAGAAGCCAAAGGTTCCATGTTCCTTTACAGGCAAAAAAGCAACCAGAAAGCACAATAAGCATAATGATTTCACTGGTGTGTGTGTACGCATGTGTTCAATTTTCAGTGATGATTTTTTTTCTTTTAAAAGGTTTTTAATTTTTAATTTTTGAATTATTTTAAGTTATACACGACAGTATAATGTATTTGGACATATCATACGTACATGGAGTATAACTTCCCATTTTTGTGGTTCTACATGATGTGGAGTTATACTGGTCATATACTCATATATGAATATAGGAAAGTAATATTCAGTTCATTCAAATATTCAGTTCATTCTACTGTCTTTCCCATTCCCATTCTCCTCCTTTCCCCCCAACTCAGTCCTGTCCAATTCAGTGAACCTCCACTCCCCCCTTTTAAAGTTTTATTGGATATATTTAAACCAAAGGTGCCCTCTACCCCGCCAAGTCAGTATATGCATTTGGCAAGTGAGAATATCCTGCTCTCAGCCACACTTTGTACAGAAGATTGTCTTGGAAAGTGGTTTAAAAATGCTTTGTGATTTTCCATCTGCAGGAGGCAAAGGATATGAAGTTAAAAGTTTTTGAGTTTGAGGCCTCAAGTAGCTTTTAAAGCATAGAAGACCTGTGGGGCTCCTTTGCACAGGAAGTGAGAGGCTGATGAGTTCCACCCTAAAGCTTTAGATGAGCTGAGCAGAGGGAACACCCTGTTGAATATCAAGTCTCTCATTAACCCACTCTCACTTGATGTGATTGGCTAGGCCTGGCCTTCAGTCCTCACTGCCCTAACATCTTCATGGATATTTATTGTCAGTCTGGCTGGGGTGCAAACAAAAGTCAACATTTTCTGAAGGATGCTGATATTTATTTGGGCAAAGCAGAGCGTTGCAAGGGATTACACATGGCATAGTTACCTGTAGGTGTATTCAAAGAGGTTGGGGCAGGGGGAAATTTTTAAAGACAAAAACAATGAAGACTGTATCAATTAATTTGAAATAATAGTATTTGTCCACAGTGATTAATATTAAGGGTAGCGTCAGTCTCAGCTGAACAGCAGTTTCTGGGCAGATTTTCTTGTAGTACTTTTTGTAAAAGATTGCAGTAACCTTGCATAAGACTGTATTATTTCAGTCTTGTTTTTTTTTTTTTTTTTTTTAATACCAGAGTCTAAACCCAGGATGCTATACCACTGAGCCACACCTCCAGTCCTTTTTATTTTGAGACAGGGTCTCGCTAAGTTGCTTATGGCCTTGCCTAGTTACTGAGGTGAGCTTTGAGCTTGCGACCCTCCTGCCTTAGCCTCCTGAGCCACTGGGATTACAGGCAAGTGTCACCACGTCCGGCTTTTTTCAGTTTTACCATCAAGCAATCATGCATATGAACTCTTCCTTTATAACCTCTTGGCTATTTTACTTTATTTTATTTTTTTATTTTTTATTTTTTTTTAAGCTAGGCTTGACTTGAGTGACTCCATTTTGATTTTGACAACTTTCACATTCTTTTAATTTTCTGTGACTGTGTTTACAGTGACCCTGTGCAGAAGCTTTGAGCCAGTTTACTACTAAACCTTGCAGTAGGTAAATGGTACTTCGTTTTCTGTATTGATGATGTCTGGCAGAAACTGTAAGGGTGAATGACTGGATAGCTATGGGTGAATTCCTGCTTACTACTATTCAAAAACCATTAAAGCCACTCTTCTTCTAGTGTTGGAATTGACATATTTAGAATTTATTATATACTTGATTGAAGATATTGGTATAATCCCCAAATATATTCTTTTCATAGGACTCAGATTTATAGTGATACTTATACTGCTTGATTTGTATCTTTTACCAGACACCTAAACTACTCACTTATTAGAAGTCTGGCTTTCTTCTCTAGTCTTATCATAATTGCCGAAAGCTTGGAATCCAACAGCTATCGGCTTGTGATTTGAGATGGGGGATTGTAGGGCTATCCCTGAGTATCCTGTGGGGACCTTGATGTTGCTGGTCACTTAGCTCATCACTCATGGATGGCAGGTACCTCGAAGGAGTATCTTGATGCCCTCCCCACAGACCTGGTCCAGCTCAAAGCATTCTCTTGGGGGTGGGGAGGGAGGGTGCCCATCTGCTGCTGGGGCATTGGAGAAGGGTCATTTTCCTTCACAGTCCTCACAGGCTGCCCAAGTAGGCCCCTTGTGAAGTTTAAACATTCCTGAGGGGTAAGGCTCTATTGTTTCTCTTCTTTTCACATGGTTTCCCTTATACCCTGTTCTTTCTGGAATTGTTGAATTCTTTTCTAACACAGGATGGGGTTGTAGGGAAGGAACAACTTAACTTGAAGAGTAGAATTCTGCTATTTTTAGAATGCATTCTCCTCAACTCTGAAATTGATTTATTTTGGTTGCCATGGGTCTCTGTAGAGTGTGGTATTGCCTAATATCATATTCCTTTAAGTAAGCTTTTTCAAGGGTATATTGTTTTTGTTTTGTTTCATTTCTGTTTTTTTCTTTTTCTTTCTTTCTTTTTTTTTTTTTTTTTTTTTGGTGCTGGGGATCTGCTCTGTAGCCCCCTGCATGCTGGGCAAGTGCTCTACCACTGAGCTACACTTCCATTCCCTCAAGGGCACTTTGAATATGTGGTACAGATTTAGAATAAACTAATCAGCATTTTTAATAAACTAATCAGCATTCTCAAGGTATATCTATTGCTTCTCTGGTATAATACAGCATAAACTTCTTCCGGGTGCCCTCTCATTAGCCTGAAAAGTGTTTTCTTCAATTTTGTCATAGCATTGTGGCTTTTTATTGGGAAGAATAGTTCCTTTTTTAATATTTATTTTTTAGTTTTAGGTGGTTATAATATTTTTATTTTATTTTTATGTGGTGCTGAGGATTGAACTCAGTGTCTCACACGTGCTAGGCGAATACTCTTATCACTTGAGCCACAACCCCAGCCCGGGGAGAATAGTTCTTAAAGGCAACTGTTTTATTTTAATTATGGTGGACTTAGATTTATTAAATAATTTGGGAATGTTTTCCTGATTTCAGTGGTATATGCCCTGGCATGTATCTTTATCATAATTTTATTTTAGATGAGTCTAGAAAGTCTTGATGCGCAAAGCAAGGTGGCATTATTTCCAAGGCAGAGTTTTTTTAAAGTAAGAAAAAGCAAAACATAACAACAGTAAAGGAGTGTCAGGAATATGCATTAGGCTTATTTACTTGAGGGAGAAGTTGTTTCCTAACATGCCATGAGCTGAAATATCGGTGCCAATCCCGTTCCTTGTGTTCCCAGTCAAAAAAAAGAGAGACAAGTTTTCGCAGGAATGTCAGGTGACTGAGGGGCAGGTCCCCACCAGAACAGGCTGGAAGCTTTGCATCAAAACAAATACTCATCTCAGCTCCAATGGATTTGTGCTGTCAGTGGTTTGGCATCATAGATTTTCAGTAGGAATGGGCTCTAGTATTGTATCTCATGCCGATTTCATGGTAATTAAATCGTACGCATAATATACATTACTCAGCTGTGATGTGAAAGCTGAAAGTCTTGAACTTAATGAATTCATGGTTCAAATTCCAAGTTGGTTTCAAATATCTTTGCTTTGTCGGGAAAGGCTGTGGGGCGGGGATGCAGGGTTGCATGGGAAGCCCTGCATGGACCTGAGCAGGTCTAACGAAAAGGTGGGTGGTGATTTCTCTTGCACTCATAGGAACATACTTGTGGCCGCAGTTGTCAAACAAGTTTTATGTTTTCCTTGTCTAGTCTTGTTGACCTGCCATTTATTTTAGTCTTTTGATAAACAGGAAGAGCTTCTGCACTACACTAAGGGAATGTTTTAAGGAACTATTAACAAATTTGAGGGATGAGAATTTTAACCTGAAAGATTTAACTTAAAAAAAAAAAAGGAGTGGGGAGAATGCAAACCTAAGGCAATCAAGCAATCTTTAAATTTTTAGAATTACAGAAAGGTTTGATTTTGGGTCTCTTTTCAGACCACAGATTTTGGGTTCACATTAGCTGCTTTTGTTGCTGGCAAATTACCTTGTGTAGTACTTGTTTAGGACAGATGTGGCACTTAGTGATGGTATCAAGGTTAGACCTTGAGCATCAGCCATGGTTACACAGGCCTGAGAAGGGCTTTGCCCTAGTCTACCTCTGGCAGGGATCCTGTCCTCTGCCAGCTCAGTGCAACATGTCACCTTGGGGCAGGGAGCAGGGATAGGGTGGGGAGAGGGAAGGAAGGAGATTAATGTGCTGAGAATAAAGTTCATGTGCTGAGGATGTGCATTGTGTATAGCTTTTAGGTTCGATTCCTGGTCGTTCAAGCATGCCATAAATATATTTAACCTCCTCACCTTTGTCCTGAGATTCCCCTGGATTAAAATGAAATGATAATTCCTTTATGAAGTGTTCTTTGTCTTCAGTGTTTTCCAAATTTTTCTAATTCTTGTACCACTCGACTGGTATTTAAATTTTATAATGGGGTATTGTTAGTGAACTTTCACATACCTATGGCTTGCTTCCCAAAATTGATTTTAAAATCTTAGAGAACAGGAACATCATTATTGACTTGATTATATTCCCCATATCTCCCTGTATTTACAATGCAGTTACTTTCAGACTGGGGTGTGTGTGTGTGTGTGTGTGTGTGTGTGTGTGTGTGAGAGAGAGAGAGAGAGAGAGAGAGAGAGAGAGAGAGAGAGAGAGAGAGAGAGATAGATAGATACAGTGCTGGAGCTGTAACCCAGGGCCTTGTGCATGCTGAAGAGGTGCTCTACCACTGAGCTATACCCCCTTCCCCATGAGTTCTTGATTGACCAGTGCTGTGTACATGCCATCCTGTTATTTCCAGTTGTTGTTCAGGGCATAGTAAGTGCTATAGAAATGTGTTCTGTCATTAGTAGCCTTCGTGTGGCTCTTCTGTATGTTTGTCTATTCTTGCTAGGAGGCATCTTTTCCAGTCATGTGAATGGGCCTCAGCCCTGCTCCCTAGTGTGCTATTCCATTTTGGCAGCACCCAACTCTCAGGTTTGGAGAGCTGTTCCAGGCAGGTGGTCTGTACACCGCTTAGAATTCTACTGTTGCAAGGACATGGATGTTTATTAGAATGTTAAAGGGAAAGTTAGGGGAGTTTTAATTTTGTTTTATGAGTTGTTTTCAGGATCAAATTATGTGTTGGTAGGAATTTTGTCTTTTTTTTTTTGTATTGGGGATTGAATCAAGTGGTGCTTAACCACTGAGACATATCCCTAGTCCCTTTTATTTTTTTAAATTTTAGATAGAGTCTTGCTAAGTTGCTTAGTGTCTCGCTAAGTTTTGAGGCTAGCCTCAAACCTGAAATCCTCCTGCCTCAGCCTTCTGAGCCAGGAAATCAGAAGTACAAATTTTCTTCTTCTTAATTACAGGTGTGTGCCATTGCACCTGGCTGGAATTCTTATCTTATTTATCCTTAGGGGAAAAGCTGCCTCGAGTGTGTTTAATTTTCACACTGTAGCATCATAGAGTGGTAGAACAATATAAGGATATCAGAGCTAATCCAATCCCTTCATTTTTACACAAAAGGCTTTGAATGCCCAGAGAGGAAATGACTTGTGCAATGTCATTAATCATGTAGAGTCATTTTATTGCTTTTTTTTTTTTTTTTTGGTGGCTACTGATAGGACAGCCGCCCACAAGATGTTCTTGTCATCAAAGCCTGAGTTTCTTGTTGCATCCACTCCTTGTGTTTGTGAAGCTTCACAAACTAGTTTTGCTCCTCTTTTGTCCCCTCCCCATCTGATAATTTTAGTTACAAGTTTTATTGTTGTTTGAGGTAGTCCATTTCCCTAATTACTAGTTGTGTAATTATATTTTTCTTGAGTTTCCATATAGCTAATTTGTTTCTTCTTTGCTTCCATGCAGGGATTTTATCAGAAACTTTATTTTTTAGTATCCTATGGAATTTTAATAGTGCAGCAAGTTGTGTTTGTGCTGTGTTTTCTGTTTGCTTAGATTGTGTTGCTTTATGTCTTTTTTTCTGAGATACTACATAGCATAATTTCTTTGAAGGAATAAATTGAAGGTGTTGGTAACTAAATTTCAACTAGCTTATGAGGGAAAATTTTATAGGAACAGAACTAGTCAAGTCATTAAGGAATTAGTAATTTAACATATATAAACTTTATGTAGATTTTGTAAAGTATCTTAGAGTCCCTACTTAAAAAAATTCTCATTTCAAATGAATGTCCTGTTGGAATCTGACCAGGTGGGACCAGAAAAAGTTTGAGTCACATTAAGTCTTTCAAGAGTATCTAAGCACCAACAAATCTGGAAACAAATAATTAGTAAAGGAATTCGAATTGATCTTTGGCTTGAGATAACCAGTAACCTCTACCAGTGAATGCTGTGGGGTGCGTGGGCCTTGTTTTAGAGTTCCTGCTGTTCCATATGCTAGACTGGAGACTCCAGAGGCTGGGGATCATAGCTGCTGTGAACCCTCATCCAGTCCAGCAACTGCTGTACCATGGATGTTCCATAAATATTTGCTGAATGAGTGAATATTGTTACCTACAGACTTGTCATGGTGACAAATTATAAAATGTGCACATTTTCAAGACATTATTTGAAATGCTGTGGAGAGATTAGGCATGAGATAAAGTGCGATTGAAGACTGATGTCAGAAGAGAGAGAGAGGTGTGCTGGAATTGGAATGTGGGAGAGTCCTGCAAGTGAAGAGGTGAGGATAGCTATAACCAGCAAGTGGATTTGTGTAACAGCAAAAGCCCATGGACCGAGTGAGTAGCTCATGTCTTGGTGTATATATAGGGATATACATACCCATTGAAACTTTATCACTCTGCCTCTGCTGAAAATCTGTCCCCAAAGCTGATGCATGGTCCTTGCCTGTAAGATATCCAAGGTAATCAGATTCCAGAGCTCCCTCTGGTCTTAGGCAAATCTTTTGAAGATACCATCATGGATTCCTCCCTTGAATCCGGGTAGGAGTATCCTGGGAGGAGAAGGGAGCCCCACCTCTGGCAAAAGCAATCTGAGGAGACATTGGGCCTAGGCCCCCTCCACCCTTCTAAGTGGCTGTGGTCTAAGCCACTCTTGGAGCACTGCTGTCTGGTATCCTGATGATGTGGTGCTGTGGGACTCTATCCTGGAACCCTCGCAGCGTGGGCTGCGCTGGGTTTCAGTACAGGGGTCACAAGGTACAACTGGATGACTGTTTGCCCAGACTTACAAAGAGGAAGTCAGAGGTAGGTGAAAAGATCTCTGTCCAAATTTTCTTCTTAATTGGCTTAGAAATATTTCTTCTGATTCAGTCATGTTTAGGATAGCCAAGTATAAGGAATTATTCCTGTATGGTTAAGTAATTTGAGAGAATTTTTTTTAAATAGGAAAAAATCAAGAGGTGGTTTTTGGATTAAGTAATGTCAGTGGGTGATGGGAGCTGCTTTGAAGTCAAATTTTTGTTTTAGAATTCAAAGCCATTTAGAATTTATCATATTTCAGTGAGGTTTTCTTTCCAGGTCAGAAGAATTCCTTTTGTTGTCAGCTTCTCTTTCTTGTTTGCTAGTTGGAGAGTAAATATGTGAGGGTAGGTTTTTCTTATGTTACATTGGATGAGTAACTTTAAGGATCTCCTTGTATTATTTCATGTATATATGTACAGATATGGGTATATACACACACATACACACACATGTGTGCATATGAAACAGTTAACATTTTAGTTAGCTTTAAAATATGTCATGCAATATAGGAGTTGTTATCTTGACTTCATGGATACTGTTGGTTCCAGAGGTACAGATGAGTTTCTACTTTGAGGTTTCCCTGCCCCTATTTTATGTTTATGATTGTTTTTTCTACAACTGTGAATCCATTGCTGCCTGGAACGTGACCGGAATTAATGTTTCTTCAATCTATTTATCTTTGACAGGTGTAAAGCATTCCTTTCCCATATTGAAGTTATTCAAGTATATTACCTGCTGGGGGGGGGGACTATTTTCATTCTCCTTTTGTTCTATTCTCATTTTTAAGTCTTTTATCTTGGTTGATGCTTCAGTTTCTCCCTTCCACATGGCAAACCGCTTAGATGGTCCTGGAAGAGGCCGTAGCACATTTTAAAGATATTGGCAGGGATTTCCACATTGCAGTAACATCGGAGCCTAAGCACCCCTTGTTTTGCTCTTCAGCTTTAGTTACATCTCAGAGAATTCAAGTTTCCTCCATGTATAAAATGGAGCTAAAGGCATTTACCTTACAGGATTGTTGGGGGAAAAAAAAAAAGGTCACTTGTGAAAGGAGTGGCACAGAAGTGTTTGATACTTGGTACTGCTGGACTTCACAGAGTACATATGAAGGAATGCATTGGGGTGGGAGGGAGCACATTGCCAGCTGTCTTCTTTCAAGGTACTGATGGTTGCAAAGCTTACAGAGAGAAATTTTGAGCTCTGGAGTAGGCCAACCTTTAGGTCCACTTTTTTTTTTTTTTTTTTTTTTTTTTTTTAAACAGGACTATGCTTGGTATATTGCATATCTAGTACCTCAGGTATTTCCTTCCTTCAGTGAAGGCTTTGATTCACCCAAGCTGCCTCCTACACCCTTGCATCTTATTCCATTTGCCAGGACTAGAGGAGGGGAGCTTGCTTGGCTAAGGTGGGATTGTTTTTCTTGTTCTTCTCCAGGGATATGGGCACATTTCAGGTGTCAACTCACATCTGCTTGGAGCTCCCGGCCACTCAGGCTGGGACTCACCTCTGTGGGTGAGAATGAAGGTGTTCCCACTCCAGTCTCCGCTCCTGATTGCAACGGGAAGATATCTGGATGTTTTCTTTCCCTTCATCTTAACTGTTTTCTGGAATGTCAGCTAGAACAATCACACAACATTTCCTGAGCCAGCTTGAAGAGGCAGAGTATGAAGGGGGAATGGGGAGGCATTGATCTTGACACAGCACGGCATGTCTATGTCGTTTTTTTTGGCAGTTAGGAGAGTACAAGCCTGTGTTTGTTGATTAAGTTCTCTGAGAAGAGCTTGTGTAGTAAATTCTTTCCTTTGCCCAATAGGGTGATTATTTTTATATATTTTTTTGTAGCACACACTATTTATACAACACAGTGTTTTGTTCTTTGTTCTGTGCTATTTAAAAAAAAAAAAAAGAACAAACTAAAGATGGCCCCTGCCTTTGGGGATTTTTATCTGTGTGTGTATGTGTGTGTGTGTTGGGAAATGAGAAAAAACCACCACACATATACAAGGAAGTAGACTATTCAGTGACAGATCTGTGGTCTAGATAAGCAGGTTAGCACTAGGGCACATTTTACTGAGGGCGTAGGTTTTTTTTGAACTAAATTTAGAAAAAATGCATATAATTGGGATAGCTTTAAGATGTGAGAATGAAATCATTGTAGATGTGTGGAAGAGAATGAATAAGAAACATAAGAATTAATCACTTTGGGGCTGGGGATGTGGCTCAAGCGGTAGTGTGCTCACCTGGCATGCGTGCGGCCCGGGGTTCGATCCTCAGCACCACATAATATTTAAAAAATAAATATTAAAAAAATTCTCTCTCTCTCTCTCTCTCTCTCTCTCTCTCTCTCTCTCACTCATTCACTCTCTCTTTTTAGAAAAAGAATTAATCACTTAGCTGATATTTATTGAGCATCTACTTTGTCTTAAACACTATTCTGGGTGCTTGGGGTTTATCAGTAACAGAACAAAGATTCATATATGACAGGGTAGTAACTGAGGCCTGACTGGGAGGATGGAGAGACTGATTTTGGGAACCCTGAAAGGCAGGCTTGGAAAGCGTTTTTTGAGTGCTTGGGTATGGACATTGGACTTTGACCTTTAGAATGTAGTAAGTCACTGGAAATGACCCATATTACAGGACAGTGACATGATAAAAGGGTATTTTGTGACAATTTATATGGTAACTAGATGCAGGCCAGGATTAAAGGATAGGATTCTTGAAGTGGGAAGATAAGTTGGAGAGTAATTATATTATTGAGAACAAAAGATGAAGGAATGAGTTATTTAAGGTGACCAAAAATCATATAAATTTAATATGGAAAGTCAGAAAATACAGACAAGCACTTCCAATCCATAGTACACTCTCTTTGAACTAAAAATGAGATGATGCCTTATATAGTATCCCATGAATACCATTTTTTGAATTGCTGTTTAGTGTTTCATTGATTGAATGTGCTCAACCCATTTCTCATTTTTACATGTATAGCTGTTTTCCTATTATGTATTATATATCAAAACATCTGATTTACTGATATTTTACCTTTCTCCACATTTTAAATTACTAGGTTAATGGATATGTATAATTTTAGGCTTTTTAAAAAAAATTGCATGATACCAGATCTCCCCTTCCTGGCGATGGGCTGGAGGTGTAGCTCAGTGCATAGAGTACTTGTCTGTTGTGCACAAAGCCCTGGGTTCAATCCACAGCACTGCAAAAAGAAAAAAAAAATCATTCTCCCCACCACCCTCACCCCAATGTGTGTGATAATTAGTGCCCAAGAGCAGTATGTGGGAATGCTGTCTTCCTGTGTTCTCAGGGATGTTGGTTATTTAGTTTGTTTAAAATTAATCTGCTTTCCAATTTCTTATGAAAACTCAGTAGTAGCTGAGAGAATCGTACAAGGTTCAGCCGTGTGCCCTCTGGGTCAGCTTCTGCTGTAGCACCCTGGCCCTGGACTCTACTGCCACCTCCCTTAAGCCCTGCAGGGTAGGGGTGGTAGTGGCTTCCTGCTACTGCTTATCTTTTTGGAGTCTCATGTTTTCTTCCATCTTAGTCACTAATTCCTTATATTTGCTTCCCTCTGTTTAAAACACTTGGAATTCTTTGCATTTTCCTGGTTGTACTTCATATGATATTTATTCGTATGTTTTTATGTATATATGTATGTGTATGTGTGGGTGCATATAGAAAGAGAGACTGTGAGTTATTTTAGAATAAGTAGAGATACCATCATACTTCATCAATAGAATTTATCTCCTAAGAGTAGAATAGAATGTATTCCTTAAGTATCTACAAAACTACTATCACAACTGGGAAAATTAAGAATGAGTTCCTAGAATCACCTAATATTGAGTCCATATTAAAAATATCCACACTGTCCCCAAGATGTCTTTTATATTGACTTTTTTTTATATGACCCCAATAAGGATCCAGTCAAGACTCATACCTTGACTTTTGTCATGCCTCTTTCACCTCTTTGATCCATAATAGTTCTCCAGTTATTTTAGTTTATTATTATTATTATTATTATTATTATTATTATTATTATATTTTTAAATAGCAAATGAGGACATTTAAAATTTTTTTAAATTTTTATTTATTTTTTTTATGTGGTGCTGAGGATCAAACCCAGGGCCTCACATGTACGAGGCAAGCACTCAGTCACTGAGCCACAATCCCAGCCCCATATTATTAACATTAATATCAGTACCAGGGATTGAACCCAGGGCACTTAACTACTGAGTCACATCCCCAGCCCTTTTTATTTTTTATTTTGAGATAGGGTCTCACTAAGTTACTAAGAGCCTCGTTTAGTTACTGAGGCTGGCTTTGAACTTGTGATGCTCCTGAGCCGCCGAGATTATAAGCATGCACGACTACATTTGCCCTTCCAGTTATTTTTAAATAGTAGACTTTTCTTTTGAGAATTTTCAAGTCTAGAAACTAGAAAATGAACTAACTTTTAACATCTTAGGACATCAACTTCCTTCCTATCTATATAAACACATAAACATGCATTATTAATAGAGATTCTACTTGCTTTTTTTTGTATGTGATGGACCATTTGAGACCAATCTAGATATCAGGACATTTCTCACCACCTAAATACTTCAGTGTATATTTTCTCCATTTAAGAGTATTCTTTTTATATAATCTGAGCATAATGATCACATTCAGGAATTTTCCAGTTATGATTCTGTTACTTAATATGACAAATGTCTTAAGTTATCCTTTTTCACAACTTTTGTTCTCTCTAGATGCAGGATCTGTTCTAGGATCCTTTATTTTATTTAGCTATCAGATGAAGTAGACTCTGTTGTTTTAAAAAGACCATGTTACTTTTATCATAAAAACAAAACCCCAAAACCTTTCGTTCTTGATTTTGTCTGACCGTTTCCCTGTGGTGTCATTTACCTTGGTTTCCTATTCCTTTGTGTGTCTGTATATTTTTTTGTGTGTCAGTAGTTTTTGCCTGATTAGTTTGGATTAGAGGAGGATTCCTGTGGCTGCCAGAAGGAATAAAGATGACATTGGAAGGAAGAAAAAGAAAATGAAGACATTGGAAGCTGGTTTTAGAGGGAAAATAAGGAAGACTAGGATCTACCTTAATAAATTTGGAGTAAAATTGGATTTGATAAAAATATTGTCCAGTTGTAAGTTATTTCTAAATGGGCATCCTTTCCTTCATTGTAGAAAGATTTCCTGGCAGGCTTTTAAAAGAAGCTACTGAGGTCTTAGGCAGCTCCCAAAGTGAGGCGCCATGGGAAGTGAGTAGATATTTGAGATAGAATGTTGGGAGGGCCCTGGTCTAAAAATGTGGATTTTTACAATCCTTTGTCTGGGGTTTAGGATTGAAACAACTATGAAAAAGACTATTTGGCATGGATACTGAAATTTCTGTGTTTATTACAGGAGATAAATATATATTTGTGTGTTCATGGTAACCATTTTTAAGACGTAATAGCTAACATCTGTTTGATTTTAAAAGTCTGGGTAATAACATGTATCTATGGACTAAAACATAATATGTAGAAGAAACACAAAGTGCTGCTCCCTTCCCAGTTCTGTATAACTGGACTTCAAACTTTTAGCATGCATCAGAATCACTGGGAAGTCTTGTTTAAGTGCAGATTTCTGGATCCTGCCTCAAGAAATTTTGACTCAGTTGGAACCAGGTTGGAGCCCCAGCTTTGGGATTTCTGAGGGTCTCAGGTAATGCTGATGCACAGAACTGGACTCCTACTCTGAGCACCACTGCTTTAAATCATGGATGAGATTAGAACATGTAATAGAATATTTAGGTGTGTGGTTTTTCAAACTTGATTTTTTAAAAAAATAGCACAAACCTTTTTATTAAAAAAATATTGTATAGTGCTCCTCTTTGTGTACTCTATTAAAATGTAAAGAAGTTGGTGGAGAGAATTCAATTAACTCTGATGCTATGGATTGAAAATCCTCATTGTCAGTGTGAGAAAGTGCTGAGAAATAAATTAACCCATGTAGATTGGAGCACTTATTGGTTGTGACCTCTTGTCAGTATCATATTCTCCAAGTCATGAGTTTCTTATCTGAAAATAGGGATTATAAACCCTCCCCTGATTTGGAGAGTGAACATGAATGTATTTTAAAAATTGTACAACACATGCAGATAGTCTTACTGGTGGTTACTGTGTCTCTTTCCTGCTTTGGCTCCATTCCAAACTAACCCTGTGATCTGGGCTGTTCCCTCCATTTATATATAAAGAAGGGATTTGAGGGTATTTGTGAATTTTCTGTGTTGTTGTGGAAGTTATGTGAGCACCAGAAGTCGACAATGGCTTGATTTCACTTACTCCTAGGATCCTGTGTGACTCTGTGAGAGATTGTGAGCTAGTTTTAATGGAATAAAACACCAGAAAGTTATTTCCTTGAACTTGGACTTCACCTTTGGTTTCCTGTTGCCTTTTCTCTTTTTGATTGGCATACTAAATGAAGGCATCCACCCTTCAGTGGAGGCAGCAGGTTTGTGGTTTGCTGTGTGCTGTGTTGTGGTGGTGAGGTGTCGGTGTTGGGTGTGGCTTGGGGTAGAGAAGTGGGGGCCAGGCATGCATGTATTCTATATTAGTCACTCCCTGGTGCTGATCCAGGTTGTTTTGTTATACTTGGATATCAGATATGACATCCGATCACCTGTGTTTTCTACCTTTATGGAGAAGACAACAAAAGTGTGTTCACTGTTGAACAGTGTTATTGCAACAAAGTTGGAAATGAGTCGTATGTCTGAGTTTGTATTAAAAGACTTTTCTTTTTCTTTTTTTAACGGAGCTGATTAAATCAGGCAAAGTCACCTGGATCCTGTCTGCCTTGTAATGCCAATGTTTCATTCGTTTAAAAAACAACTTTAGGACATGTTTGAACTGTTTTATTTTTGGTTTACATAAATTGAAGTGTGAGTTACTGGGAGAATCTAGAATGAAGTATAATTCCTTTTGATTGTGCTCTTCCATTGTCTTTTTATTAGTGAAATGTTGTCTGTTCTATTATTAACAGAAACTTCAACATAATTATGTAATGTAAAAGGATTGATGGATGCTAACCCCTTAGCTGTGTGCCATCGTTATTTATAATTTAATGGAATTTTCCAAACTCTTTCCTGTAGATTTTTTGGTTCTCAGCATCATGTAGGTATGTAGTACCTTGGTGCTGCTAGGATTGTCATGAGAAAGAACTGTGCCTTTGCCACCAGAGGTTGCTTTTCCAGCAGGTTCTTTTGATAACCACTGCCACATTTCTATATAAATGGCTTGTTTTGTTTCTTTGTTTTTGTTTTTGTCTGCATCTGTTGATTAGAAGTCTTAACCCTGTTATACTGCCCCATGTGTGTGCTTTGTCTCCACTCTCTCACAAAAAGCTACTTCTTGGATACTTCTCTATTCTGTCATACACACTTATTATTCCACTTTCTTCCAAATGTAATTATGATCTCGATTAGATAAAATATTCAGTATTCACATGATTTTTCATTATTTGAAGCTGCTTATGGCTGAGCTATGCCATAATTACTATTCCTTGATTACTTTTTCGTCACAAATTTTGTTTTTCATGAAAAGAATGATGTTTATTCCTTTGGTTAGTCTTCTGTAAATGTACAACAAACCCAACCCCAGTGCTACAAGCTGTTGTGTAGGAGTTGGTATGCTTAGTTACTTTGGGGTCTCTTTCCACGCAATGTTGGAGTCTTCACACCTGGAGCTTCTGGCCTGCTCTGGTCTAGACTGGTCACTTTTTCTACTCCTGGTTCACAGCTGACATTTTGGGTCAGCTTCACCAGCTGGCACCACTGTACTGGGAGTTCTCTTCTGTCTTATGCCTTCTGTTTCATAGGCCAGGCCATTCTATTTGTGGTTTATTTCTTTTTTTGTTGGAACACGTTTTCTAGTACTTTCCAGAGAAATTTACAAAGAAGGTAAAATTTTCTTAGACATTGCATTTCTAAAAATACCCCTCTATCTTCATACTTTACTGATAGTTGGTCAAGGTATTGGATTCTAGGATAAGAACGATTTCTTTTAGGAATTTTGAAGTCAGTGGAACCTTATCATCTGGATTCCAGTGTTGTTCTTGAGAAATTCCAACCCATTTGATTTTTTATCCCTTCAATGTAACTGTTTTCCCCTTTGTCTACTGTGTTCTGATGTACGTTGGTATATGTATGTTTTCATAAGTTGTATGAGGTTTTCTGTGGAACTTTTCAATGAGGAAACACATCATTCTGGGTAATGATGATTTTTTGTTGTTGTTGTTATTTTTCTGTTTTCCCAGTTTTCTTTTTCTACAACTTATTGAGCTGTTTGATTTACTTGATAGATATTCTGGGTTATTATCCTTTGTTTTCTTTTTGAATTCATTCTGTGGGAAATATTTTCAAGTCCTCTCAGCTCTGCTGTTTAGTTTTTCATTTTTAGTATTGAGTTTTCAAATGCTTTTCTTTTTTGGTTTTTAATTCTCAGAATACTGTCTCCTTCCTTCTTTCCTTCCCTCCCTCCCTCCCTCCCTCTCTCCCTCTCTCCTCCACCTACTCTGCAACCTAGATGCACTCCTGTCTGAACTCAGGGGACCATCAGAGGAGCATCTTCTCAGTATCATCTTCTGCTTATGTAGTCTCTGGTTGCCAAGTTCTCTTTCCTGTTTGTTTTGGCCTCTCTTCCATCCATGGGCCTTCACTCAGAAGTCTGTGTCTTGGATGTTGGCTCTGATATAAGGGACACTAGTGTAACTTGGGAACACTGAGTTCAGTCAAGGGCTCACACTGGGAGTTTCATAGCAGAGTCACTGGGCTAGGCCACATCCTCTGACTTTTCTTCTTTGGATGGTTAGAAGTCCAGGAAGGCTCTACCAACCTCTTGCTTGGGTAGCATCAGCTCAGCTGCCAGCATTCTGGGGACAAGTGGAAGCAGAAGGCTAGATTTTCAGCCTTTGGTACATAAGCCTTTAGTTATCTCCTCCCATCTTCATTATGGAACCTCTACAATTGCTCTGCCTTGAATTTCCCAGTCCCCACCAACTGTTTTAACCTCCAGAAAATTAGCCTTCAGTGAGCTGCGAGGAGGAGGGGAGGGGGGAACAGCTACCGTGCAGAGTGGAGTCTCAGGGTAACTGGGGCTTAAATTGCAGCTCAAACACACTTTTAGCCAGTTCTGTTTCTCCTCCTGTCTTCTTTGCTGTGTTCTGGTGCTTTTGGTTCTCCCAATTTCAGTTCATAGAAAATCGGCAGGGGAGGAGGTCATATTACCTCCTGGTTTTCCCCAGAACCATGTTCAGATTCACTTTGTCACTTCTGCTAAGGATGTTACCACTGGGCTACCTGCTTGCTTCCTGGCTTCCAAAAACTGTTGTGCTTGTTTTCTTTTGTTCTCTTTGTCTTCGTAGGATTATGACTTGAAAAATAACCCGCAACAACCTCCTCCCCTTGTAGTTTCAGTGGGTGATTGGGAGGAAATCAAAATAACTGTGCACTATATAATGTGATGTTTTCACCCTTCATTTTTGTCTCTTAGCTGGTTTCTGTGTCCTCAGTTTTCTGATAAACTCTGCCTCTCCTCCAGGCCTGGTTTTGCTCTTCATCCTCCTCAGAATGTCTTAGGTTCGCCTTCCTTCAACCTCCTCATCTGTCAGAATTCAGTTCTGCTGCAGAAACACCCCTCACAAGTCTTTTCTAACCCTTTCCCCCCTTGGAGGTTATGAAACATCTGTGGGTCTGTTTTTTCTTGTGACACATCATGATCTACTTGTTTATGTTTTATCTGATAACTGTTTATTTCTGACAACTTTTACTGGCTGGCACCAGTACTGTTTGGGAGGTGGGGAGGTGCATGATAGTCTACAATACTTGTTGCTCCAGAAATATTTGAATTAAAATTGATAGGAGAATATGTTTTATTCAAGGCCAACTTTGAAGGAAGATAGAAGAAACTTACTGTTTCAAAAGTCCCATCTTCAAAATCTATGATGGAGAGCAAAGCTTTTGAAGGAGAAGAGGCAGTAAAGTGAGGAGAGTATTTCTCTTGAAATGTTTTCAAGCATTAGATGTGAAGGAGCTATTTCTTTTACCAGTCATAGCTCACAAAGCTCATTAACTTGCTGTATAACAGGATGATGCTCTTTAAAAAAAAATTTTTTTTTAGTTGTAGATGGACACAATGCCTTTATTTTTATTTATCCATTTTTATGTAGTGCTGAGGATAGAATCCAGTGCCTCACACATGCCAGGCAAGTGCTTTACCACTGAGCTATAACCCCACCCCTGATGATACTCTTAATAGAATTTGAGAGATTTCTAGAAGGCCGAATAGGAATCAGTCTTTCATTAGGGTTTTGCCTGTGTTGTCTTCTCTTACCATGTACCAAAATAGAATAAGCATCTATATTTCTTGGAGCTTGCATTTTTTAAAAGTTACCTCTGCTTATATTCTAGCTGAGACTTAGAGGTATTCCCTCACACCCCTGTTTCTCAAGGACTAGGCCAGGTCTTGGCTATGTTCTTTATCCGGATAAGAAGCAGTAATTCTTCATATGGCTTGATCTCCATACTTCTCCAGGCTTCCACCCATCTTTGGGTCAAATGTGCCTCACTGAGATTGGGTCTTTCTGTGTATCCAGGATCACCCCTGGAGTTCTGGGCTCAAGCAATCCTGCCAGAGCCTCTTGAGTCGCTGGGACTGCTTCCTGTGCTACCTCTCCCTGCTTTATTGTTAGAGTTTAAATCTTTCATTATTTAAATGAACATATCATAACCAAGATACTGGGTTGTTTTTTATTTTTTTTAAATCCACAGTTATGTCACATTTCTTTATTTTTTTTAATCAAGTGACCTGTATAATTAGTGTTTTTAGTAGTATATAAAGTGCTGTATCATTTTTTGTTCAATCACATTTCTAATTTTCTGTAGACAGGACACCAATGAGTTTTTACTTTTTTTTTTTTTTTTTTTTTAATTGGTATCAGGCATTGAACTCAGGGACACTCAACCACTGAGCCACATCTCCTATCTTATTTTTTATTTTATTTAGAGACAGGGTCTCACTGAGTTGTTTAGCGCCTTGCTTCTGCTGAGGCTTGTTTTGAACCTGTGATTCTTCTGTCTCAGCCTCTCCAGCTGCTGGAATTACAGGCACACACCACCACGTCTGGCCTGATTTTTATTATTACTCTTCAAAATTTTTTAATGTAAACTGCTGCAAAGTAGAATAAATAGATAAAATTCAGTTTTTCTCCACATGGGTGCTTGACTGTTTCCTTGAATATGCTGCAAGTCCTCTGTTTATTGAAGAGAAATGTGTTGATGAAAGCTGCCACTTAAAATCTCCCAAGAGATTAAAACTTTCCAGGGAGTAATTTTTCAGTGGCAAAAATATCCTTCCTGGTTTTTATACTCTGGTAGGAGGAAATCTTTTTTGTATAGCCCGCTCACATCTGCTTTTCTTAATGTAGTATGATTTGTTAGGTTTACTGATGCTCTCCTCATTCCCTCTCAGCAAAAAGTCACTTCCCTTGAGTGTGTATTTATGGAGTGGCATTTAGTTAGCATCAGCCTGAGAGAGCTTGGTGTGATGCTGTCTGTGTCATCTGTCCTAGCTGGCTGTTGAATCAGGACCCCTCCAGGGGCAGGAGTCAACAGTTAAATCTCAAAATTAGAAAGCCTTGATCAGCTAGTGGGAGCATTATAAACCAAATTTATAGGGTATTTCAAAGAGTAGGAGATAATCTCTGATATTAAATTCTGCTTATAAAGTATAATCAGGATTGAGAAAGGTTCATTGCAATTTAGCAATGTGGAGACTATTGGTGACTTGGATAGTTTTGTGAGTGTGGTGGGCAGGAAGCCCGATTAAATGGGATTTGGGGAGGGGATAAATCTGAGACAAGGATTGACAGTTCTTTAACACATGTTGCTGTCAAGAGAATCAGAGAATTGGTATAGTAACAAGAGTTTCAGCAGAAATTTTCTACTGTTATTTTAGCATGCATAAAAATAAAGCATTAAAGAGCTTTTAAAGGTTTAAAGTTGACATCTGACAACTGTTTTGCAGACTGTTAAGATTTTTGGAAACATTAATAGTGGGCTGGAGCTAAACTTCTAGTCTGTCGAAGCAGTGGGATAGTCAGGAACAGCTCTTGGAGAATAGGGTGCCTGAGGAGACTGGGTGGATGAGACTTGTGGGCCAGCCTGGAGGATCAGGTAGGACCCAGACATTGGAGGTCCTGGGCACTGTGTAGAGATCACAGTCCCGCAGGGTTTAATGGAGCCTGTGAAAGGGGAGATGCTGGAGTGCTGCAGGTTCTGAAGGATGAAGTTGTGGGACTGAGAAACTCTTTAGGTGGGGATTTATATTGAAGGGGTAGCTACAAACATTATAGAAAGCCTGCAGGTAATAATTTCAGATGGAGAGTAAGGTGGTTTAGGAAGCTAAAAAAACAGTTTTCTTACTGTATAGAAATGAAAATTGATATTCAAGTTAGTTAGTGCCCAAAAAAGCTTGCTTGGTGGGATGTAGGGAGACCTGTTCAGAATGGCCAGGGAATGATGGCTAAGAGACACCATTTCCTTGTTCACTCCCAGGATATTAGTTACTTCCAGTTTTCCCTTTGGAAACTTAATACCATTTGGTGTGGAAAACTAGGAACTAGGAATATAGTTTGTTTTGGGGCTTCTTCTCCTTCTCCTCCTCCTTCCTCTCCTCTACACCCCTCTCTCCTCCTCTCCCTCCCCCAGTTCAACAAATACAGAAATGATGAATTCTGGAGCAAGAATAGTAGTGGGTTCCTAAGGACTTCCTGTGTGATATTGAAATCAGGGAATACATGTGCGGTTAAAGAAGCCCCACAGATGAAGAGGATGACTGACGTGTGTGTGTGTGTGTGTGTGTGTGTGTGTGTGTGTGTGTGTGTGTTACTCTTGGTGTTGTGGATGATTGATTCCTTTTATAGGGGTCCAGATAAGTGAGGGTGTAGTAACTGAAGCTTATTTGCATAGTACTTTTTATGGTATTACATTTGAGCTGTTTGCTGTGCTGGTTAAAAAGTGACAAGGATTGGTAATTCTGCATTTTAAAAGTAAGAAGTGTTCCATTTTAGTGGTTCTTAGGCACGCCTTCACTAGAAGAGGATCTTAAGAATCTGAATTTAGTGGCATCACCCCTGGAGGGTCTTAATCCATAGATCTGGGAGGAATCTATATTTTGACTATCATTAATGTTTTATCTTTTTCTCACTTTTTCTTCAAGAAAGAGCTGTAACAAATTTGCCTTCTTAGATTTTGAAAAACAAAACAAAACAGTGTTGATAGAACTTTTTGATAGCAATCCTATGTTGCCAGGAAAGCAGTAGCTAGTGGCAGAACACAATTTAGTGTATTTCCAGTTGAGTATATAAATAAGAATGGTTGTGGAAGCTTAAAGCCAAATATGTTTCTTCCTCAAATAATTTGAAAAGAAGTGCGTTATGGTTTTAAAAATATATACCATGTAGGAGTTTATAAAATTTAAAATGTTCCTTTTTGCCAAATCCTACTTCTTAGTGATAACCACTGCACATTTTGGGGTGGGTGTGTTAAGTATTTTAACCTGCACATATACATGTGTATATAATTTTACCTTTATCAACATAGTCTCCAACCATGCATTGTTCTGAGACTGCTTTGTTCACAGCTCCTCTCCTCAGTATCTTCAGACCAGTTTGTAAGGGGAACTTTGAGGCACCAGGATGGGTGAACTATTTTATGCAGATTAGCAAATATGAGAGTTTTTCAGACAAATAATATATGCTGCTGGTTATTATATAGTTTTGTAGGTTGCATTGAGTGGATTAATAAGTAATGCATATACTGGAAAATGGGAAACCTAATCTACTTTAGAGAAGCAATATTTCCTATGCAGCAAATTTTGCTGTTTTTAAAATTTTTTTTTTTTTTGCCATTTATGTAGTAAATCAACATCTGAGCCAAGAGGAAAAGAATGCATGAGTGACTATAATAAAATAAAAGAAAAATTAACTCAATATGAAACATAGGGAGCTACCTTAATTTTTATTCAGTTACAGTTTTGTTGATATAATTGGCTTCCTTTAGTGGGCAGGCAGTTATCACAGTTTAAATTGTTGAATTCCCTTTTGGTTTTGCTAACTTGTTACTTCAATATTTATGTTCTTTTGTCTAGGATCCAAACTACTGGATACAGGTGCATCGCTTGGAACATGGAGATGGAGGAATTCTAGACCTGGATGACATCCTCTGTGATGTAGCAGATGATAAAGACAGAGTGAGTTCAAGTCCAGGGAAATCTGCTCAGAATGTATTGTTTGGGGACTGGGGAGAGTGTGGGTAGTTGAGAGCACTTTCCTTTCTGTTTTAAATACATTTTTTTTTTTGGTTTAAATATCATTTGTCTCATCCACTCTGGTATATTTTGCTATATAATTATCTTCCACAATCTTCACTACCGTGAATGCCAGGATGTAATGATTTTCTCAATATCCAGGACTTCAGTTCGGAATTTATAAAATACAACTTTTAAAATTGAAATATTATCAAAAAGGTTGCTGTGCTAGTACATCTATCAGACATTAACCTCAGTACCCCTTCCTTGTCAACTTGGGCTGATCATTATGACTGTGTTTCAGTGCAGGATATACAAAACCTTAGACTTCTGTCCCAGTGTTGGCCCAGAGATGGTCCATCCCAATAGCTAGCCTGAGCAAGCACATCTTGGGCACCCTCCCTTGTGGTGTGATGGCTCTCAGAAAGCTGCCCCTTTTTCCATCATTGCTCAGGTTTTTCTCTGTACTGGAACACTATCTTCATGTATTCTATTTTGGTATCATGAATTTAGATGCCCATTGCTCCTTAGCACTAACTCGCATGCCTCCTCCCTCACTTTTTTCCCCCCTCCTGTACTCTTGGAAGGAGTGAGAAGGAGGAATGACAACTCTCAAGGTTTTAATAATTTGTTCAGGATGTCTGGCTCTGCATACAGAAGTCAGCAAATTCATTTTTTTTTGTAATGAGGTGATGAAACTTGGGCAGGCTTGTAGGGTTCTTTAGCCATATCATCTTTCATGTTTGACTTGAACTGAGATTGCAGAAGGGCTCATGGCCACATAAACAGTTGCATTATGACAGCTGTATTGAGGTTGCTGCCTGATAGATGTGCTTCCTCATGAAACATCACTGTCATAGCATGGGATGTTACACCAGCCAGGTTATGTAAGGAGGTGGGAAGATGGCAAAATCCTCAGGATGCTCATTCTGATTCCTTCCAGGACACTTTCTAATCACCATCCCTCTATTTTCATCCTCTCTTCATCCATTTGTTCACTGGTCTGTGAGTAGGTGAGCCCAGCTATTGGATCTTGCTCACTCCTGCGTTTCTAACAATTAGCAACATGCCTGCTCAGAGTCTGCAGAAATCTTACATGCTTTCCTGAAATCTCAAAGAAAACGAAAGATTTCAGATAGAGATATTACATAAATTCAGGAATATTTGATTCACTAGCACCTGCCATAGAGGAATTTGTCCCATTACAGCTATTGTGGGCCAGGACACTGTGTCAAAAACTGCAGAACTGTTTGCATATGTATGATGGATACTGTTTTTCTTTTTTCCGTGCCTTTTCTCCTTTTGAGGCTTTTCATTTAGTCAGTGATAGGGTAACTCTCCAATGTTTCTGCAAGCCACATGAAGAGCACCATCTAGAGACTTAAATTATAGTCAACTTTGTTGTGGTTCTGTTCTAAAGCTTACAGTGATTACAGGGATTTTTGATGAATTTATACAGTTGCCCTTTCCCAACCATCATGTTTGAAAGAGGTGAACTGATGTCGTATTGCTCTTTCCTTCATTATCCTCTTCTTCTCCCTCTGACTTTTCTTTCCTCTCCCTCTCCTCTTCTTTCCCACTTCTTCCCTCCTTTTTCCCTTCTCCTTTCCCTTTTGTTATTTCTTATATAAAAATAGTTCAGCAGTAGTGCACATCTGTAATCCCAGCTGCTTAGGAGGCTGAGGCAGGTGGATTGCAATTTTCAGGCCAGCCTGCGACTGTCTCAAAGTAAAATGGGTCAGGGATGTACCTCAGTGGTGGAGTGCCCTTGTGTTCCATCTCTAGTACTACAAAAATAAACAAAGAAAACAAAATGAAGAACAACAACAAAGCGCTTTAACCTGAGGGGAAAAATGGTTTTAACCATTAATAAGTGATATACTTTTTTGGAAAATTTTATATCATGCTGATGGAAATAAGTTTCTATATCAAAAATGCCAGAGTACAATGTACAAAAGGCTGAAGTAGCTTTTAAATTGGCATTTTATTCTGAAATACTTAGGTGAAAGTAATTTCAATTTTTTCAATGATTTCCTAGGTTAAGGATTCATTTTAAATTGTAACTGTAAAATACATATGTAAATAAAATTAACAGTTCAAAATCAGAGTGCCAAGATTGACAGTATTGTTGGATGCATTATTCAAACCCAGAGATTGTGTGATGTGGTATGCTATATGCTTGTTTTCTATGGCTCTGAAATTTGATTCTGTTTAATCATCCTGGAGCGTTTTCAACTATTTTTGGCAGCTACTGTGAGTAAAAATCTTGACACCTGTTTTGCTTTTCATCAAAACAAAAACATTATACTTCTTCTACATAATACAGTTCCTCTAAAAATGCACCATATTTTGAGCCCTCTGGATGTATGTTTAAAATGAAGATACCCAGCCTTGGGGAGGTAGGATCTCTGGCAGCTGCATTTTGCAATTCTTCCCATCTCATATCTAGGGTCACTGAACTCTGAAATCATGTCTTTTGTGGGGAAAATTCTCCTAATGGTGCCAATTTCATATCTGATCACCATTAATTTGTAATATGAAAAGTTCTTTTTTACAGGGAACACATTAGGATCAAGAAATGACATTTCAAATGATAGCAAAAGAAAATTGAAGAATTTAGTCATAATTTTCTGCATTATCCTTTCATTATTAGAGGTCAGTGCAGAGAGCCCTGAGAAAGTGCTTTTTGTGCCCATACAATTTCATTTTCTAGGTTGTATTTAGATTTGTTGAACATGGTACTAGTTGAACATGGGTTGTCTTGGGTTCTTGGAATAGGTTTGATTTTCTAAGGCAGAGAATATTCTTCATCTACTTTGGCCATAGTTTTGTTTGTCCCTTCTCCACAATGCTGCTTTCCCATGGGGACCTCAGAGCAGGAGAGTATGCGGGCTTTCATGGTGTCTTTTTCACCTTTAATGTCCAATTTTCTGTTTTCTCAGTTGACATTTTGCCAGATGATAAAAAACCAAGAAGGGTTTTGTGTTGTCCTCAGCACCATTTAGGCCAACTGTGATGCTTTTGTTATGAGAGAGAGCTACTCTATTAAGGACTATTAAAATGAACTTATTTGGGGATGATGAAATGAGATCCAAGAATCTTAATAAATGACTTTGTTATGGAATGGATTGCTGCATAAATGATAGTGAGATTTAACTGTTTAGTTAATTTCTTTGAAGGCTCTCCTTTTCTACTTTTTAGTGCCTTCCTCAGAACTGCCAAGCTGTAAAATAAAGCAAAGCACATGCTTGAATGAGGGAGAACTTCTGGTTACAAATGTATAATAATTGTGTTCACATTTATGTAATGCAAGTAAATTCTGTGTTTAATGTAAAGCAGTCATAACCCAAATAACTAAGGTGTCCTCATTTTAGTTAAATGGATTATTTTAGTTGTTACTAAACATTTGAAATTAATTTGCATGTGAAAAAGCCATGGATGCACTGCTAAATGGGGCTCCCAGAGAAATGTATAATTTCTGTTAGGATGTGGCATCACACGCTTGTTGTTTTGAAATATAAAATGATGGTAGAAATCACATGCATCAGGTTGTGATCTGCCTTAGAATGTTTTAGTATAAATAATTTACACCAAGTGCTTTTTCTTTATGCAAGTTCTGGCCTCATTTCTATAAATTTCTATGAATTATGATGTCTGCCTAGGATATTACTTAAGACCAGCACATTATCTTTTGCTGTTTAGGTAGATCAGGCATGGTCTAATATCAAGGAATCCCTATGCCTTGTTTTCCCTTAAATGAAGTAAATGCAGACATCTTTATCTTTTGGTTTTGGGAAAATGTACATTTTAAAGCAACAGTGTTTTCTGCAGGCATATCTCATCATGAACCTTCCCTATTTACAGAAAACACTATAGGGAAATACTTACACATGTGTTTTTTGTTTTCTGAAACAAAAGGAGTAATTTATTTATGCATACATATACAGTCTCTTGCCGCCTGATGAATATTTGAGATTAAATAGACAAAAACCTAGTTTCAGCCAGGTGTTATGGGGCATGCCTGTCAATCCCAGATGCTTGGAAGGCTGAGGCAGGAGGATCAAAAATCAAAGGGTAACCTCAGCAACTTAGTAAGACTCTGTCTCAAAATGAGAATGAAAAACAGCTGGCGTGTAACTCAGTGGTAAAGTGTCCCTGAGTTCCATCCCCAACACCCCACCAAAATAAGATAAGATAAAATAAAATAAAACCTAGCTTCATTGTTGAATCAAAGCTAAGTGTTGGCTGGGCTTGGTGGTATAATCCTGTAATCCCAGCAGTTTGGGAGGCTGAGGTAGAAGGATTGGAAGTTCAAAGCCAGCCTCAGCAATTTAGTGAGGCCCTAAGCAACTTAGAAAGACCCTGTCTTCAAATAAAATATAAGAAGGGATGGGGATATAGCTCAATGGTTAAGTATCCCTGGGTTCAATTCCTGGTACCAAACAAAAACAAAATAAAACAAAAAACTAAGTGTCAACTCTTTCTTGAAAAAGATTGAGAATTTTTTAAAACCAGAGTGCTTCAACAATAACAATTAAGACATTATATAATAATATCTTAATTGTTATTAAGACATTGTTATATAACACTAGTTATTTTTTAGTTAATTCAGCCGGTTTAATAATCATCTGTTACATACCATGCATTGTGTGAAATGCTGCTATACAAAGTCAAATAAAAGTACGTGGTTCCTGTTTTCTTGGGCATGGTTATCTATTGGGGAAGGAAGAATTGAACAGTTACAAAAATTAGATGCATAATTATAATCAGATAATGATTTTGAACAAAAGGAATGGTACTATGAAAGATATAGCAAAGTACCCTGACCAAACACAGGTTAAAGCAAGGTTGGCCTTTGGGGTGGGATGGAGGAATGATCAAGTGGCAAGTGGACATGTTAAGGATAGATGAGTGGAGATGTATGTAGTGTCATGTGATCAGATTAACTTTTTTGGGGGGTGGTGGTGGTGGTGCTGGGGATTGAACCTAGGGCTGTGTGCATTCGAGGAAAGATTCTACCAACTGAGCTATAACCCTAGCCCTCAGATTATCATTTGAGAAACATGTTCCTAGCAGCCCTGTGAAGAATGAGTTACAGTGGATGGGGAGGCAAGAGGCCCTGGAGGTTGGATTGTGGGGTTAAGTTGACCGTGTTGGGGTGGTGGGTCAGGGTTAAGTGTTAACTTTCATGAGTTTGAATGCCTTGGAAGTGTCAGGTGGGGACTGAAGCATAGATAATTTAGAGAATCAGATGCAAATCTATTAAAACAGCATAAAGACACAGACTAATTTTAGTAGAAATAATTATGTATCAAAAAGTTTGAAGGGACAGAACAAAAAATATCAGTAGTCGTCTTCTCTGAGGGTAGGGTATATGACTAACTGAGGATTTTTTTTTTTTACTTCTAATTTAAAAAAATTTAAATAATTTTGCTTCTGCCTAATCTCAATATGAAGAAAGCATTAGACAATTCTAAATATAGCTTATAATAGAAACTTTAAAAATTTTAACTTTAGTTTGAAATTGGCATAGGGAAGGAATGATTTTAAAAGTTTGATAACTTGGAATTGAAATAATTTGTATAAATAGAGTTCAGTAACTAGATGACTTAATTAATTTCCTTCTAAGTGAATTTATTATTTTAGTGAGACTCTAAAGAAGAGAATGTTTAAATTAACTGTCAAGTGGAATATTGAATAGCTATTTAATTTAAAAAATGTTATTTCCCAACATTTAAACATTTATGGGTACTGGTTTGCCCACAGTTCCTCGTTTTGTGCAGGTGGTAGTGGTAGAGAATCTGGTAGGCGGCCAAGTGGCAAGAAGGGTAAAGATCCCTCATAAGCAGTACGGGCTCTGCAGTTGGGCACAGCCTGTGCAGTATTGACTGGCCCTCATCCTACCTAGGAAAGTGGTAAGCATTGCTTGTCTAGGATGCCCAGTCAGTCAGGAGAAGTAATATTAATCATAGGTGTGGTAACTTGGTTTGCTGCACTTTGCTTTGGTGTAGCTTCATAAGCCATGAGCTTCTTGTGCTGTGGAATCTGGAGCCTCACTGTCTGCATGTGAATTCTGGTTCTATGACTTCTTTACTTAATGAGCCTGGGAAGATGACTGAACCTCTCTAGCCTTAATTTTCCCATATGTCAATGGGAAATGATTGTACCTACCTTGTGAGGTTGTTTTAAATTGAAGATTAATCCTGTTAATGTTTTAGCATCGTTTCTGCAAAATTAAGGGCCCAGGAAAGGTTAATTGCCGTTGTCATTAGCAGTCACTCTCACCGTCACTGCCACCACCAGTGTCAAATGAGGATATTCATTCCTGGAATACCAACTTGTAAGACATTGAAAACTAGCAAATAAATGACTAAACCAGATTATCTAAGGTATTTGTTTTACATAGATAATCGGTTTCATTTGCTTATTTTCCCATTTCTATCAATTTGAAAGGAGCTTGGCGTACAATTGGTGCTCAGCAATAGTTGTTGGAAGAAATACTTCATTTATTTTTTTCATTCTTAGAATTTGAGGGTTCCTAGTATTACCTACCATCAGTATGCTTGTTCTTCTGAAACAGAAAAAAAGCAGAGCCAGACATGGTGGTTCATACATATATCCTAGCAACTCAGGAGGCTGAGGCAGGAGGATTGAAAGTTTCAGGCAAGCCTTAGTAACCTAGCAAAACCTTGTCTCAAAATAAAAATAGAAAAGGGCTGGAGTTTATAGTTCAGTGGTAGAGTCCCCTGAGTTCAATTCTTAGTAACAAACAAACAAACAAATAAAAAAAAAAAGAGTGCCTAGTTTTGTATTTTGAGTATTTGGGAACTACACAAAGACTGTATCATCATCTCCCAGTATCCCTACTTCCTCAAAAGTCATAGTAACATCCCACCCCTACCCTCCCACTGAGAGAGGGAGAGAGGGGTTGGGGGACAGACGGATGGATGACTGTTAATTTTTCTTCTCCTTCTCCTTGGGTACTGGGGATAAACTCAGGGGGCACCTGACCACTGAGCCCCATCCCCAGCCCTATTTTATGTTTTATTTAGAGACAGGGTCTCACTGAGTTGCTTAGCATCTTGCTTTTGCTGAGGCTAAGGCTGGCTTTGAACTTGTGATCCTCCTGTCTCAGCATCCTGAGCCACTAGTGCTATAGGTGTGCACCACTGTACCCAGCTTCTTCTTAATAATAACCATTTTCTGGACAATTCAGGGGAACTAATTTTAAGTTGTAAACAAGATCACATCATTCACAGAAGAATAGAAAGCATAGTACAATGTAACAGATTTTTCCTCCCTTCTTGAATTTTACAGAAAAAGAAGAGGAAAATTACAACTTGGACCCTTTGGTTCTACTTTAAATGCAGAATAAGTCAACTTATAAATAAGAATGTTTTGACATCATGTGCTACCCCCTGTAGTAGGTTATGCTCATACCTTATATTAAGGTAATACAGATTGTAGTGACCCCATTTTTAAAAAAAATGTGTTTCCCAGGTTTTCAGGTCTATTTCCACTTCTTTGGGATTTTTCCTGGCCCTAAATAATAAACATTCTAATTATTGAGTAAGGTTGGAGAAAGAAGCTAGCTTGGCTAGTAAAAAAGTGTATTTTTAGCTATATATTTCTATGTCTTTTTATATGACATTTGTTAAAATGTCAAGAGCTTAATGTCATGTATAATTGTAGGACAAGTTACATTTACTGGTGCCTATTATGCGCTTCACCACTGAGCCACATCCCCAGCCTTTTTTATTACAGAGTTTGAGCAAAGATTAAGCAGGGCTTTCAAATTTGGTCTTTCCTTCTATTCTTCCAACATTCACTTAATAAAAACTTACTCAGTCCTTCATATATTTGAGAAATAATGAGAGGTGCTGAGGATGAGCTAGTGAGCAGCATCAGGGTATTTTCTGATTCACAGAGTTTTTTATACTAGGAATGAAGTGAGAGTGGGATGTGATAGACGATAGAGGGGCAGGTGACACTTTGCCGTAGTTGGAAAGGACCCGTCACAGGAGTAGACAGGTGGGCTGGAGTTTGGAATGGAAGGAGCCAGATCTGGTAACAGCTGGGGCAGGGCTCTATGGGCAGAGGGAACAGCAGGTATGAAACCCTGAAGTGGAAGAAGGGTTGAAGTGTTTACAAGGAAATCAGTGTGACTGGATGCAGTGAGCAATGGGAGAGAGGAAGGAGACGGGGTGGAGAGTAGGCAGAATTTACAGTAGGGAAGACACCAGAGACTATTTTGATGATTTTGATGATTTTTATAGTAAATTCAATAAAAAGCCACCGAGCCACCAAACTGTGGGGTGATATCATCAATGACATTTTCAGAAGCTTGTTGTGAGATGATGGGCAAGAGAAGGGAACAAGACTTGTAAAGACATGATGGTGCCTGAGACCAGAGTAGAGTTTGGGGAAGAATGTGTGGAGTTGAGATATGTTTTGAATTGAAATTTCCAGAATTTCAGACTGTGAGGAATGAGAGAAGTCAAGGGATTAAAGATGACTTTTTCGAGTCTGAAGCAGAAGAAATGGAGAAGGGAATTTAGAGGTTCCATTGACTTGAATGAAGAAAATTGAAGGAGGAGAGAAAGGATTCAAAGTCAGGTCAAGCCTTCTATTGGTACATTTAGCTGGTTTTGAAATACTGATGAGACACCTGATAGAGATGTCAAGTAGGTAATTGGACATATGAATCTGATGACCAAGTGAGAGATTAGAGTTGGAGACAAGAGTTTGGAAATCACAACCATATAAAATACATGGTATTTATAGGCCTATGTGACAAATAGCATTTCCATGTGGCAAAAAATTGCAGTCATTCCAATTTAATAATCTTTTTTGGTTCTTCTGATGGTCCACACCCTTGATTAGCCCTTGACTGTGAAGGAAATATGAATGAATACATTTTAATTAGGAAATATAGATAAAATATTCTCCTATCTCAAAATATATGAATGAGAGTAAGATGAATCTAGATTTTTGGGAAACAAAACAAAAAAGACCTGAATTTAAAATACTGTGAAGAAATAATTAAGAGAGGCTATACCTCAGACTTGACAGTAGCAATGGTATTTTTAAACTATGTTCTGAAAATCACATTCAGTAAAGCCACTAGAAATTTATGACTTAAAAACCAGTTAATGTTAGAGTGGCAAGCACTTGACCAGCAGTCAGGAAGGGTTCATTTAGTATATTAAAAGCACACTGTGTGTGTGTACACATACATACATCCTTTTTTTTTTTTTTTTTTTGCGGGGAGGAGGGTACTGGGGATTGAATTCAAGGGTGCTTCACCACTGAGCCACATCATAATGTAAGCCTTTTTTATTTTGAGATGGGGTCTCACTAAGTTGCGTAGGCCCTTGCTAAGTTAAAAGCACATAGTTTAAATGTGGAAATTGACCTAGAGTGGGGGAATCATAGAGTCCATAACCCTGTATTTCAGAATCCTGAAGTTCTTTGTATCTCAGTGTGTCGCTTACAGCTTGACTTATTTTCTTGCAAAACATTTCTAAGAGATACTTCCTCCCAAATGGCCAGTCAGACGATGAACATGTATTCTCAGGTATTTGTTATTTAGCACTAATGTGTGGTGTCAGCGATATCTCAGTTGCCAGGAACATGAGATATAAAGAAAATGATGCTGCTATGGAATTGAAGCTGCATTTGCATTTCCATAGCAGCATCATTTTCTTTAACTTAGCTGGTGCCTGTTTATTGAGCATATATTCCATTCCAAGCAGGCCTTTCGATATGGATGTGACTAGAGAACATTTACCTTTAGGGATTCATTGTAAAACAGGAAGATGACGTTACTGACAAAAATATTTTCAGCTACAACAGTTTTGTCCCTTAATGATGTGGCTATGTCTTGCTTCTATTTTTTCATAGCATAATTTAATTCCAAGTGCTTTTAAAGCAAGAAATGTTCCATATTTAGTTGGGAATATTCAGACTGGGAATATTAGGAGGTATGTTCTGGTCAGCTTTCAGAAGAAAAATTCTTTCTATTCACCACAACTAGGTCTGCGATCCCTTCCTCCCAGAAAGGCAGTCTTAAATGTTCTGCCTTCAAAGAAAAGAACAGACAACTACATCTTTCACCACCTTTGTGAAAGTTTAGCTTTGTTTCCTTTTTCCAATCTGTGGCATAGCAATACTGTTCTTAAATACAACGCAAAAGAATTGCTCGGAAAAGTTGGCTTATGTTTCGCATACTTTTATTGCATCTATTATTAGAATCAACAGACATAATATTACTCTGTCAAATTGCTGTGTTTCCAAAAGCTTACTGTTTCTGTACTTCCTTGTAGACAGGGACCACACTTGGAGCAGTGCTGCAGTATATACCTCTTTGTTAAATACTGTCATCCTTAAATATTCTATGTTTGTATTATCCATCAGTTTTGTATTTCTGGTACAAGCTGATGTTTGGTTATGTAGTTTTTTCAGTTATATAGTTTCTTTAATGATTGATATGTGTTTTAAAAATAATTGTATATCTCTTATTGATGACTGAATATTCAGGATTAGTAGCTAAATTAAGAAAATGTTACCTTGAATGTATTTCCTTTCAATCTTTGGGTTAGACTTGAATGTTTCCTAAAGTATTGAGTTTTATGTGGCTGTATTATGAATAGAATTAATTGTATTGTAAATATTCATGAAATCCAATATTTTGTTGTGATGTATTTCTACATTTTCTTCCCCCCGCCCAGCCCCGCCACCTTGGGACAAGGTCTTGCTAAGCTGCTGGGATTAGTCTGGAACTTGTGATCTTCCTTGTGAGTCACTGCAATGACTGGCATGGCCCACAGCTCCTGGCTTTCTCATGACTTTTAAACAAACAAAACCAAAACAAAGCAAAAAAAAATTATTTTTTATTTTTTTGATGGTGCTGGGATGGCACTCAGCCCTCACATGTGGGAGGCAAGCACTCTACCACTGTGCTGTACTCCCAGCCTTCAAGTCTTATTTGTTAAATATTCTTCACTTACTCAGCATCAGTTCATCTAGATCTGAGATAAGGTATTCTTGTTGCTTTTGGAAAGGGCGTAACAACACCCTTCCTCCCATTTCTGATACAGATGAAGGGTATCCTAGATTCCTAATGAATAATGCTTAGTACTTCGTTTTTTTCTGAGTAAAACCTGTGTGTTTGAGTATCTGATCATCCAATTTCTCATTTTCTGGAGGAAGATAGCGTACATACAGCTAGGAGGATTGCAAGTTCAAAGCCAGCCTCAGCAACTTAGCAAGACCCTGTCTCAAAATAACAAACAAACAAACAAAGAAGAACTGGGAAAATAACTCAGTGGTAGAGGGCTCCTGGGATCCCTAGCACCCGCTCCCCCGCACCCCCCCCCCCTCAAAATTGTACACAGAGCTTAACTTAATAGCCATGCTAAGAGGACTACTGTTTTCAAGTAGTTGCGATTGGATCTGTCTTGGAACCTACTGGCCTGCTCTCTGTTTTGACAAGGAATGAGTTAAAGAAACCTCTTTGAACCTGATGTATTTATTCACACCCCACTGACTAGAAGGCGTGTTGCTACACCCTGTTTTACTCTTGACAAACTACTCCAGGCCTGTTTAACTGGTGAAGGTTGTTTTAATTTGGTGCCGAAGAGCCTGAACCTGGTCTCTGTAGAGAGCCTGGAGCTGATGTTGCCATATGCAAAGGCTATGTTGTCCATTTAGAATTACTTCTGTGGAATGGGCTCTGTCTTCTATTTCCTGCCTATTCTTAAGTTGTTATCTTATCTGAGGACGGGGCAAAACATAGGCTGTATAGTTTGAGGAGGGGATTATTTTACTTTGTAGTTAGTTTTGAAATCTGGGACATTGTGGATGTCACCTTTCTGATGGGTCAAGATGGCAGACAGGGTGAAGAGGAAGCCTGCAGGAAGGTATTACTCTTTCTCTGGTGTCTCTAGGAAGGACTCCGTGAAGGCACTGAGGTTTTCAAGGTCCTTGAATCTCAAAAGAGCCACTTCAGAAATCAGCAAAAGGCAGGTTGGTACAGAAATTTCTGACCGCTTTAAAGTTGAATGTAATACTGTTCTTCATATTTATTATATAATACTCTTTTGAAAAAGTTTCTTGAAATTTGAACATGTTATAGCTTTAAAATCATATTTTCTGTGCTACTAATCTGTAGAAATTCAGTATTCATTTGTGTAAATATATTTAATCATTATCACAAGGATGTTACACATTTCTCAATATTAGCATCTGTCATGTTAGAAGATTTTGATTACTAGTATACAGTGTTCTAATAAAACACAGTTTTAATGAAGAACTTTGTTATCCAGACTAAAAGATTAAGCTTGACTTTTAGGCAGAAACAAAGTGTTAGAATAAAAGCAAATTAGTGTTTATATACATTTAACAAGAATATTGTTCCCTAGGATTGGAGTTTATATTTCCTAAAGAATTCTTTCAAGCTATTGAATGAAAATGGTAGAAAGTGAGTGTGGCTATGCTTTCTTGCTATTTGCTTTATTTATGTGCAGAATATTTAAATTTTAGGCTGTTCAGACAATCTAAAGTTTATCTTTTAAAGATTATATTTCTTTTCTTAATGTTACTTTGGAGATACTTCGTAGTTATTAAGCACAAATAGTAGGTTTTTATAAAAATAATCTCACACACAAATGTGATCCCCCGCCCCTCCTTAGTTTATTTTTGGGTGCCATGGTTTACGTATGCCCCCCAGTGGTCTTTTGATAGAATAGAATTGTGTTTTCAATATTATAGATAAATGATTCTGAACTGTCTTCTAGTAATTAAAATTCAGCTCAAACAAGTGATATGGATTTTAGCTAGTTTATGAATGATATTTGTTTTGGGACTATCTATCTCTTAATGTTGTAGAGAAGTAGCCACAACATGACTACGTATCAATGCTACATTTATTTTGGTTCTTGCATGTCGGCTACATCTTCAGTAGTTTTAGTCTTTTCCCCCTCATTTTCCTTATTATCACAGAGAACCTTGACATGTTTATTGGAAATAAAGTCTGAGATAGACCAAATATCTGATCACTTTATAAATGATGTATTTCCTCTAGGAAAAATCACAACCATAATAGATGCTTGCTGCTTAAAATTTTTCAACAATTCTGATTTTATTTATTTATTTATTTTTATTTTTAGTACTAGGAATTTAACCCAGAAACAATTTACCATTGAACTATGTCCCTAATCCTTTCTTTCTTTTTTTTTTTTTTTTGAGACAGGGCCTCACTAAGTTGCTTAGGGCCTTGCTAAGTTGCTGAGGCTACTCTTCTGTCTTAGCCTCTGGAGCTGTTAGGATTGTAGGCATGTGCCACCATACATGCCAGCAATTCTGATTTATTTCAGTGTGAAAATGTTGTGTTCAGATTAATGTAACTTGAGCAAAAGCATGTAGTAAAACCTGCTTTTATGAAATCCAAACTTCTATGTAGAGTTCTAGAAAGTAATATCAGAGATGAATAAGGAAATTAAGATAATGCCTGAATGCACTGTTGTTGATTCAGTTGGCAAAATCTTTTCCCTTTTGAAAAAGCAACAAGTTCAAAACTATACTTGAAGCTGAAGGTGGAGGCCTTTTGTGTGTTGGTATTTGACACATGAGAGTTTAAATATGAGTGCCTTGTTTGTCCTTAAGGAGTCTCTGGCATTGTTTTTAAAAGAGGTTGTTGAAACTGCAATTCTGTGCCAAAATCCAATTTGTTTAATTAAATTCTGTGAAGCATTTCTAACTTCCTACCCTAAACTGCTTTTAATTGCTTTTAATTCTATTGGTGGTAATAATAATGATGGTGTTCAGCTCTTGTAAACATGCTTTTAAATTTTCGAGTTCCAAGCCCTTCTTTAAAGTGTTATCAGTTTTTCACCTTAAAATGAGATGTGGCTTTTGGGAGGATGCATGGGGATATTGGTGGTATAGGTGAAGAGCTTGTCCTGTGCAAAGTTCCTAGGTCACTTACTTTATGGCAGTATGTAACGCTGATGAAAAAGATAAACGTCATTTTTTTTTCCTCAAGTAGGAATCACCCCCTTTTTAGATCATTGTTCTCTCCTACAAGCCAACGCATGTGACATTTAAGCAACATATAATTTCAGTTTTGTGCATCACTTTGAGGAAAAATTTCCATAGAAACCATAAGTTCAAAATCATTGTTTTGTATACTTTCCCTGGGGGAAGGAGATGTAGTTAGAACCAGTGTATAATCATCCCTCAGAGACTTGTCAAGAGAAATGAGATCATGTATTAAAATGGAGCAGGGGGAGGGGAAAGGGAAACTAAGGAAACTGAAATATCATCTATTTGGCAGTTTGTTGGACTCATTAAGTAGGGAATTTAGTTATAGTGAGTAGGATTGAAATTCCTACCTCAGCAAAACCAGAACATGATTCTTCTGAAATAAATGGTTTAAATTCATACATCAGGATATATGCATGAGCCAGAACTCAAGGCATTTGATACTTAGATTGCAATTCCTTATCTGTGTATAGATACACAGATCTGTATGTGTGCTGACTTCTACATCTCCATTATATAGGAAATCACAGTCTAGATGTAGAAGAAGCCTGCATAGTCATATATGCTGACAAGGTTTCTTCACAGTGGAACAACAGTGCAGTGACACACACTTGTAATCCCAGATACATGGTAGGTTGAGGCAGGAGGATTGCAAATTTGAGGCCAGCCTCAGAAATTTAGTGAGACCCTCATCAACTTAGCAAGACCTTGTCTCAAAATAAAAAAATATAAAGGGCTGGAATGTAGTTCAGTAGTAGATCCCTGTTGGATTTCATCCTTAGTACCAAAACAAAATAAAATAACAGTGGAATAACAGTGTTAACTCAGAAAGTTAGATGCTTTAAAAAAAAAAGATTTTAAACACTGTAAGTTAGAAGTATAGTTTTTCTGTTAAAATCTTGCTTTTAAAGGAAGTGTACATAGAACTCACAGATCTCAAAATAATACTACCTTTATCTTGCAGGGCCTTAAGGTAATAGTTTTAAACCCCACTGAGACAAAAGGTAAGAAGTAAAGGAAATTGGATGGATTTTACATTTAAGTAATATTTAAATAATCTAGAGGTTCATCATTTCTGTTACATGTGAAGATAACAGTTAGGTGTTCTATTTTATAATCGTCCATGTATAATGAAAAATGGCATGCAAAAATTATAGTTAATTGGGATTTAGTTTTGTATACACAGAGTTATATTTTTATACCAGTCATTTTCTCCACAGTTGACAATGCCACTCTTGTTAATGAGCAAATGCAGATATGTCTAGGATAATTTGAAGTGCAATTTTATCATAAATACTAAAACACATATGTTCTGTTTAAGCGCTGTGTTAGAAAATTACTTGTTAAGAATATCTAATGAGTTAGGAATATACACCTTCTGTTTCATAAAGTGGTTGTAATCTAGGCTCACCCCCCTGCCCCCATAAAAAGAGAATATATTAGATTCCTAAATAAAAAGCAGAACGTGTAAGTGTAGGTAACCAGCAAAAGTGATTCCTACCCCTCCTTCATTATCAGAGTAGTTTCCTAATCATAATAGAAAAGGCAGTGTTGGCTACTAATGCCACACAGACCTAAAGGAGAAACATGGTTTTATCCCCTCACACCCAAAATGCTCTTGGTTAAGTTTTGCAAAGCCATCTAACTTTGTGACAAGAGGAATTAATAAAATTAGAAAAAGATTTATATTGTATCTTGGAGAGAATTGTATTAAATATTTATCAGTTTAGAAGCCAACAAGATGAAGGACTAACTGATATCACATACATCACCACTCACCTAATAGGATGGAGTATCCAAGATGTGTTTCACAAATATCTTAATAAAGGATTTAACAAAGTTAGACTTCCTGATTAGAGTACATGTTAGAGCTTAAGGGGGCTCCATGAGAAAAAAAGAGGCGCAGTTTTTCTAAAACTTATTTGACCAGTGGCCACTGACTTCACAGGCCATCTGAGGGTTGGTATTTCATGAACAATCCTTTGGGAGGTGTGGAAGAGATGGTGTAGGTAAATGCACAAGGGCATGAAATTGCCTGGCCAGCCTGGGGACCAGCTGGTGCTCATGGTGAAATGTGTTCTCTATAAGTTTAATACTAAAATATAGACCTTAATTTCTTGTTACTCTTGTTAACAAGAGTACTCAAGTTTTGAGTTTTTTTTAGCAATTAGCGAGAAGTTCCTAAATTTAAATGCAGTTTATATTTTCAAGGATAGCTCCTGATTTGTTAAATATTTAGCTTGACCTTATGTAATCAGATGAAAATGTATATAACACAGTACTCATAATATTAGTTTAAAGCACAAACTAGAAACATACTGTAGGTTTTCAGTTTGGAGTGAAGTAGGCTCACTTGTTATTTTTAGGGAAATATTGTGTAGTGTGTCAGGCATTAATTGAACTTCCAGTTCTTTACTGACATTTCTTTATTTAAGATGGTTTGGTCTGAAATGAAAACCATGTTAAAGGCTGAGATAACTTGAGGTTGAAGAATAGAATATTCCAGAGCATTGAAGATGTAGATATTAATGGAAAATGAAAGTATGTATAGGTGAGAGAGAGGATGAAATTAAACAAAACTATGAGTGTTGAGCACAGTTTAATCAAGGAAGAAGGTCTTCCAGCTCTACTCTTATTCCATATCTGTTACTCCAGATAGAAATTTTGCCACATCCTAATACTAACTGAAGCAGGCCCTGATTTCCAAAATATAGGAGGACCAATATGGAATCTTTGATGTTTTTTATTAAGAAAAACAAAACAAAACAAAAATATCTTAGGTCTTGTAGTTTTGAGGATCAGTATAATCTTTTGAAAGGCTGTGGTTCTTCTGCAAGCTACAAGGGATGTGCTTATTAAAACAAAAGTTTTTGGCATTTGGTTTTTTGGTATTGGCTAGATAGGGCAGAGGGGTTAGAGGGGAAGGGAGGGGGCAAAAGGTTACAAATGATGGTGAAATGTGATGATCATTATTATCCAAAGTACATGTATGAAGACACGAATTGGTGTGAATATGCTTTGTATACAACCAGAGATATGAAAAATTGTGCTCTATATGTATAACAAGAATTATAATGCATTTCCCCCCTTTCCCCCTTTCCCCCTTTCCCCCTAAAGCTACTGAGCTACATCCCAGCCTTTTTTATTTGTTATTTTGAGGCAGGTTCTCACTGAGTTGCTGAGGATCTCCTTTAGTTTTTGAGGCTGACCTCCTACATGTATTTCTCCCATGTCACTGGGATAACAGGTATGTGCCACCACACCTGGTTTTTTTTTTTTTTAAAGATAGAGTGAGGGGGGGGGGGAGAGAGAGAGAGAGAGAGAGAGAGAGAGAGAGAGAGAGAGAGAGAGAATTTTTAATATTTATTTTTTAGTTCTCGGCGGACACAACATCTTTGTTTGTATGTGGTGCTGAGGATCGAACCCGGGCCGCACGCATGCCAGGCGAGCACGCTACCGCTTGAGCCATATCCCCAGCCCCAACACCTGGTTTTAAAACAAAGTGGACTTCATGCAGTTGATTGAATAGGGAATACGACGTATGTGATGAAGAGCTGGCAAAACATGATTGCAATGAGGAACTGTTTTTGTAAAATTAAAAAATGTTTGAGCATGCCACATGGTTACATGTAGTGCTTGGTTAGCATGAATGAGTGCTCAGCTGGTGGTAAATTTTTTGTTTACCTTTTTTTTGGTTGTGAACTAACTGCACTGCAATTTATGTTAATTTGTGCTTTAGAGTCTTCAGTTTGGTACTTGATTGTAAGGGCAGGTAAGAGAGAAAACTATGCATAGATAATATATAACCAAATTCAGGATTTATTCCTGATATGTAGATTTTAGACTTGTATGTTTAAGAGTTGTGAAATATGTTTTTGAAATTCTTGGTGTTCTTTTTCACCTTAAGAATACCATTTCTGAATTCTTACAGAAGTGCAGACTATGCAGTAAATGCCAATCTTTGTAATAGATGGGACAGTGATATTAATTCTTAGGAGAGTCAGTTCTCTGGGTTTTGAAAATATATATAATTTTATTTTGGGAAGCATTTAAACATAAAATGAGTGTTGAACACAGTTTAATCAAGCTCTTTCAGCTTGTTTTAGTTTCTACTTACCCCAATGTTTAAGTTGATTTTATAACATTATATGGTAACAATAGATCCATAGTATTTTTCTTGATTTTTAATTTTCTTCTAGAGTTTGAAATATGCCTTACTGGGATTCATATGGTAAAGATTTTTATTCTGCTATATTTTATTTAGTTTTTGAGATGGAATCTCAATGTTTCCCAGGCTGCTCTTGAATTCCTGAGCTTAAGTGATCACTCTGCCTTAACCTTCCAAGTACTGGAACTATAGGAGTACCACACCACACCCAGATTTGCTGCTGTATTTTAGTATGAAGTCAAACAGCCTTAAAACTATAATTTTTTTAAAACAAATAAGCTCTGAGCATTGTAGAAGAGATTAATATATTACTTAAGGAAGCAAGCTTTAAGTTCATCCTCTTTAAAGTTTTACTCACATGTATGCTTTTATTTTCCCTACCCAAATTGGCATTTTAGATAGTTTGAATATCTGTATATACATTTGAGTTCTCTGACTCAAAACTATTCCTTGGGGTATGTGTACAGTGGCACATGCCTATAGGAGGAGTACAAGTTCAAGGCTAACCTCAGCAATTTAACAAGGACCCAAGCAACTTAGTGAGACCTCGTCTTAAAATAAAAAGGGCTGGAGATGTGATTCATTGTTAAGTGCCTATGAGATAAGTCCCCAGTACCACAAAAACAAATGAAACAAAAACAATATTATTATTTGGGGGGTTTTCTTTCTTTTTTCTTCTACTTTTTTTTGGGGTCAGGGGGTACCAGGGATTGAACTCAGGAATACTTGGCCACTAAGCCACATCCTTAGCCCTATTTTGTATTTTATTTAGAGACAGGGTCTCACTGAGTTGCTTACTGCCTCGCTTCTGCAGAGGCTGGCATTGAACTCCCAGTCCTCCTGCCTCAGCTGCATGTATCACTGCACCAGCTGCTTTTTTTTTTTCTTTTTTTCCTTCTTTTAAAGATAGAGTCTCACTGACCTTGAACTCAAGATCCTTCTGCCTTATCCTCAGCATAGGTGGATTATAGGTATGTGTCACTAGGCCTGTAAAACTATTTTTATTTTTATTACTTTTTCCTTTATGGGGATGAGGTCTTGCTATATTGTCCAATCTGGTCTCCAGCTCTTGAACTCAAGGGAACTTGAGTGTTAGGACCACAGACACCTGCCACCATGCCTGGCTAAAACTACTAATTTTTCTTTTTTTTTTTTTTTTTGTTACTAAGGATTGAACCCAGGGGAGCTACACTCCAGCTCTTTTTATTTTTTATATGAGACAGGGTCTTGCTAAGTTATCTAGACTGGCCTTATGCTCAAGACCCTCCTGCCTCAATCTCTTTAGTAACCGGGATTATAGGGATACACCATCACCCCTGGTCACCTTCTTGTCTTTTTTGTGAGGTTGAGATACTTAGAACTTTAGGTTGTTAGTGTTCTCTGTTTTCTCACTATTTTCTCTGTTAAAAATAAAGTTAAAAAGTATAAACCCAACAAACACTGAACAAAGTTCTGAGATCAAGGGTAGGGATTGAGCTTGTTCACATGGTGTTGGATCAGATATTTTTGTAGCTTAATTTGGTTTTAGATGTCATTTAATCTAGGGAGTTTTCTTAAAAGTTTTTTTTTCCCATTATTTTGGTAATGGGAATCAACTCCAGGACCTTGTGCATGCTAAGCATGTGCTCTACCACTGAGCTACATGCACCCTCAGCTCTGATCTAGGAATTCTTAACTATTAGCTGAGCCACAGGCTTACAGACACTCAGCTGTGCATACAGATGCCCTACCACCCAGATTCCCAAAGAAGACTCAGGGCTTGCTGAATCAGAATCTTTTCTATTGATGGAAAGGGCAGCTGGGGTCGGTGTAGTCAAAGACCCCTAAGTGAGTCTGGCCTAAACCACTGAACATTGCCAGGTAAAAAACAGCCTGGAGAAGTCAGGTGATACTTGATGCTGATACTTGGCTTGTTGAAGATAATAGAACTATTTAGTGATAGGTTCATTAAATAAACAAAAAATACCCCCCCCCCCAAAAAAAAAAAAAAAAACCCCACAGTGGCAATTAAGCATATTTTCTGTGCTCACTCCTGTGGGAATAAGGAGATATGGAGCTAAACCTGTGAATATCCCCTGCCTGGAAGCCAGTGGTGTTTGGTGAGCCATGCATGAGTTGCCTGGTGTTTCTGTTAGCCGTTATTAAGGCGTTTTTGTGCTTTGAGGCAAGTGAAGAAGCATCTACAGGGGGTAGGGGAGATGGGAGACTAGCTCTTCACTCCTTGCTCTTTAGGGTCCCATGCCAAAATGGACTTTATCAACCATCATTATTATTATTAGCACAGGCAAGCTACTTTCCTTTGGGTTGAAATTAAAAAGTCATTGTTGAAGTCTGTAACCTGGTGACTAATTAGGAATCTCTTAGCCCCTCTGACATAAAGTATGACTTTGTTAATGGTAGTCAGTCTCTGGTTATATGACTTTGGATGACTTTTCAGTATATTTCTTCAAGGCGGATATATGTGTCACTTTGTCATATAGCATCTATTTTTAAATTCTTGATTGTGAGATTTTACTTTTGTCATCAGATTAAAAACCAGACTTTTCATAAATGACTTTGGGGTATGTTTTGTAACTAAGTTGGAAGACCACCTGAGGTGTCAGATACCTTAGATAAAATTTTGTTTAGAAATCACATTTTGATCCCGATACTTGGAACTCCCAAACCACCTAAATGTAGGAAAATGGGTGTGTGTGAAGTTCTTTTTTATTAGTTGCAAGCTACTTATCATCTCCTCCTCTGTTGCAATGTGTAATTTTTTTTTAGTAGTTACAGGCTTTCACTGTATTTTTTGTCTTCTGTTTTCATCTGATGTAGTCCCTGCTCTATTCCCACCACCTCCAACAGTGCCTGGCACAGAGGAAGCACTCAGGTATTAGGGGAATGAGTGGATAAAATATGTGGAAGTGAGTCAATATTTGCCTGAAGAAACGTCCTAATTTGTTTTTCTTTGGCATATTCATGAAAATTAATTATACTAAGAAGGCTTTAGAGTGCTCTCCTCTAGTTATCTTTGAAGGTTTTTAGATCATGGAATTCAGAATAATGAAATCCTATAAAGCCAGGTTTGGAGGAAGAGAATTGTCTGTTTTTCATCTCCCTCTCTCTCAGCTCTTCCTGGCATTTGAACTCTCTTTAACTTACTCAAATGGATGTGAGCTGTGATAGACACTGGCCTAGTTCAAATCTTCCTCCTAACAGTGATGGAGTTACTTATGTGAAGCCGGCTACATCATATCAGGTAGTGAGCACCTACAAAATCCCCTTAGAGACAGTACTGTAATGGAAAGAGAAAGGTTTTATAGGGAAAGGTATTTTTATACTGGTAGAAAATGAGTTTTTCTGATGAGGTTTGTTGAGATACTGTTCTCAAATCTACATTTTCATTTGTAGTTCTTGTAGGTGAGGAATCAAATACTGTGGCTGAGCTGTTTTACTGCATTTTATCTGCAACAAGTAGCTGTTGGTTACTCTTTTGCTCATCTTTCCATTTTAGGCATTGCAAGCCACCTGAAAAATCCATATCTCTCTTCAGGCCCTCCCGGAAATTAAGGGATGAGGAAGAGACTTGGTACTATTAGTGTATATTGAACCTCCTTCCTTGTTTGTTTTTCAGAAAATCCCTCCTCCTTACTCTGTTTTATATGATGTTAGAACATTAAAACATCGAGTATTTTCTCCCTCAGCCCTCATAAATGATTATAGTGCTTATGATTATGTGTTAATTTTAACAAAATTAATCAGTGTCATTAGAATTTCCTGAGGAATTTTAAAATGAGCAAATGGTAGCTATGGTAGCTGGTCTTTACATGCTTATTTGAGCTGGCATTTGAGTGTCAATCTGGAGTTGTTCCATTGGACTGGATTGGAAGGATAAGTTTATCCTGTGCTACCCTAGATGAATACTTGAATGCTTAGAATCGTCTGCTGCAAATAGTTCTCAAATATGGTCAGAAACAAAACTGTCTTAAATCAGTATGCATTTTCAGTGCCAAAAGCACTGAAATAAAAATGAATAAAAATATCTTTTGTCTGCAAAGTGTTCTCCTGGCTCAGTGATGAATAAAGTGACAGCATTGTAGCCTCAAATGACTGTCTGACTCTTGGTCTAGCCATAGTGAATATCAGTGCAGGGCTCCATTTGTTGATCTTATCACCACTAGCCTCTGAGTTGCTTTTAGTTTTGATAAATGTGTTTTATGAAGCACTGTGGAATGTCACTTGGAGTTTAGAAGTAGAATTCTTATTTTTGACCTGTCAGCATTATTTTAATTTTAATATTGCTTCTATCAGATTCTCAGATTTCTCCATGACAATTTGTTCATTTTGGTGTTTTCATTTTCCAAATCAAATTTTCTACCTATGTGACAATGGTCATTTTATGGGCTAACCTACAAATTAGGTTTAGAATGGTTTCAAAAAGTCTGGAATAGCTGGGGGTGGACAGAGGGGAAATAGAGAGTTCAGAGTACAAATCAAGGTCTGGTTCCAAATTAGGTCCAAATGGCCATGTTTAAAACTTTAGTCTTCAGCTTTTGGAGATTTTTGCTGAGTAATTCCTATAGTGCCACCTAGAGTCTAATGGAAATACTGAGTTTTGAGTTTATATTTAGAAAAACTGAGATTCTTAGATAATTTAGTATTGTATCATGAAGTGAATGTATACTAGCAGGAATAAGCCTTTTCTTGCTACTTGATTAACCACATAGTGAGTCTGTATTGTATACTATGTATACTATCCATTCTAGAATTTTACTACATCATTAATGCCCATTGTTCCTTCTATAGTTAAAGTGAGATTTTTTTTTAAAGGATTGACTTTTATTTAGCAATTGAAATTTATGTGGTTCATGAGAATCCCTTTTGCAGTATAATTATCTCTTAGCTTATTTGAATTGCTATACCTCTTTTGATAAGCAGATTCTGGAAATCTCAGTCATCAGTAAGTCTTACAGAATATTTTAGACACAGGAAAGTTTTTTTTTTTAAAATAATTTAGGAAAAAAGCCATTTTCCTTAAAACTATTACCCTTAGTAGGACTTCTTTCCTAAAAATGTGCTCATTTTAAATTTTGTGCATTCATATTTTCTCCCTTAGTGAGTGTGTATATATATGCACATATACATGTATTGCACACATACACATATATACACTTATATAATTCATGAAGCAGTTCTGTATGTCTACAAATTCTGTGTAAGTTATTGCAGAGGAGTAGCTTGGAGTGTTGAGGAACTCAGAAGGGAATTAGAGGAAGGTGTTGAACTTAGAGGAACTTGTTTGCTTGGGTCTGAAATGACAGCAGCCACCACTAATTTGGTTAAGTAAAAGCTTTCAATTGCATTTTGTATTGATACAGACATTGATAATCCCAAATGTATTAAAAGGAAGAGCTCTTTTTGGAAGGCATGTGGAAATTGGGAAGTTTATGATTGTGTGGAAGAATGAAGAACTTCTGGAACTCTCAGGCATGGGAGGGCATCAGTAGAGAGTCATCAATATGTCCTCATATCAGATGCTTGGAAATAGAGAAAGGGAGCCATTTGAGAGTGAGGAAAATTGATTCAAGGGCCAACAGTTTGTTTCCGCCACTGTGAGATGCCAGCTGAGGCACTTTTGGAGTCCCCCTTTTAAAGAAAGTGAGCCTAGACAAAGTTTCTATTCCCCTGACACAACTCCAGTAAAGTGTGGAAACATCTCTCTGCCCCTCAGAGGACTTCAAATAAACCTGATACAATGCTAATTGGACAAATTGCCCCACCTTCCACTCTGAAGGGTTTATCTGAAGTTGAAGCTGCTTTTCTGTGTTATCTCACTTCACTGTCCTGGAGACCCTCCCAGAAAGGTTGTTTTCTTAAGCTGTGATACACAACTTTGTTCTCTGTTGTTATGTTTCATTCTAGATCATTGAATAGGGATGAAGGTTTATCAATCATAATCTTGGATTTTGCCTATAGATGAATAAATAGACCATATTCATTGTTTCTTCTTTCCCCCTTGGTGCAAAGAAGATCATGATATTGTAATAGCGTGCTGCTTGATTATGAAGCGCAAAAAAAAATTGTATTTGCTGGTTGGGATGTAGCTCAGCAGTAGAGTGATGATACACACACGCATACACATGCACTCACTACTATTTCTGTGCTAGCATTTTTCTTTATATTGACTAACTTCTTGAGGCCACAAAAGTGGTGGTTAGCCAACCCAGTTTCCTACCATAAAAAGCGCATTTGAGTGGGAGTAGAGGACCTGTTCAGTTAAAGAGTTTGGCATTTGCACTCTATGAAAATCTCAGGTCCCTAACTTTGTTGCAGGATATTTGAAAGTAGGTCTTTTTGCATACTCAACTGTTCTTTATTAGTTACAGATTAGTTTTGTCAGCGTGTTTGGTACATGAAATACATCTTGTTTCTCAGGTGGAGTAATTATAGTTTCAATTAAAAAGAAAGCTTTTTACTTGAGATTCCCACTATGTCCCGAAGGGCTATGTTATGTAAAAAGCTGAAAAGCCTCTCTGTTACAGAACGTGCTCATGTTATCTCAACCAGTCCAATTAATCATGATCTTAGCTTTTTTTGTTGCATATAAATGGCAAATTTAATGTGAGAAAGGTTGTCTGTCATCAGTTCAGTTTTTTAAAGTTAGTTTATTAGCTCAATAGATCCCACCCCTTAATGCAAGCATCAGATATGAGGGACAAATTGGTGGTACATGACCAAAAAAATGTTTAAAAATTTGTAATAAAGCACACTTTTTATTTGTCATATATTTATTTTCCAGCATGGAAACAGCTGAGCCCAGCTTCTCTTGAGTTACTTTCCTACCAAATGCCTTGCTTTATAGGAATTGCTATCATATTTGGCTCTGATTGGGTTTGGTGTTGGCAATTTCAGTCAAGAAATGCCGAATGGTTGCTGAACCCACACTTTATATCCCTGAGGATTGTCTGTCCATGTAGATTGGTGTGTGTTTGAGTCAGTGAGCAGATGACAAACACATTTTATTCTTAAATGCATCTTCATTTAGCTCAGTTTTGTAATGTGTTCAACAGCGGCATATTTGGGTCTGCTGTATATATGACCACCACGTTGTGCCCTCACCAGGTTCAGAGGTGCCACTCCCTTAAATCTCTGTGGGTTCAGCAGCCCTGTGCATGGTTATGTACATCTATTTAAGCTTCTTGGAAAATATTTTATGTTCTAAAATGTTATTCTAGGTTTTACATTCCTCCTGTTTGTGGTTAATGTAAATAATCTTTGAATGTTACTTGTTTATGGCTAGCGTAAATAATCTTTGAATGGACACTTTCCATGGAAAAACATGCCCGTGTTGAAGCAATATGGTTGTGCTGATTTTACTACCTAAAGCCCTTGAGTTTGCATTTTATAGCCTGTAGATGGCATGACTCTGTTATTAAGATTCTAACTAGACACATATTTTAGAGACTACATGGAGAAGAAAAGTAAGTTAAAGCTTTACTGAGTCATGCAGTGACATATGAATTAAAAATTTAACAGTGTTATTCTGAGTGGAGCTTGGTAAATGAGAGTCATTTTTACCATACTTTTAAGTTAAAATTGTAGATTGACTCATAGGGGGGACTCAAAAGTGATTCAGACTTACCCTTTAAACAAAAGTATTAGTAATGTGCCTTTACTCTTAAACTATTATATGTTGATTTAAATGTTACTATGCATCATCTAGCTTAATGTGTGAGTAGTTAAGAAAAGGCTTTTTGAGGGGCGAGGTGTCTCAAGCCTATCATTCTGGAGATAAGGGAGGCTAAGGCAGGAGGATCACAAGTTCAAGGTCAGCCCAGGAACTTAGTGAGACTTAGCAATTTAGTGAGACCTGTTTAAAAAAAAAAAAAAAAAAAAAAGGACCATGAAAATAGCTTTGTGGTTAAGTGCCCTTGTATTCAATCCCTAGTAACCTCCCCCTCACCCCCACCATGAATGGGCCTCTGAGTGCTATAGCATAGTAAGTGGTACTTTAAAATATACCAATTTTCCCACCAAAAAGTAAAGGAATGAAATAATATTGGCAAAATATTGATAATTATTGCAGCTGGATGAGAGATACATAGGAATTCATTAAACAATCTCTACTTTTGTGCAAGCTTAGAAAATTACAGCATAAAAAACTAAAAAGAATTTTCATAATCATAATTATTATTTTAAAGAGTAGCAGGAACTTCAGGAATAATTTCATCTGGCCTCCCTTTTTAGTAGAAGAAGCTCAGGGCCAGATGACTTGTGTGATATGCTCTGTCTCCCAAAGCTTGTTGGAGGTTAAGCCTGGCAGGGGGTGCAGGTCTGGGTCCTTTGCTTTTAGAATCAGGTTCCTTAGTGTGAACACCACGCCAGCTGGTGTGTGTGTGCTCTTTTAGTGAATTAATTTTACCAGTAAGATGGACTTTGTAGGTAAATTCTAACCAACAAAATTGTAGGAATTAAGTAACAAATACTTGGAAAAATATCTATATTATAAAATTCCAGAGGTGCCACTCCCTTAAACCTCTGTGGGTTTAGCAGCCCTGTGCATGGTTATATACATCTTTTTAAGCTTCTTTGAAAATACTTTGTTCTAAAATGTTATTCTAGATTTTACATTGCTTATGTTTTGTGGCAGGCACAATTATCAAATTATGTGGATTTTAAAATTACACAATTTAATGCACTTGAGGTTCACCACTCTGGGATATGTTCTGTTGTTTCTTGTGTTGTTTGGATGAGGACATTGAGACCCAGTGATAATGCAGCAGGATGAAGTTGTTACTTCTCGGCACAGCCAGCCTTCTGTGCTGTGCTTCCCAAGGACATCTGTGTTGTCAGTTATCCCCATCAGGGGGCACTAGAGGGAGTCTAGAAGGCAGGAAAGAGGGCATGGCAATTCTTTTCTTATTTGCTTGCTATTCATTTCAGCACTACCCAGCAATGACTGGGAAGTGCCAGCTGATTCTAGTTGTCAATTGTTTTTTTTTCTGGCAGCCTCCTCAGGTCCCCTTTGGAGGAGTTGACACCTACCTTCCCTGAGTGATATCCCAGCTCCATCAAATTCTGCTAGGCTCCCCACACCGCTCAGCATGCAGCACCATCTCCAAGGACCTGACCAGGCTTCTAGGTTCTGATAACTCAGCCTTTACTTGGGTCTAGGGGTGTAGCTCCTCCACAATTCACCTGTTTACCCTGTTCCTTAGATTAATTTCTCAGTTGTGTTTTCAATTTTCCCTATACTAGAACTTCTGGTGTATATTAAATGATACTCAGGTTTGAGAAAATATAAAATAATTTTGATAAATATATTCTAAGTAATATTGTAATTTAAAAATACTTCGTAGGTGTTGAGTACTAGTATTTATTTTCATGTTTTTATACCAAAGGGTATAAAACCTAAAAAGTATTTAAACATTTTGATAATGCCTCTGCTTGTTTTGAGCTCCAGAAAAGTTAAAATGCAGTCTGAAAAGCAAGTAGGAGCAGCGATGTGTTAATTAGTAAAATCTTGTGGCTTTGGGGGCAGATGCAGATCCAATTAGAATAAATGGCTATCAGTTGATTTTAATGAGATCCAAGTGGACTGTTTTTTTGACAAAGATTCATAAACAAATGATTTTCAGACTCCCATAGACATCTTTGTCTCAGTTCCTATTTTTCCGTCATCTTTTTTTTCCACCCTAATTTAAGGTACTGAAATGGTGTTTGTAAATTGTGTGTGTGTGTGTGTGTGTGTTCCTTTGGTGCTGGGAATTGAACCCAGGTGTGCTCTGCTTTTGACCTACCTTCTCTGACATTTTAATTTTTTCTTGAGAGAAGTTTTTGCTAAGTTGCCCAGGCTGGTCTGGAACTTGAAATTCTCCTGCCTCAGCCTCCTGAGTCCCTAGGATTATAGGTCTGTACAGCTATGTCCCTGAATGTGTATGTGTACTTAATCTGACTTTTCTTATTTGTGCTCTTGCCAAGTCTGTACTAGATCTGGCCATTACTACGAAAGTTTTGGGTCAAAGTTTGCATACAAATAATTCTGTACAGAAATGTAGAAAATGTGACAGCTTGCCCCCCCCCCCCCCAACAGTTTTGAATGTTTAATAAAAGGCTTCTTCTTTCCAACATGGTTACATTGAGCTTGCATGCATGCCTTAGCTTAGTGCTTTTGCAATTTTTATATAGCATCTGTTCCCAGATCCAAGTGTGCTAACAAGGCCCTAATACAGATAGCTGTGGGGACAGCAGGGAGTGGCTCCTGTCGGTTTCTGACTTCTCCTGTGGTCTTGAGTTAATATTCATAATGTAAATTCTCTCTCAATTCCCAGCATGTACATAATTAATGGAAAAGACTATCCAAGGAAGTTAGGCAGCCACAAGTAGGTCACCATTACCAGATGTTTAATTATTGTCATTAGGAAGCATTTGGAAATACCTGGTGAGCTCTCTGAAAGCATAACAATAAGCAAATCCCTTTGGATTTTGATGGATTGGTTCTTTTGTATTGAAGGATGATTAAAGTGATTACATGCACAGCGCTGGTGCCTTCTTCCCGACATCTTTATCAAAAAGAGGTAATAATTATGCTACACTCAATATGAAATACACGTCATCCTCCTTTTCATTTGTCCCCTGATTTCCTTCCCCTGTGCCAAGTTTTAATTAATGTGCTTCAATAGTATGAAAACTTGAGCATCTATAATTACATCTTTACTAGCAATATTTAAAATCTTTACTGACAATATATTTATCATATAACATTTCCTGGAATTAAGGTCAGTTATCTGGAGTCTCAAGAAAATATTGGAATGGAATGTGTTCCAGATGGTTCTCTCATCTTGAAGGTTGAAAATAAAATACAAAGTAGGAGAGTCTGAGAAGAATCCCATGTAGAGAACAGAGAATGGATTAATCGTCACTGTGTTAATGTTGTGGTTCTTGTAGCTTCTGAAAGGCAGTGGTGGTAAATAAATTTGATAAAGGAAGGGAATTTTTAAAATTTATGCTTGTATTATACTTTTTTCTTCAACCTCCAATTTGTATAACAGAAAAAAAAAATTTTTTGACATTCTGCTGATATGTGAGAGTTCTGTTTCCAAGCCATCCTTCTCAAATATTAGATTCTGAGTTCATATTGAAGGCTATAATTAAAAAATCTGTTTTTAAAAATCAGTTCTGAGGAGCATAAGGAATTTCTATTTCTCTCCCTCTTTTATGATCTTCTCACTGTATCTCTTGTTGTTCATTCCTGTTCTTGTGGATTGTCTTTATGGAATTTTAAGTTCTAAAACCCAAATTTCTAGTCTTTAGAACTAACCTGGTCCATTTAAGATGGTCCCAGTGGCTCCTCCTTGTGTCTGCTCTCTGTATTGTCATTCATAGGCTCTTGGTTAAACAGCTTATAGTTTAACTTGATCACTGCCCTCAAAAAAGTGAAAAGGGCCACTTTTTTCAGAGTTCTACTTTTGTTTACTCTCATTCTGCGTTCTGTTCGTTTCTGCCGACTGGTGGTGATTTTGTGTACATGCTCCGTCCCCACCTCCCATGTGATCTTGAGAAACACAAACTAGAGCAATTCCTAATGTCTTTTACAAATATGACACACGAAGAAATCAATGTGAACTCATAAGCTACAAATATATATGGATAAACACTGTGCATTGTAAAAAAGTCTATGATTTAGCCCTATAAAAGATGTGTGTGTGTGTGTGTGTGTGTGTGTGTGTGCGCGCGCGCGCACATGCATGTATGTATTTCTTATGTACAATTCCGACTTCATGTTTTAGAAATTTATAAGGGTTGAATATGGGGCTAAGTTTACTTGTCTTTTGAACACCCCCATCTTCAAATCACCATTGTAATACAGGTGAGACTACAGAGTGAGCATGTTAAAACACATAAAAATTCCTTAGTTGTATAAGGGAAATGGCTGTTTTCTAAATGGGTTTGGATCTCAAATATTGTTGATCCTCTGTATCTATGGATTCTATGTTCACAGAGTCAACCATGGATCAAAAGTATTCTGGAAAAAAAATTGCATCTGCCTGAACATATAGGAACTTTCCTTTCTTGTTATTGTCATTTAAGCTATACTGTACAACAACTATTTATCTAACATTTCCATTGTCTTATAAGGTATTCCAGGTAATGTAGTACGATTTAAAGTATAGGGGAGGGAGTTGGGCATTATCACTTACTGGTAGAATGCTGGCATAGTATGCATGATCCCCAGTACTACATAAAATAAGTTAAAGTATACGGGAGAATGTGTGTAGGTTCTATGCAAATACTATGCTATTTTATATATGGGACTTGAGCACTGGTCAATTTTGATACCGTAAGGGGTCCTGGAATTAGTCTCCCAGAGATTCTGAGGGATGGTAAAAGTTGTTAATATGCTCATCAAATGTTGGGGAGAGTTTCAGTCTCTAGAAAAAGAATTTATACTGTGCTCTTCTGTTTTTGTAATAGGAAAGAATACAAGATAATTTTTTTTCAAAGTAGACAGACATAATACCTTTATTTTATTTATTTTTCTGTGGTGCCGAGGCTCGAACCCAGTGCCTCGTACATGCTAGGCAAGCACTCTACACTGAGCTACAACCCTGGCCCAGGAGGTAATTTTTAAGTGCTTGATTTAATGGTTCTTATTATAGGGCAATACTCATATACAACAGAGTATCTTTATTAGAAAATGGGTTGGGAAGAGCCATAAAAATGGAAACTCTTGAAAGCCAGGCATTAGACTTGAGTTTTAGAGTACCATGTGCTGATAGGGCCAGTGGGGTAAGGGAAACAGAGAAATAAGAAAGAAGTAGATTTTGTGATTGGATTTGGTATGGACTTTGCTATGACTCAGCAATAAAGGAGTTGTTCTGGGACCCGGCTGCTGTTTTTGTGTTCATTGGTTGATCTTGTGCTTTACCAGAGAAAGTCATAGATATTTTTTCCATAGAAAGGCAGGCAGTGAATTATGGACCCTGGAGCACAGAGTTTGAATTCATTTGTTTGAGTTCAATATCTAGCCTTGCTGTTTATTGATTGTGTGGTGGAAAAGTTATTCAGCTTCTCAGCGCATTTGTAAAATGGTGATAATAATGCATGTAGCATGGGGCTGGGGTAGGGTGAAATCATTGTTTGGAATATGATATTACTCCATACATGTTAGGAATTTGAATTATCAATTTTTGTATTTGCAAGATACTTTCCCAGAAGCCAGCAATGAAGTTATCTTTATGTTATTTCTTTGAACTATTTTTCACAAGTATACGGGCACCAAATGTGTTTATCCTCACCTAATCCCCATTAGAGCCATGCATTCACATCCATATTTTTATAAAAGTTGTCAGTTTAATATTAAAGCAATTAATAAAGACAAGGTGTGAATTGTTCTGTTAACTCGTGCCTCTGTGTTAATGTGAAGAAATTTCTAATCACTATGCTGTAATTGGGCTTATGTGTCTGTGCACATGGGCAACGTTTCTCTTCTAGATTTCACTTCTTTTTGCTTCCTATATATAATTGCATCTCCAGGTAATGTAAGCCAGAGCAACAGAATCTTCTTTATGGACTAGGCATCTCATGGACACAAGGCTGTCTCATGGTCCTCTGGAGTGGCCCAGGTCAGAAACCCAGTGTTCCAATGCATTTTTCTTAAAGTCATGTTGATCTGAGTCCCTTACTTCTTACTTTCCCAAAACTTCTATTCATCAGGATTAGGTAATGTCTCAGGCACAAGGAAAATTTTCATATTTCTTTGTGGGAGCATTTTCAAAGGAGGGAAAATTTTGTTTAAACAAGGAAAAAAAAATTTCCCAGTTCTTTTTTTTCCTTTCTTTTTGTTTTTTGTACTGGGGATTTAACCCAGGGGTGGTTTACCACCAAACTATATCCCAGCCCTTTTTATTTTGAGACAGAGCCTTGCTAAGTTGCTGAGGTTGGCCTTCAACTTGTGATTCTCCTGCCTCAGCTTCCTGAATATTTGGGATTACAGGATTGTGCCACCATACTCAGCTGATTTTCCATTTCTTAAATATGGTGATCACATCTCTGCTTGGGACTGAGGAAGGCGTATTATTGGATGTGGAGGAAGAAGCCTCTGAGGTTTATCTTTGTTGAGTAAGAGGTCATCAAGTGGAATAAATGACCTCAGAAGGATATTAACTATTTCACATCAAAACATCTGAAACCAAGATGTTTTTTTTTAGTACTACTACCAATATTGTCTCCATTTCCGTATTTGAGCACAATTTGTTCCCCCTTAAAGAAAGAAATCCTTACTTATAATAGCAACAAATGCCATTTTTTATTGATGACTAATATTTATATAAACCCTTCTAAATCTTTCTGTTCCTTTAAAATGATATGAGTTAACACAGTACATTTTCTCTTAACCGTGTGATTTTTTTGGGCGGGGAGAGAAGGGCACAATTCTTACTTCCTTTACAGCTCTGAGGTTGGCCACTTAAATGAACATTTCTGTTTCAATGCTTCCTCACCTCATCTTTTTCATTTGCTTTAGCTACCAACTTTTATTTGAAATGCAAATTTCTGTGTCTAACTCACTAATGCTATTTGTTACTTTTATATATATGCTCCTCCTAGTAACTGAAGATTTGCATGGTTGTTGGATTATGGTTATAGTAAGATTTCATTGACATATTTGCATTCTCTGGAGTTTGTCTGCCATCTTTCCATTTGGGTTCTTTTAGGGAGACTCTTGGTGCACTTGGATCCAACGTCTCCTTGCTCCATGTGAGTGAGGCACAAACTAGTCCTTAGACATGCATTTTAGTATGTGTATAGTTATGTGAGGCTTGATTCATCTGTTTTGAAACTTCTGTTACTAGAACACTGACCATTTTTGCGACATAATATTTCTATCGTGTCTCTTGCAATGGCTTCAACATCCATGTGGTCGTTCAGCAAAACTTATCAGTGTTGTGTGTTCCTGGTTTTCCAGAATCTAGTGCTCACCTTTGGAAGAATGTGAAAACCAACCCCTTAGGGAAACAGGATGCTGAACACAGAAAGGCATTAAGCTTTTGGGGCGTTACTTTGTTCTTCTCAGCTATCAGTCTGAAGCCATTCACTCTGTTGGCATGTTCCTTGGTGGCCAGTAAGGGACCAGCAAAATAAGACTGTCTCAAAATTGTGCATGAGGGAGGTGAGTGTTTGCACAAGTCACAGCCAGCTTGTGTGGGGACCTAATGAGAACTGGGGGAAAATGCCAGTCCTGCATGTTGGGCACTGTTGTAGACAGGATTGATAGGTAGCAAGAACTGATACTGTGTCTGCTCTGTGGAAGTCCTTAGTAGTTACGGATGGCCATTAATCAGTGATGTGATTGCATTCTGAAATTTTCAAGGAGGGTGACTGCATGGTGCAATAAAAATGAGAGGATTTCACTTAGACCTTTCTGAGGAAGAAAAAAAGTTATGCTGAAATCTAAAAGGCCAACAGGAAGCAAGAGCCCAGTCTGTGCACTTTGTTTTGCCCTCTTCCCTAAATCCTGATTATCCAGAACAAAAAGAGCCTCAAGTAACTAACCGTGCACAGTTTTTCTAAAACCCAGGTCTCCTATCAGCACACCATTAATATTGTTCACAGAAGTCAACCTGTTGGCTGTGCCTTCAGTGATCTCCCATCAGTGTTAGGGTACTAGTTGTTGAAGGTCAGTCTTCAGGGGAGTGTGATGGCTCTAGACAACATGTTCTTTGGCTTTGTTATGTCACATGTCCCTATCCAGAATGGTGATCTCAATTAAGTGCCAGCCCCAGAATCTGGAGAGTCAGATGCCCAAGGTGAGGAGTCCCATGTGATACCTCAGCTTTGTAGAGCAGGTAGATGCTGAGGAAGAATTAAGAATTAGTTGCACCCAGATGGTTTTCAATGGCACCTTGAAGACTCACATCATGCTGGGTGTGGCTGAGTCAGCCTCCAGTTGGGCAGTACCCTGCCTGAGGTTGGTGGACCACCACTACTTCTGTCTTTACCAATCACTACTCTTAGTCTCTTTCCAATTTCTTTCCGTGCACGCGGGCTACTTTTCTCTCAGTAGTTCCCCAAAGTGTGGGTGGTAGAACTGTTTGTGAGGAGAATTCCTCTGGGCAGAGCTGGTTATGGGCCCTTTTTTTGGGGAGGAGTATCAGGGGATATTAGTGCTCAGGATTAAGGGAAAGACCCTGGTCTTAATGGCACATGATCTTAGATCAACAAGAAAGAACACATGGGAAGTATTTGCCTACATTATTTTTTTTCTATATGCAGCAGAAGTCTGATTTTTGTGAAAGTGAGGTCAGGAACATGTTATCCATATATATATATATATTCCATGATCTCTTGCATTCCTATACACACATAATTCCTCACAGGCTCGGTGGGTGTGCAGTTGGAGCTACTTAGCCACCACAAGGTCAAGTACATCCAAGGTGTAATCAAGCGGGCTTATCCTCTACACTTTTCTGTTTTAGCATTCTTTTTTTGCCTACTGACTAATACATTCCATAATAACTATTAACATACACCATAATGAATTGACTCTATGGATGATTTCTAAGAGTAAAACCTAAAGACTCAGCTTTCTTTCTCTAACCATTGTGGCAACTTGAAAAACAAAGGCCATCTTTACAGTTCTCTCCTGCTCAGGCATGGAGCTCCTGCTGCACACTCCCATTCATCATCTCACAAAACACACTTGGTATTTTCAACCTTGCAATTCATGTGCAAATACAAATATATGTTCATGCAGTGCCTGGCTTTTCATTAGTACTTGTATTGTTTCTATTGGATGTGACTTGTTGGGGACTGTAAATCACTTGAAGTATAAAAGTCTTCTGAACTTGGTCCATTTAATGCTTAGCATACATAGCTCTGCATCCATATTTAAAACTGATGTTGATGGTTTCTTACTTTTGGAGGATTTTTTTGGTAAGTGACAATAATAAGTATGCCCTGGCCATTCCCCAAAGAGCAGCAGGAAATCTTGGTCTATCTAGGAAATGCTAAATGATAGGGATAGTTGGGTGCCTTCAAAAGTATCACTTGTGGGGACATTTATTTCCACATTTGTTTGATATTGTTTAGATCTCACAGTGTCACAAGGTGTTTTTTGGTCTTATCAAAGACTCCTGACAGCATCACCAACATGAAAAGAGGAACCATTCACAACAGCTCTTGGCATTGGTTTTAAGATGAAATACATCAATATTAAAAATAAACTATAAAACATTCATGAAAGTTTTGGAGTTTCTTTCAAGAATTTCTTTGAAGCTGACTTAATGTTGTTGCATTTATTACAGTCACTCTGCAGTTCAACTTGACTTTATAGGTTTTAATCTTGGGTTCACATATGCGTTTTAAGATGATATAGCATTACATGAAGTTTTGGTCTGTTTATATAAATCAAATGCAGTCCTCAGATGCATGTGTCTGCCACATGGCAACATTAGGCTCAAGAAAGTATTTCTGTTTATAAACAGATGTATTCATGAGTATTTTAGATATAATTTGCATATTGGGTTTCTATCTGGAACTGGCACATACCTACATGTACAGAGAATAATAGTGAAAGATCAGGAATCCCACTGAACCAGACTGTTTGACACCGGTCATTGAGGTTTTATTTTAGGCCCATGAACCAGTGCTTACATGCAACCCACCCCACCCCACCCCACCCCATACTCCCCCTTCCAGCTGCCAGTTCCGAATACTACAAAGCAGACTTCCAAATGTGTTTATCATTTCTTGACCAAATATTTACAAAAAATGACTCATCCTAGGATTTATCTTAGGTCTTAGCAACAGTTGATATTGATTAGAAGATAGAAAGGAAAACTCTTCATTTTCATGAGAAAATAAGGTAATTAGGGCTACCAGTTCAGTCTTGTTTGTTGACTGCATCAAGAAAAAAATGACCTTTTAGAATACATTTCCTAGCAGAATTTTTAATGTTTTTGTCAGTATAGATCTGCTTTTGTGGGCTTGATGAAAAAAGTCTTTAAAGTTTGCATTTTTACTTCCCTGATACTATTTATGTGTTAAAATGCAAAAATAATTTAGGGTTTTGGTGACTATTTGTAGGATGGCTGACTTGGCTAAAGCTTCACCTGACAGGCATTTCCTTACAAAATTCACCTATTCTTTATTTTATTTTTTGGTACCAGGGATTGAACTCAGGGGGCACTCAACCACTGAGCCACATCCCCAACCCTATTTTGTATTTTATTTAGAGACAGGGTCTCTCTGAGTTGCTTAATGCCTTGCTTTTGCTGAGGCTGGCTTTGATCCTCTGGAATTTCAGGTGTGTACCACTGTGCCAGGCCTCACCCATTCTTCTTTCAGTTAATGCACATTGAATGCCTGCAGCCATGCTCTTCCAGATGTGAGGTACAACAGTGAATGACAAGCCAGTGCCTCATGGGATGCACACCCCAGCTTCCTATTGTTAGAGTAACTGACCATGTGAGGTTATTCACAGGAGGGAGGAATAATGAATTGTTCTTCAGAATGTCAGAATGCGGTATTTAGGTACAGACAAAATGAAGTTTTAGGTGTCAGAAGCCTTCTTGTCATATTGTAAACAATTTAGTGTCCCTTCCTTCTTCTTAGCACTAGCCATCAAGTAACTAGGGCTGGACATGTAGCTCCGTGGTAGAGTACATACTTGGCAATAGTGATCCCCTGGGTTTTATCCCAGTGTTTCTCCCTCCCCTGGTTCCCTGTAAAAGATGAAAGAGTAATTAATTACCAAAGCTTGCTGCTGAGTTGAGAGCAAATACCTTCACATTTCTGAAAAATGAATACCCAAGTATGAGTTGTATGGCTCTCATGTTGAAGAGGACTGCGAGAGGTGTATGGAAATTTTGGGGAAAATAATTATATAAAATTATGAAATTATTGAATTAGAGATGTGATAGGGGGAAGTGTTCCAATCTAAATAATGACCAGAGTATGCTATGTGAAGAATATGCCATCATAGAAATGAAGTCTTAGCAGGACATCTCTCTCAGGTTATTAGTGGATGATGATCGTACTTTGTTTTATTGCCAAATTACTGTTCTGCTCTCTGAGGTATGAAGTGATATTAATGACTGTTTTCAATGGGAAATAACACTTTATAGCATCACTATCATTTAAACATATTAAAATATGTTGTAATGCAGAGGAACACCCTAGGGGACAAGATGAAAACTTAAGAGTTTAATTTGAAATGCAGTTGGGAAATTATTTGGACAGCAGAGAAAGCTTTAGGGCAAAATTTCAGTAGTATATTATTTTCTAAACTATTCATGAGGGAGAAGAGTCTGTTTTTCATGTACCTGGACTTAATTATGGTTACAAAAGAAAAAAAAGAAAAATAAATGTTTAGCTAATTGTAGTCACCCATCTGTACTAACCTAAAAACAAATTATTGATGATTTTTGTTTAGGAAAAAATATATTTAGTTTTTGCTTGTAAGCATATAGATATTATAGCCACATATTTAGTATTTCTAACTTGCCTCTTTCATGAAAAATGATGTTTTGGCCCTGTTGCGGGGTGGTGGGTAAGTTCTAGTTACCCTAACGTAAACTTTTATCAAAGTTCAGTATGGTTCTAGTACTTCTCCAGAGAGCAATTAATTTAAAGAGGTTTTCTTTTCTGTTTTGATGTTTTAAACCTGAAGTTTTATTCTTATTAATAAAGTAGTATCAAAATATAAAACAGGGAACAATTAGAACACATCAATAATAATAATAATAATTTTTGTTTATTAGCTGGTAACCTCCCCTATCTACCTGCATTTTTACTTTCCTTAAACTTAGTTTTTTAATGCCCCAGAAAAACATATGCCCATGGAAGATTACTTACTTGCTTTTAGCAGTAGTGTTGAGTCTAGAATCCCAAGATCTCGTTCCTCATTTCATGTCATTTATTTATAAACCCTTTTTGTCTATTGGATTGACCATATTAGGTGCCCCTTTTGGAAATTAGGTGAGTATCCTGGTACCATAAGAAACTTAGTGTGATGTGCAAGCTTTCGTTTGCTCATTTAAAATGCAGTTTTACCCTCAGTTTAGTCAGCAAATAAATTCCTTAAAATTCACAAACTGCATAAAGAATTGAAATCTAATGTCCCCATCACTGAGAATTTGTATGCTGAATGAATGTCTAAGCCCCCATCACTCAGAGAAGATGTAATGTGACCAAATGTAAGGACTCTGCATAGTTGTTGTCATACCCCTAAATGACAGCCTTGAGAAGCTGAAGTCCAATTGTCAAGGGGCAGAGCGTTTGCTCTTATTCTGTAGATTTGTTCTTAAATAGGCTGCCAGAAAGAATTCTAGGATTCCATGTGTACTGGTGGTGCCTGACACACTTTACATGCCTGGAACCTTGCGACTGACTCCCCTCTTCTGCTGCCTTGCCCCACGTGGGCCACGTCAGCTAGCGCCAGCTGCACTAGGGCACACTAGACGAAGCCTGCACACTTGTCATAGCAGTGAGAGAATTGCTGAAGTGCAGAGCTGGCCCTTGGGATTTAGCTGCTGCTTGTGTGAAGCAGTTTTAAAATATTAAGCTTGGAAAAATCCCACTGAGCTGGGTAAAGACTTTATGTCCTTTGGGTCCCTCTCTGTTATATCAGTTTCCGGCTGCAGGGCAGATGTCTCCCCTGGGCTGAAGTCTTAGGCACAAGGATGTGTGTAGCTGGCAGCTTTGACTCTCGAAGACCCAAAAGACAAGGAGGAATGGTTTTGATTTGTTTATTGTCTTTTCTTTGTTATTTTGTTTTCAGCGTTCAGTAGCCACTCAACCATGCATGGTTTTGCAGTAAGTTTTGCAGTCTAAAAAAATTATTCAGGCAGTAAATGCAATAGAAATCCAAAAAGTATGTGTTTCTGTACATACATGCACACACACATGCCCCTCTATGGAGCCTTTTACTTTTGTGTGTTTCATAATTCTCTTTTAGATTTACTCGAGAAATTATGCTATTATAAAATGTGGTGCCATGAATTAAAGGAATTCCAGTGGTACTCTATCTATAAATGTCAAAAATATTAACAGAATTAGAGAAGGCCTTTGTGCCTATTTTATTCATTTATTTGAATTTCTTTCAGTAATGGATGCTTTGGTGTATTTAGACCCTATAGGCACTGTGCTATACACACACTTTTACTGGACATGTGTTTCTGGAGCTCCTTTTCTGCATGAGATGTGGGTGGGAGTAAACAGCAGCACTCAGGACCCCTGACGGCATTCACATGGTGAACATCACTAAATCTTGGAATTTGGAGCTGAAGTCAAACTATCACGGCACATACAAGGACACTTGATTTTATCTTGTGGGTGGTGGGGGATGGTCAGGTAAGACTTCCCAGTGCTGACATTTATTTGTTTGGTACTGGGGATTGAACCCAGGGTTGCTTAACCACTGAGCTACATCTCCAGCCCCTTTTTCAATTTTTAAATTATGAGACAATTAAGTTACTTAGGGGCCTTGTGTAGTTGCTGAGACTGGCTTTGAACTCATGACCTCCTGCCTAGGCCTCCTGAGCTGCTGGGATTATAGGCATGTAATGGGGGTGCTGTGTGGCCACTGTGCCTGGCCCCAGTGGTAACTTTTAAGCCAAAGAAATGGAAGGAGTTTGCCAAGTAAAGGGCAATAAAGGAAGCCTGTGAGGGGTACCTAGCTGAGGGGAAGTGGGGGCCAGTCCTGCAGCAGAGGAGAAGGCCAGCAGTGTTGGAGAAAGAAGAGAGGGCTCAAGGTACAGCATCTGACATTTGAGTGACTGCCAGACCTATCCAACTGAGCACGTTTGTGCTTTTGGTTTTTGTGGTGGATGGTCCACAGAGGTAGATGCATAGTTCGTCAGGCAGGAATGTCTGACCATATGTGTCACAGGGCAGGACAGAGTGACTGGAGAAGTGGAGTATGGCCTTAGAGAGGCAGAGGGAGTCTGTTTTCTGGTGAGGTAACATTTCAGAAGAGGCCCTTCTAGGCCTTTGAAGGGTTCATAATCAGTCATAAGAGCAATGGGAAGCCAGTGAGGGACTTACTGGAGAATGATCAGATTTGTGTTCTGATTAGGTAATGTGGCTCTCTGGGGTCCTGGAGTCATTGAAAACACTTTTGCAGAATGTGGGAGGGACACGAAGGTCACTGTGACTGGCAGTGGGAAGAGGGAAGAGCGGGTGGATTTGAGAGATGATGTTCAGGAGGTGGATTTGGCGTCCTACAGAGAGCTTATTGCAGGAGATGTGGGAGAGGAGGGTGTCAAAGCTGTTTTCCAGGTTTCTAGCTGGGACAGCAGAGAAGGAGAAGAGGTTTGTGCAGGAGGAGGCAATCACAGGCCAAATTTTGGGCATACTAAAAGTAGTGGGGGTGCTGTGTGGCATTTGACCTACAATATTGCATAGGTGATCAGATTTGGTGCTCGTTGCCGGAGGTGGGAAGGGGGAGGGGAACTTGAAGTCCTCAGCTTGTGGGTGAATGAGAGCTTCATGGAGAACCAGATCGTTAAGCTGGAGGGGGACGAGATATGGCGAGGGGTGCTGAGCAAGTGGGAGGTGAGGAATTCAATATCTTGAATTCACAAGAGTAGAATTTGGTTATGAAAGTGAGGAGCCCACGTAATCCCACAGCCCTGTGAGAGAGGTGTTGTGTGTCCTTGACAGCCAAGGAAATCGCTGCTCCCGGAGGTGTCTGCCCAGCCACCGTTGGTAGGCGAGACTTCGTCTCTCCCGTTTCATTGAAGCATTCGGCCAATCCGGCTTCTCCTCACTCCCCTCTCAACCCCTCACATATATTTATTTAATAGTACACAGGGTTGGTGTTCAGTTGGCCATTGAGCTGTGCTGTGAGGCACATGCCTCCCAGTAAGTGGTGTGTCACCTTCCTTTGTAGACCAAGGGACAGGCTTCCATGCTTATCTAGCCCTTTGTGTGGCCTCTCGACCTGTGCGGGGAAGGATGTGGATACCTGAGGGACCTGACTATGCCAGGCTGTGGGTCTTTGGAGTGTAGTGTGTTGGAAAAGATTGGCGAGAGGTTTGGGGAGGCAGGAATCTTGTGCTTAGTGGCCATCAGGTGTCTCTGACTAGGTGTGCTCCTGATTCCTAAGCACACCCTAAGGAGAGCCAGAGGCCCAGAGGTTTCCATATAGAGAGTGTTATTATAATATTCCGGTAAAGGCAATTGTTAAGGGAAAGATTAAAGTGGAATGCAGAGCTCAAAATAGTTTTAGATTCCACCCTTGCAGAAGGTAGTGCAGGAAGAATTGTGCCTTTCTGCTGAAGAACCAAAGAAAGGCCACAAATAAACCCCCATCAGCCTCTGCAAGCTTTCTCCTGGGTCTCAGTTCCATGTGCCTGGAAAAAGACCTGGCTAAATTTCAGTTGCTCATTGACCTCGTTGGATGTGTGTTTAACACTGTTAGATTTTATGATTGGAGTTATTTTTTTAATAATAAAGCATGTTCATGGTAAAGAAGTCATAGATTACAGAAGAATGTAAGGAATAAATTAGAGGTGCTCTACTATCTCCCGCCATTTCACTCCTCGGAATTAATCACAAATACTATTTTTTAGTGTGTATTTTTCCAGAAATTTTAATGGTATTGAGAAGCTGTATGTTTAGTCTTAGATCATTTTTCCTTCTTAAATGTAGCATATAATTTGGGTCTCTCTCAATGAGCTTTTGTTAGACCCATTCCATTCTTTTTAATGATCAAAAAGTATTCCATGTTCATTTATTTATTGGTACCTGGGATTGAGCCCCAGGGGGCGCTTAACCACTGAGCCATATCCCCAGACCTTTTTAAATATTTTATTTAGAGACAGGTCTCACCAAGTTGTGTAGTAGAGCCTCACTAAGTTGATGTGGCTGGCTTTAAACTCTTGATCCTCCTGCCTCAGCCTCCCAAGCCACAGGCTTGCAGGCATGCACACTGGGTCCACCTTCCATGTTCATTGATATTCCACATTCCTTCCCTCTCTTTCCATAAAAAAATAGTACTGCACTTAAGCTTGTTTGAATATATGCCACAAATTCCTAACTGGTCGTGAAATTGATGAGTCCAAAGGAGTATGCATTTTAAATTTGGACAGATGTTGTCAAATTGTCCTTCCTAAAAATACCTTTTTAAAGGTGTCTATGATGTTGAGTTCCAAGTTTCGTGGAATGCTGAAATCTTCCACAGAGGACATCTGTGGGCATTTAGGCTCTTTCCTCTTATAGGGATGATCTCTGCAACCTCCCAGTCCTGGGGTGAGGCAGAAGTGCTGCTCAGGTTCTGTGGGACCCTCATTGTCTCAAGAAGCCGTCCACCTTAGTTGCTATAGCCTGCTTGTTCTTTCTTAAATTGTACTGAGGAATGCTGAGGCTGCCCGTCCAAGAGGTTGGGATTTACGTCTGCTCTTAGTATAGAAACTTGGAAGGTTTTATAGAGGCAATGTCCACATCTATGTGAATGTATGCATAAAACATTATTATTTATTTATATATGGACATAATACCTTTATTTGATTTGTTTTTATATGGTGCTGAGGATCGAACCCAGTGCCTCATGCTAGGCAAGTGCTCTACCACTGAGCTACAACCTCAGCCCCCAAAAAGGTGTTTATTGAGCATAAACTATGAGCTGGATGCATTACATAAGTACAAAGCAACTCTACTTAAGTACATGCTAACTCTACTTATCCCTGTTTCATAGGTAAGTAAGTTGAGGCCTAAGACTACTACTAAGGGTAAAACTGAGAGCTGATTCTTACCTCAGCACTCAACCTATTGGGGATATGCTCCAAGTGCATGAAATACTCTATTCCTTTTTGTTTGAAAACAAGTGTTATGTATATTTTTTTCTTATGTTTTGTTTGGTTTTTCTTTTTTGGTACTTGGGATTGAACCCAGAGGCACTTTACTATTAAGCTATATCCCTGGCCCATTTTATGTTTTATTTTGAGACAGGGTCTTACTAAGTTGCTTAGAAACTCCTGAGTTGCTGGGATTACAGGCATGTGCTACTGCCCCCTGCTTCTTCTTTTACACAGTGTGGTGGCCAAAATACATACCATATTTCTCATGCTATCATTTTTATCTACCTGCATTCCTTGCTTTATAGATTAGGGTGAATTTGAGAGAAGAGAACATTTGAGATATTATGCTAATGTCATGAGGATCCCAGGCCTAATTAGAAATAACCTTTGAAATAACCTCATCTAACCATACTTTATGTTTTATATTTCTCAGAATTGTAAAAGAACTTAATTTTATTTTCCCTTGAGGGAGAACTATATATCTTATAAGTAGTAACAGAGACAAAGATGTTTGTGGATGATTGAACACAATTCATAACTGATTTCCAAATCAAAGCAAACCACCCAAGAGCATCTGCATTCATGTGGTTTTACTAACACGTGGAGGAGACTATACTAAGGATTAATAGTTGAGCTGTTTTCTTTTACCCAGAATGGACAGCAACAGTCTTCTTGTTGTAAGGGGGTGATTTGTGGATTGTCCAGCAGAGGTCACTGCGAGTTTGTGATTAAGTGCTGCTGCTGGCTAATGAGTGGGTCCCTGCCTGCATACTTTCCAGAGAAAATTAGTCTGTGTGATGTGAAAATGGATTTTAGTTTAGAATGTTGCCATTAAAGTTATTACAGGTGTCAAAATAGCATTTGTCAGGTATCTTAAAAGTTACCACCCTTTCTTGCTGACTAGATGTACTGAATAGCTCCTTAGTGTAGTTTATCCTAATGTGGGGACTATTATTAGAGCATGGCTTGATTCCCTACTGTGCTCCTTTCCATGGATTTGGTTTGAGTTTTCTAAAGGAAATCTTAACTATTTATGACTGTGTTTTGTGTGTGTGTGTGTGGGGGGGGGAGACTTAAATTTTAGATATGAGGTTAATGTGTAACTTAAAGGAAAGCCAGGTAGTTCCTTATTGGTATCTTCATGTTGGATTTTTTTTTTTTTCTGAAATTTCAGATATTTCTTTACCTTCTCTGAAACCTGGAAAATGGTTGTATTTTAAATGGAGACTCACACAACCTAATTAGGTCCACTCTCCCTTTTTATCCTCCCCACAATGTCCAAATTATCTTTCTGTGTTCTTTGTCTACCAGACTAACACAGCTGCTGTATTCTGTGGACTTTGAATTGTCACTGTTTTCTTGAGTGAAAGTGTGGTGGGGTGCAATTAGCTTGTATATGCATATATGTACATTTATAGATACAGATGCAGTTTTGCCTCAGCTTTTCTTTATGTAAAAATTATAAGCAGAGTGCAGATGTTTTTATACATACGTGATGTTTGCCTGTATTTCATGCCTGCAGATTTGATTATTTAATGCCCACGAAATACCAGAATACCATTGAAGTTTTAGAAGGGATCGCTTTGTTTTTTGTTCCTCAGGTTAACTTCTGTTTAAGTATTTTTTTTTCTTCCTCCTCTTCTTACACTCTTGTCAGATATCTTGTCTCCTTCCTGTTTTGTACCCACCCACTGCGTTCTTCTTTAGAGATACTCTCAGAAGCTGCCACTAGGGGGCAGCATGATTGCATATCATCCCTCAAGACTGCCCTTGGCTTTCCTTTTAGTTGGCAGGTGTGGGGGCCACTTTTGAGAACAAAGCACATTATTACTGAACGCCTAAACCCCCAGTGACAAAGCATTGTAGTGAATTCAAATATACAATCTGGGAAATTCTCAGCGCCCCCGTGACTGGTCTCCAAGGCAAGGCCTGATATGCGGATCACTTGTAATTAAAACTAACACTTGTGGATGGGTTGAGCTATAATGTAAATGGACGTTTCTCATTGTAGAACTTTCAAAATATGTGTGGCAGGCCTTTGATACAAGGGAGCTTTTAAAAAATTTTTATATCCCTTGAAGGCGTAGAAATTTGAAGAGTTAGTTGGGAGAGACCTTACGTTCTGGCTTCATCTTTGTTTTTGAAAAGAATGAAAAATAATTGCAAATAAAGACATATGGATTATTTTATCCATCCTGCAAGAACCTATATTCATAGCAGCTGATTGAGTCCTGGCTAACAGGTTTATTTTACCTATTGATTTCTGGAAATAAAGCAGGCACAAAACTGGACCATTTAATTATTGATGTTGCAAATCCGTACTACAGTATGTAACTATATTCTTAGACTTATTTTTGTATCAGTTGTGTGGCTGGTGTCTCAGATAATCTTCTAGATTTTAAGTTCCTTTCTTTTATGCTCCATGCCTTATTTTCAACTTTCTTACTGCTTAGTATGAAGTTTTGCATGGATAAGGCAAAGTAGACATTTGTCCACTAGGTTTTTGTATTACGAGCAACTGCAAAATTCCTTGCCCTTCTTAGTTTTCTTGTTTAGCTTAGTTTCCACCAAACATGCACTGATGCTCCTGCTACATTGTGCCCCTCCTGCCTTGTCCCTCACAGCAGTCAGATCTTTCATATCAGCCACATACATCACCCTGCTCCACCTTTTTATGTACAGATCCTCATCTCTAGAAAACAGGCAAATTAACACAGAGACAAAACCCATTAGGAAGTAAATTGATTCATTTTACTAATTGGCTGACAACATTAGACTTGATGGGAACTGGCACATTATTATCTTCAACATCACTATGACTTTGACTTGGGGTATTTTTGATACTTACTTTTCAGGCTCCTGTGTGACACAGACTCTTATATAGTGACTGTCACAGTTAACTTGTCTTATACTTTCATAGCCTCTCATCAGCTGATGCTACCAGTGAATGAATGCCAGAGACTGGCATCGTGGTGGCCAGTAGAAAGAGAGGTGTTGGCCACCAGCCTTGAAGGAGAAGTGGGGCACACGTGGAGTCTTGTCTGGGCCAGCGTGGGTTTGGATAACTTGTGGTGATGTAGAGGTTAAGGCAGAAGAGTGTTAAAAAAAAATGGAGTTGCCAAGTCTTGTTGGAGTGGAGTACAGGGTTTGTATATAAATGTTCAGGGAGCTGGGGCTGATTGTGGGTTTGACTGAAACTGATGCAGGTTTTCAACAAAAGCAAAGGCATGCATTTATTCCTCAGGTAGAGGAAGGAAAACAACTGGAGGTTTTTCTTTCTTTCCTTTTTTTCCTTGTAAGAAGGAAAATAAAATTAGAAAGAGTGATTCTGATCACTATTAGAACCAAATTCCCCCCAGGGGATGTGGTGTGGTTAGGTGTGCATAGGTTCAGTGTCTGTATACTTCAGCTATGTGTTTTTGGATGGTGCCAGAATCTTCTCAGACTCTGCCTGCTAATCTGTGTACTGTCAACTCAGTGAATGTGCAAATTAGGTGCTGTTGTATGTATCGAAGATCAGCACAATATCCGATACATCATCCTGTAGGATTGAATTGATAGAAAGAATAAGAATTTTAAAAATTTCCATATGTTAGTTGACTGACATAAAGGATATTGAAGTGTTCGGAATTTATAGGTGACATAACTTTTGAGTTTAACAGTTGTTATTCTTCATTATCTCACTCAGTTCTCTTCACCATATCAAATAGGGACTGTCTACCACTGCGACTGTTTTTTTACCTTTGAGGTGACTCAGGACATGTAGAAAGGTTAAACAAATTTCTCATGCTGGGAAAAAGAGGAATTAAAATACAAAAATGCCTGACCCTCAACTGTGGGTCATATCTGGCACCTTTCCCTCCGAAAGGGGGCCAGAAGTTCATCTTAGCAGAAGTGGACTTACTAATACTTTCTGGCTGCCACAATTTGCAGTTCTCTGTAGGTTTTCTGTGTAAATATAACCCCAGTACAGGCTGTATGGTCTTGTGAAAGCAGCTATAGGGGAGAAGGCTTTAATTAGTTCACAGTGCCTAAGCTTGAGCGATCATGTCTCTTCCTTGGGCCTCAGTTCTTCTGTTTTGAGCAGCGTTTCATTTCTTTCTTTTTTTTTTTTAAAAACAATTTTTTTTTTAGTTGTAGATGGATACAATACCTTTATTTAATTTATTTTTTTCTTATGTGGTCCTAAAACCCAGTGCTTTGCGTGTGCTAGGTGAGTGCTACAACCCCAACTCCCCCTAAGCAGTGTTTTCAGTGAAAGCGTCCAGGCTTGCCCTGAGACTGCAGTTACTGTTTGGGGATCTGGTGGAGAAACACCTTCTTCAAATGGACATTAGACATTAAAGTACCATTGTCTTCCAGGCCTCAGTCTTTGCCTTTAGTAATACCATCCTAGCTTTCCCTCACCTCATTCTTATTCAGGATGTCACCTTTTTGCTTTTTGATGGCTTCTGTTTGCGGCAGTACAGCTTTAGTCTTAACTAGAACTCACCCAATAAAATGAAAAGGCTCCCAATTCAGGAAATGGTACTGGGTGGCTTCCATTCAATCCATGGTATATTTGAAAGACCAATTTTTTAGGGTGCCTGCAAAGCAAAAGTCTGTCTTCATGTTTTGTTTGGAGGTGTTTTTGCCCTTAATTATGCATTGTGCATATGCGAGCACTTTTGGCCCTATTTTTGTTTCTTTCTTTCCTCCTTATTAAACAGAACGACTCGTAAAAACCTTGCATATGCCCCACTCTCAATTCTTCTGTTCCTTTACAGTCTGTGTATTTCTTCTTTAATTGTAACAGTGGTATATGCTTATGGAAAAAGAAACTAGAAAAACTTTGTTAAGTGGAAAATAAATAAAATTGCCCTGAATACTACTCCCATTCCCTCCCCTAAAAGCAAAACACAATTATCTTTTTTTCCCCCTCCATCCTTCCAGAAATTTTCTGCACATATATGAGCATTTTAAGCACACCCACACACAAATGGCTTCCTGCTATACATACTGTTCTGCCAATATATCTTGGATATGTTTCCGCATCAGCAAATATAGATTGACTTCATCTGTTAACAGCTCCTTAGTAATTAGGGGATAATTTCTCACAACTCCCCTATTTTTTTTTTTTTTTTTTTTTTTGGTTCCAAAACAAGCTGCTTTGGAGATATTCCCAGGGACTCCCCATTCCACTTCCTATTTTCGGTGCTTGGTGCAGTTCTACATCCTTTAAGGAAAGAGTTTCATCTTCTAACATCACCTGTTCCTCATATTTTGTAGCTTTTGAGTGTCTGAGCTTGTCACCCACTGCCTTTTTAATATGAAGGGGTCTGGTCAGAGGGTCCGAGCTGAGACTAGAGAGGCAGAAGCAGCTGAAGATGGAGTTAAAAGTTAAGATAGGCAGTGACGCCTGCTCTTCAAAAATGTCAAACCTGAGCTTCAAATCAGGAGAACTTTGGGGAGTGAAAGTACTCTTTTATAGGGCAAGCAACCTGGCCTGTGCCCTAAACCCCCACCTGGTCTCCCCCATCAGTGGCCAATGGTGTTTTCACCTTACCATTTTGACTTAATGGAAGTAAAAACAAGCAATGCATTAGAAGTATCACTATGAAAATTATAGTTGATTCTTTATATTTGAATCAATAGGAGTATTATAAATGCTGTTATAAAATTATAACTTACTAGGTCTATTTCCTAATACTTTATGCTGACAGCAGTTTGTATAATAATCAGTTTAATTAGCTTTCGACTGCGTAAGATTTTCATTTTCAAAATATACATTTTCTTTCAGTGAACCACTTTCTAAATTTGTCTAAAAGCAGCATTTCTGAATTTTATCTACCTGGTGTAAAAGGCACAGAAGTGCGCGTTGGCAGCTGTATCTGTGATTATCTGTGTTAAACTATTCATACCCCCGGCTTTATTTACTTTTGTTTGCTGCCAACCCCTTAAAAATCAAGGCTAATTCCTTTGTTCTAAATGGGCCTAAAGCATTTTGGAGAAAGACAGCCCCCTTATTCCGTGTTTTGATGTGATGTGACGGTGGTGAGAACTCTGTTAGCATGGTGGGTGGAATCTGGGGATGGTCCACAGAAGGGGGCACGACTCTACCTGGTCTTAATAGATGAATCAGTTTGTTCGTTCATTCCTTCTTTCCTTCCTTTCTTCCCTCTCTTCCTCCCTCCCTTCCTTCTTTCTTTTGAGTACTGTGGATTTTTAGGTCTCTCATGTTGATGCTAATATAATTGTCTGATTATTTTAAGCCAAATACCAGCCTTGTTATATGAAATCAGAACAATAGGATTGTTGTCTGCATTTTGGTAGTTCCCGTGATGCTATCAGCGTGGCATAAGCAGTGAGTGAGAAAGTGAGGTCAGGACCTTCACAACCACAATGGTGAAAAATGAGGCTCTCCGAAATGAATTACAGTAGATGGGGTAGAGAGAGAAGTTGGGAGGGGAGGGGAGGGGGGATAGTAGGGGATAGGAAAGGTAGCAGAATACAACAATTACTATTAGGGCATTATGTAAAATTGTGGATGTGTAACCGACGTGATTCTGCAATCTGCATTTGGGGTAAAATTGGGGGTTCATAACCCACTTCAATCTAATGTATGAAATATAATATGTCAAGAGCTTTGTAATGTTGTGAACAACCAATAAAAAAAAATATAAAACAAAAACAAAAACAACAAAAAAAAGATGTTGAGTCTGCCGGAAACTAAAAAATAAATATTAAAAAATTAAAAAAAAAATGAGGCTCTCCCCACTCACCTCCAATCACTGTTCCCTTCTCCCAAGAGCAAAGTTTGAGAATGGTTTTTCTACACTTGCCCCTTGCCTCTCGACTTAACCCAATTGATACATTACCTTGACATCAGATACCTTTTCAGGCCATGTGTGATTATGTTTTTATACCAAATTTAGAGGGAAAATGTTGGATTTATGGTTGTAGGACGGGAAAGAAGTGGCTGAGAGGGTAGAATTGGAAAGTTGATCACATGAACATTTTGCCTCAGTGATCACTTGAGCAGCTATGATGACTTGTGGATTTGTAATGTTGGAAAATAAACATCTCCATTCACAGATTCATGCTGTGTGTGTGCGCGTGCACATCCAAGGGCAGAGGATGAAGGTGGAGTGGGATATCCAGGCCTATTCTTGTGGCCATGGTTGGTCATGATCATTTGTAGGTTGAAAACCTGGATGTGAATTATGTGTCTTCTTATAATAGGGCATTTGCCACATGTGGGCAGGGTGTTTTGACTGTAGTTCAGACTTCCATGAAATCAGATATGGCTGGTGATGTAGGCAGAGGTAATCTATTTCCCCAGTTTTGGTGAGCAAGGGACCAGTTCCATGTTGAAGAAACCAAGGTTTACATGCAGTTGAAACATTTGTACAATCCTGGAGTATCAGTGCTTATCCAACTTTAAGAACTCCTCTCCCACTTCAAGTTTAGGTAACTTATGTAAGAGCTGGTCATTGATGTGAGTAGTATAGGACAAGTTCAACTGACCACATTGAGGGATAGCTGCACACATTCTCAGGTTTTATTTTGTTATGTTAAACATTAGTGTTTGTCTAAATATCCATATATGCTAAGTATATTCCATATCTAAATATACTCTAGCTATAGCATCTGCTTGGTGAATAAAGAAGCACTATGAACCACTGACCTCATGAAGATGACAAATTATTCAAAAAATTATTTCAACATCTAATAAAGTTCAGGTTCTTGAATATTTGGGTGCTTATTGTTTTAAACAAGACACTAAACAGAGGGTTATGACAATGGGATAAATTGTTTCATCACAAGCATTTGAACTGCCTGGGTGGTCTCTTTTTAATGAGTCCCAAATAATGCAGTGAATATTAATTTCAGACAATCTGTGTACATACATACGGAATGTGTGGCTGAAGTTCCCTCTGTGAGTTTTCCATTCATCAAATTGGAAGAGATCTTTTTGGCTTTGTTGTAGGTGATATTCTGACCAACAGAACCCGTTTCCCAATCTGTTTGTTGACCTTAATGTATGTATGTGTGTGTGTGTGTGTGTGTGTGTATACACATTTATAAGTTAAGGGGGGAAATGCCCCTTGTGCCTTTGGATTACTACTTTTATATACACAGACCGAGAGAACTCCCCTGTCCTTTGGCAAGGGCTATAAAGAGAGATCACATTAGTGTAACCTTTGCCTCCTAAGGTGTGGATGAGTGAATTGTGGTTGGAATTTAATTTTAACAGGTTTTATCAAACTGCTAAAAGATATTGAAAATGTTTAATATGTGAGTCAGGGGCAGTAAATCACACTCGGGCTTGTTAAATAGATGTCCGCAGTGTACTGGTAGATGGAGCGTGTGTTTCTGCCCAGGGACTTTTCATTCCTGCACCAGTCGGGCACATTATTGTCACCTCATAACTCTGCAATATTAGATGACTGGTAGAGCTCGTGGTGAAGGTGGGATTTAGCACTCTCCCCTCTCCCTTTTGGGGGATGGTTTAAAGACCTATTCTTTTACCTACATGTATGCCATTTGGCTTTTCATGGGGATTTTTTTAAAAATCATATTTGAAGGATGTAGTCAAGTTTTATATTTGTGTCACCTGTAACATTCGTGTCATCTGTAACATTGACAGATGTCTTGTGAACCACTCCTGTCTGGGATTCACTTTTTCTTTCTTGTGCTTTACTTTCTCCTTGCTCGCTCCCTCCCTCCCTCCATTCCTTCCTTCCTTCCTTCCTTCCTTCCTTGGTGGAAATTGTTCTCCAGCTTTTCATTGTTTCACTTCCCCAAATTGTGTTGGCTTAGAACACAGGTGCACTCATTTCTCTCTCCTTGGTGACACCCATTGGTTCTGTCAAAGCCCTTTGCTTTCTGATTCCTGTGTCTCCTAGGTGAAGACTAGATGAAACTGTGGATGGATAGGGCTGCCTCATCTCCCCATCTTCTAAATTGGGGGCAGAAACAGCCCTGGTATTGGAGCACAGCCTCACTCATTCATTTGTGGGTTGTTAGTGGCTGCTTCTTGATAGCACAACACTGGGCATTGTTCACTAGTTAGAGGGGAGGCTACATGGCTCTCACAGTCCAAAAGACCTACTATCTGGCTCTTTAGAATTTTTTTTTTTTTAACCAACCCTTGATCTAGTTCAAACATAACAGATATTTAATAAATGTTGCATAAAAGAACATATTTACATAGAGTTTTCCCAGTCTAGTTTTGTTTAATATGGAAACAAATTTCCCAGTCCCTGGTGTTTGGTGACTTGTACACTCTAGAATAAAGAGACAATAGACTATGTGCTTGAATGCCGCACACATCAATATGTCATCCCATCCCATCACCAGTGAATGAAAACTGTGTGTGTCTTCTGGGCAGAACTTTCAACAGGAAAATGAGAGAGTTGGGAACAAAAGTTGCTGGACCTTGGACAATGTTCCTGAGAAGTGTGGATGAATGTCCTGCTTTTGTTGTGCATCACCTCCTCCGAATTAACCATGCAAGTCCCAGGAGACAAGGGCAGATCTGTCCCATTCCCCTCCCTAGCTTCTGGTAGCCCAGCCTTGTAGATACTTAGCCAGGTTCCAGGTTCACTTTAACATTCTCCCCTTGTGTCTTCACATCATTTCCTGCCTGTCTTTGTGTTCAATTTTTCCTTTCTCATACGGACATCAGGCATATTGCATTCAGGTTCACTCTAATGACTTCATTTTAATTTAATTACCCATGTTAAGGTTCTGTCTGCAAATAAGATTGTATTCTGACATACTGGGGATTAGGACTTCTCTGTCTCTTTTGTTTTGGGGGAGGAGGCACATTTCACTCCACAGTAGATGGATATCTCAGTATAATTCAGAAGGATGCTTGGCTTCAAAAGTGGAGTCTTTTCTTATAAAAATATGGCCAAGAGAAGGCAACCTGTTGTTCTCTGAGCCTAGATATTCTGGAACTTGATTGCTTGGGCTTTAGAAAAGGGCAAAGGTGTGGATTTCAGTGGTTATAACCCCGCACTTTGGATGTACACAGTTTCATTTTTTGGATGTGGTCAGAAAGAAGGGACTGCTTTTGAAAGGTTACCTTGAAGTTATGCACATGTGTGAGACCTGAAGATCACATCCATGTTCTGCTTGTATGTTTTGTCATTTACTTGACTAAGTGCCAGATGTTTGTATCCAAATACAAGGGAGGGCCCTCAAACCAGTCTGAATTTCACTCTTAATTTTGCATGTTAGTCATAACAGATTAACTACATGCCCGGTGAGTGCTTTTACACTGTGTACTGCCAAAATTAGTTGTGGAGTTAATCTCAGAACCAGATCTAATTACATTTTCATTGTTGTTGTTTCTGTACCCGTTCCTTGTCCTCCCCAAAAAGAGAGATTTGAGAGAGCAAACTTTATTCTGAGAGAGAGGGAGAAAAGAATCAGAAAGAAGAATGGGCTACAGACAGACAAAGGATCTTTACACACACACACACACACACACACACACACACACACAGACATGGGAAGGTATACACATATAAAGATAGCAAGTTATTTCCAAAGGATTACCAGTACACCCACCATTTCACTCAATTAATTAATGTACCTAAGAATGAATATTGAATATCAGTATCAATTTAAATCCTCCACTCAGATTTCATTAATGGGAAATAGCTAAACTTGTATTTTCCCACCTCTGTTGTGTCAACTTGGGTGCTTAGACTAAGACCATCTGTGTATGACTCTCTAGGACACCAGCACAGGTATCTATGAGGGGTCTGTACCCAGTAGGGGTAACAGTGGAAGATTCGTGCTGAGTTGGGGGAAACTTACCAGCAACACATGCCCACCAAGAAGTGTACAGGGTACGTAGTTGATGCTCAGTACATGTTTGGTGTAAGCTCCTTTCTGATCTCCGTTATCTGGGCTTATTGTCTGATGAAAGTAATTCCTGCCTGCCTTGCTCATAAGATCTGCGTGTGCCTCCAAGAGGACTCACTGTACACTATCACTTGCCTATGGGTGGTGTTTTTCAAAGCTCTTTCTTCTATAGTCAGAACATGTATGAGACTAGGCTGTGGTCTGAGAATCCACAAGGCGTACTCAGAGATTTTTTTCTCTTTATATGTTCTGGACTCAGAACATCAGGGACCATGGACCAAATTCCATAATAGGCAATAAGGCCCCCTGGAATCTTAATGGCTGAGCATGCCCAGGGCTGAGGATGATTCTGTGAGAAAGTTACCTTTCATAGGTCTCTTGTGTTTTCAGCTCAGAACTCTGGCACATGCTTGTTGACCATGCCACAGGCCTGAGCCCTGGGAAGCCTTTCTTTAGAAGTACAGCCCAGGTTGTTTCTGGGAAACTGCCTCCTAGGAGGGATCTCTATCTGCATGTGCCTTGGAGCATTGCCTGGCTTCCCTGGGACATGGTGCTGTGGACAGCAGCACTGCTTAGCCTTCACCTGGGTGACAGACAGCCAGCTAAGACCCAGAGCTGGGTCTCTTCATGTACCTACTTCTCAGAGAGCAGGCTGTCAGCCCTCCAGCCCTTGCCAACATCTGGCCTGCAGGGAGGCTGGAGGAGGGAGTGTGAGAAGTCTGCCTAAGTCTGCTAAGTCTGTCTGTCTGAGGTGGGACCTTCTGGGCTCAGTACCTGTCATGGGACCTTGGTGGCTACACTGGTGCACCAAGATTCTGCGACATTTCAGATGCCTCACTTGATACTGTGCTGACATAGCTCCCTCTGTCACTGCTTTGGACCCATGACAGTAACTATCTGATTTAGTGGCTTTGAACAGAAATAAATCTGCCTGAGAAGACTCTGTTCCTAGCCACAACAGTTCCTTTTCTTTGTGGTTTCTACCCAGTTTCCTTTCAAAAAGTTCTTCCTTCACAGCTGTGGGACGAGATTCAGAGTATCATGCTTAATATGTACAAGCTGCAGCTTATATGCCAACTTCCACTTTCCTAACAAAAAGGGCCTTTAAACTCTTCACACACATTTCCTCAGAACTAGAAGGAAAAAACATTGCTGTTGGAGATATAAATACTCATGGAACAGTTATTTGCCGCAGGACTGCATAGTCTCTTTGGGAGATGAAAGAAAAGCTGACAAAAGTGTTGTTCTGTGCGCACTGCTATCATCATCATCATCATCATCATCATCATCATCATCATCATCATCATCCATTTGCAAGTTCAGTGGTTCAGATAGCATGCATTGAGGGCCCAGTGCAACAGGACAGATAAGTTTGGGCTGAGATTGTTAAACAGACCTGACTAAAGGTAAAGTGTGGATTTTGGGAGTTGATGAATGGATTGGATTATTACTTTTGTTAAGATGAACTGAGCTAAAAAAATTTTATTTAAGGGTTGGTGATTTAGCTCAGTGGCAGAGTGCTTGCCTAGCATGTGCAAAGCCCTGACTTGGGTCCTTGGCCCTGGGCCTGGGTGGGGTAGTGGGGTGTGGTGGATTAAAAAAAAAAAACAACCTAATTTTGATTAACTCTGGAAAGTGCCTCATAGTCTTCCTTTTAACCACTTATTTCGTTAAGATGAGAAAACGCTCTGATTTTGAAGAAATTCAAAAGCCTTATTTTCAATTAACATTGAAGATTAAATTATATACAACTGAACATGGGCATTTTGTGGGGAAAGAGTTTGGCCTATTAAAAGATGTGTAGAAGATTCCCATTTTGATTGAGCAGTGTGCTAAGTAATGCACATCTAATGTGCATAAATAACTGCGCCTGGAGAAGACAGGTCTGCTATCAATAGATGTTGTCAGACGGTGAACCGTGTGCATTTCCTTCACACGTGGGAACAGCCTTTGGTTGTGTTCGTGGGCTTCTACTCTATGTGTTAACGACACAGCCGCGTGAAAAGTATCAATTTTCACTTTCAGGCTGTTGAAGCCCAATTTATATTTCCATATGCTTTTGTGTGTCTTTGTAGCACACTCTCAGGATGGATTTTTGCTATTTCATCACTTTTGTTACTGTGCCTTCAGGGGCCAGAAGCACTGAAGTTTCATGTGTGACCTGCAAACTTAAACCTCTCATGCATGGCTGCAGAGCCCAGAAGAGAGGAAAACACCACAGTCCATTTGTCAGGAAGACAGAAATGCCTGAGAAATGCCTGAAAAGGCCTTGTTCACACTCACCACATTTCAGGGGGATTATAAGCAATAATATTAACATGGGTTGTGTCTATGCACTAAAAAAGAAAGCCCAGAACATGTTTGTCAAACTGCTTGATTACTTTAGACACCTCCCATACTGTTCTCTCTACATTTTGTCCTAGAAATAGATTGCTTGTCCCCAAACCTTCTGGTTTTTGTGAAAGAAACTGAAAGCAACTGACTGAAGTTTGTCCAATAAATTCATTCAACCCTAATGTATTCAGCATGTTTGTGTACCCTGATCAGCCTACTTGTAATTGATACCTTGCTTACAAATAAAAACTCATTTTGAGCTCTGAAGTAACTTTTTTTCCTTACCCTAGCATAAACGGAAGAAAAGGTTATCTTATGACAAGCATTACCTAATTTATTCTCTTACGACAATGGAAATGGCTATATTTTAAGGCAAAATTCTAAGTATTTTCAGAAACTTTAAAAGAAGGAAACACTTAATTTCAGATGTGTAATTTGCTTATTTGATATTCTTTTCTTTCTTAATCCATGATATCTTTTTTTGTATCAGCGATTGAACTCAGGGATAACCAACCACTAAGCCACATCCCCAGCCCTATTTTGTAATTTATTTAGAGACAGGGTCTCACTGAGTTGTTTAGTGCCTCACTGTTGTTGGATGGCTTTGAGCTCAACAATCCTCCTGCCCTAGCCTCTTGAGCCAGTGGGATTGCAGGCAGACACCATTGTGCCCAGCAATCAATCCATGATATCTTTAGGCTTTGGGTTTTAATTTAAACCAGCATCAGACTGTAATTCAAAATTAATATTTATGTAAAATTTATATGAAATGTAAAAATTGGCTGAAGTAACCTTATGTCTTAGACTGATGATGGTTTCCCAGAATATTTTCCAAATTAAGTTCTGTAACTGTTCCTTTATTTCTATGTGTCTAATAGACAGGAATATTGCCTTGTTTAGAAGAGTTCTGTTTTTTATCCAGGTACATGTGTGGTGCATGCCTGTAAGCTCAGCAACTTGGGAGGCTAAGCAGGAGGCCTGCAAGTTTTAAGCCAACCTGGGCCACGTAGCAATACCCTGTCTCAAAATTAAAAAATAAAATGGGCTGAGAAGGTAGTTCAGTGGCAGAGCTTCTCTGGGCTCAGTCCCCATGACTGCCCCAAACAAAACAAAATGAAAAAAATGTTCTATTTCTGTTTAAGCAAGGAATGTGGTCAGATGTAATGTATTCTTTTTTTTTCATTTTTTTATTGATTATTTAAAGCATTACATAGCTCATGATATATCATCTTTCATACATTTGACTCAAATTGTGTTTTGAACTCCCATTTTCACCCCAAATACAGATTGCAGAATCACATCTGTTACATATTCACATTTTTACATAATGCCATATTAGTGACTGTTGTATTCTGCTACCTTTCCTATCCCCTACTATCTCCCCTCCCCTCCCCTCCCCTCCCATCTTCCCTCTCTACCTCCCCTGCTGTTGTTCAATTCTCTCCCTTTTTTCCCCTCCCCCTTGCCCCTCATAACCTCTTATAATTTTATGTATCATTGAAGGTCTCCTACTATTTCCATGTGCTTTCCCTTCTCTCTCCGTTGTAATGTATTCTTGATTTGGTTTCTATAAAATTATCTGTTGGAAAGCAAGTTTCAGAATGGCCTTCTTTAGGTTCTTCTACCAAATTTTAAGAAATGTGGGAAAATTAAATACTTATTAAATAAATGCCTGATATTCATGTATTGTTTAAGTCTTTTTCTTCAACCTGCATAGAATGTGATATTACTTGAGCTGTTTGAGTACTTATTTTATCGGCATGCATTGTAAATGAAAATATGTTCAGATACACAATTTCTTTTCAGTTATAATATTGTGGTCAAAATTAAGAGAAAATTGATGTTTAAAAATATTTTAAAATCTCTCTGTAATATGATGGCCTTTGTATTCATTAGGATAGTTTTTCATGAAAACTACTAGAGAATAATCTACATGCTTCTTTAGAAAAGTGTAGTGTTTAAATAATGAATGTATTGATTGTTATAAGAGATGTGAAGGGGAAGGTCCTATTCAATTCTATTCATGTCTTAGGATTTTTCAAGAATGTTCTTGAAATGCTAGGATTATACAAATGTGTCATCTTCTCATGTTAAATGTTGGGAAATACTTATTCATTCATATGTCCTGTCAGATTAAATCTATTTCTGTGTGAACCTTAGAATAGCACAGGCTTCTCCTGCCATCTCTGTTCAAGGGTTTCTTTTTGATTGATCAGTGCTGAAGGTGGCTGAGGCTTTATCCTGGCCCAGTGTGGTAAATATTTACCGTTCTGTACAATAAGCTCAGGTATCTGTGATCAAAGTTTCAGGTGCTCCAGTTGTGTGGCAAGATGTTGATGTTGATGGGTGTTTATGTTTTTTGTTTGTTTATTTTGTTTTGATTTTTGTCCTCCAACTCCCCCTCCCCACCCCATCCCCCCCTTAAGGGATGGGTTCTTGTGATAGGCAGTTTTCCTAAGGAGTTAAAACTGGCTCATTGTTAGTAATTCAACTTTGAATCCAAAATTCCCTACCTTGGAATCAGTGTAGTTATTGCAAGGTGAACTTTTCTGTAGGAGGGTTTAAACTGATTGTGTGTAAGCAGATCAGAAGTACAGAACCTAATTGGACTTAAGGTTGATGTGATACTTGGTCCCAGTTTTGGTTATTGTTTTATTCACTAAACTCCCTCATTATTTTCTTCAGTTCTTTTTTAATAAGAAATGCCATATGTTGCCAGGCGCAGTGGTGCATGTCTGTAATTCCAGTGACTTGGGAGGCTGAGGCAGGGGAATCGCCAAGTTCAAAGCCAGCCTCAGCAATTTATCGAGGCCTTAAGCAATTTAGGGAGACCCTGTTTTAAAATAAAAAAATAAAATGGGTTGGGAATGTGAATCAGTGGTTAAGCATACATGGGTTCAATCCCTGGTCCCATGCCTCTGCCCACCCCAAAGGCAGATATTCCAAATTAAAGGATAAGGATTAAAAAAAAAAAAGCAGATTATAGTTCTATGAAATATTTTGTTTGCACAATTTGTTCTCCTTCTGGTTCACATGAGGAGTGTAGGAAGAGATAATTTCTACATCATGAAAACTTGCTTTCCATTGACAGTGAGTTTGGGCCTACTGGGAAAAAAGCATGAAAATATGAGCGGAATCTGGTATCACAGATGGTCATGAGTTCAACTGCTTTGGCTTTGAATGGAATGAGATTCAGATCTGGGTTGTTAGGGAGGCAGGTGATGTTTTCTTGAATAAATTGGAGGCATTTGGGAGCAGAAAGCCAGATGACCGTGGGGAGGCAAGGTCATATGTTATTGCTGTGTGAACTGGGATGTATAGCATGGGTGGGTATCTGAATGTATTTTCTACTTACTTTTAATTCCATGAGAATGGGGCCAGCTAAGGGGGAAGGGCTTATGGGGTGTGTGTTCTTTATATTCCTAGTGCCTGCTGTAGGGGTAGTGGTTCACAGTGGGTGTTCAGAAAGTTTTTGTTAAACATACCTGAAGGGAGAGAGGTGAACCTAAGAGTTCATTCTGATATTGTCCAGAAACAGAAGTAGATCTGTCCTTCACAGTGCTGGGGGTCCAGTGTCAGGAAGAACTTGGTAAAGTCAGAGTATGGGTGGTGGGAATATTGTAGAGAGCATTCAAAGTTTTTAATGGGTAGTTAAACCAGAAGATTCTCAAATGCTCTTTATGTTTTGAGACTCCATGACTTGAGCATCTTCAGTTTTCCTAACAATGTGTGAGTCACAGGGGAGGGATTCAGCAGTGTGTAAGAGGAGATGCCTGCTTGCTCTCGGGTGTTCTCAATGTTTTGGTGGCGGTTAAAGAAAAATTAAAAAAAAAAGTTGGCAAATATGTTATAAACCTATACAATAAAATTCAGGTACTTAAATCATTCATTCATTCATTCATTCATTCATTCAATATTCAAGTGTCAATAAACATTATAGGTGTCAGGGTCATGTTTGTAGTTGGAGAGAACAGCATAGCTTTCTAGGAGGTGGTGGAGTTGAGCTGAACCATAAAGGTAGTTTATAGGAATGTATTGACGGACTAGAACATTCAGTGAGGGGCTGTGGTGGGGGTTGGAGTGAATGCAAAGTTATAGGAATGATGAAGTGTGCTTAGTAACAATGAGGAAGCCTTAGGGAAATGGTAGCAGTGAAACCATAAAGGAGGCTGGGATCACACTGTAGTTGACCTTAACCATGACCCTAGCATTGAGGTGTGAATGGTGTCACTGATTCTGGAGGTGCATAGGTTCCAGTGGGTGAGAGAAACAGATGCTTCTACCAAACACAGACATGGAGTAGGTGAAAATGGATGTAATCTTAGATGTGTTGAGTTTGATATTGTGGAGATCCAGTTGAAAACATTGTTAAAAAGACATGGGAGGTTTTGTAAGTGTTTCATCTATTTTCTGATTTAAAAACACATTTGGTTCATTTTAGATCTACTCTTTTTTGGGGGTGGTGGTGGTGGTGGGGGGATGGATCTATTTTCTTTTCCGATGATCCATAGACATTTACCAGAATGCTTTTGACACTTTCTCACTTTAACACTAATTGTGACTTTGCTTTGTCACTGTTATGGAAGTTTCCTAACATGCTGGCTTCACTGGTGCAAAATGTGACTGAGAGTTGAGAAAAGCTATTTTAAGTGGCATGAAAGGGATATATTTCTGGTTTTACAGGAGACAATTTCAAGTAAAGGTAAGAAGTTTCTAAGGAGTTGGAAACCTGTGTATCTTCTGATGTGGGAAGGTCTTAGGTAAACATACATTCTGATTCTTTATTGATAGGCATTGTTAGTTGAACATCATTGGATGCTTAATAAAAGTTTGTGTTAACTTCTGAAATATTTTAAATAAAGATTAGGAAACTTAAGTTTTAGAGGACGTAGCAGAGAATTTGGGCTCATTTATTTATTTATTTAGCTCTGAGTTTTAGTCTAGAAGGTAGAGTTTTGTAGGGTCTTTGGTTGTAATAATGTAAATTTTTCCGCCAGCGAATATAGTATAGGGGATATGGCTAATACTTTAAAATGTTTTCCTTTAAAAATTTTTAGACCAATTTTCATTTCTTATTTTCTCTCTCAGTTTTACTAAGAAACTTATAGACTTACTAACCTAAAAAGATTAAAAACTTCTTAACAAAACAGTTAAAATCTATAACCTTGATTTTCTCTGAGTCCCTGGAGTTTGGTCCTTTATTTTTTGAAAGTGGCTGTCCCTTTTGTGAATTGGATTTACAAAACCTCTTCTGTGAAAGCTGGCCACTCCCCTCCCCGGCGCAATGTGCTTTGCTTTCTGTTTGAGAAGCTAAATGATCTTGTGGAACAAATTGATAAGTTATTTATAGACACATTGACATATACTTTAAAAGGCATTTTTTATTTAGGAAGTTAAGGAAAACATCAACCAGTGTTAAAAGTATTTTAAATATATGTTAGAAATGTAGAGTATGATTTAAAGAAAGAAATGCCCTAGATAACTTGTTAATAAACTCTATTATTCCTAATCAGTTTTGTTACCCTTAAATAGGATACTTTTTTTTTGTCTTACCATGATTTTGTTTTAAATTCGTATTTTTATTCCCTTTTCTTCTGCCTTCTGACTATTCATTGCTAGAGAGCTTCTTGGCATTCCCAAATTTGGGGACTCCAGATCCTCAGCTGTTCTTCAGAACCAGCTTTGAAATAATTTCCTAGAGGTTCTCATTCCTGCCTCTGAGAGAATTATTCTTCTGTTCCATGTAGTGGGATGAAAGGAGAGAGGTCACAGATGCAAATGACTTCTCTATGCTGGTTGACTTAAAATATCATGATCCATCTTTTCAAGGAGGATTTTTTTTTAAAACAGGAAAATATTTCTTTTTTCCTTTCCTTGAACTTTGCTATTTTCCCTTGAAAACTACATCAGGCAGAGAAACACATGTGCATGGGTTTACATGTCCTTGTATTTTTGTGTTTATAAGCTTCACCTATAAGGACAGCTGAGCATTATAGTTTTAGTAATTGCTATAGTTTTAGTAACTTGAATAAGTTAGTTCATGAAAGGATCTAGTGACTAGTAGAGGTTGGCATTATAAATTCACAGCTTGTAATACTGTATCACTTTAAAAAACAAATTTAAAATACTAATTAACAACGTGGTCCGAAAAAGATGCAAAGTGGTTTTTGCATGTTGTCCCTAAATGGTTTCCTTCATACACTCAGAAGCTTGGAATGTGACCTTCAGAGAATATTGGACAGAAACTTTATCTTTTAAACCCTTTTTTAATTCAACAGGAAATGAATTTGTTTGCCCTTTTCCTGTGGTGCCATATTGTCTGAATTTTCTTTCTGCTCTTACAATAGGTAGAAAGAATAGGGAGGCCACACATTTGCTAATCCTCTTGATGCTGTGTGGTGCTATGCTGTGTGATTGGATAATTATGATTCATTGTAAGTCAGACCATGTGCATTTCAGAGAGTGGATAGTAATTAGATAAAACTTAATGATTTTAACATTGTGCTGCTGGTATGTATTTATGATACATAGCTCTATTATTTCTAGAAGATATATTTTGTAATTGCATAGATGTTGTTGAGCTCAAATTTCAAGTCATAGAAATGTTTGGGGCTGCTTTCTAATGAACATAAGATTTATATATCTATGCATTTTACAAATTACACCTAAAAAAGGTGAAATTGAGAGCGGAACCTAAAAGAAAGCAGGTAGTCAATAGCCTGTGCACACACACATTAATCAGGAGGCCAGAGGTTGCTTTCTTGATTTATTGTTCACTTCATTATGTCTTTATAAAAGTGTAAAAATACACTTATGTTAATAGTTTAAAATAACTTGAAATGATTGAGCAATTGTAGGCTGGTTCTGAGCTTGCCTTTAAATTTAGGGGAAAATCTTATTTTGTATGTTGGACTTTAAGTAGAAATGATAATTTATTAATATTTGTGCAGTTAGTAGCTTTGCTTAATTCATGTTCATGTGTGTTGGTTTAGATTTTATGTAGCAGCTTGGAGAATTATGTCCTTTTACCAAAAAAATTACTTAAACTTAGCTTTTAGTAAGTATTAACTCTTATACTTGATAGGCTATTCAAGTACTTTATTGTCTGTTTCATCTGTTTTGCAGTCCACAGTTGCTCAGTCATTTCACAGACAAATCCCTTCAAGTTCTCATATTCTCATTTTCCCCAGAATGAGAATAGTAACCCACTTGGCTTTATTGCTATGATGTATAGCAATAACAGTTTCGGTTCATTGTCTAGTACCACTCACACAGCATTAAGAAGCCTTCCCCCTTCCTTATTGCATGAAACCTCACTGCTGCCCTCTGGGGGAGAAGTTGTTGCTTCACATTTCCAATGAAGGAAATTAATCATCAAAGTTTCACCTGCCCTCTCCAAGATTGTATAAAACACCTAAGGATTGTATAAAACACCTAAGGTGACAGTACATGGACAACTTTCATCCTAGAGGTTCTCATTTATTGTCATTGTCATAGATCCATAATCACCATTTTATAGATCCATGATGATCATTTTTAAAAGGGAGCCAGAAACAAGAGGTTTGCCCTTCATTGTGGTAGACTTTTTAATTTTTAAAAAATTATGATTGTACTCTTTTATGGGGTAAATTTATGTTTAATGGAGAATCATGTGTATTTAAGAATTTTGGATATACATGGAAAATGATGTATTTGTTAATGATGTACTTATTAAATATATATTTATATACATTTTATATATATACATCTTAAACCCAGATTTAGATCACTTGGGCATATAAATACAGTTATCTTCACATATTTCTAGCCTATAGTTATATTTGTGTATGGATTATATACTATGTTTAAAGATTCATACTATACTTGAACTATTTGATTCTAAACACATTAGGTTTGTTTTTCTGTCTCCATGTACAGAAATTAAAATAAATGTATCAGTTTCTAGTTTTTAAAAAAACCTGCTTCAGGAGCTGGGTTTGTAGAGTGATAGAGTGCTTGCCTAGCAAGTGTGAGGCACTGGGTTCAGTCCTTAGCATTGCATACAATGAATAAATAAATAAAAGGTATTATACCAATCTACAACTAAAAAATATTTATAAAAGAAAACCCATTTCATTGTGAAAAATTGTGTATGGGTACTTAGAGTGGTGGAATTCATGTGCTTACTCAAAAATTCAGATTTTTTCTTTAATTATATTCTGATTTGCCTTATTAGAAGGAAGGAATTCTAAAATTAGTTGCTGAGTTAGCTTTTATGGCTATATTTGAAATTAAATTTGAAAAGGTGTTAGGAAACCCTGAAATTACTTCTTCAAGTTTCTTTTTTTCTTGCTTTTCTCCGTACATGAGTAGACTGTATTCCTTTTAATGTTTATTATTTCATCTGTTCTGTCTTCTGGTTTTGTTCAGATAATGTGTGAGTAGGTAATGCCTTATAAGGTTATGTTTTCCTGTAAAATGTTTTGTATTTCTAGAAAAACTTCACCTTTGGCTGACTTATTTCCTCTCTATTTTTAGATTGAGGGTTACCATTGTTTTAAAAGTAAATGAATTTAGTTGTTAGGGAAGGTTATGTAATGTCTTACTACAGGTACAAAATTGTAATGGAAAACATTTATTCATATGTGTTTATAAATAACTACCTAGTGTAAAATACCTCTGATAGCTATAATTAATATAGCCACCACAGGGTTTTGCTTTATGCAAGCATTGAGACATTAATGAATGTCAGGGTAAACCAGCTCTTATTCTGCCTAATTTTAGGAATGTGATTTTTCTTTCTTTCTTTTTTTTTTTTTTTTTTTTTTTGTTTTGGGGATTGAGTTGGCAAGCATCATGAAAATGGACAGATTTCAGCTCTCTTAAATTGACCGGACTAGAATATTTTCAGCAATGAGATCTTTTTAAAAAAGAAAAGAATGCCTCCAATTTTCATTGACACTGAATGTATTTTTCTTGATGTTACTTTGCTTATACAATTATGCACATAAAATTCGCAACTTTGTCATCAATACAAGCACATACATCTGCATGTGCACACACCCCTGGCCAATTCAGTTTGTATTGTATATTTTCCATAATCAAAAGCTATGGATAGTTTTCCTTTTTTGTTGGGGGGACAGGCTTTGTAAAATTTACAGTGTGTCTGCTAGTCAGTCAGTCATATATAGTATTCAGCAGTTTAATTTTGCTCATAACTAATAAAGATTATGAATCAAAATAAAATGAAGCACCACTAGTGACATTACTTAAAAAAACAACAACCCACTGCTAACATGCCTAATATATTCTAGTATGAATAGAGTTTACCCATGATCATATTGGTTCCTAAGAATTTTATTTGTACTTGTTCTTTTCACCAGCATGGTTGTTTTTTCTTTCCTTGATAATTAATACAAGTCCACATGTAACAGTTTCTGGCTTGTTTGATCATCCTCTTAGTGTCCTCTAAGGCTAGATTTCTGTTAATATTTTCTGCATAATGACTTAGCTGTTTGAAGAGTGTTCTGTTTCCATATTCCCTGACCAATTTTTGATGAGGCTGCCTATTTCTGTCACTTCTTTTGAACATAATTGGTAGTAGCATAGTTGAATGACAATTTCTGTTAGTAAGTATTATCAGAGCACTTGTTAGGATAAGGAAAGAGCTGTAATAGTCACAACCATGGCTTCCTAACTGAGAAGAGACAGTAATTTTCACATTCCCTGATAGTTTGGCAGATGCCTGGATTATTTTTTGAGATTTAGGGTAGTTTAATACCTCATGCTTCTTGCCATATGCCCTCACTGATATATTTAATACTATTTCCAGTTGTTGCCAAGAGAATGCACTTTAGGAAGTATAGGAATGTACTATTAGAGACTGGAAAGATTTTGGTGAATTGGTCATATGTAATCAGTATCAATCAGAGGACCCTTTGGATAAGGTTCTGTTTTATAAAACCATTAATTGGCAGCCTCTGCATTTTCAGGATTCTATGAGTTTCGTGTATTTCCACTATATAGAAACTTCACTACTCTTAATAAAAATAATAATAATTCTGAAGAAGGTTGTCTGGCTTTTTGAAAGGGAATGTCAAATGAATTTTCTACTCTCATAGTCCATTGCCTAGCACTTCATAACTTTCTGATAATACTCATACTTTTAGAAACACTGTGGAGAGAGAGAAAATAGTGTTCAAGTCCTTGATCTCTTCTCATGCTCCTTCACTAACTGGTTCATTTTTTTTTTTTTTTAGGACTCTTGTATGATCTTAGGAGCGTGTTTTAGTGTTTATAAGGTCCTGACAGTATTCAGAAATGTGTCATTTGCCTTGCATTGCTTGAATTTTCCATTTGTTGAAGATCACCATGCAAACTGCTGTGCTCATTTGTTCTTGGGGCCCTTCAAAGTTTGTCATGTTCAATCCATAAAGCTTATCTTTATGTATTGGCTACTGCTATTAGTATATGAAGCTTTTATTTTTATTTTTTTAAGTTTGATAGTACTGGGATTGAAAACAGTGGCTCTTTACCACTGAGCTGCATCTCCAGCCCTTCTTATTTTTTATTTTGAGACAGTCTTGCTAAATTGCTCAGGCTGGCCTCAACTTGCCATCCTCAAACTTACACTTCTGAGTAATTGGGATTACAAGAGTGCTCTACCATGCTCAGTGGAATCTTGTTTCAATATTGTGTGATTCTATTGATTCATTAGAATTCAATAGAATCAATGCTGGATTTTTATATTAATTGACCAAAAATAACCATAGAGTTGAAAATGTGCCCAGCGTTCCAAATTTGAACCAAAATGGTTAGTTTTGGAAATATTTTCTCTATCATTTTAAAATACTGCCTTGAGTCCAAACTTAGTTTCCTTATGAGTCATTTATTCACCTGGCATCTCTGGAGTTTTTACAGGTTGAGTGGCACAGATTTTATTTATTTTTTTTATCTTTACATTTGAAGGTGCTTTTGGTGCAGTAATTGATCAGGGTTGTCAAGTATATTCAAAGAGAATCAACAGACATCAGAGTTGATTCAGTTTTCTTCCATGTACAACAGAGTTTGGCTGAAGGAGAATAGTGTTCATGTTTATTTATTTTTTTTAATGGTAGAAAAGACAATGATTTCAATTTCCCCAAGTTTTTATGTTATCTTTTATTACTATAAAAATTTTTGGAGGGAGGTCTGGGTATTGGGGCAAATCAGGGGGAATAGTAGAGCAATGAATGTGGGAAACTGTGTATTTAAAATTCTGTGTTTTATTAGCATGGAAATAAGAGCAACCTGAAATCTCCTGCTCTGATTTCTACAGGAGCTGGTGCTGGCTGTGTACTGTAGAGAGGCCCCACACCTCAATTTATGGTAGATCCTGATTAGTGCACAAGGAGACGAGTCAGTGATAAGAACAAATGAGGCTCTTACTCAGGCCCAGCTGCATGATTTGTGGGCATGATACCCAATGAATGTGCAGGGCACTTGGTTCAAAACTGAAGAATGTCAAGACATTGGCAGCAGAGCTTTAAAAAGCATACCTGGGGCTCTGTGCTAGCGAGGGCCTGGGTATCTAACCTCCCCAAACCCTGTGCTCTTAATGTCAAATAAATGAAAGAAAAATACCTAAATGTTCCCCACAGAGCTGTGGTTCTTAATTCTGATGCTAGAGAACAGACTTTAGAGAGACTGACTTTGATTCTAATTGTTCTAGGTCTTTGAGTCATAACTTTCCTTGGTGTTTATTCCGTGGTCCTCCTCAGACAGCAGAATGAGCTCTGAGGAGTGTCACATGACACATAGAAATGTCTGGCAGTTGCCAAAAAATGGACTTAACCTTCTACTTTTCCCCATACGTTTGGATCATAAAAACCAGATATTGCCAAGGGTAACTGTCATCTGGAATTTGTGTTCAAAATTTGTACAAAACACAGAATATCCCTTTCATTAGTCTATTAATTCTCCACTCACATTATTTCCCCTCCCACTCTCCCAAGAAGTTTCTTAATTATTCAACTGTTCTTCTAGCTGTTACATATTAAGAATTCCTATTGTTGGCACGAAACCCATCGCTTCAGCCTCATCTTGGGAATGCTGTCATCTTTTTATTTTGATATGACTATGAAATGTTGCTGTTTTTAGCACATTTGTGCGTACCCTGGAGGGTTGTTTGCAAATACAGCTTGCATGTGTTGTGCATTTATCTATAAAATAGTGTAAGTTTTAATGGTTTAAATGTAATGACTTTCTGGGTGGGACTGGGTAAAGCTCTGCCAGTTTTGAAATCTGTAAAATGAAGGAAACTGGATACTACTTTTCTAGGAACTGAGATGGGCCTCCAAAGGTTAGGATTGGGGCTGAACTACAATTCTTAGCTTCACCTCTCACCACAAACACAGTGCAGCTAACTACAAATCCAAACAAGCCCTTACATGTCAGAGTTGTGTTAGGTCTTGGCCAGGGCTTACACTTCTATGCTTCTATGTCTCCTAAGACCCATGAGAAATCAACCAACATCAAGAAATCCTGGGACATCATTCTCCACAGCATGCTAACTAGATGAAGTGAATTGAATCAGGTGTGATTTTTCCTGGCTTCCGGACTCATTGTTCTCCTCCTCCTTTTCTGCTCCACTGCCTAAGTTTAAGTTCTTGGCCTACCTCCTCCCTGTACCGTGATCACATACCTTTACATACCCACGTGCACATGTAGATTTCTTTCTCCTATGGAAACTGGGAACAAGAAATTACTTGAGTATTACAGTTTGATAATCCCTTTCACAAATATATTTAATTTGGACATTTGTTCTTTGCTTGGAATCCCTTTAGTGAAATAAAGAGGATCCAATTATTAGAATTTTTAAGGTTGTACGTTTCTGGAAAGATTCTAAGGAGCATGACCTAAAATAATGACTTTGCATTAATGGCAATATGAAAATAGTTGAGCCAGATGTTAGTGACAGTGGCTTGGGAACACAGATTCAAGTTACACCAAATGACATGTTCTGCCCTGGAAGAGGTTATATGAACTGTAACCTATCAAACAGAGAAAATCATAAATCAGTGCATTAAATAATTACATTAGTAGAGTCATTAGGTAGGTATTGATGGCAAAATGGGGAAATCTTGCTCATTGGTTTCAGATGTTATTCTATTGCATCCTTAGCTGTAGGGTTGGTGAAGTCTAGAGGTGTGCTAAACTTAGCCATAACATTCTGAGACTTGCCTAATTAGAGAATATTAGGTCAGATACACAGGTTTAAAGTAAATGGCCATGAAAGAACCTCAGACAGTTGAAGGTAACTTTCACCTTTGAGCTCCAACATTCATTTCTACTCTCCACAGTCAAGATGTTCTACTCAGCCAAGGTCAGTCTTCAGGATCTTAAATATAGATGTGGCTTCTTAACAGAACTTGAGTTTACAATGGCTTTTGAATTTCTTTTTCTTGAAGGCATTTGGGACTAAAGTCACCTTTGACCATCAACACTATTTCCTAGGATTTGGTTATAGAGGGACTGGCCTAGAAGTTGGATAGTTCCTTGTGTAACATCCCCCTTGGTTAGGTGAGCCCTAGGGTTAGAGAGTCCTTGTCTCCCATGTAAACCAGTAGAAACTTCCAGAGAGGTTTCGAGTCTAGCAGAAAGGAACTTATATTGAGTCGCACAAGTCAGGACGTTTTGTGGGCTCCTGATGAAAATTCCCAGGTTCCCCAAGGATGAAGAGTTGTTGGCTTGTTTGGGGTCTTGGGTTATTCAGGATATGGGAAACCTGAGAAAAGGAGCAGGAGCGAACTTTGGGGTGGAACTTATGGCATGTTTTTTCTGGATCATGTGCCCTGTGTTGTACTGAGGACTGCTTTTTTTTTTTTTTTGATACCACGGATTGAACCCAGGGACACTTAACCACTGAGCCACATGCCCAGCCTTTTAAAAATATTTTATTTGGAGACAAGGGCTCCCTGAGTTGCTAAGTGCCTCACTAAGTTGCTGAGGCTGGCTTTGAACTCTTGATCCTCCTGCCTCAGCTTCCCAAGCTGCTGGGATTATAGGCACTTGCCACCACGCCCAGCTGGGGCCTGCTTTTTACTGTGTTGTGCATGCTCCTTATTCTAGTTTCCACCAAATTGGGGGTTATGGTCACTTTTGCTATACTGTGCATACTCTTCATTCTGGTTTCTATTTAGATTGGGGGGTCATCTTGCTCCTTTTTATTAGTGCCCTATTGAGCATATGTTGTTAGGTTACGGAGCATCTGCACTCTCCCCACCTCCCCCCAGGTTAATGGCCAGAAATACTTGTGATGATGACTTTTGGGGCTCCTCCATGCTCCCCACCCCCGTCTTTCATTATATTTAGGGCAGTGGTCCAAACTAACCTACCATCTGCCCACCTTTTTTTCTCTTTTCCCCGTGACTGCCCTACATATGCATTATGTTGTCTGGTATGTTTTGTCTATTTTCCTATATCCTCTGCTCCTTCTAACTAAATACTTGATATGCTAAAATGAATATTGCAGCCTCTCATGGTGTTACATGCTTCTGGTTACAAAGGTGGTGGCAAAGAAGTGAGTTGTTTCAGTCCCCCTCTTTGCAAATTGTTTTGCTAATTAAGGTTCCATTCTGTGTTTTGAACTCTGATTGACTTGGGAGCCTCTTTTCCCAAACCTAGGGTGAAACCCTTCATTCTGAATGGAGTAGCTGCTATTCAGTGTGTTCATTTACCATTTGCCTTCCTTTTGTATTATTTTGGAGGAAATTGGGCAGAAGAGACCATCTCTGCAGATTAAACCCAGGCAAGTTAATATTGTCATGGGGCAAAGACTGGGGCTCTTGGAATGTGTTGGGTCTTCTCTGCCAAGGGCACCATGCCATCGAGGACAATGAAGAGCTCTTTAGGGGAAACAAGGATGTAACTTTATTAACACCAGAGCTGCAGAGCACTAGGCAGGTGGTCCTTTCTAATTTAAACTTGCAGCCCACCAAGGCACTATTGCTTCGTTCTGGGATCAATCTTGAGAACCTGCCAGCAATGAATGATTTTCAAAGCACAGCATTTATTTTTCTGATGTACTCCCTCAGGTTCCATATAATGTACTTAATTTTAATAGCCACTCACTACTCTTAATACTTGACTGTACTTCTTTCCACTCATCTCTCTCAAACAAGCCATCACTTTAAAGGAGAATATAATCACATTTTGAAATTTAAAATCTCCAGCACTATTTGTCAGCTACTCTTAAGTATATCTAACTTTTTTTTTTAAGTTCTAATGATCTTGGAGACATATTTTACATTTTTTGAACCTCATTGCTGCTTTCTGTTAATAATGAGCATATGTAGTTAGTTGAGAAGGTCTTTTAAATAATTCACATCTAAGACTTGGTAATAATTCCAAGTGAAGACTTGGGAAAATTTGTATATATCTATAAACCCGTATAGCTGCCACTCAGATTTTAAGATATAGAATATTTCCTGTGTCTGGGAAGGCTTACTTGTGTGCCTCCCATCTTTCAATTCATTGTTGTGGATTAAGTCTTTTTTTTTTTTCTCGAACTTCATATAAGTAGAACCATACATTATGTACTATTATTATTGAATTTTTTTACTCATCATTATGTCTGGAAGATTCATCTGTGTTGTTGGGTGTAGCAGTAATTCTTTTTGTTTAGTATTCTGTTATATTATTATGTCACAATTTAACTAATCCATTTTAGTGCTAATGGATGTACATTGCTTTGAATCTGGGGGTTATTTCACATCAGAGGCTTACTTGATGTATTTGACACTCAGTGTAGATTATTTTTATACCACTCTACTATATAACAAAATTATTTTTATTAATAATGATGACAGGAAGCACATTTGTAATGACCAGAAATTACACATTTGCAATTACCAGAAAATGGAGTCAATGAAAGTTTTCCTTTAATGAATCTCAATATTTAATCTTGTCAGTTAAAAAATAAAATAAATTTTATAGTACAAAGAAGGAAAAAAGAAGTGGAATGCTAATTTTTAGTTACATTTATTTTCTCTTTTTTCTAAAGTGAAAAATGTAAACCTGTATATTATTCTGTCACAGAAACGAACAATTACATTTTGCTTTCTGTTTCTGAGCCCTCTCCAAATTTATCATTGACTTTGCTATACATCTATGCTATACATTCATGTTCAGTGGACATTGAAGCCAGATTTGTCAATTTGTTTAAAATTAACAAAGAGCACTGCTTTTTTTCCCCTCTAATTTTAATGTTCTAATTAGTTATACTGACAGTAGGAACGATGCTTTTTTTTCCCCTATCACTTTCAAAAGTTAAAAAAACCCATTATGATTGCTGTATGTATATAGGTTACTCTATGACCAGTGTGATTCTGCAATCTGTACAATTAGAAAAGTGAGAAATTATACCCCAATGATTCAAATGTATAAATTGCCAAGATCATTGTAATGTAATGTCTTGTGTAGCTAATAAAAAAATTAAAAAAAATATATATAAAAGAATTTCAAAAGTTTTCTTTCACATAAAGGAACAAATTCTAAATAATCTCTTTTCTTTTTTTTTTTTGGAGGGGGGATAATTTTAGTGAGTTTTAAATGATGTCTTCATAGTAGAAAAATTGTAAGTCTAAGTGAACAAATGGTCCACATAGAGTGACATAATGGAAATAAGTTATTTCTTTATTCTTATAATCATCTTATTTTAAAATTCAAGTCTACTATAAGACTGAAGGACTAGGTATACCACAGGAATGGGAGAAGGAAACTGTGCAGGGAAAGTTTGAATGATTACGAATGGTTAGGAACTTTCTCCAAATAAATCTGTGTAGCTGTAGTAGTGGCCCATGGTGGGGTAGCATAACTCTGTAGTTGGATTTTTCTGAAATAACTTCCATATGAAAAAGAGTGTTCAATAAAGTGCAAGCCAATAAAACATGCTGAGTTGTATTTTATTTTTTTAATGTTTTTTTTTTAAGTTGTAGATGGACACAATACCTTTATTTTATTTGTTTGAATTTTTTTATGTGGTGCTGGGGTCCCAGTGCCTCATGCATGCTAGGCAAGTGCTCTACCAATGGGCCACAACCCTGGCCTACTGAGTTGTATTTTAAACACAACTGAAATTAAAACTTAACAGGAGAGCCATAATAATAATTTTGAATTTAGACCAATGAAAACATTCTTTTTGGGAGGAGTCCCCCTCCCCTCACCTTAAATCATTGACATTGTTTGTAATTGTTAGTGCATGGTGATAATAAAAGAATAATTTTCCTGTCTTTTCAAATTGTTCTAAAATCTTCTTCAGTATGTCACTTTTGCCTGTATCTGGGGCAGCCTCTCCCTTTTTCCTAGTCTTTAGTTTCATCTCCTCTCCTGAATATATCTCTTATATATATTCTGCTCCAGTATTCTGATTGATACATGGGTATTCCTTTTTTCACAGCATGCCTAACACTGGATATTACTGATTCCACCCTCCCTTCCCATTTTAGACCTTCTCCATGTTTCCTTCTTCCTTTTTAATCTTTATCAATTTTATTTCTTCTTTATACCATATCCCACTGGTTAGGAGCTTAGTGTAATGTTATACACTGTGATGATAGCATTTGTGTCTTGTCTTATTCATGAACCTAGGAGAGAGCATTCAGTTTCCCACCATTAAAAGAATCAAGGCTTTTTTTGGGCTGGGTGTATAGCTCAGTGGTAGACTGCTTGCCTGGCATCTGTGAAACCCTGGATTTGATCCTCAGTGTCCATTAAAAACAAAAAACACACAGATGTCTTTGTAGATACTGTCTACCAGATTTTAAAGTTCCAAGAAGGGCTTTATTTTAAAAGAAAAATTAAGTTATGCTATAGTAAAGTCAAAGCATGATTTTAATTGTGTTTTCATAAATATGTTATAATGGAAAGAATGAATTTTGAAGGTTTGTAGACCTCAGCTGAATTTTGGCCTTACTATCTGTGATTTTAAGTTCTGGACCTACATTAGAAAAGTAATACCACATAAGGTTATTAAGATTATTAAAGTAAAATGAGATAATCTGTGCAAAGTGCCTAGTATTGGGCTTGATGCATATGCTTAGCATGTGTACATGTACGTGCCCTCAATATTGCAGTAAATATTTTCTGTCTTTCAATTGCTGGCTCTTTTTTTTTCTAATATTAATTTACAGAGGCCATAGGATAAGTTTCAAAGTTTAGTTTTATGTAGACTTGGTTCATGCAGAGACTTAAGGATAACAATTAATATTCCCAGTTTGACATGTCTCTTGAGACTTAGGAGGGGTTAGGTTTTTTAGTTTCGTGCTGAAAATCTTGATTCTAGTCATTAATGCTTGTTCAGGCGTAACCTTCCAACAATTGGTTGGGTACTTACTGTCCAAACACACACACACACACACACACACACACACACACACACACACACATTGAGGGGGGATGGTACTGGGGATTTAACCTAGAGGGGCTTAACTACCGACCTACATCCCCAGCCCTTGTTATATTTTATTTTCAGAGAGGGTCTTGATTAGTTGCTTAGAGCCTTGATAAGTGCTGAAGCTGGCTTTGAACTTGGGATCTGCCTGCCTCAGCTTTCCATCTGCTGGGATTACAGGCAGGCACCACCATGTCCAGCCTCCAAATATGTATAATTGATTTATTTCAGTTAAAATGTTTTAAAAAAGAATCAAACCCAGGGCTTCAAACATGAATTTTGGGGTTGGGGGTAGGGATTAAACCCAGGGCCTCCAGCATGTAAGCGTGTGGTCTTCCACTGAGTTGTATCTTCTGCCTTTATGTCAATATTTTTATGCTGAATGATTTAATCATTTTGGATCCCAGAATGACCAATGGGATCAGATCTGGCTCAAGTGAAGGTTAGTTATCTGTTAAATCCTAAGTGTCAGTCACTGTGCTCAAACCTGGGTGTATAGTGTCAAGTAAGACAGTTTTAGCATCTGGGAGGGGATTAGGGTACCTTCCAAGTCATACTCACTCTAAGAGTTATGATGGAGTTGTCCTTAGGATGTAATGTTGATGGCAGAAACATATCTTCTGTGTTTTTGTGTGTGGGTTTTGTTTTGTCTGGAAGAGTGTGAGAGGGAGGGATGCTCATGATGGTGGTGAGTTGGGGAAGCTTTCAGCCTTGACTTTTTTATTATTCATGGAGTCAGTGTAGCTGCCAGAGTAGGACTGAGATAGTCCTGGTAGAGGAAGTGCTACCTGCTTTGCAGAGGCTATGCCATACTTCTGGGTCAGTGACTGTCAAGTTAGTAAGCAGCTCTGGATTACAAAAGTGAAGGTGGATAGGGGGCCGAATCAAGCTGGATCTTAGAAGGTCTTTCTTTAATGCCATGTGAAGGAGCTTTGGCTTCCAGTGTGGTGTGCCCTGGGAAGTGTTCACATTTGTAATTTAAAATCCTTATCCAGTAGCATGTGACAGTGTACACCTGTAATCTCAGAGACTTCTGGAGGCTGAGCCAGGAGGATTGCAAGTTCGAGGCCAGTCTCAGCAATTTTGTAAGGCTCTAAGCAACTTAGTGAGACCCTATCTCAAAATAAAATATTAAAAAAAGGATTGGGGATATAACTCACTGGTAAAGTGCCTCTGGATTCAGTTCCCCAAGGGGGAAAATTATGTCATCAGTTGTTGCCTAAATTAGATGCTGTTCATAACTCTTTGCTGTTGATACCTGCAGTACTTATTGATGGCCTCTACTGTCTCTGCAAGTTAGTTTCACAGTTTTCAAGTATATTTGGTGATGGGCAGACACAGGTTACTCCTGAGGACAAGTCCATGTATAAATTGAAACATGTCTGATAATACTTCAGTTTAACAAATGTCTTGGAAAAACCTTATTTATAAACATTCTCTCCTTCCTTACTTAAAAAAAGAATAAGGTAGGGAGAGGAGGATGGGTAACGGTTCATCAGTGGGCTCTAAGTTACAGTAAGGTAGAAGTAAGAAGCTCTGGTGTGCTACAGTAGGGAGACTGTATATAACAATGATGTATGGTACACTTCAAAAAGCTAGAAAAAGGATTTTAAATGTTTTAATCATAAGGAAATGATAAATGTTTACAGAAATAGATATGTTCCATTAGATTTAAACATGCATCAAAACATCCCATAGTAAGTACTCCATTAATCCTTTTATATTATCAGTTTAAATGTTAATAGAAAATGTTTACAAAGCAAAGTAAATATGTTTAATTCTCAAGAAAGTGCTCTGAAAACTTACAATGTCACATAAATTGAATATTCTATTTTTAGCTTTGAATATGAGACTATATTATTTTAGGGAGGACAATTCTTGTGATGAAGCTGAAATTTGAAACTGACATCTGGCCGATTCTATATTCCAGTATTTTATTTATATTTAAAAGTACTCTTTCCCCATATTTGTAATGTATTTTTTGTAATTGTATCTTTGTGTTCTTCTTTTTGGTAGGTGTTATTTATCAAGTGTCACTTTCATTCAGTGTTAACTTCAGAAATCCTTCTAGCTCTTCAGAACCTATTAGAATTTCTTCTGGTTTTCACTAAATTAAGTTGATAATATGAATGTTTGCAAAAATAAATGCATTCTGCATTTCCTAGCTAAGGATTTTTCTTCAATTTGTAGAGATAGACATTTATGAGTAATAATTATTACTTATGAACTTCAGAAGAATGTCTGAATTATTAGGGGAAAAGTGATCTCCATTCTCTTGGGTTGTGGTTTGATAGTTGTTTGAGGAGATGGGCATACTACTTTGGAGTCATTACCGAGCAAATAATAGTTGGTACCCAGTGATACCCAGAAATTAGAAAGGTGTTTTTTCCCCCAAGAGCAGATATTTAAGATTTAATCATTTAGTTGAAGTACAGTCAGGTCTCATGTTTCTGGAGAAAGCAGTGCCCAGCCCAGCTCACCAAAGAAAAAAAAAAGGGGTAGTGGGGCCTTGGAGAGACAGGTACTTCCTGTTCCCCACTCCCACACGCTTTGTCTTCTCTTTTTTTCTCTATGTGCACACAGATTACTCCCACTTCATCTTCCCACTCATAGAGAATTAGGATAATTCTAAGACTTGTTTTCCCTCAGAAACAATGTTTTAACTGATGGAAATGTGAACTTTGTTTTTCTAAAAAAGATTTGTCTCCATAAAACTTACTGGGGACAATTATAAACAAAAAATGCTAAGTATAAATATATGAACACATTATATGTTTCAGTATGATGCATCATTTAAATATAAACAGAAGGGCTGGGGGTATCCTTGAGTGGTACAGTGCTTGTTTAGCATGTGGGAGGCCCTGGATTCCGTTCCCATTGCTACCAGCCCCCACTGTAGAAAACGCACACACCCCACACAGGCCAAAAGAAAAAATATTACAAAAAATCAGTAGTAGTGTAGGTACATAGTAGATAGGGGAAGTTGTGCCTTTTAGGATATTGGGTTCTAATCAGCTTTTGTCACCCTTGTCCACCTGTCACCACAAATCCAGGCTGTGGAGAACATCAGATCTTTCCCAGCTGTTCTTGTTCTCATGTTCGCCTGATAATACCCAACAGCTACTGACTTGTTCCTTGCTCCACCTTAACACCCCAGGACCTGTTCCTTTACCCTTCTGTTATGATCCTAGAGCTTTCTGGGGGTTTTCACTGTCTTTGATAGAACAGATCCTTGGAATGTCTTTGGCTCTGGGACTGTAAAATTTCCCCTCCCTTTATTTAAACTCTACAGCTGGGAGCAATTTCCTATTTATGAGTCTAAAGCTGGTTAGACCCCTAGTCTCTTCAGCAATCTCTCTCCAGATTTAGTTAAGATTTAGATAATATATTAAAAATTGCTAGTGCAACCCTGCTGCTCTCTGCAATTGCTTCATAAGAAATCCACAAGCCCTTACCTTCCTCTTTCCTTTATCATATTCCCAACTTTTAGAGACCTGCTTATTTTAAAGCCCCCTTTCTCTTCATTATCCCATCTGCTTTCAAAAGGACTTCATGGGAGGATAATCTTGTCTTTATAACTCCTGGGATCACTCCCTCACTCATTCTTGAGTTTTTCTGGTCTCCTGCAAAGTCCAGGGAGAAAGAGGAAGAGCTTTTTCTACAGGAATTGGTGATGTGGATATTTGTGTAAATGGATCGTAGAGCTAAGGAAAAACCCTGGAGAAGCCCAGTTAGTTCACTTCTTTATCACAGAAATGACTGTATACATTTTTACTTAGGTTTTCTAGTAGATGGAGACACAAGCTTGAAAATAATTTTCATTAAATTAAGTGTAAATTGTGAGTTGCTTCAAAATACTGTTTTTATAAATTGATGACATGCATGCTGGGTCCTTCCAGTAGCATGGTTTGATTGAGTAGAAAGTTTCTACTAGCATAACATGTCCTCTGTGCTCTGTATTGTCCTTAGGGCATGCAATTGACTGTTAAAGTAATAAACCTTTTCTTTGCTCTCTGAGGTGCAAAAGGAAGCTATCATTTGAGCATTTGGAAAAGGCATAAGTCATAATTGTAGGCTCTAATAAATGTAAATCCATGAAGAATGGTTTAGCTTTAAATATCTGAGTAGCAGGGCTTGTAAAACCATGTGCCAATAATGTTCCTCTCTGGAGTCCAGATCATACAAGCATTATCCATCTTTTTAACCGTGAGATTTCTGAGGCTTCTCAAAACTCTCTGGTCTCTTGGTTTCTAGCAAGAGAACAATATCAAGTCGAAACTGACAGAAATGAATTCGTAAATAAGTTAAACTTTTTCAAGTTTTTACCACTACATTTAAATAATAATGCTCGGAGGAATGGTAGCTCAGGTCTTCACTTACTCAGTGGTACTGAACTAACATTCTAAATTCGAAATGGCAGGCTCTCTGTTCCCTTGTCTGGGTAATCTCTGATAAAACATTAATCATCTCAAGGTTCTATTCAAGTCCATTGATGGAAATTGTGAAATGTAATTTAGCTTGAGGAATTGAATTAATGTTTTCTAATAGCTCTGAGATACTTAGTGATTTATGGGTTGTAGTACTGGCAGGTGTGTGTGTGCACACACCCCCACCCCCCCACCCACACGCTAGTTAATCTAAATAGGTGATTAGAAATGATACACATTCCCCATTATAAAATATATATTAACTCTATGGATGGTGAATATTAGTATGGTTTATTTGTATCTGACATTTTAGCTCATTCGTTGTTTTATGTACCTAGTTTAAAGTAGTACTTAAGAAATATTTTTTGAAATTTTAAAAACCTTTAGATAGTAGCTGGGGGTTTAGGTCACTGTTAAAGTTTCTGCTTAGCATCTTTGAGACCCTAGGTTCAACCCCATCATCCCTCACCCCTTGTTTTATTGTCAAGCATTTTCAGAATTGTGCTTTGGAGTACTTGTACCATGAACTTGTCTCATGTAAATATTAATTTCCTCCTTTGTAAGTCTCTTATTATCTCCAAATGTCTACCCCATAGCATTTCTGCCTCTAACTCACATTGATAACATAACCTGTGCTGTTTTCACTATTTTTTTTTTAAGTTACAATACTGTGAAACTTCCCTTTGTCTTTCACTTTGTTTACATTTGTATCAGTAGGGTCTGAGCAGTGCCAGGCACAGGGGAGAGAGTGATTGAATCCTGAGAGTTAGATTAAATCAGTGAAATTCTAAGCCTAGAAGAGAGTGGGCTTTCAGAGCATTGGCTCCTCCTTGTCAAGGCAGTGTTCTGCACGAGGTGTGTGTGGAGCAGTCTGATGGGATGCTAGTGAAATAGAACACATTCTAGCATTATTCTTTACCCATGTCCTAACTTATAACATCAAACTTCCGGATGACTCAGAGTAGGGAAGTTTCATCTCCTATTGTAGTAGAATTTATTATATCAATAAGAGTTTTCCAGGTAAGTTTTGGGTACTGTTAACAAATAATGAGTGTATCATACATTGGAATGCACCGATGAGTCTGGAAATGAAAGTTGGGCCAGTATTGTGAAGGGCTTTTTGAATTTACCATAAATAATTTCTTCTTAATTCGATGGATGGTTTGAAGTTTGAGTCTGAGGTAGGACTAAAGGCTGGGAAGGGAAGTTTTGGAATCTGGGAGTGAAGAACTTTAGAATGATGGTGTTCTCTGGAGTACATTGTCAACCCCAACCGTTCTGTGTCCTGAGTCTTCACAAATATCTCCCCTGGTACAGTGATGCAGGGGCTTCTCTGCTGGCTCTTACCATTCATCGTAGCTTACTTGGATCTGCAGTTGTGTGTAGGATAGTATTTGGTTATCATGACAATATTATCTTATCCCTGAAGCAGACACATTAAGGTTTTAAGCTTGGTAACAAAGAATACAGAAACTCGGGCTGGGGTTGTGGCTCGGTGGTAGAGTGCTGGCCTAGTGTGTACGAGGCCCTGGGTTTGATCCTCAGCACCACATAAAAATAAATTAATAAAATAAAGGTATTGTGTCCAACTACGACTAAAAAATAAATACTACAGAAACTCCTGCTCTGTCCTCTCCCACCAGCTTATCTTGTACCAATAATACCTTACCCACCAACACTTTAGCCACGTGGAGTATCTTTTTGTTCTTTGAGCCCACTAACTTTATTTCCAGGTTAGGGCCTTTCCCTTTTTTTGTGTCCCTGCCTGGACTGCTCTTCTCCTTGTCTTCAGTCTTTGACTCCCAGAGAAGTGTTCCTTGATCAAGGAGACACTCCCCGTCATGTTGTTATGTTTTAATTCTTATTTTACTCTCTGTGATACTTTATTATATAGCACGAGCTCAGGAGAATAGGGTGTTTTTCTGCTCACTGGTGTGTGCCCTGTATGTAGAATGATGTTTGACATACGGTGGACAATCAAATGTTGGTCCAGAGAGAGAACAAATCAATGAATGAAAAGATAACTCTGCTCCGTTTCCTCATCTCCTTTCACTATCCCACCACCCTGTTTAATAGAAAAACAGAAGGACCACATTTGGTAATTACAAACACTGGCTGAGTGCTGGATATGGAGAGCCTTTGATCCAACACACATAAAGTAAGATGATTTATTGTTCAGAAGAAAGTGCAGGCTCAAAAAATGTCTATTCTACCACAGGAGGTGGTTGATAGCTGTGGAGTGTGGTGAGGAGGGAGCAGTAGGGATTTGGGAACAAATTGGTCCTTGTGACTAGGGATGGGGGCACTGGGTAGGGACAGAATTGTGTGTGGGGAATTATTTTCTCTTGTTCCTTCCTGGCCCTACCTACACAGACCCATCTCTGGACCAGAGGCAATAGTTTCCACGTGTTGATTAGGTTTGTTGGGGCAGATGGTGGAAGATGCGGGATTTAATGAGTGATCACAATTTCTAGAGGCTGAGTTTTTGAAATTATTCTCTTTTATTTGTGGTACTGGAGTGTTAACCCAGTGGTGCTCTACCACTGAGCTATATCCTCCATCCCCTTTTATTTTTATTTTGAGGCACAGTCTCACTAAGTTGCTGAGACTGGTGTGGAACTTGTGATCCTCTTTGCCTCAGCTTCCTGAATTGCTAGTATGACAGGTGTGCAGGATCACACTTGGCTACTTTCATACATTTTAAGGAATCAGGATTTTCTTAGGAAATGTTGTAAGGAACACAGCTAGACTTTTTGGATATGTCCATCGATAGTGTCTGCTTTCAGGAACCATTTTGGGTGTGAGTCTCTTTGCAAACCAGTAAGGGTGTTCTAAACTTGACCCTTACTGGATAGCTGATGGCAAGAGAAAAAGGCAGCCATGAATGCAGCTTCTCCTTTGCACACAAAAAATAAGAGCTAGTGTTTTCCTTGCTCTTCCTTAAAAGGGTTTCCAATTCCTCCTCCTCCCCCCAATTTAAAAATAATAAGTAGCAGAACTGCACTCTGAAGCAGTGAATATGCAATAAAATGTTTTTGTTCACTACTGGAATTTTCAAGTAAACGTTGGTGTGTTTTTTTCCTCTCCTTTCTCTCCAAGGGGAACAATCGGAAAATAGGAGAAAACAAAAGAAGAATCAGTCAGGCAGAACACCACATATATTCTGAAAAGCAAATAAATGCAAAGTCACATTTGTCATAATTTCTAGGATTTATTGAGTTGACATTCTGAGTCTTGCTCTTATTTTAGCACTGATTTTAAATTAGATTTGCAGAGTGATTGGTGAATAGTCCTCAGTTACCACTCACAGATGTGCCCCTGGCTCATGTTGCTCACTGACCAGTGTAGTGACAGAGAAGAGACTTGAGAATGGACTCTGTTGAGATCGCTTTTCATACAGGTCTAATTGCATCTGTGTTAGTGAAACACCCAGAGTAAGAATGGGATTTGGCATTTATGAAATGATTCTGGTTCACTGATATTTACCATCTTTGTACAAGTAGTAGAAATAGGAGTCAGGTCAGTCTTGGGTCATGACAAGATGATTACCTTGTTATTCTCCTTCATCCTTTTAACTTGCAAATTCTATTGTGTGTAGCCATGGGAATTATGAATAAGTGCTGTATATTATTCAACATGTATTCTGTTCATAGAATCACTTGAGTATTTGGATGTAAGGGCAATTGGAGAATTTTTTAAAAGGAACTTTTAATTATTCCCTTTTCCCACCACTAATAGAATTGTGAATTGAATGCTGTCAGAAAGAGGAAGAAGCTGTGTTTTTGATGTACGTTGCTTGTTTTGGAAATGTATCTGTATTAGTTAGGTCAGAACATTCTTTTTTTTTTTAAGATTTTTTTTTTACCTTCTTCAGGTTAGGACTTCTGTGACAAAATACTATAGACTAGACGACTTAAACAAAAGAAATGTATTTTCTCACAATTCGGGAGGCTGGAAGTTCAAGATCATGGTGTTGGCAGGATTGGTTTCTTCTGAGGCCTCTTTGTCTTGGAATTGGCTACCTTCTTCCTGTATTCTCACATGGTCTTCTCTTTGTACCTGTCTCTGTCCAAATTCCTTTTTTTCTTTATTTGTTTTTGGTACTGTGATGAACTCAGGATGCTCTATCACCGAGCTATATCCCCAGTCCTTTTTCTTTTTCTTTTTCTTTTGAGACAGGGTCTTTCTAAGTTGCTTTGGGCCTTGCTCAGTTGCTGAGGCTAGCACCAAACTTGAGATCCACCTGCCTTGGCCTTTGGAGTGGCTGGGATCACAGGCGTGCACCACCGTGCAGGTCAAATGCCTTCTTAAAAGAAGACTAGTCGTATTGGATCATGACTGACTTAATTTTAACTTGATTATCTTTTTGAAGGTTCTATTTCCAAATATATCACATTCTGAGGTACTGGGGGTTAGCAAGCCCTTCAACATATAAATATGGGTTGCATAGTTCAGCTCATGACAGTGCCACTCATCTTTTAAAGTGATTATGAAGCTCTTGAAGCATGAGTTTAAGGGAAGGGTAGCAGCCCTGTTTAACCAAAGTTCTCATGCTGATTTCTATAAAGTGGAATTCTTCACTTATGTTAGTTATTTTTAATTTCACTTGTTTGATTTTTGCACCATTTGTCATGTATCTCCACAGCATGTTTTTTTTAAAGGAATTTTATAATTCAATGTAGAATTACTTCCAGTAGAACAATGCTTCTCTGAATTTATAATGTATGGTAGTATCCTAGGGATCTTGTTAAGATTTCAATTCTGTAAGTCATGGGTGGAGCATGAGAACCTATATTTCTAACATATTCCCAGTTGATACTTATATTGCTGGTCCTTAGACCGCACCTTGAGAAGCAGGGCCAATTTGCAAGTTCCAGTGCAGAATGAAAATGTGGGTTTCTAGCTTGAAATGATTAAGAACTTTGAGGCAGCAACAGCAGAGCTCTAAATGAAGCACACTGGTGATGTCGCCCATAGAGCCAACCCTGAACTAAGTGTCAGAGTGCTAATGGAAATGATCTCAGGGACTTACTCACACTGATTTGTAAGAAGATTACGTTTATTGCCAGTGATAACATCCTTTTACTTCTAAGGAGTCATGGTCTTGCATTGTGTTAGATCATCTACAAAACTCTTAGAATGTGGGGATGCAGGAAGTGTTGCTAAAGCAAGTTCTCTCTGATACTATTCTAAGTATCGTTGTGTATAAAACACAGAATATTACCAGCAACACCAGTGATTATGTTACTTGTCTTTCCTTTGGAAAGGTTCAAAGGAGTTTAGGCCCTGACACATAAATTCTTCTGCCCAATGATGATTATTTTCTTTTGTCCTTGATATAACATTATGCCTTGCCTACTTTTTTTATTTTTTATTTTTTATTTATTTTTTTACTTTTTGGTGCCCAGAATTGAACCCAGTGATGTTTAACCACTGAGCCACAACCCAATCCCTTTTTATGTTTTTTTGAGTCAGGGTCTTGCTAAGTTGCTGAGGCTGACTTTGAGCTTGTGATCCTCTTTCCTTACTCTCCAGAGCTGCTGGGATTACAGGAGTGCAACACTGTCTGCATACTTTTAAATACTGTTTAACCGTGGGAACAATGTTCATTCTATTTTTTAGCAACATTCATTCTAAATCATCATCATCATCATCATCATCATCATCTGATTGTAAATGCTTGAGTTATACATACATGTGAATTGATTAACTGATCCATACAAAAACCACACTCTTCTTGGCAGAATCCTAGGCCACAGGTCTGACCTTGGGAGCCCCAACAAACCATGTATGGCCACTTGCCCTAAATGACACACAGGAAAACATAATAGTGAAGCAGGAAAGGAATTTCAAATTTAGTACAGCCATACTGGAAAGACAGGTGGGAACCAAGCATCCTCAACCTTGTCTTCAGGGGTACTAACATGAGCTCTGGGTTTAAATAGGGGGAAGAACTGAGGGCATGGGCAAGCATAATTGAGCAGTGTTGGTCAAACCATGATCTGGCTAATTATTATCTTAGGTCTGGTTCTATTGGGTTCTGGAGAAGTCATTATCACTTGAGGGGTAATTTGGTTCTCATTTCCCCTGCTTACAGGAAGTGGTCAGTTTCCATCATGGTAATTGTTCATGCTTAGGGGGTAGGCATTCAGGTGATCTGCCTACTAGGATTTCTGTTCTTAGAAGGTTAAGGGAAATAATTGGTGATGTCTGGGTGTCACTGAAGGTATCTGGTACAGGGTCCTGTAAAAGCAGTTGACTTATCTGTTTATTTTATGTCCCTGCAGATCTTGAAAATACTTTAGTTGCTCTTATCTGGTGCCTTCAGCCTTGAAGGGGAATGAGAAGGGGAAGGTAAATTTAGGGTTAATCAACCTTATATTACCAGAATTTAGGCAGACATTCCTCAAGTCATTAACATGTCTACATGTAGAGCCCAACAGGAGTCTGACTCAGAATTTGAGGTAGTAGAGGACACAGATATAAAATAAAGGCAGATATACCAAGCTTTTAACCTGCTTTTAGTTACCCATGGGGTACCTGCAGCCCAAGTGCAGAGTCAGTGCTTTTAGCAAAAGCAGCTTCCAATTCCCTGTTATACACTGATGTACTGAGTGTACATCTTCAGAGTTGCCTTTCATTCCTCTACTTTCTGCTACTTGACTCCACTGCAGCCCCCTTTACATTAAGGGAACTATGCAGATATGTAATTCTGCGAGCCAAGAAAATGATTTTTCATATAAGGTTAGCCCCAGAACTGAGGTACGATGAAAGTGGCCTGAGGTCTATTCCTACTTATCCTACCAGATTGCCTCTTGGTCCTTTTCCAAATCCTTGATACTAAGTTCCTTTAATCAAGTAATCATTCAAAGAAAATGATCAGGTTTCCATAGGGTCATTACTTCTTTTAGATTCTTGGTGTTATAGAGCTGGGGCCTTCCCACAAACTACAAACCCTGATTCTTGCCATCAAGTCAGAAAGATTCAAGCATCTCACTCAGAGGAATAGGAATGAGTTTATTGAAGGGATAGGGAGAAGGGAAATGAGAAACTCTCAAGGGACAGAGTGGGTCCTCTCTGAGAGGGACAACTTGCCTCTCCTGCACTCCAGTTTTATTGAGGATACCAAAGAAGTTTCCAGAGAGTCCACCTAGGTCCACCTCTTGACTTTCGAGTGACAGCAGGGTGACATCAGACTTTCAAGTCCCCAGTATCATGGCAACTATAGGTCACTTTGACCCATGCTGACTAGTTCTAATTGGACTCATAACCATACATTATTACAGATTTTATGATTAGGAGGAACTATTCTTATCTCCCAGAGTCCCAGGATCTGGTCACAAAAGTCTCCTCCTTCAGGGTAACTTGGGTTTCTCTCATCAATATTATTTTGGGCCTGCATTTCTCCTGCAGTTAATAGGAAGTTTGCTGAGGAATGTGACATATCTTCTCTACTTAGGTCAGGCAGGGCTGCAGGTAAATTGCTTCTTAAAAAAGAAAGCATGTGGGGATCAGCACAGTGGGCCCATTTTATAGAATTATTCTCTTAACCTTATATTTCCACCATTCACATCTGTCTGTTCCCTAACGTTGGTACTTTTTACATTATTTCCCATATTCTTGTTTTCCAGGTGTCCTATTTCTATAGCCTTCTGTTGAGGCTATGAAGTAATTTGCAGTACTTTGTGACTAATCTATTTTCCTCTCATAGATATTCAAATATGGGATCTTAGGGAGATAGTTTTGAAAAAATCAATGAAAATATTTTGAAACTCTAGGTCTGGAATTCCAACCTGCAGTTTGAATAAGTACTGTTCACATGGTTCAAAATTTAAATGGTATAAGTGACAACAGTATTTTATTGTCATTTGGTTTCTTTCCTTGGAAGCAATCAATATTGTAAGTTTTTGTATGTGTGTGTGTCTGTCTAAAGTTGGTTTATGCAAATATAAGCACCTCTCTGCCATTTTATACAAGCTGCAAACTTAACTGTTTTGTACCTTTTACAAATTCATACAAATTGTAGCATGGAATTTATAAAAGGCAAAAGCCTTCAGTACTGAGGGTAGAACCATTTCATAGGCAGGATGTGTGCCCAGTACTTCTGAAATCATACCCACCTACCATGCTCATCTTCTGTCTTCTCATAGAGTTGGTACTGTCTGTTGACTTCCAGAGTTTTGCCAAAAAAAGAAAAATGATAAAAATTGGCGGCCCTTAGTATAGAAATAGTAAAGAATCGACAGGCGAAAGTTAGTAGGTTGTTTTTTTCAAAGATAAAATTAGCATCCAGTCTATTAGTTTAATTCCTAAAAGACTGATGAAATAAACATTAACAAGAATGTGTAAACATCTATAAGATAATGGAAGCAGGACTAAAGACTTTAAAGTACTAATCATCATACAAAAACCTGATTGCTTTTCTTGATAGCTTTATAGAATTACTTGATTAAAAAAACGCAATAGTGGTTAGATATCATGATTTTGAGACAGCAGTATTTTTGAAATCTTACGTGCCAAATTAACTGAATTGGATTAAAAAATGGTAAATGTGTAATAAACTGTCCAAGAGATAGTGATTATTGAAAGCATATCAAATTGAAGAAAACCACAGGATAATGTGTATATTTTCTTTAATGATCTGCAAGAATTAGCTAAGCTGTATATTAAGGAGATTACAGATAATGGTAATCTTTTGTTTTTCATGAGTGTTAGAAGGAAGCAATGGGGTCATATGTGCGAGTTTACTATAATAAAAAAAATAAAAAAGGAAAAGATGTCTTTGCAAAAAGATTACTAATGTATCCAGGGAGAAATCAAATCAATGGGATGAGGGGGGAATCTAATGAGCAGGTAACTGTTTTGGGAGATGGTTGTAAAATGACATTTGGTTATTTCATGAATTAGATATGAACTTGGAAGTACAATTAGCCTAAAGATTTTCAGTTCATATAATGAAAGAATATCAAGAAGTCATTTTGGGATACTATTATACATCTTGTCTGTTCAATTATTTCTTTTTTTAAATTTTATTTATTTATTTATTTTCAATTATTTCAATTACCAGCCATTATTAGACGGAATTAGGATTGAGCAAACCAAGAACTTCTACTGCAGTAATGGAACTCTTTGAAAGATACATGTCTTTCAGTTGACAAAAATAAAGAAAAAATAGGCATGTTGTAGGGACGTGTGAAAAATTGGTTGAGTCAGGTGATATTTATTTTCATGTGAATTATTAGGAGACTCAGCCTTTTGATTAATTGAATGCCACTTATCTCTTTTCCTCAAGGGACTGACCATAGCTGCTTGAGTAGAGATGAAGTGGGGCCATGGAACTAGCATCTGGATGTACTTCATCAGAGTTATTGTCCCTGTTTACTTGTGCAGTGTTCTAACAAATGTTCTAGATTGTAAGCAGATGAAGTGGAATCAAACCCATGGGTCTTTGCTCCATGCCAGAGCTCTTTCTTCCTTAATATATTAGAAAGATCTTTGCATTGAGGTATTGTAAGACAATATCACAATCAGTGAATCAGTGTTCATTCTTCATTTTAGATATCTGTAAGGGATACGTCTGTGTGAACAAAGAAGAAGATAAGGTTTCAGTCTCCAAAGCAGTAATGATGGAATGCCCTTTTGACTCAAGAGTCACACATGTATACATCGTTTTGCTTGGGTTTAGACCAAGAAGAAAAAATAGCTTTAAAAAACCATTAGAACATGCCAGGGTTTTATAATGAGTGCTACTAAGAACTTTTGATACTGTGATTTCTGTATACCAAAGATTCCAAATGAGTAATATCTGGCAATTATAGCATTATTGATATGAATCAAATAGGTGGAGATGAAGAAATCAAACTTAGTACCTAATTTACTTTGATTTTTTTTTTCTAGTAGACATCAGTTTTGTAGAAGATTTTGGAAAATTAAAGAGACAGAAAATTATGAAGCTCCTGGGAGGGAAAATGGTCTGTTTTCCTATCTTGATTATTTTAATATAAAATCAGTACTAATATCATGTATTGCACTTTCATATTTACAAAGTGCATTCACATATATTTTCATATTTCATCTATGTGATGACCTCTGGAAGATAAGCTTTCCTAATTATGTTTTTTAATATCTATTTCTTAACTCTAAAAGCAGATTGATTGAGTTCCACTTCCTCAATTTAGAAGGTTGAACTAATTAACTGTTTGGTAGAATATTTGAGAAGGTGGGAAAAGAAGAGACAAGAATTCTAAATAATAAAAATCACACCTGAAGTGATGAGAGTAGTAATCTCCCTCCCTCATTTCCCCAAAGGTTGCGAAAAGCAAAACAAAACAAAACAAAAACCCAACAAACAAACAAACAAACAAAGAACCCTAAAGATAACAATGAAAGCAGGGAGCATGTGTGTATCTGATTCTGTTACTTAGAGTAGCTGCTTTCATGAATGTCTATTTTTTTCTGACAGAACACCTGGATATCCGCTTTGTAAGGACAAATTTATTTTTTCTTCTCAGTGATTCATTGTTTTCCTGGGCTATGCTAAAACTGTATTTAAGTTTCTTAGCATTAGAAACTAAGATGTGCATATCTTTCTTGTCATAGTTATATTTATCATTTATATGGGAATTTTGGTACATTTTTCACTTTATTCATTAAGATTAAATATGATGGTGTACAGCCCCACAGTCCCCAACTCATCATCAGAGCAGTAGCTTAAACATGTTAGAAGTTAATTTTTCTCTATTATAAAAGAAGTCAAGCAGTTGGCAGTCCAGGGCTATTATGTGTCATAGCCCCAGTGTCAGAGAACTCAATACCTGTCTCACTGCAGTGTTAGCCTTAGCACATTATCTCATGGTCCAAGGTGGCACCTCAGCTTCCGCCATCATGTTCACATTCCAGGCAGCAGAAAAGAAGGGTGAAGGTCATGTGTTTTCCCTTTTAAGATGCTTTTATGAAGTACTACATAGCACTCCATTTTTTATCTTATTTTAGTTTTAGGACTAATGAGAAGACTGCTTGCTTCAAGGTAAACATGAGATTGTTCATGTAAAAATCAGGTCCTTACCAAAACAGAAGAGCAGAATGGATGTTGCTGTAGGCACTTCTCCATCTGTCACACATAGTGCATTTCACAACAGATCAGCAGTGACCATGCTTTATATCTTTTTGTGCTCTACTACCAATCAGTTACAAAGGGTAGTATCTTGTGACCTATTATCCCTCTTTCTCTGTAAATTTACAACCTTCTCTTTCTTTTTTTTATATTTGTGTGTGTGCATGTTTATATGACTCTACACATGTGTGTATGTATGCATGTATATATACCCCCCATTCATTTAGATAACAAGGTATTGGAGAGCATGATGGTTCTCAGAAAAAAAAAAAATCATTTTCTGACCAGTAATCCTCACACCAGGTTTCTGTTCTGTTTCTAATTTCCAATATTACCTTCAAGTCTTCAGGAGGAAATACATGTAGTTTTGCAGCTAGAACTTTTTTTTTTTTTTTTTTTTAATGTGGACCCCTTGCCCCATTCTTCAGTGGAATTAATAGTTGCTTAGAGCTGGGTGGAGTGGTGCATACCTGCAATCCTAGTGATTCAGGAGGCTTAGATAGGAGGACTGCAAGTTTAAGGCTAGCCACATCAAATTAGAAAGCCTGTGTCCAAAAAGGGGGGGGGGGGCATGGCTGGGGCTAGCAATGTAGCTCAGTGGTAAAGTACTCTGGTTACATCTCCAGTACCCACCCCCTCCAAAGAAAAAGAAACTTGCTTGGAGAACAATGGGCAGGCTTCCAATTCACCATTTCTTTAAGGGACTCAGATTTGGCTTTAGAAAGTGCAAGAACATTCCAGCAACCATCTTAAGAAAGTTATTGTTTCTTTCAAATGTTATTGGGAACAGCAAAGGACAATATGTTTTATAGCACAACTTTTAAGATGACTGAATTGGCAATAAATTCACATAATGAAACTTCCATCAAGTCTTTATATTTCTACCGGGGAATTCCTTGGTTCTTGGTATAAATTTTTAAATAGTTGATATCAGCTTTCTATTCTTTATATTCTTTTAGTTGCAGAGCTAATGTGAAAACAGCTTGCTGTGATATAAAGAATGCCTTTAGTTAGCCGCTGAATCAACTCATGCATGTCTCAGTTGTCAGGCATGCTAAATAGTAGTTTCCAGGCACGGTAGGGATTGCCAGTAAGATTGTTATTGTGAGATTTTGTTTCTTATCCATATCTGGCAAAATTCCTCCCTTATACCACTGCCTGTCACAGTTCCTCCAGCAAGGGTGGTGGTTCAAGTCTATTCCAGGTGATAACGAGTTCTGGTTTCTCACAGAACCCAGGCTTAATTAGAGATTTGTGATGTTTGAAATTGGACGAATTGCTGTGTCTTTGAAGTAATTTCTTGCTGTCTTTTTTTTTTTTTTTTTTTTTTCAGTGCTGGGGATGGAACCCATGGCTTTCCACATGCCAGACAAGCACTGTACTGCTGAGCCATCCCCAGCCCTGCTGTGTCTTTCTCAGCATCTTGACATTTAAAACAAAGGGTTGAATTAAAATTCTGTTTTCTTCTATTTCCCAAATCCACCCACCCCTAACCCTGGGGATTAAACCAAGGGGTGCTGGACCACTAAGCTATGTCACTAGGTCTTTTTACTTTGAGACAGAGTCTCCTTAAGTTGCTCAGACTGACCTTGAACTTGTGATCCTCCTGCATCAGCCACCCAAGTCACTGGGATTATAGTAGTATGCCACCATACCAGCGTTTACTTCCAAAATTCTATAATTCTGTATAATGGCTTCTTTTTCTAATAATCTAAAAAAAAATTCTAAGACCTACTTTCCTCAGAATCTCAAATAATTATTAATTTATGTTTAAAATGCTGTATTTTATTAAAAGAATGCAACATCACCATCATTATTATCATTATCATTATTATTATTATGCTGGGGATGGAATCCAGGGCCTGGTGCTTCCTGTATAAGAGCTGTGCCACTGAGCTACATCCCCAGCCCAATTAGCTTTAAAAAGAACTTAAATCAGAAATGTTTGGCATTGGATGTTTATTATGAGTTCAGGCATGTGTAAGCTAATTTCTGTTATGATACCTATATTTCCTGAGGGAAAAAGAAGCGGAAACAAAAAAATATTACTCCATACCCTAACCATGTTATACATTTTCTGTTAGAAATCAAATGATAAATGTGTTAGGTCACTGAAGTCAGACAAGTAGGGTTGAAGGAGATAGTTTGTGAGTTCAGCAAATAATTCTATCAACCTTCTGGGTAACATTAAATTTTATTTGTATTCAAATAGGGCACATTTCATTTCACTGGTAGCCTTCACTATTCTGAAGCAGTGGGACCTGTCCTGAGCATGTTGTGCAGTCTTTGTGTGCTCTTTGAATTCTGGTGTGCGTCATTATAGACCCTGTGTTGATCACAATTTCAAGTTTATGAACATAATGCTTTTGTGAGCTTTTCCACCCTCTGATCATAATACCTGACAACAACAACTTAGAGGGTGCAAAGTTTATTTTGGCTCACAGTTTCAGAGGTCCAGTTAATGTTTAGCAGACTCCTGACCTCTGGATCCAGGGTGAGGCAGAACATCATGACGGAAGAAAGGCTTGGCAGAGGAGACAGCTCAGAACATGACAGCCAGAAAGTAGAGAGATAGGGAGAGCTCTGCCCACTAGAGAAAATATAAACCCCAAAGACACACCTCCAGGGACCTACTTCATCCAGCCACTCCCTACCTGTCCATAGCCACACCTATTTAATCGATTCAAGTGGGTTAATTTATCCTTCAGATTATACCTCTCATAATCTAATCATTTTGCCTCTGAAAAAAAATTGCATTGTCTTGCACATGAGCTTTTAGGGGATAACCTTATATCCATCCAAACCACGACAATATGGGAGATAACCAAGTGATGGGAATATTTTAGAGATGATGACCAAGGTTAGCTAAAAGTTGGGGGAACATGCACAATCTTTAATAATAAAAGAAATCTCATTTTATGATTTTCTACAGATTAAAGTGCTTTGTGAGGTTCTACTAAGAATGTTTTAATTACAGCATTAAAATGTATTTTCTGTAGAGTAAGTGGTAGATATTATTTAGTGCTGTTTGCCAAAGAATTCCTTATGTATATGTTTCCATGTTATCTTTGAAAAATCTCCTGTGCAGATCACCCATTTCACAGAGGTGGAAACCAAGGTCATGTAGGGTGTGTGGTACAGGTGGTAGGGGGAGAAAAAATTGCAGATGGACTCACCTGATGTCAGAACTGGAGTACCCACCCTTTTGAGAGAGGATGACTAGAGTTACTAGAGTTCACTGAGAAGGATGTTGCTGTAGTTGTTGAACAAGAAGATCTCCTAACATTTTATCTGCTGAGCCTGTCTTATCCCTTACCTTTCTCTCTACACAAATATGTAAGTTCAACCTAAACTGATTTAGGGGAAATTTTTATAATTTTATCCACATAAACATCTGGTTAGTGTGTGTGATCAGGGGACTTGTAATACAGTTTGTCTTAGAAATGTAGGCTGTATGAGTTATCTCTGAGATCCATCATTTTTTTGAGAAGTTAGAAACCTTGAGTGTGGGTTGGTAAGGGCACAGGCTGTCTAGATAATCTGAGTTTGAATCCTGGCTCCACAAAGTGTTCTGTGTGGCTGCCTTGAGCCCTAGTTTCCTCATGTTAAATGAGCTTATAGAATTTACCTTGGAAATATCAGTTTAAATGAGATAATGTGTGCAAACGATAAGCATAGTATGTATATTATGAACATTGTGTGTTCTTGATGAACTTCAATTGCTCCTGCTATTTTAAAAATTATTCTTCAGTAATTTCATTATTCCTTAACATGGGGATACCTTATCATTTGTTTTAAGAAAACTGGCATGTTTTAAGAATTCTTATAATAAGAAATGAAGATTTAACCAGGTAATGCTTGGGGTATTTTTGAAGCTTGTTTAAAAAAACAAAAAACAAAAATCCACAATTTCAGTGGACTCAGGATATGATTCAGTTAAGGAAGTTTCCCAGAATAAGATTTTGGAAATCTTCTTATTCTTGTAGCATTTTATTGAACAGTAGTTGAAGTTGTCTGAGATGATGTTGTATTTTTTTAAAAATTGTTTTAGTTAGTTATAGGTGACAGTAGAATGCATTTTGACACATCATACATAAATGGTGTATAAATTCTCATTCTTCTGGTTGTACATGATGTAGAATCATCCCAATTGTGTAATCATATATGCACACAGGGTAATAATATCTGATTCATTCTACTACTCTTCCTACCTCCATGCCCCCTTCACTCCCCTCTGCGTAAAGCATCTCTGTTTTTCCCTAGTGCCCCTGCCCCTTATTATGAATTAGTATTTGCATATCAGAGAAAACATTCATTCAGCCTTTGTTTTTTTGACGGGGGGGGGGTTGGCTTATTTCTCTTAGCATAAGTTTATTCAGCTATCAATCCATACATTAGATAAATAAATGTTTTCTATCTATAAATAACATAAAGATCTGAGTTAAAATTTAAAGAAAAATATTATTTTTTTAGTAGTCCTGTGGAGTTTTTATTGGAAAAAAATATTTTTCATTTTCATTTTACAAAGGAGTCCTGATACTCCTCTTACTAGAATGATGTATTTGCGTCAGAAGGACAGGGATGTGAAGAGAGAAGCATTCTTGATTCTCATTCAAATTGGATTCACTGGACTGTGCTGTGTTGCCTTCAGAGGTGTGCCCAGCCCTTTGAAAGGTTCAATTTGATTGGGGTTGTTGAGTAGTTCAGTGCAAGGTCTCTTGGGCAGAGATGCAATTTAAGAATGTTGTCAGTCTAAATGTGCTTAAGAGGATTAAACAAATTCCACAGCAAATAAATGGACATGTTTGGAAGATTTTTTCCCCTCCTCCCAGGTAATTTCCAGAAAACACACATGAATCTTTTGCTAAACTAACTATACAGGTGTATTAATGAGCTCATCTCACACGAATGGACAGTACTAAAGGAATTCCATATGTAGGATTAGGTCCAGATGTATGAACTGCATACCAAGTTTTAATTAGAATTTATTTACAGCTAGAAGCTGCTCTTGGTTCCTCTCCTCGAAGTCAGTAATGAACCATTCCTCTTTGCCTCATCATTAGTATTCAAAGCTCCATCAGCCTGCAGTTCAAACTCTTTCCCTTGTTTTTCTCAGGGAAGATGATGGAGCAAGGTTGCTTAGAAACACTTAGCCACATTCTCAACAGGAATTATCAATCTGTTCTGTACGTTTACCTCCACACGCAGGGGAGAAAATTGAGTTTTGCTGCTGACAACATTAATTGATTGCAAGTTGTTTTAGTGGAAGTATGAGGTTGAGAACTAGATTTCCTTTCATTTTTATGCATTAGATGCAGAAGAACTGTACAGTGACATATTCCACTGTAACTAAAAATATCATAGCAGTATCTAAATTTGGAATGGTGTGTTTTAGTATTCAGATCTTGACACTGGTCAGCCTACAGGATTATCTTTGGGTTTTGGAGACTATTGCTGTAGAGATTTGTTTGGTTTCTGGTAAATTCACACAGCTATCTCCTTTAGTAGAGTTCTGATTAGTGCAGTCAGGGGGGTGACACACTAAATTAGGGGCCAGGAGAGGGGTGACATGAAAACCAGCTGCCATCTGGTTATCTATAATTTTATATTGTCAAAAAAGTGCCCCCCCATTCTTGTCAAATTGTCCTCTTTAAAATTTTCTTTCTCTAAAATGTAAATAAATGAATATAATGTGTTTCTAAGGATGACTTAACTGGACTTGAATTCATTTTTTTTTAAGAGAGAGAGAGAGAATTTTAATATTTATTTTTTAGTTTTTGGCAGACACAACATCTTTGTTTGTATGTGGTACTGAGGATCGAACCCGGGCTGCACGCATGCCAGGTGAGCGCGCTACCGCTTGAGCCACATCCCCAGCCCCTTGAATTCATTTTTAAAGATTTGATTTGGCTGTCAGTAGCTCTTAAAGGCTGAAAGAAATGGAGAACACTGTTGATGAGATAAAATTACTCACACACAATACTTCTTGGAGGTAGTGATAAGTAGAATTGGGGGTGAGGAAGAGAGGCCAGAGGCAAGCAAACTATATTAAAACTATATTATTTTGTTTTGCATCTTAATTTGGTCTTCTACAGACCCCTAAGCACACTGGCTTTAGTCATATTTTATAAATGCCCCCATTGAAATCGATGGGTTGAGAGTCCAAAGAATCCTTACCTTTAGCTCCTATGTCAAACACTTGTAATACTTGTTTTTATTTATTCAGTACTATGCATAAAAATAATCTGCAGAGACTGAAAAAGCAATGCACATTCCCTGGCTTGCTCTTTTCATATTTCTATTGAGTAGAAGACAGAGATAGTGAGTTAGTAAGCCTTGGGTCACTATAGCACATACCTTGACATAGACTATATATGAAGTAAAGAGAGTTTTCTGTAGACTCCTGGTTCTCATTCCCCATTCTATAATATTTAAGACATAGTATAAGAAGCCTTATACTATGTCTTAAATATTACAGAATATGAAATCTGATTTAGTAAGAATTTGTGCATCCTCAGAATTGTGTTTTATTTAATTTCTCTTAACATGCATTTAGACAGTCTTTTCCATTTTATGAATGTTTGTGTGTAAAGAAGTCTATTCTAGAGACTGTTTTGGATATTAACAGCAGGCAGGTGGCTCTGAAAGACTTTCTAGGAACTTGGCTATTATGGCATTTGTTGCTGACAATGTTTGAAATGTTTCTTATTCCAAATTGTGTAGAGGTCCTCCAGGGATATCATTGTTCTTTCCTAAGAGTATTTGTTCTGAGGTGGGAGAAGGAGTTGTTAAGACTTTATTCTGTGATTCCCTGCCTAAAGATAGGACTGACATAAACGCTTCATTCATGGGGCCACCATTTAATAAAGCCCAAGAAAGTCTTGGGGCTATTTGGGCTCAACTGTTTCATTTTTCTCTCTAGGAAACAAAATGTCTTGAATGATGCCTGAATACTGTTTTCGATGAGCTTTTGGTTCTATTACACTCCTTTTTCACCAGAGTGTGTTCCTATGTTGGAGTCACATGAGTTTGAAATTTGAATTTGTCTTTGATTCCTAGGCGATGAGGATTTCCAGGCTTCTTGTAATAGGACCACTGATGAGCAGGTCGGGCTGCATTGTGAGGCCAAAGGCCCAGAGGACTTACAAGGAATTGTGGAGGATGGTCTCCATCTGGTGATAGTCAGTTCAGGGTCTTGGAAGACTGTGCATCTCTATGAATAAAACTGTGAATTTGGGGCAGAAATGTAGGAAGCTCTCATACAATTAAGATAATTAAGAACTTTTGCCTTTTTTAAGTAGCAAATTTTAACACTTAGGTCCAATATTCCCTTTTGGCAATAAATATCTCGTAACCCTTCTTTTAGGTGTTGTGAAATAAAATTCATACAACATATAATCTGCCTATAAATATAATAAATTGTTATGTAAACAGAAAATGAAACTGGATTCTTATAGAATATATTAGTATATAACATTAACATTATAGGATGTGTTAGATTATACCCAAATACCCAAATGCTCAGATATGACTAAACTAGAAAATAAATGCCCTGACCATGCCAAAATACTGCCTATAGGCAAAAAAAAAAAAAAAAAAAAAAGTGTTGAATTTGACTTTGTGACTTCCTTCTGAGCCACTTATGATATATCCTTGAAATTCTTGATATTAAGTAGAGAATAATTTAAATCTCCAAAATTTGGAATACCAGGGTATTATATAATGTTCCCCCCTTGTCTCAATATGTTATTTAATATAGATGATGTTAAATGACCTCTTTACACACACTCACACACACACACACACACACACATTTAAATTCTGTCACCAGAGGACACTTAATATTATATTGCCTCATTTTATAAATTAGACAACTTCCATTATTATTTCCTTTTTGGGGGGGATGGTATTAGGGATTGAACTCTCAGGGGTACTAGACCACTGAGCCACAGCCCTTTTTTGTATTTTATTTAGAGATAAGGTGTCTCTCACTGAGTTGCTTAGTGCATTGCTTTTTGCTGAGGCTTTTTTAAAATTCATGATCTTCCTGCCTCAGCCTCCCGAGCTGCTGGGATTACAGGTGTGTACCAATCATTTCCTTTTTTTTTTTTTTTTTTTTTGAAATAGGATTTCTTTATGGTGTCCAGGCTGGCCTGGTGTTAAACTTCCAATTTTCCTGCCTTAGCCTCCCTGGGAGCTGGTATTTTCTTCACTTGGCTTTATCATCTTTTACTTTTAATATTGCAACTAGTAGTTAGATTTTATTTATCTCTTTCTCACTCTTTTAAAAGAGGGAAAAAATCAGTTCATGAAGTCTTGTGTAAAAGCAGAGAGTGAAAAACCAACTCCGTCACTGCCAAATGAATTATCTTAATTCATTGTGCTGTTTTTAAGTCACGTTCCTGGAATAATTCCTGGAATTATTAGTCTTGTTAGTAATCTACCTGTTTCTTATGTACAGCAGTAATATTTTTTAGATATCAAAAAAATTGCAGGAAGCATTTAAAGTTAGCAGTTGTTTGCTCTAGTGATTCAGAATTCCAAATGTTCATATTTATCATAATTTGAGAATTGTTTTTTCTTCTTTGCAGAAATTATAGTTGCTTGGGCAACTCTAGCAAATAATTTCTCACTGGATAGAGTATAATAACATTGTTTGCATTCTCTCACTAAATCTGGACTCAACATTATTTTTTTTTCCTGTTAGGTAACTTTTTTTTTAAACAAATATTTTTGCTTACCTAACTAGTTAACTTCATGCAAGTGAAACACATCAAATTGGTATATATATGAATTCCTGCATTTAAGTGAGTGAGTAATTTCACTACCTAGTGTACTAAAAACTTGAATTGTTGGTTGAACCCTACGAGGGCCATCAGCATTCTTAATTGAATCAGTCATTTCTTTCTTCATCAGAAATTTATATTTCATCTGTTTGGCTTATTGTTTTGGGTGTGTCACTTGCTTTATTTCCCACATATATAAGATTTTTGCTTTTGCTAATTAGAATTATTGCTACTTTTCTCCCTTGTGCTGAATAGGAAGCTTTGTGACTGTTTGTTATAGTAGCTGATTTATAATGCTTAATCCTACCTCACAGTGTTATGAAGAAGAAATGAATTATATATGTAAAAGGTTTAGAACAATGCTTGACCTATAATGAGTGTGATATGAAAAGTTAGTTGCTGTTTGTCATTGTCACCATCATCTTATTAGTACCATCATCCTATTTGTATCATTAAATGAGTGTTATGCTAGTCACTCAAGAAGAGGAAATTTGTGCTGCCAATGTCACTCAGTGGTAGAATGCTTGCATAGGGTAGTTCATGGCTCTAGGTTTAGTCCCCAGCATCACACACACATGCACACACAGAGGAAGTTTATTATTCTAATTATAAGTCTTTGCCAAAATTAGAATATTTTATTTTAACCCTGTTATAAATAGGACTGTAGGTACTTCTGCTGCTGATTGATGTAGGACAGTCTTTTTTTTTTTTTTTAATAGCTAATGGTCACTGCACTGTGGTTTTCTTGGTGAGGTCTGGGGTCATCTGGGGGTTCTCAGTACCCTTTTAGGTGTTCTTGAGGTGACAGCTCTTTTCATAATATTGCCAAGATATTATTGGTCTTTTCCCTTTTGTTCTCTCTAGAGCTCAGCTCACAGTGAATTTTTCTAGAATTTACCTGTTGTATGGTGGTATCTGTCTAACATTGTGCTTATGACAATGTGTGTTTCTCTATTTTCATGCTTTAAATTTTCCCCAGTTTAATTTCTAATATGTCGGTAATATTGATGGATACAACCCACATAAACACTGTGGAGTTCTCAGTGTCAGGATTCCCAGATGATCAAAATTCCAGTCTAAACTGGAAAGAATAACCCCAACTCTTGGTTCCCAGGTGGCAGGCTGAGCTCAGCAATGCCCTTTGCTCATTGAGGCATTAGGATGAAACATTAAAAACCTCTCCTGTGTTGCTAACTTTCACTGAATCCCAGAGATGAGCATTTTGATATCAAAAGAAAAGTGCCAATTTGAATTCACATTTCCCTGGTGTAAGAACACATTAGTATGCCTTCTCACAAACAGAAATGCAATAATTATTTAAATGTTGAAAAAAATAACATGACATCTTCATTTTTACTGGTTTGTCCTTTGTATACCACCTTCATTACTAAGAAGAGAAACATTGCCAAGACGTGTTTAAAACAATATATTTATTGTGTTTACAAAATAACAGGTACAAAATTGAATATGCTTTTTAGTATTTTTGCAGTAACCAGGAGAATAAACAAATTTTGGAATTCACAACTTAAAATTTTTACTATAGGACTAGATACATGTGCTTTCTATTTAAAACAGAAAAATTCATCTAAGCTTATTATTTGTGTTTGCTTCGAGGGAATAAGAAAAATCTGTTGGTATCATTGGAATTACCTACTCCTATTTTTTTTTTTTCTGTTACTGATGATTGAACACAGGGGTGCTTAACCACTGAGCCACATCCCAGCCTTTTTTTTTTTTTTAATTATTTTATTTAGAGACAGGATCTCACTGAGTTGCTAAGTACCTCGCTAAGTTGTTGAGGCTGTCTTTGAACTTATGATCCTCCTGCCTCAGCCTCCTTAGCTCCTAGGATCACAGGCATGCACCACCATGCCAGGCACCTACTCCTATTTTTATTTAGCAATATATAAAGCCTTTAGTGATCAACTGGGAAATATTTATAATCTAATCTATTGTTTCTAGTTACCTGAGTGAGAGGGAAAGACTTGCTTAACTAATGGTCACTTAATCCTCAGACAACTATGGATACCTTAGTTTTATCATTTTTTTCTGATGGGGTGAAATTTTTCAAAAAGGTTTGGTTCCATTTAGTCATTGTGACTTGTGTTGAGGGACCCCATGGCCTTATGCATGCGAGGAAGGTGCTCTACTGGTGAACTATATCCCCAGTCCTTTTCATCTTTTATTTAGAGACAGGGTCTTGCTAAGGTGCTCAGAATGGTCTTAGTGATCCTCCTGTCTCAGTCTCCTGACATAAGCCAGAATATAGGTGTATGTCACCATGCCTCGTTGTGGACTTTTTTTCTTTTTTTAAATACTGTGACTTAACATCAAAACACATTTCAACTTTATTTTGTGAAAATTTATCTTATATTTAAAAATTGCAGTCAAATTAAATATCCTGTGTAAATTTTCTTGTTGTAATAAGATAGTTCCTCTCTGAGCTGCCATTATTCTACAGAATAATTTTTTCCTTTCTCTGCAGCTTCTGTATGTTTATGTTTAAATATTAGCCCAGTACCTTTTTTTTTGTTGTTGTTGTTATTTTGTAATTGGCTAATTTTGTGTTACTATCTTTGCTTACTCTGAAGAGCTTTATAGTGATTTTCTTATGAGGTAAACTATAGCTATTCTTTAGATAATTCTTTATAAAATACTGTTTATCTGACATTAAAATTATTTTAGAGGCTGAAGGCATAGCTTGATGGTGGAGCAGGTGTTTAACATGCACAAGGAACTGGGTTCAATCCCCTGCACCAAAAACAAAACAAAACATGCATACCCATACTTTTTAAAGTAGAAAGTTGAAAATGGAAAATGTGAGGAGTATATTTGAACATTAATACCCTCAGTCACTTTTTGTTTTTGAATGCTTTCCTTAACATTTTTGTTTGGGTATAATAATGTATATTGTAAATGTAATTTAGTCTGTATTGGTTGTAATAGTTTTTATTCAATACTTTTACAGAAAAACTTTAGGAAAAGGAATTGGGCAATTGACATTTGAGGGTATCCTTTTACAGTTGAGGGAATTGAAGTGCAAAGAGGTTAATTTATCAAACAGTGAACAAGCTCCTAGACCAGAATTTTAGTTGTTGGCAGTTTGACTCCTGTGTTCTTGAACTTAAAAATTACTGCTTCTGAGAACAGAATGGGTCACCTCGCTAGCTCTGCCACTCTTAGCTGCACGGCTCTATGTAAATCATTATACTTAGAATTCAATTTCGTTATTTTTGGAAATGAAAAGTATCTTGTTTTAAAAAATAAAATCCACATGATTTTATTTTTATGAATTCTTTTTATTTATTTGTATATGACAGCGGAATGCATTGCAATTCTTATTACACATACAGAGCACAATTTTTCATATCTCTGGTTGTATACAAAGTATATTCACACCCATTCATACATACCTGTACTTACGCTAATAATGATCATCACATTCTACCATCATTTCTAACCCCATGTCCCTTCCCTTCCCCTCCAACCTCTCTGCCCTAAGTTCGTCTATTCTTTTAAAATATGATTTGTTGGGTGTAGGATATGATTATCAGACAGACAAGTTTTCTTTCTTTTCTCTTTACAAAATGACCAAGGTTTGATTTATAACAAACATATTTAAGATCATAATGAATTAAGGAGTCTTAAAGGGTAAAGGTCTCATTTGCCAATAGTGACGCTATAGTTTGGATCAGAATGTTCCAAAAAGGTGCATGTGTTAAAGGATTGGTGCCCAGCTTGGCAACATTGGAAGGTTGTGGGACCTTTAAGAGGTGGGAAGTAATGAGAAGAAGTTAGGTTATTGGGGGTGTATCCTCAATGGTGATATTGGGTCACTAGCCCATCCTGTCTCTTTTTGTTTCCCAGCTGCCTGAGCATGAGCAGCTTGCTCCACCAATTGCTCCGTCTAGTGATATTTGAGAGTATCCTCCCATGGGTTGAAAAGCAATGGGTTCCCATGGGTTGAAAAGCAATGGGTTCCCCTGGCTTTCCACTGAAATCTCTGAGACTGTGATCAGAAAATAAACATTTCTTCTTTTTAAATTGATTCTCTCAGATACTTTGTTATAGTAATGCAAAACAAAAAGGATACATTCCTACAAGGCTGGTTGAGTGCTGGATCCATGGGTTGGAGAACATCATTCACATTTGTAATAATCACTTCATTTGGGTGAATTGTGATAAAACTTTTAAAAAGATCTATGATATTCTCAGCAGCATAAAAAATGCATTTTTTTGAAGCGGTTACTAAAACTCCTTTACTGTTCACTACAAATATGATGGTTATCGCTGGTTATTGGCAGGGAGAGATGAGACAGCAGTATATTTTGATGACCCCATAGGAAGAGCAGTCCAGAATGACAAGAAGACAGTGGTTTTCTTCCTTCATAACCCACCTGTCAGTAGTTCCTAAGTAGATAAACTTGATTATATTTTTTGTTGGATAAAGAACTCTGTAACATGTGCCTTATGGTAAACTGATTGTGTTTGGTAGCTAGAGCCTACAATAATTACACGTATCATGTGATTTAGAGGACAGATGGCTGGGGCATAAATTTGAAAATGTTAATGTCAAATCTATTGTACAAGGCTTCTTGGTAAAATAGTGATAGCTTAATGTCCAGCTGTAGCTGCTGGTTTCTGATCTTCCTATTTTTATCTTATTGTTTAAATGAATAATACCATTACTACTTTAAAAGCCACTGAAAATTTTAAAATTAGATTAAATTGTCAAAGTGCATAACTGATGTTTGTATCTCTTTGTTCTTGTTAACTAATGATTTGTAAAACTGGGTGGAAATTCTGAATAGACTGGCTTGTCTAATGTTAAATCAAACCAATGTAAAAAGAAAATGTTGGCCAAGAACAGAATTTTTTCTAAGCTCTGTATCTAAGAAATGACTTGGTGATTGAAATTTTTTATAATATTGATAAAACATTATTTATACTCTAGCAAACCTTCATGTATATATGTAGATAACATTTTTATTTGAAATGGTCTCAGTTCATTAGCATTATTTTTGAAATGAATGTGCTGACATTTAAAAAATTCTGTCATGGATTAGTATTTAATTTTTAGAACATTTACAATATAGTAGAAGTATACATGTTGATATCAACACTTCATTGAAAATCTTTTCCTCTAATGCAAATTACCTAGCAATTCTGTCAGGAAAGGTTGGCTCTCAATAAGATCTCATTAACCTTGTGTTTTCCTTCCTTCCTTCCTTCCTTCCTTCCTTCCTTCCTTCCTTCCTTCCTTCCTTCCTTCCTTCCTTCCTGTAGTGCACTCTACTAACAGCTATAAATTACATTTCCTGTCATTAGTTTCCTGTGTAGCAATCTTTCTTAACTAGTCAATACTACTCTTTATGTCTGAGATTTGATGGAGAAAGTGACTATTTAGAAAAGTTAAATTGTTTCTTAAGATATATAATTACAAAATCCTGTAAGTATTTTAACAGTTTTAGATTTTTTTTTTAAATTTTGCCCCTCAAAATAGTACATTCAAAAAAGTTTTAATAAAAGGAAATTTAAGTATCTATTCTTATCTTAAAGTAGCATTGGCTTTAAAAGCAATCAGATCATCATCCTGTGATGGATTTGGCTTGCTGCAGAAACGAATGGTGCCAATTGTAAAAATACTGTGATTAATTGTTTAGTTAATACCTAGATAGAATACTTTAAGATGCTATCGTGGGACTTTTATTTATATTTTCTATTGTAAAAGCAAATAAATATGTTTGTCAAGTGTATTGTTACAACTTAGATTCAAAATCTGCTTTTGTGGGGTACAGTACAGATGAAATGTCTCAATCCTTTTTGCACCACTTTCTTTACCATTGTTGGTCAGATGTTCTTTCATTTCTTGGATAATGTATTTACCATACACTCAATCATTGCTCCTCTGAGTGTCCACCTGGCTTCCTTCCCCTCAGGATATCTTTGCACTTACAGGTCAGAAAGGACCAAGTCATGATTGTGATCTAGTTCTTAAGTATTTTAATCTGTTTTTGGAATTAGTCAAAACCTGTGTTTCACTGGAAGATTAAGCCTCTAAAGGGATGCATGCCTGTCTTTACAGATGCTTTTAGTGACCCATATGGAAATGTCTCACAGAGGTGCTTCATGTTTTCTCATCACTTACAAGAATACATATGCTATATCTTTCAACCTCTGGGAAAAAGACTAGTTGAAGGTATTTTGCAAAATAGATTTCATTATGCATTGTAATGGTAATGGGGCCTCTCATTCTTCAGCCCCATCACAAAGCATAGTTAACTTATCCCCAGTCCCTACATGGTAAGAAGAACCTCTCTCTGCAATATAATAGAGGTAACTTTAGAATATATTGTAACTTTGGAATATATTGAGTCGGATTGCTATAGATCAGTTCATTAGACTATATTTACTTATTGAAAAAAAGGCATATTTTTTCCTTTTGATAAGATAGAAAAACAGTTGAATTATGACTTTTTGTTTGTTTGTTTCTTGAATTTTGAAACTGTGACAAATTAAGACTAATTGGAACTCTTCATTTTTTTGGGAACTCCCCACAACCCCAAATAAAAAGCTTGGTGATCTGATTGAAGTTGTAAGTTTCCACAGAATCTAAAAGGAAAGGCCACCATTCTTTCTGGTTTGAAAAGTGAATGCTACAAAATAACAGCCTATTATATGAAGAAATTGTTTCTAGTCATCCTGCAAATTAAAATCACTTTTTTAAAATTTGATTTTAAGAATTGGAAATAAATGACCTAAAGCATATAGTTGTTAAAGAGCAAGTTGTTTATTAAGTTTGCTTTATTCTTTTAATATTATGCATTTTATCTGTCCATATGGTCTTTAGTAGTGACCAGATGAAGAACTGTCTTAATATAATTAAACTAGCTTTCGTAATTGGGTATAATTGGACAATAAATTATCTTGGAATTTTGGACAGCAATTAATATCACTGATCGTCGAAACCACACTTGTTAGACAATATTGCTTAACATCATGTGTGGGCTTTAAGACAGCCTGCCTGAGCTCAATCTTGGCTCTGTAACTGAATAGTTCTTTGCACTTGGGCAAGTTCCTTGGCTTTTCTGAGCCTCAGTTTACCCATCTCTAAATTGAGGGTAAGAGAGATATCTAACAAAGTTCTAAGAATTGAGTTACAGTGAATTTTAGAAAAGCAATGGTTATTTTATTCTTTAAATACATTAAAATGACATTGACTTGCAAATATAGACTGAGAAAATAAAAATGTTTATGTATTCTTACAGAAAAAGAACATCTTATTTGTCTACTATGTCAACCTACATGCAAGTATCAGAAACCTCATCTAAAAGACATTCAAATAACAGGCTATGCATTTTTCATAATCAGAAAATAGGGTGACGCTGGGGCTGTGTGTTAATTGTGTAAGTCAACAATGTTATCAATGGCTAGACTCTGTTTCTCTTTCCTCTCTATCATCCTCAGCATCTAGGCTAGCGTTTCTCAGAATCATGAAAGTTGTAGCAACTCATCATGTATTCCCCAGCCACTCTAGAAACCTGTCTCCTTGGCTTAAAGAATTGTGGGCTACAGTGGAGTCTCTTGTTTTTTCTTAGAGAATCCTGAAAATGGAATAAAATGTGTCACATGGTCAGGCAGGGCAAAATAGACACCTGAAAAAAGTTAGAGTATATTAGTGAGGAAGGAAGGTGGAATGGATACTGAGATAACTAAAATTATCTGTTGTATCATTTACATTTATATTTTTGCAGATTAGTTTTATATATATCTCAACCTTTGTGTACATACAACCTTCGTTCCAGGTAATAGCTGATATTTTTTTTGAAACAAAAATTATGTATGTATAATTTCTACTCATAAAAACTCTTCAGGGGCAGAAATCATAAACTTCATTTCATGGGTAGAGAGAGTCATTAGCACAAAGTGATAGAATAAGTAACCGTTGACAGATATGTCATCCTCCAGTGTCCTGCTTTTCTCATTATAGCACACAATTTCTTATTCCCATTAAGCACCAGGATATTAGATGATACTCTTAATCTTATGTTATTGAAGCACTGATACATACCTTAGTTATTTTTGTGGATTAGTATTTTTATGTGTGAATAGATTCTATATCCAAGATACAGTGTTCCATATTGTCATTATCAACATTTTTCCTAATGAATTAACTTGTTTATTAAATATAAATTGGATGTAGGATTTGTGAAATGCTTCATTAGATCTTTTTGCATTAATATGGAAGAACTTCAATTTAGCCCTGTGCTTCCATCAACTCATTCTAAAACACATTTGAAATAATAATTTCAAGATATTAAACTAGATACCAGAAAAGTTCTCTAGTTTTATCTATATTTAAAATATTATTGCCTTTATAATTTAGGTGACTTGAAGAATGATGACATAAAATATGATTGTCTTTAAAAGAAGAATGATTGATATGTATTGAAACGAGTTAACTGTTTTTCATAGATTTAGAAAAAGAGATTTTTTTTTGAGTTGACACTTTTGAAAATATTTATCTTTTGCATGGTAAAAAATTAGTTTTAATGCTTCTAGAAATGATAGCAACTTTAAAAACATAAACATAGGAATTCTTCCATACAATTCTGACATGAAACTTGGAAGACAGATAACATTAATGAATTTATAAAATAAAAGTTTGCATGGGCTTGCTGCTGCCGATGCCATGCAAGGGGTGAGACCACAGATGCCTGTCCTAAGGGAGAAAATGCAGGACTCAAGTTCATCATTCCAGTTGTGCTTCACTAGTAAAAATCTGATGTAGGAAATGACTTAACATGACTTCCATATGTTGTTAGCTTTCTGTTACCTATCACAAATACCTAAGATTACCAACTTAATAAGGAAAAAAGATATATTCTGGCTCATGATTTCAGTGGTTCCATTCCATGATTGATAGGCTCTATTGCTTTGAGCATTTCACCAGGCAGTACATTATGGCAGGAATGCAAGGTGGAGTTAGCTGCTCACTTCATGGGTGAGGTGTGTAAAAGAGAAAAAACAGGAAACCTGTCTCATAATTATCTTTAAGAGTACACTCCCAATAATGACCTGAAGACCTCCTCCTAGACCCCACCTCTTAAAAGTTCTACCACCTTACAGTAGCACCTAGCTGATGACCAAGCCTTTAACACCTGGGCCTTTGAGGGATACTCCAAATGCAAATTATAGCACACTTCTTATTTGGTTTTATTCAATAGTTTTATGTAAGGAAACTGAAACTGAAAAATCAAATATTGGGATTGAGAAGAAAAATGCAGTGCAATTGATAAACCTCTAGCAAGATAAGATTGTTATTGCCACCATGAAGACTGTATTATAAGATTGGAGTAAGTTAATTTCTACAGAATAAAAAAGTTTGGGATTATGATAGTAAAGGGATTGCAAAGAACTTCTGATTTTCTTGCTATTCTTCCTTACACCTCATCTGGCTAAAATTGGCGACAGGGCGTAATACACCTCAAATATTAGGAGTTAGGACTGAGTGGAAGAACACTTTCCTACCATGTGTGAGGCCCTGGGTTTGATTGTAGCACTGAACCAACTAACCAAACTATTTGCACTAAACAAAATAATCAATCTTTTTGGTCCCCTCCTGCTTTCTCAGAATTAGAACTTAGCTTTTGTACACTGAATGTTAAACAGCAGTGGCAACTGCCCTTAGAACCAGAATCAATCAATCATTCATTCATTCATTCCTTCCTTCCTTCCTTCATTCTGTAAATTCTTACCCCAGGGACTAGGGTGTAGCTCAGTGGAAGAAGGTGCTTTGCTTATATGAGGCCCTGGGTTCACTTGCTAGCACAAAAATATAAATTAAAAAGTAAAACAAAACCATATCCCAAATAGTGGTTTGAGGAAGTTCTCTTCTGAATATATGCCTGAGGGAAACTATTGAGAATAATATGAATTAAAATTCTATTATCTTTGCATGAAAATGATGACTTACTTCCAAATACATCAGCAGATCAAAATGAGGTACTGACATTCTACTAGCCATCCTTTGTAGGTCATGAAAACTTGATCATAATTTATTTAACATCATTGTATCAAAAGAGAGAGATTTAAAATGAACTTAGTGGACATGATTTGCTTTCTGCTTTTTCTCTGACCACTTTCTCTTCTTAAGTTATAGGATACAAGCTCCCATTCTTGAAAAGACTTTGTCTCCAATGGAGTTTTTAAAATATAATTCTTGTGTCTGTTGATACTGTCTTTCAGATACAGGGACTATTGTTAATAGTAGAACCATTTATGAACATCTAATTGCAAATACACAGAGTATGGAGGAACCAAAAACTGAAAGTATTTTTACTTAGTGGATAGTTTTTATTTCTTTTGACATCATATGAGGCGCATGTCCATTTTTCATTATCATGCCCTTGAGGATGCCATCCCCTGAAACTCTTTAAAAGTTAGGAAGGGTATTAACATATATTAAAATATCTACTTTGCCTGTCTTAAGGGAGAAAATGCAGGACTCAAGTTCATCATTCCAGTTGTGCTTCACAAGTGAAAATCTGATGTAGGAAATGACCTTTTAACATGACTTCCATATGTTGTTAGTCAGCTTTCTGTCACCTACCTGAGATTACCTGAGATTACCAACTTAATAAGGAAAAAGGTATATTCTGGCTCATGATTTCAGTGGTTCCATTCCGTGATTGTATCGCTTTGAGCCTTGTAATGATATTGGTATCTGCAATATCATTTACTTTTTCTATATAGCCAAGTCTTGAACAACAGACAACTGGGTTTAAGAAATATTATTGATATGTGCAGATAACCTATTGAAATATTCAGAGTATGATAAAGTCAGGATTGTAAAGTCAAGGAAAATACTCTCATAAAACTCTCTTTGGCTTTCATTCTTTCTTCACCAATCATAGTTGGCTATGTTTTTTTTTAATTCAAGTCTTTAAATTTAAGTGGTTTCCTGAGAAGCCCATGATTTATAATTTTTTGAATGATTCTCTTAATTGTATGTGGAGTAAGATATAATGATTATCATGATGATAATAATTAAGGTACTTGATCTATGGCAGACTCTACTTAAACTTGTAAGATCTTCTACATAAAATCAAACCTATATACATATATATAGTTTTTAAAAAAAATCTTTATTTTTTTAGTTTTAGGTGGACACTCTATATATATATTTTATTTTTATGTGGTGCTAAGGATCGAACCCAGTGCCTCATGCATGGTAGGCGAGCACTCTACAATGAGCCACAACCCCATCCCCATTATATATAGTTTTGTATTTAGAATTGTGTATAGTTAGGAGCTCAGTTACAATTAGGGTTAGGGGTAATTTTAGGGTTAGTCTGAAGGTTAAAAGACAAGTATCAATGCACATTTATATATATATATATATATATATATATATATATATATATATATATATATATATATTAAAACCTATATGGATTTACCAATTTAGGTATTAGTTATATTTAAAATTTGGATAATTTTACATTTAGATTTAGTGTTTTTTTTAAGAGTTAGGTTTAGAATTAGGGTTAAAATCAGGGTTTAGTGTTATAAGACAAATATCAATGCACATTAATATACATATGAAAAGCTATATTGATATGAATTTTTTGATATATAAATATATTTAGGGTTAGGGGTATGGCTACCGTTAGGGTCAGGATTCATTTTAGCAGTAGATTTATGGTTAGGTTTAGGGTTAATGTTGAAAGTTATATATCACATGCTTAAATATACAATGAATATATATATATGAAAATATACATATGAAAACCTATGGATATGTAAGTTTTGGTTTATAAATATATTTAGGGTTAGAAAGATGGTACTTTTAGATTTAGTGTTAAAAAATAATCAAACAGTAACAACAACAAAATCATTCTGCAGCCACTGACTCATTTTTAGTGCCTGGCCCTGTGTAAAAGGAGCAATCTCAGTTCAGGTGCTAGGATCGTCTTAAATATTGCCCATTGTCATCTTCACTTGACATGTGATTGCAGAGTAAGCCTCTGAAGTGCCTTTTTGTTGCTATGGCCACTTCTATTCTCATTCAGTTGGTAAGGTCAAGTTATAGCACTGTCCAGGGAGTCATTCTTTTTATTATTTATTGTGTATCTTTCTGTTGAGTGAGTAACTCTATTTATTAAAGTTTGAAATAATGATTTACAGAGGAAGAAGCTGTGGCATTGTTGAGTGGGCATTCACATAAGATAGCTCTGTTTGCTGGAATTTTAAAAGGTAGCAATCTTGGTTTCTCTTTTGTTGGTGTTTCTGTTCTTCTGTCTGCTAACTTAACTAAGGCAACTCTGGTGGAATTCTCGTCTCAATATTTCATCGTTGTTTTCAAAGATATCGTGAAAGAGCTAGATGCTTATTGTTTAAAATTAAATTGGACTTTTAAAAACAAAACATCACTGGCCACTTTTGCAGTGTTTATTAATGACCTTTACCTAAAAATGCATGAGTAATTCCAGGTCCTTAATAGTTACAAGTAAGAAGCCAAGACATTCCACCGAAGGCATGAGTTTTAGAAACTATAAAAATTTTATATCAATTATCTGACAAGTCTTTTTAAAAACCTTAGATCAATGAAAACTACTACTTTGCCAATAAGATCAATTCAGTGAAATTGAGCTCTTGTAAGATGTGTGTACAGTTAGCTAAAATATATTGCAGAATGTGATACCAATGTTAAAAAGACATGCAGAAGTACAGTGGAATTAAAAAGAGGGAATTTTCTTAAAGGGGCTTAAAAACATTAAAAAGAAGGTGGATTTAAAGCTAATTTTTTTTTGGGGGGGGGACGAGGGAAGAATATAGCTTTCAATTCTAAGAGTGTGTATCCCAGGTAGAAAAAATGGTAAATATATTGGTTTGAAAGAATTATATGGGTTATAGGGATGTAGCTAAGTTTTAGGGGGCCTAAAGTGTATGCAAAAGGTGCTGGATTTCTTCTGTAGTGTACATGCACACACAAGCAAGCATTATATATTTTGAGAAGGGGGTCATTATGAAATGGAAGCTAAGACACTGAGATTCTCTGAGGAATAGAGTACATTCAGGCTCTTGCAAATTTAGCATGTAGGAGGCAAAGGGGTAGTCAGAAAGGAGATGAAATTCATTCCCATGTTATGAATGACTTGAGGATTTTAGTTGAAATGATATTAGTTGAAAGTTATTCTAAAGAGTACAATTATGTTAGTTGACTGTAATTCTTTCTTGTCATTCTATTGTTAATACATTGGGTAATCCAACGGAGCAGAATTTCTACTAAAGACTGTAGCTACCAGAAACTTTCTTAAAGCATCTACTCAAATTAGTTTTGGAATAAGGTAAATCATAAATAAGCCTCTAAAATAGCAATGCTAGTAGAGTCATTGGGATTTAGCAAGGGGAGATATCACGACAGTATTTTAATCAAAGGAGCTGAGAGGTGTTTGGCATCGTCTACAGAGGAGTGTGTTTGTAGTTATTGCATATGCAACCAGTAACATCAAAAGCATCTTTTATCTGTCAAAATAATTATAGTAATCATAATAAAAGTAAAATTAATACTATCACATGTTCTATATTTTCAAGTTACTATTTAATAATTATTTTGGGGGTATATACCATATTCTATATGATGTGTTAAGCACTGAACTTACTAAAATAAATAAAGCACAGTCCTTTATAAGTAGTTTAGTTGGTTATAATTTGTTTTTCTCTCCTGCAACCAATACACTCAGAGAGAAACACACATAGTAACAGAGAACTTCTTTGGCAAGGGTGTAGAAAAGTGGACCCTAGAGTTGATATCGTCTGGCAAGAAGCCCCGTGTGTAATTGCCAGTTTTACTTTCCTTTACCACACAGGGGCATTTAAAGGAAGAAGTGCCACCTAGTTTGATAGGGTTAGGTGGATCCGTGTGTCCAGGAAGTTTCGGAGTGAGAATGTACACAGTACGTGAACCAGGAACACCTTTTTATAGATAATTACAGTGTTGGATTTAGCACAGTGAAGGACCATAGACTAGGGGAAGGAAAGGGATTTTGAGGGAGGACTAGTTAACCCCGAGGTTCATGATTGAGTCAGGCACAGACAGAAAAAATGACTTTTCCCACTTTATTCATCTTGCTTCTCTTAAAGGGATCGAAGTGAAGCAACACAGTTGTTTACATTAAATCCTTGCCACACACAGGATGTTAGAGAATATTTGGTTAATTTTTTTGTGTTCCACATTACAAAGCTAAATCAACTTAGCTTCAGAACAAAAAGGAAAAAAAAACTGTTGTAATGGTACTATAGGGTTTTTTTTTTTTTTCTCAATCAGTCTAGGAAGTTAACAGAATCCTCTTGAAGACATTAGAAACTCTGAGACTACAAATATTCTACAAATAGCAATATGTCATTCAGTTCCACTTCCAAGTTATCTGGAGAGAGAATCCAGTTGGTCTAGCTTAAAACAAGTGACCCTAATATCATCAGTGGTGGCTAGGAGGGGGTGGTGATAGTGATGATGACTGTGGCTCATAGACGAAGGGGCTAGAGCTATATAGAAAACCTGTCTATCCAGGGGCCCACTCCTTGGATTGGTTCTAGGTCTGTAGGGTGTGTGTGTGTGTGTGTATGTGTGTGTGTGTAGGTATTTGCCAGAAAATGGGAGAGAGTGGCAAAACCTGAATGAACTGAGTGACCTTTGAGAAAATTATAAGACTAAAATATTAAAGGGACAAGAAACAGTAAGGAGAATAAAATAACAACATAAGATAAGCATCCATATAGGGAAGTTACACGATCCACTTGGTTCCATGCTTTCTAACCATTAAAGCAAAGATGAAAATATTCATGATTCTATGTCCTATAAATTTTCTCCTTTTTTTCTCAATTATTTCTGATTTACATTCTTTGAGGGGATCATTTTCCCATGCATGCAGTATCAAAGATTTTTTCTTCTAACAAAATTTTAAAATGAAAGAAAAACTTTTAATCATTTTCTTCAAGTAGAAAAGTAGCAGCATTGTTCTGTCTGAAATAGAATGGGAACACATAGTTCATGTCTTAAAGCTAACATTTGAATTATTGTTCTACTTGTTGTTCTTTTGAATAGATTTTTTTTGGACTAATTTTAGGTGCATAGCAAAACTGAGCAGAAACTACAGATTTCTCATATATTCTTTGCAGCCACCTATGCACAGCCTTCCCCATCATCCATATCCCATTGGATACAGTGGATACACCTACATTGACTCATCATTTTCACCCAGCCCATAGTTTATGTTAGGGTTCAGTTTTGGTGTTGTGCATTCAGTGGATTTGGACATATTTAAAAGGACACAATCATAATATCATACAGTAGAGTTCTGTGGCTTCTTCAATGCTCTGTGTTCTGACTACTCTCTTCCCAGCCCTGGAATCACTACTATTAAAAAACTAAATCTCTATTGATGTGGTGAATAATATTTATTGATTTCCATATAATGGGAGTTCATAACCCAGTTGAATCAAATGTATGGAAGATGATATGTCATGAGCTTTGTAGTGTTTTGAAGAACCAATAAAAAAATAAAATTTGACCTAGAATTCTAAAATAAGCTATATGTACATATGGAGAAAACAAAAAAAGAAAAAAGAAAAGCTCATTAAAATTGCACTTAGAATTAAAAAAAAAACAACTAAATCTCTTTACTTTCAACCAGTTAATACATTCTTAAACATTGGACTGAATGTCATCTAAATATCTTACCGTCAGTTTCATAGGTTTCTTTCCATGATTGAATGCTATTAGCTACTTTTCTCATTAATTCCTCTTATTAATAACTTTTGTTCCAATTTTAAAGGTCAGTATTTAAAAAACTATACCCCAATGTGAGATTCTGATTCCCAATGAAAGGCTATTGTGTTTCCATTGCCTTAATTGTAACTTGTGTCCAATTTTTTTCAGTTTGTATTAGTTCCATTTTAGCCATTAGGGTTAAGGAAATCCAGCCTTTATGTTATACTCTCCCCTTTAGATTAAGAATAAAACTTGCTTTAAAGCCATATGTTGGATACTCTAACTTTCCTATTGCTTCAAAAAGGCAGTCATTAAAAGTTAGTACAAAGAATTCAATCTTTCAAGTTCTTAGTACACTGAAAGCGTTTGTCAACACTTCATTAGTAACTTGGAGTATAAGTTAATGATGCACCAAGTTTAAAACCTCTTATATTCAATTAGAGGACCTATTAGCTCTGAAAGCAGTAAATAATAATTGGCTTTTACTGAATTTTAAATAGGATTTTACATGTTGTATTTTTATTTTAGAATGCATATGCCGTTCTGTGTTATGCTGTGAAAACTCAGGGTTTTGAGAATGCAGCTACCTTTTAGCATTTAACCTAGAGTCTCTTCCTGATTTTAATGTGGAATATTTCCTCCCTTTAATTGCTAACATGTTTTTCAAATATTTACACACAATTTTTTAAGGTGCTAATTGGCACTAGAATAGTTGATGAATGGTAAACTGTTGGAATCAACATTAACTTAAAGCACATCCACAATAAATTTTTGTATCCTGGCCTGGAATTGCTGGCATTTGTGTATAAAATGCATCACCAGTCAAGTAGTAAAATACATAAAACAGCAGTACACACTTTTAGTATTTACCTTACCAGAATCTTAGGATGTGAACCACTCAGTTAGCCACAGCAGATTTGATAGAGTCTTATTGTTCTTTTGAAGAAAATTTGGCTTATTTATGTTTTGCAGCTCATTTGGTCTGTGAAGTTAAACAACAAAATAAAACCTTTTTTTCTAATACCCCAATATTTGATTAACGTCAGCTTTTGTATCTTGCTTTTATTTTCTTCATGCCTTTATCTTCGTTCTGGTTTTTCTTTCCTTATACTATGTTATTCTTAGCATGTTCCATCAAAACTGCATGTCAACACATTGAGGCATGCTCCACTAACCAAGCTTCCCTTTATATTCATCTGTTTAGCCTCCCTTCCTCTTTGTGGTTTTCCTGAGATTTGTCATTTGTCCAGTACACCATTTTTCTAGTTATTCCTCCACTTGGTTGTACTAATTCCATTGTGATTGAAAGACTTTGAAATGCCTTATATTCTCTCTATGTAAGACAATTCACAGGACATTTTCTTGTATGTCTTCTTGGGTTCCCTCTCTGAGCACTCAAGTTCAGTAAATCGTGGAAAAAGTCTTTTTAACAAGTCCCTTCAGTGGTTCTGATCCAGGAGTCATCTTTGGAAATCACTGTAGCCCCAGCCTGGGCATTTTAATGGCTGTGAATCTGGCTCCTGAGAACTGAAGTCGCGAAGACCATTTCCCAGGTTCTTTAGGTTGACACTGATTTGCTGTCATTTTCCTGAATCCTTACCAGGATGTCACACAGAATGCATTTGAATCCACTGTACAATACAATTATGTAGTACAATTGTTGGCCTGTATCATGTATATTGTTTTATGGAGTGTTTGAGTGAAGTGGGCTGCTTTATCTAATGGCATAGTGGCTTCAGTCAGCATTGACATTGACCTTCGATAGATTTTACCGTTATATTTTAATGCTAGTTAAAATAATATTTTAAATGCTTTCTTTAATATTTATTTTTTAGTTGTAGTAAACAATACCTTTATTTTTTTAATGTGGTGCTGAGGATCGAACCCAGGGCCTCGCACATGCCAGGCAAGTGCTCTACTGCTGAGCCACAACCCAACCCCTTAAATGACTTTTATTTTTTGGTTCATTTACTACTAAAAATCAGTCCCTGGTAATTGTTCAAATATTTGATTCTTTGGAATTAAAGTTATATTTATGTAATTATTTTCTTTGAAATTTGATATAGCTTTTGAAACATTTGAGTCTGGAATGTGGTTATTGATGTTTTAGAAACAGTGCTGCCCAAAACTCAGTTTGAATATATATTATTATACGGTATTTTTCCCCCTAAAGCCTGGATCAATTATTTTTTTGTGTGTGGCAGGATCAAAACATATAAACTAAGCGTGACAGTAAAAGCTTACTGTTACATAGTTGACTCTTGCCTCTTCAAAGCATTTTGGCTGATCCTGGCAGCTTTTGCTGTGAGGCCATAGTTCCTTGTGCCTGTGGTATTGGTGGCTCAGCTTGGTGGAGTCTTTGCAAAGCAAACTGGATTGACCTCTCTTTACACATGGCTATACCCAAGGGTCCATCTTGTGCTAACATTTCATCTGTCAACAAAATTCTCTAGAAAAGAATTCAAGATGAGGGGAGGTTTTAGTTTTTTTTTTTTTTTTTAAAAGCTTGTAAATTAGAAAGAGTGGTAGCCTTTGGTACAAAAGTGGGTAAAAATCAAAAGTGCACTCGGGAAAGAAAAAGAGGTTGTTTTACAGTCCCTCCAGATTCCCATTCCAGGCTGCTTAAGGAGATGAGGGTTAAAAGTGTGGTCAGTTTTATATAAATGAGGGATACCACTATGCCCATTCCTGATTGGTTGACATTTTACATATGGTTGTAGGTTGAAAGTTTATTGGTTAGGTCCAGGCAGTAAAGTGAGACTTACTGGGGCTGTTTTTCTTGGCTGCTGAAACAGGAATATGCCCTTGCAAGTGCCATATGGGTCAGTTTGTGGGTCTTATAGAAACACCAAGGATCCTACAGCACATGGGTACTGGTACCAAACTCATTAGCTGTGTGTAGCACATTGACATTTCTTCTTGCCCTCTTTGATATGTCTATGTGCAAAGTTTTGTGACTTTGAAATTTCACATCCAATTATTAATCATGAAGCCATATGTCATAATTTATATGGGTTTTCATTTACAGTTCTATCTTATTCAGGGTCAATCTTTTTTTGCATGCATTTTGAAGTAGATAATTCTAACATATTTCTATAGCTGGGGCTCAGGAGAGTTAGGTAAACATGATACAATTTCCCTAGTATTTATGATATTAAATTGACGTGCAGCAGTGGAATCCTTATTGACATTCTAAAGTGAAGGGCATGTGTAATGCAGGACATTGTCCATGAGATGTTTTAGATTGGGATTGTGCAGACATGTTGTCTTTAAGAATAATAAATAAGTGAAGAGTGAGTAGATTGTTTAAATAATGAAAAACATCCTGTTTTTGAAGTGAAAACTTTTAATATCATACTCCTGCTGTTTTATTTTTAAACTAATAGTTCAAAGAGCATAACAAAGTTTCTTTTTTGTCTTGGGTAAAAAACAAATCCTAATTATCTCCAAATATGGAGTGCCTGTAAAATATCATAAACCCCCAGGAGGGAGATTTGTTTTTCTTAAGCTTCTGTGAACATGATTTCCTTGAAATGTATATTGCACTGTAATATAGGTTTTTTTTTTTTTTTTTGAAAGGTAGGCTTCAGTTTTTGTAGGTGGATTTGGTCCAAGTACATCAAAGGTGGTGACTATTGGCAATGATATGCTTGCTGGGTGATGGGCAAGGACTGGTTTTTTCAGAGTGCTCGTATGCGTCCAACTATACTCAGAACGTGCAGCTGCTGCAGCTGTTTGTTTAAGTTATCAAGAAATGAACCATGAGTCATTTCACAGAACCTGTGGGATTTTCTTTTAACCACGTTGGCCTACATGTAAGAGAGTCCAGGAGAGCTCTCACCTTATTATTAGGTTAATGGCAACATGAATTATTGATAATGTAATTCTTATTGATTGGGGTATGCTTATGTAATCATGGATGGTTGAGGCCCAGCTAGCTTGTGGAGCTTTCTGGATATGGTCAGAGACAAGAAGCCTAACTGTGGACTGGCTTGGGACTTAGTTCTGTTCTATCCAGTCTCTGCATGAGAATCTTTTATAGGCCTGGGGTTAGTGAGAGAGTGCTTGCCTAGCGTGCATGAAGACCCTGGGTTCAAGCTTCAGCACTGCAAAACAAACAAGCAAAAAATAGAATTTTTAACAGAGGAGAGGTCAGAGAACCTTAGCCCACCTTATCTACAGAGAGAGAAAGTAGAGGAGCATGCCTGATCAAAATAAAGATACACAGTGATTTTACTTTTTGAAATTAAATTTCAAAGAAATTTATATTTCTTTGAGGACAGTAGAATCTTTTAAAAAACAATAACAAAGTTCCTTAAATACAACTGCAACCAATGTGTAAGTTTAATGATGAGGACCCTGGGTTCCTCATCATTTATAATAAGATGTTATAAATATCTTGTTGATATTATTAACAACTGTGATGAAAGAGCAAAGTTGCATGGGTAGGGTGAAGGATTGACTTGCTTTTGACAATATTTGGAAACTAATTTTATCATATATCTTTCTTAACTTATATTGTGAGCTATTTTGTAGGCCTCAGAAGATAAGAGATTCTCACCTCTGCAAAGGGAAGATAAAAGCTATGTGTTTAAGATAATATTTTATTAATTATTGACTTTAGACTCTGAGGGTTATCATGAAATTTAACATCTTCAGTGAAGAATATTATTTAAAATATAGATTGTTGTCTGTTCTTTAATAAGATTATATAAGGTCAGGTCCCTCAAGTTAGATAGCCAGCTGGGTTCTATTAAAACAATTATCAACATCCCAACAGGATTTCTAATTTGGAGTATCTCCCATGTGGGGAAAGGCACCTTTTCAAGCAATTTCCAAAGTATCTGTATTTAAAAGATATCACAGGTAATCTGTGGAGGAAACACACACACACACACACACACACACACACACACACAGACACATACATTGGATCAAGTTTTCTATTGTTGGAGAATATCAGCTAAAACACACACAAAAAATGTAACCCTGCTGTGATTTACTTGATGGTTGCAGTTGAGCTTTCTTGTTCCTGCTCATCCTCTTTGGAGATGCTTGGTAGTCACTGTTTGATTATTTGAACTAGCTGAAACAAGGTCTAAGAACAAGTGTACCTGGATCATTTCTCTTCTAGTAATAGAAAGTTTCCTAGTTTTGAGAGTGATGAGCAGGGTTTGGGTTTGGGATGTGACAGAGACCAAAGGAAAACTTGTAGGAGGTGACTGACATTTTTGTTCAAAATATTCACCTAAGTAATGTCAGTCAAAGGCTGCCTCATTAGTGGCTTACTCTAGTTCTTGCCATTGGTCTCTTGGAGTCTGAAGAATGGCATTCTCTGTGTTAAAAAAAAAAAAAAAGTATTGAGGAAGGAGTTCATAAACCATACTCGTGAAGTGACTACTTCTTCAGGAAAAATTTTAATGCTATTTGGGTAGTGAATTTCATTCTGTTTTCAATAGTGGAGAAATTTCTATAGGAAATAAGATGGACAAATGAGGAAAAAGACTACTTATGGCATATAGAAAACTTAGTTTCTAGGGTTAGTAAATATTCTTGGCTCTATGTAAGTTTTTAAAAGTACATTCTGAACAACTGTCATAACCTAAAAAATGAAATGGAAGGACTGTGTGCTTGATCAGTAGAAATTTAGTTGCTTAAGGATGCCAGCACCATTGTGTATCTTGTTTGTCACCATCTGGTTATCTTTTAAAGCTCAGAGAAGCACAACAACATTTATGAAATCATGGCAGATTTTTTTTTTAATGTTGAGAACTTATGTGGGCTAAAAAAATATATTTTTCAGTGGTTACTAGAACTGATGATCAAAATGTTCTGGTTAATTAGCTATTTTAAGCATAATCAGCACGCCAAATAGGTTTTTCCAGTCTGCACAGTGTATTTCTTCTATTATCATTGATCAATATTTTAATTTGAGTTGCTACTTGGTATTTAAAGAAGAGGGAAGCTCTCAGTAATGGGAACACACCCAATCTCTTCTGTTCTTTCTCTCAATCTTTGGTTATTATTTCTATGTAATGTTAAGAGCTAAACATGTGATTTCCTTATAGAGCTTAAAAGCTGTATTTCTCAATGTAATAAATTTCTGGATGATTTTTTTTGGTAATCCCTATGTTTTATATGTGCACTGTCATAATTATTTAATATAAATGGTACATGTAACATTTACAGTCTTCCCAAAGGGGAAAATGATGTGGCATAATTGTGGAAGTTTATTTATATTATGTTTAAAATGTATCGTAAAAAATTCTGTGATTTGGACTTTAAATTTGTACTATTCTCTTTTTAAATGGTGGTGTTTTAATAAATAAAATAAACAGAGTTAAATCATGTTTTCAAATATTTCCTCTTCTAAATTACTGTTCATTTGGTTGACTTGATAATGGGAATAGGCTGACAATGGAGCCTCCCCTTGAGTTTTTTTCTGAATTGTTCAATAATATCACACATTCCATTAATATCCATGAGGATTTAAAAGTTTCATTAGCCATTGTGGGCTCAAAAATTTTTGTTGTTATTATCAAATATTGAAAAACTGAATTTTATGAAAATAACTTGTTAGCGTAAGCTAAACATTTAAATAGTTCTTGCTCTTGTATGTTGAAAGCTGGACAATGGACTAACAATTCCTTGTTTTATTTAGATTATTTCATTTGTGTTCTGACAGTAATAGCGATGTTTATCTGGCTGTCAAGGGTCCCTTTAGGTTGATCTGAACAGCTAATTTGCTTGTTCATTGTATTGAGCCCAAAGAACACATTAAATATCTAAAGCAACTTGAAAGAAGACTAAAAACAGCCCAGTTAATTCCAGTGAAAAGAAAAACTGTATTTACTCCCAGAGGAGCCTTGAAACTTGTTGATGAGGTGGATATTGGTAATTACTGTGACCTACATAGTGCTTATTTTTCTGTGTACATGAATATATTCAACTAGTATAGTCAGTGTTTTTCAGTAGTTCCATCAGGATGTGTCATATTTAAATCGTTACTAGAAAATTTAACATCAAACTTTAAAACAACTTTTCATCATTACTTTAGTATCAACATTTATTATATGTTGATAATTTGCTAGGTCTTCAAACAATGTTTTATTGTATTTTTCTGATTTCATTATAAATATACCTTTATACAAAAACAAAACAAAACATGTTATAATGTGAAGAATTGAAAACCAGAAAAAAAGGCAAAGGAGAAACTGTACCCCCTGAAATCAAAGTATTTCATATGCTAATATTTTCCTGCTTATCTGATTTAGTCAGCTTTTTTTTACTGCCATGACCAAAAGACCTGAGAAGAACAATTAGAAGAGGAAACATTTCTTTTGGGGGCTCATGATTTGAGAGGCCTCAGTCCATATAGATGGCCAACTCCATTCCCTGGGGCACGAGGTGAGGCAAGCCATCATGGTGGAAGAGTGTGGCAGAGGAAAGCAGCCTAGGATATCATATCAGGAAGCAGAGACAGTGTTCCCCTCACAGACAAATATAAACTTCAAGGGTACAACCCCATTGACCCACCTCCTCCAGCCACACACCCTTCCTGCCTGTAGTCACTGCTCAGTTCATCCCTATCAGGGAATTAATGCACTTATTTGGTTAACTTTCATAACCCACTCATTTTTCCTCTTAACTTTCTTGTATTGTCTCTCATATGAGCTTTTGGTGGACATCTTCCATCTAAGCCATAACACTATCTTTTTGCTCTTCTTTTCTTGCCTATGGATATATATATACTTGTAGTGCCTAGATAGCTTTTAAACAATGTGACAGTAAACTGATTTAAGTTTATGTATTTAAAACAATTTTTAAACAAAACAATTATAACTATTTTTCCTTTCAGCATGAATGTTGACAGATTCTTTCCCCCTACTTGTGCTGGGTACAGAAGTAGAGCCTTGTGCATGCTAAGCATGAGCTTACCACTGGAGTATACTCTTAGCCCTGTTAATAGGTTTTTACTGACATCTTGTTCATATATATATATTTATCTCTTTTGTTAAATGAGTTGGGCACTGGTGGTGTTTGGCCCTAACACCTCTGATTTCCATGAATTTTAAGAGATGCCACTTTAAAAACCCTAAACCCAGAAAGCTGAAGTTCTCCTTCTCCTACCTGGACCCTTGGGTTGTGGGTATTGAGTTTTAGGTTTGGGATGAATCAATTGTGGAAAATTTTCCTTTATTTTGCACCAGGTGATCAGATTGCAAGGATGGCAAGGTGAGCTATATGTAAGTTATTTTTAGTCAGGTAATTATTTAAATAAAGACATAGTGAAAGAGGGATCAAATGAACATTATCACCCTGCCTGTTTCTGAAAGGGGGATAGCATCAGTGCTTGTGGGTTGCTGATGCACATGTAATAGAGGTCGGAAGCTATGTCCTAACCAAACCCATCATTTCCTAAAATCTTTGGTGATGTAATGCATGCATGGGCTCAGTAGTATGAGAACACAGTGTATGGGGAATGCTTCTTGCCTGTGGGCATGGAATTGTGGTTACTTGTGAACTTGGGCTTTACCCTGCCTCTTAGTGTGTTTGGGCTTAGGTACTTAATATCCCTGAGCCAGAATTGCTGCACTGCAAATGAGAAAAGTAGATCCTACATCATAGCAATATTATAATAACTAAATTAGATAAAGTGTAGATTGTTGCTCAATACAGTAAGTCTTTAAAAGAATTCTTGTTATTCTTTGTTCTGATCCTTTTCATCTTCATGTTGTTATCCAAAAAAGTTAAGGTCACTGTTCTCCAAACTTGAGTTTGCATTACAGATTTCTAGACCCCAATTCAAGATTTTTGTCTGATGCAGCAAGGTCTTGAATGGGATATGAATATTTGCATTTCTAACAAATATCCAGGTAATACTAGTGTTACTGGCCTATTTTGAATCAGGAAGTTACATAACCCTTTTCTTTCAATTGCTGGAGTGGGTAACATTTAAGATGGTCAAACTTGATACCAGGTGGTAGGTAAACTTGATATCCTGTAGTGCCATTTTCCTCTAGCAGTCAAGGCTGAATGTTTTGAGTAAAAGAGATGTAGAACTAGAATTACTTAGTTATTTTATGGCTAGAATGATCTATATTTTTGAAAAATTTGACTATACATACATAGAATTTGTTGCACATACATAGACTTTTGGATTAATTCTAATGACAGTTGTTAAATGAAAGTTGTTTTCCTAGGACATGGACATTCTGTATGTTTCTATTGCACCTAGTTCACTTCAATTCATTTTTTCCCTCAGAATTAAAAACATATTAGACTATGAACTTTAGTTAATTATTTTTTAGTTCCCTGTGAAAGACTTGCAGGGACTATGCTATTTTTAATGGCACCATTTTTACCAGATGTTTAAAACATCCAAGTATTGTTGTGAAATGCTAGGGATCTGCTATCTGTGAGAATTGAGCTTCATGTAATCTTCTTGATGAGTGCAAGACAGGGGCAGATAGTGAATATATGGTGTTGACACACTTAATTTAGTACTCTTTCCACAAAGCTATTAAATTGACTATTAATTGGCCTTCTGATAAAACTTCTATTTAATGCAAATGATGAGCAAAAAAAAATGTATCCTAGGATACTAGCTGCTGCTTCTGAAATAATTCACATGCCCTGAAATCTCATTAGTGACAATGTGCATCTCCACTTTTCTTTGGCAAGCAATTAGACTTCTTTTAAATATAATGACTAAAATTTATCAGACTGTGATTAAAAATATTTTTGACAACACTCTTAACTTACAACTTCATATTTTGTTCTACTATTGGCTATTTTTTTTTTAACAGTTTGGAAAACAAAGAGAAGCTTATTGATGGTTAAGCCTTCACCACTTTGTGGTTTTCTATCAGAGTGGCCTTGCCTTGAACAGGGTGCACACTGGTTTAGCTGACTCAGAACTTTGTTACATTGTGGTTTGAATATACATTTGTGATGAATCATAAGTAGGTTTGTGTCTTTTCCTTGTTTGGTGGTTTCTTCTTTCTGGTCTTCTCTTTTTAATTTATCAGCTTAAATTTTAGGATGTTCTTGAATTAATTCTAACATCTAACTCTTTGGTATGCTCTGATGAGAAAAGTGAGAGTCCTATCATTCATGTTATTCAAAAGTTGTGAAGTCTAAAGAACTTTGAAAATCGGAATGTATATCCCAGGAATTTATCACTTTCTGGCAAAAGATTTACAAATGATTGTACCATTCTCCTTCCTATATAATAAAATGCTTTATTTCTTTATTTTTTGATTTCACAATTCTCTGACATCAGCATCCATTATTTTTATAATTAGGAAAAATATTTTACAATAGTTTTAGCATTTCCCATAGAGAACCTGTTATTTACTTTTTAAATATTAGTATACTCCACTAAAGATAATCTACTTCAAATTCATATATGTTCTACAGGAATGACAAGTAGGCAGAAGTATGGGGTCAGTTTCTGCAGTAAGGAGATTTGGGTTGGGTGATTGTTGTCTGAGACCATCATGTGCAATGTAGAATGTTTTGCAGCTTGCCTGACATGTACCAATGAGATGTCAGTCCCCCTCCAATTCTGACAGCTAAATGTGTCTTGGTCCATTGTAAAAGCTATCTATGCTAAGCCTCAGGCTAGCATCATTCTGAATGGAGAAAAATTGAAGGCATTCCCTCTAAAATCTGGGACAAGACAGGGATGCCCTCTATCACCACTTCTATTCAATATAGTTCTCGAAACACTGACCAGAGCAATTAGACGAAAGAAATTAAAGGCATAAAAATAGGAAAAGAAGAACTTAAATTATCACTATTTGCGAGTAACATGATTCTATACCTAGAAGACCCAAAAGGGTCTACAAAAAAACTACTAGAACTAATAAATGAATTCAGCAAAGTGGCAGGATATAAAATCAACACGCATAAATCAAAGGCATTTCTGTATATCAGCGACAAAACTTCTGAAACGGAAATGAGGAAAAACACTTCATTCACAATATCCTCAAAAAAAATAAAATACTTGGGAATCAACCTAACAAAAGAGGTGAAAGATTTATACAATGAAAACTACAGAACCCTAAAAAGAGAAGTAGAAGAAGATCTTAGAAGATGGAAAAATATACCCTGTTCATGGATAGGCAGAACTAACATCATCAAAATGGTGATATTACCAAAAGCTCTCTATAGGTTTAGTGCAATGCTAATCAAAATCCCAACGGCATTTCTTGTAGAAATAGATAAAGCAATCATGAAATTCATATGGAAAAATAAAAGACCCAGAATAGCAAAAGCAATTCTAAGCAGGAAGTGTGAATCAGGCAGTATAGCGATACCAGATTTCAAACTATATTACAGAGCAATAGTAACAAAAACAGCGTGGTACTGGTACCAAAACAGGCGGGTGGACCAATGGTATAGAATAGAGGACACAGAGACTAATCCACAAAGCTACAACTATCTTATATTTGATAAAGGGGCTAAAAGCATGCAATGGAGGAAGGATAGCATCTTCAACAAATGGTGTTGGGAAAACTTGAAATCCATATGCAATAAAATGAAACTGAATCCCCTCCTCTCTCCATGCACAAAAGTTAACTCAAAGTGGATCAAGGAGCTAGATATCAAATCAGAGACTCTGCGTCTGATAGAAGAAAAAGTTGGCTCCGATCTACATATTGTGGGGTTGGGCTCCAAATTCCTTAATAGGACACCCATAGCACAAGAGTTAATAACAAGAATCAACAAATGGGACTTACTTAAACTGAAAAGTTTTTTTCTCAGCAAGAGAAACAATAAGAGAGGTAAATAGGGAGCCTACATCCTGGGAACAAATTTTTACTCCTCACACTTCAGATAGAGCCCTAATATCCAGAGTATACAAAGAACTCAAAAAATTAAACAATAAGAAAACAAATAACCCAATCAACAAATGGGCCAAGGACCTGAACAGACACTTCTCAGAGGAGGATATACAATAATCAACAAGTAGATGAAAAAATACTCACCATCTCTAGCAGTCAGAGAAGTACAAATCAAAACCACCCTAAGATACCATCTCACTCCAGTAAGATTGGCAGCCATTAGGAAGTCAAACAACAACAAGTGCTGGTGAGGATGCGGGGAAAAGGGTACTCTTGTACATTGCTGGTGGGACTGCAAACGGGTGCGGCCAATTTGGAAAGCATTATGGAGATTCCTGGGAAAGCTGGGAATGGAACCACCATTTGACCCAGCTATTGCCCTTCTTGGACTATTCCCTGAAGACCTTAAAAGAGCGTACTACAGGGATACTGCCACATCGATGTTCATAGCAGCACAATTCACAATAGCTAGACTGTGGAACCAACCCAGATGCCCTTCAATAGATGAATGGATAAAAAAATGTGGCATTGATACACCATGGAGTATTACGCAGTACTAAAAAATGACAAAATCATGGAATTTGCAGGGAAATGGATGGCACTAGAGCAGATCATGCTTAGTGAAGCTAGCCAATCCCTAAAAAACAAATGCAGAATGTCTTCTTTGATATAAAGAGAGCAACTAAGAACAGAGCAGGGAGGAAGAGAAGGAAGAAAAGATTAACATTAAACAGAGACATGAGGTGGGAGGGAAAGGGAGAGAAAAGGGAAATTGCATGGAAATGGAGGGAGACCCTCATTGTTATACAAAATTACATATAAGAGCTTGTGAGGGGAATGGGAAAATAAACAAGGAGAGAAATGAATTACAGTAGATGGGGTAGAGAGAGAAGATGGGAGGGGAGGGGAGGGGGGATAGTAGGGGATAGGAAAGGTAGCAGAATACAACAATTACTAATAGGGCATTATGTAAAAATGTGGATGTGTAACCGACGTGATTCTGCAATCTGTATTTGGGGTAAAAATGGGAGCTCATAACCCACTTGAATCTAATGTATGAAATATGATATGTCAAGAGCTGTGTAATGTTTTGAACAACCAATAAAAAAAAAATAAATGTGTCTTGGTCATTGTTAATGTCCCCTTGGGTAGATACCTCCTCACTGAGAGCCACTGCCCTAGACTAAATGCCTGTGCTTGTACAGTCCTCCCTCCAACGAGTAGCCACCCTACTTAAAAACATACATTGATATTTTCTATTTTATTTTGTTCCATTTTGTCTATCCAGTGTCATTTTATTTAAAAATCATCCCAAGAATATATTTCTGGACAGGGTGGCCCCCATGGCACTTAGTATTTATTTAAAGTTGCTGTGGGGTAGAGATTACTGGTTCAATCTATCTGGATTTTGTTAAAGTGAGGCATGCCAGAATGGCAGGATATTACTTCTGTGCTTACCAGAGATGCCTCACACAAGTAGTGATGATTCTGAAACACAGCTGGGTGGAGGCCCAGAATTGTTTGGTGCCCTTTTCCCTGTGATCCGAGATGTAACACTCAAGGCATATTGTCACTGGTGTGGCAGAAACATGTGGCTGCCTTTGTTTAGGAGCTGGAGGTTATGCTGTCAGCATAAGAGGTTTGGCCTTCTCTGGCTTCGGGGATTTGTTCAAGATTCAGGTTGAAGTTTTCTGTGAATTCTGAATCTATCTGTAGAGTGCTCATAGAGCGAGAGAATTTTGTTTTCCTTTAGGAATATAGATTGGATGTTGGTGCAGATGGTTTTGGAATCCTATATTGCAGATTAGGGAGATTTAAATTTTCATTTTTATAAAGGAAGCATTTATTGTGTTAGAAGCTTAAGTGCTGGAAGCCCTTGCTTTCTCTTTGCATTTGTGTTTCTTATATAAATACCATGTGTGAAATGTCCATTATACCATAGTTATGTACAGGATAAAGGGGTTTCCTTAGCCAGTAGATAAGAAATCCTCCACATGCCTTATTAAATAATGTGTTGGAAAAATAAACATTAATTTTATTTTCTTAAAATCATGTCCACTTTTTACATTGGCATGGGATGTTTGGATTACTTAATTTTTTAAATGAAATTTTTAATTTTAAAATTGTGTTTCAAAATTTTACAATTGACACCAGGGATTCAACCCAGGGGTGCTTAATCATAGCACCACATCTGCATCCCTTTTAAAATATTTTATTTTGAGATAGTGACTTGCTAAGTTGCCTAAGGCATCACCAAGTTGCTGAGGCTGACTTTGAACTTGAAATCCTCCTGCCTCAACCTCCTGAACTTTTGGGATTACAGATGTGCACCACCCAGCCCAGCTAAAATCGTACTTATATTTTAATTTAAGGCTATGTGATCTTAGCTAGAAAAAGTAGCTATGGTGACTCTATGTTTAAGCTTAATGTTTCCAATTTAGGAATGGGTTTGTACTCTAGTGTGAGTTGGAGTTGGGCAACACATCATCATGTACTATATATATATATAGTATATATAATATGTAAATATATAATATTCCATACAGATACAATAGGCACACATAAATTCAAGACCCTATATCATAGCAAAATGAAATAAAGTAATAAGGAAGTGTTGACTTTTAAATATTTGTCACCTTTGATTTTAATTCATTTAATTGTAAGTTTATATAATTTAACCTATAATAATTAGTCTATTAAAAACTAGTGTCAGAATTTCTGAAAATTTAACTCTGAGTTCTTGCAAGCTAGACCTCACTAGCTGAAGTATACAATCAAGAGCACTGTGACACCTTACCTAAAATCACTATGGTCAGATGTCAGAGTCCAAACTGTTCAGATTTCAGAAAGATAAAATGGAATATGTGTCATAAAATATAACACCTCTTGTGATGGACATCTGAGGCAGATCTCTTTAATCAAAACATTGATATTTCTGCAGCAACACATGTGATTATTCACTGAGTAAGTACATATAAATAATCTAGCATCAGTGCAGGCTTGGTTCTGCCTCCAAATGTTTATTTTATAAACTTATGGGGGTGGGGGGAAACCCTGGTTTTTACAGATATTTGACTTTGGAATTGTTATCGTCCTTTATCACTGTTTACAAATCAAGTTTATATTCTATGTCTAGAGAATCTCTGTGTTTGCTTTTTCATTACGGAGAAGAATAGAAACTTAGCATGCCCTCCTACCTGTAACAAAGGTGGGAGATCCCTGCAGGAAAAGTGCTCACCCCTGAATTTGTACAGGTTCTTCCTCTTGGAAAACTCCCACTCCTTTGACTTCCTTCACCTTCAAAACTCAACCCGAGTTGCTTTCTTTCTGCCAAGCCTGCCTGGTGCCCCTCCAGTGCTCCACTCCAGTTCATTCACTTCTTCCTTTCTCACTACAGCCTTTCTATAGCTTCTGTGTTTGATGTATGCTGCCAACCCCTGACGATACAGAGGCCATGAAATCACAGATTGAGCTCCTGAGCTCACAGGAGAGAGTGGCATGAAGCTTAGCACTACCTCTGAATAATAAAACCCAGCCGTAGAAATACATTTCTTAAACTACTTGGCATATTGGCTTCTATGTCTTTAAAAGCTTCTTTCAGTTACTGTGATTGAGAGAGCTTCTGATAGTTTCTCACCAGTCATTACCCTCATCTTTATACTCCTCTCTTGTTTGTCATCTCTGAAGGACTTTAGCTGCTTGTGGCATCCAGAAAGGAAGCAAAATGTTAGGGGGTGGGAGCAATTGAACCGGTTCTTCCCAAGGTGCGCATCTGTGCTAGGTGATTTCTTTATTCTCTTGTGTGTTTTTTTTAGGTTCCAAAGGGAATATTTCACAAATTCTCACTTAATGGTTTTTTGGGGTTTTCATTGATATTTTGTTTTTATAAAAGGAAACTAATTACCAAATATTTTAACCACATTACATCGAAGTCTAATTCAGCCTTAGGCATTTTTTGGTGAAAAGTATTACGTATAAAGGTTTCACACTCTCATTGTGCAGGATTCTGTTTTGTGCATTTGTTACACTTAGAATGAGGTGTCACAGTTTGTGATGAGTTTTTCCCCTTCTCGTTTGCCACTTACCTAAGTGTACTTCACTGCCTGACAGAATTGAATCAGGTCAGTTTTTAGGTGGCAGCAATTTAGAAATAATGTTCTTTTCACACAAGGAAAGGCAGCCGCTTATTAATGGTTTGTTTACATGAGATTGTTTACGGGACAATTGATGTTAATTGTCTAATCAGACAATTTTTGTGTTTCTATTTCCTTTATTTTTATGTTAGTATTTAAACACATAAAAATTTTAAAATGTGTCAGCATTGACTTTTGTTTATATTTGTTATCATTCCTCTTTACTTGTGTGGAAGAGCAATTTTATTGTCTCAGTAGTTCCCAGCTTCTGGGTCATTATCTGCATTTTCTACGGTTTCAAAGATAGTATTATTGATGAGAAGTGTGGATCCTGATCCAGGCATAGACTGGGTTAGTTGACTTTGGTTCAGTGAACACCCTGTGTCTCCTCCTTGGCTTTGGGAGGGGGCTCTTTGTTTCTGTTCTTGTACCACCATGGTTACTCACTTCTCATCATTGTCTTCCTTGTCTTTTGAATCTTTTTTTTTTTTTTTTTGCATTTTTGCCTAATTTAGTTTATATATTACGTAACTCAATTCAGGATCGACTAGGTTTTGAAGTAATAGGAGGAATGAAAAAGTAGTTCCTTTTGTTTTTAGTTCTGACTTAGACCCTTTTTTGCTCAGATTCTGGGTTAGTCACCTTTCCATCATGATACTATATTTCTGTGACAATTGGCTAGTAAAGACAAAAGGCTAATAGTTTTGGAAGTTGCAGTCCATGGTTCTGTTGCTTTGGGGCCTGTGGCATGGCAGTATATCATGGTGGTAGAGAGTGACAGAGTAAAATCTCTCAACCTCTTGGCCAGGACATGTGAGGATGGGGGCGTGGAGGAAACCAGGGTCCCACAAGCCATTTCTAGGGCATATCCCCAGTGACTTAAAGCTTCCCACAGGGCTCCTTTCCTTAATGGTTCCGCTACCTCCCAATAGCACCACCTGGGGACCCAGCCTGTTCACATGGCCTTTGGGGAACATTCATTGTTCAAACCACAACACAAGGGGTACCTTAGTCTCTGCGGGCCTGTCTATAAGGTAGCACCTGGAATATTAGACCTCTGCTCAGATGAGGAACATTCCCAGGACACCCCCTCACCATAGTTCTTTCCCTCTCCACCTCAACTTTGAAAGAGAAGCGCTCATCCAAAAAGAGGTGCTTTGTGACTTTCATGGCTATTTGATCATTTCTGGTGGATATAGGTGTTTTGGGAATACCGAGTTAATCAGAGGAGTGACAGTGTATTTTGGGGAGATTATCTCCCTATCTCATTCCTTGTTCTTTTTAGATCTTGCTTTGTATGAAAACTTGACTTTTCTGGGACACATCCATCCTTAACAGTCATCCTATTGACCTTGTTGTGGTTCTGTGCTGGACATTGTTGACAGTGTTACATGGCGGTTATGTGCAGAACTTTTGGCAGAGATGCACTAGGGCACTTCTGACCTTGGGGTGGTAGACCATGGTGAACTAACTTAGACTTTCAAGTTTTCAGTTTTCTTTGGTATAAAATAGGTAAGATAGTAGCCATCTTTATTTTGAGAATAAAATAATATATAAAAGGCCTAACCATAGCAGTTGGAAGAAGTGTTAGCTACAGCAATTAATATGGTTATGATTGTTACTATTGCTACTATTGCTCTTCTTATTTTAATCACATTTAAAGCATTCAGATATCTAATATTGATGAGTCTCTTCTAAATGTTGTAGACTGCTTGAATATTGCTTAATTATGAGATTTGCCTTTGGACGTTTACTTAGTAAAATGAGAAGATGGAGTAGAAAATCTAGAAGAGACACTTCAGTGAGAAAATAGATTTATAGTTTATTTTGGAGAGATTTATGCTCTAATATGTAATATTGTGATATTATAATGATATGATAAAATAAGAAAAGTTTATTGGTATTTACTGAATGTTAGAAAATATAGTTTTTATTCTTAAGAGATGGGATCTTGAATCTGTTGGCAGTATATCTAGATTTAAATACCTCTGTGCATTTATATCTTTTAAAAACTATCAGTGTGGTCTATTCTAGCATTTTCATAGTTCCTGGCACGAGGCATGAATAAAGGAATAAATGGAATAGGTAATGAATCATTGTCTTATAAACTTGTGCAAAGTTTGGTAATCAGAAATGAGAACTAGAGGAAAGGTGGAATCACAGGAAAGAGAGGGGGGAGTTGCAAGAACATGAACTGTCTGTTTTGCATTTGTCTATGGTTTCCTGAGAGTGTAGGCTTAGCCTCTTTCATACCTACTTTGGTGACAGAGGGTAATAAGAGCTGAATTTTTACTTAGAGTGTTGAAAAATAGAGGACTATGTTGTGTTTGGTTGTTATCATTCCTTGGACTATGGTGCATTCTACAATTCTCTTTTCCTGCAGCTTTGCAAAGAGCTTGATTTCCTGAGTCTCCCTTTGGAGGGGTGAGGTAAGGGAGTGATGTCCAGAGGATTTGTAGTACATAATTTGCTTATATTTACTTGCTTTCACCTTTCAAAGGGATTGCAAAGTAGATATGATAAATGATCTTAATCAAGTATTTATTTATTGGGGCTTCTGTGGGACAGGAATGCAGGTCAGAATACCAAGATGAATGAAATAAAGTCTTTCACAAGAAAATCAAGAACTGTTTACAGAATTTTCATCCATTAAGACAAGAATATTGTAAAGATGAATTTGTCTCCTCAGTGTTACTTGAACAAATATTTGAATGTTTATTTTTTATACATTGTTGGACAAAATTTTTTATTTTTGTTGCTTTTATATTCATCTGCTATGATTAAAATTATTTTAGCACTGCTGTGAAATCTGAAGTAGAGCCAGTGCTAAAATAATTATATATATGGAGACACACACACACACACACACACACACACACACACACAATCTCTAATGAGAAAGTGCTAATGTACCTTCTTGGGTATTTAATTATTTACTCATAACTGTAGCCATGATACTTTCCTTTTTCTAGTCTCTGTGAAATCATATTTCCTTGATTTATATTCTTTTGCTGGTTTTCAGATTTCTTTGATAGTGGAATTGAAGGAAGAGAAACCTGAAATCTTAGCTTTATTCAAACTTTGGTCCTAATTTCTATGCATGCTCCACCTCAGATTAATTAAATCTGTACTGTCAACCACACCTAACTACAGACACCGGGCAGTTATGTGTATTTGCCTTGAATTAAGGCTGCACCCTAGGGTGTTAAATAATATATGTTAAATAATAATATCTATCATTTATTAAGTACTTGAAAGAAATATTTGGAAAAACTTGTTATCCTTAAATGAACAACATAGGCAGCATTTCTACAGAACTGACCCCAGAGAGTTGAAGAAACTGTCTAGGGTCACACAGCTAGTGAGTCAATTCTCAGCCTTATGGTGAACTAAGGAAATGATCCTTCAAATTTCGAATTTCTATTTTAGGAAGGAAAGTTTTTTTTTTTTTCACTACTGATTGCCAAAAAATAAAGTATTTTAGTTCACCAAATTTAACTGATAATAAACTTTAGAGATACCTTTTTCTTTCTTTTTTCTTTTTAGAAACATGATCAACAGTGAAGTTGGTGATGGAAATATTAAGGACAGTATGAAACTGTCTAACTCCTCAGAGATGGTGTTATGTCATGAATCTTTTAGGCTAATTTTACTTGTGTTTCTAAAGATACCTGATAAAAACTGTAGCACAGAGCTCCATGGTACAGGTTGGAATAAGAAGGTGGTTTTTCCTTAAATAGAAGTCCTGCTTGCTTCCATTGAAACATCTTACTGCTACCTGTGGTGGCCCAGGAGTCTCTAGTCTCATGGCTCTTGTGTTCTTTCAGGAAAAATTTTCAAGCAAGACAAAATGTAGTAAAAGTATAGTAAACCTTATTGGAAGAGAAAGGAAAACATCCTCAAGAGAGAGGGTAGGTCTTCTCAATTCAGGAGAGAGACATTGTGCCATGTTTGTTTCTTAGTTGTATTGAGGTGTCTTAGGGAAGTTTCCAGAGAGTTCTGCCCAGGTACTAACTCTTTAACTCTTGACTGTTAGTAGGATTGTATCAGAATTTTAAGTCCTTACTTGGTAAGATTTTACCCACAGGTACACAACCAAAACCCATGAGAGGGATTTTATAGTGAGATTAAAATCACATGGTACAGATCTAAAGGCAACTCTTTGTCATTTTGGCTTACGTCGACTGGTTCCAATTTGAAACTTGGTTTTACAAAGTTTATTATTAGTGGGCTTTGCTTTTAGTTATCTTGCCTTCCATAGTCTTGAAATATTTGGTCTGCATCAAGGTAAAAAAAAAAGTCCCCTTACAGGGTAATTTGTGTTCTCATTGACAGAGACAACAGGGAATTTCTTGACCTAGAAAGAATAGCCCTGTGTACAACAGGTTGTTAAGAAATGTTGCATACCTATTAACTTAAGCCAAAACATGACCTTGGGTAAATTACTTTTAAAAAAATTACTTAAAAACCAGCATGCAGGCCCACTTTATAGAATTATCCCTTGAACTTCATGTCCCTACTGATCATGTCTGTCTGCTACCTACCATTGCTGGTTTCATAGAAGTATTTGAGGGTGACATGAGGGTATCAAGACAAAGTATCACCATAAGGTGTCTGAGGATGTTTCTCCATAATCAGAGGAGATCTGTACTCTTATAGGCTCTTGACTATGTCGCAGAAAAGTATTTAAGGATGTAGTAGGTTTTAGCAAAGAGAAAAGAGCTTTATTGGAGAGTCAAAGGAAAAGGTGCGCATGTTCAAAGCAGAATGTGGACTCTCTTCAGGGTTAAGATCAGATTTTTTTTTATTATAGTACAAAAATTAGTCAATTATGTGTTACCCAAAGGGGCTGGAATTCCTTTGGAATTGGAAAATACTGAACAAGATCATATTTCCCCATTAGGAGTCTAGTTTGACATGTAGGTTTCAGCATATATCCCTGTCTGTGGCAGTGTGTGTGTGGGGGGGGTCAGGTGATCTTGGGTTGATCAGGTGATCTGACCAGAGGTTCACAGACCCATCAAATATTAGCCCCTCTTCTTATGAGGTAAATGCTCTCTATTGACATTGTGTTCGTGCCTTGCTACATTTCAGAAAACTTACAGGAAACAGAAAGTTACAAAGTAATTTATGGGTATTTGAATACTCTTAAACATTTTTTGCTCTTACCCTTTTTGGCTCCTCTGTGTGACTCACAGGCTCACCACAAGCTGCACATTCCCTGTTCCAACATGGACATTTTTTCCTTTGGAGACTCAGTTTTCTCTCTACATTTCTAAAGTTTCGTCTCAAAGGTTTCTAGGACAGTGAAACAGGTCATGTCTTCAGATTTTCAGCTTTGCTTAAAATATAAAGAGACCAAAAAAGGCCTTCCTTACTAAGGAGTTCAAATTTAATTTGGTGAACTCAATAGATGTTGGCAGAAATCTCATAAGCAAGAAAGATATCAGGTTGTGTTCCTGCATGGTGGTAACTGTAGGACTGTTTCTGGATAGAGTAATCCCACCAACAGCTTCTCATCCCTTGGGTCTGCTGGTCAGGGATGGGAGAGAATTTAGGATGTTGACAGGGGCCTGTGATAAAGTGAGCAGTTGACTCATTCAATTTAGGAATAAGGTGCAAGTATTACTTCACCTATACTTGCTTCTTGAAGTTCAGGTAACATCATGATTGGTGCTGAAGATTTTGGTTGTGTGTTTGTGTGTTTTCCATACTGGGAATTGAACTCAGAGCCAAACACATGGAAGACAACTGCACTACCACTGTGCTGTATCTCTAGCATTGGTATTGTGTCTTTTGGTTGCAGTTTAGAATAAGACATTGAGAAGGCAGGCATGTGTGTGTGTGTGTGTGTGTGTGTGTGTGTGTGTGTGTGTGTGTGTGTATACATATATCTGTGGTTTTGGCTTGTTGGACTTTAATAGATTTTTTTTTTTCTTTTAACCAAAGGAGTTAGTCTACAGGAATTTTCTTATCTACCATTTATTATTGCGGCTATTCCCCAATACACGTAACACAGTATTAATTGTCTATAGGTTTTAAACACCATGTTGTTGGCTTGTAGTTCCAGGTGCTACTTGCTCTTAGATGGGATATATGTTGGAAGGTTTCTTGGGTGTCCAGGAGCAGAGGAGCTGCTGCCTCCAAAATCTGAAAGCATGGAACTGAGATGGAGGCAGGAAAGGGTGAGGTCTCATGATGCAGTTCAGGGAAAAGATTCCTAACTCGTTGCTACTCTGCTATATCTTAGCTAGTAGGAAAAGTGCTATTTTAGTGTGCTTTTGCTATTTTTTTTTTTAGTTCTTTTCTATGTTCCATTTTTTTTTAAAATCAGCTAAAATGTTCTTAATTCTTAACATGCTGATGAAGCACAGAGTTAATCTTGCATGTGTAGCATTGAAGTTTTTCAATGGCAAGCTTGAGACTCTCCTTTTGTGAGTTAGATTTTATTGGCATAACTTGTATTCCTACTATTACAGAACATCATTGGCTCAAGTATATTCTTTTACTATTGTTTTGCTTACTCGTCCACTAAAACGCTAATTCTCTTTAAATGAGTTTTTAATGAACCATGATAGCAAGTAAGGCTCAGAGAATGATTAAGGATTTAGCATTGTCTCTATGTCATTAAAGTAGGCTCAGTCATCAGAAAGCTTACAAATTGATTTTATAGTTCCTTTTTTATGTCTATAAAATAATTAGTTATTATATCATTACATTTACTTTTGAGGTTCATGTGCTTATTTCCTATTCTTGTAGTCCCTGAGGGAAATATGCATGTGTTCTTGATAAAAAATTACAATCATTATCATCTTCTCCAATTTGGAGTCTACCTTTGGATATATTATTAGTCAATTTCAGAATAATTTTTCTCTATCTTTCTATATTATCCTGCTTTTTATTATCACTTAAACAGTAGTATAATCTAGTTATAACCTCATGCATAGGTACAAATGGAATAGTGGCCCTTGTAAGATAGGTTTACATTATATATGGCAAGTGGGTCAGCTAGCTTATGGCTGTATTCATTTGCATATTTTCATTGTGGTTTGTGGTTGACATACTCAAGGCTATTAGTTGAATATAACTCTTAAATTGGGAATCTAATTAGTCTGAAGGCTCAGTGGGTGATAGTGTGAGTCACCCTGAGGGATAGCAGAATTAAATCTTAACTCTGAAATGTATAAGCATCAGGGCTGGGAAGTATCATAGGTGAATATCTTTCACTGTAATTTGAAGATGGAGAAGAATATCTTTTCAGGCATCTGTGATGAAGAAATATACTACCTTCTTAAAGGATGCTCTTAGCTCTGTGGATGGTGACTTTTGATCATTTACAGTTAGTTTTCATGGTGGTCTCCTGAGTTTTTCAGGAAGAAATGGAAATGTCTTGCCCTTTCCCACATGATATGTATTGTTTAAAATGGCACAGTTAAAGATTTATTTCTCATTACATTCCTTCCTTGCATTGGATAACACAGTGCTAACTAATGTAAGTGTTTTAATGCCTGCTGAGTTTTCCTTTAGGGCCACAGGTTATCAAGCATGCTTTATGGGAGATGGCTATAAATGAAAAAAGTTTAAAACTAAAATATTGGTAAAGGGGAGCCCAAATATTGATCTAATTTTTCATTTAAAAAAAATCCCTCAGTGCAAAGGCAGAAAATTTTAAAGTTACTGATATGTGTGATTCTAATTATAGTAATCCATAGATTATCCTGTGGGAAGGAAAAGCAACTTCTGGAATATTGATATTTCAAAATTATTCATTATGGAACAGTTTCACTTCAAATTTAAAATACATGTACCTCCATGATTTCTATTCTTAATTTTTAACAACTTGTTGCAATGTGCTATAGCTCTCCCATTCCTGTTGGATTTTCTTTGTGTTGTTATCTCATTGCGAGATCTGCCCATGAAATCTGCCTGTCACTACGCAGAGGGGCACTTTCTGTTTTATGTTCCTTTTTGACTTTGTTATGATAAAAATAATTTGCTTTACATATTGAGGTTGCACGTCTTCCTCAGATGAAGAGAAGGCTTTAGGGCATCTTCAAGCTCCTTCTGAGTTTTAATATTGTTCCACATAATTTGGTCCTTCCATGGGGTGAATAATGTGATGTCTTTCTAAAGAACTATGTCTTTTACTTCATAGTCAAAAAGTTCTGTGTATTAATATTGAACATCTGACAAACAGTTTTGTGATTCATCATAATTAACTTTCCTCTGGATATGTTCAACCTGTACATGAAGAAAATGGTGGGAACACAGAAAGCATGCTCACGAGGTATGGCAATAAAAAGGTGTCTCTGTGTGAGAACTCTCTGCCTCTAAAAGTCTTCAAGATAACCATTTGACCTAAATTGCTTGATATTTTCCTGTAGGAAGACAGAACTTGAACATTCTTTTGAGCTTTCTGATTAAGACTAAGTGATGATACCACCATTGTGAAATTGTTCACAATTATCCCAATTCAAATATATTAAGAAGCATTTTAGATAGTGGCATCAAAATGACATTGATTTTCAAGATAGGTTATTACCTTTGGTTAGTCAAGAATGAACAGAATCCTATTCGTAGACTTGCAGGTGATCATACTTGGCAGCTTCCCAGTGATATTCATGTAGTAGATAATCCACAGGAAGGTACATTGGTGTAAATAGGATGTTTGAAGTCAAGAGACTTGATTTCCAATCTGTACTTACTTAAACTCTGTTTAAATTAGTCTTTCTGACTCTTAGTTTTTCTGTAAAGTGAAATTGAAGACACTTAGGAGGGGGCTTGTGCAAAAGAATTCTGTTCCATGGTTAGATGTTGCATAAAGCATTTTCTGGCACTTATCCTTCACTTTTCGAATTTATTAGTGTGATGCCTTAAAAAGGAAAACTAATTATTGGTGACGTTGTGTTCGGACAGTTGATATGCCTTGTCTCTTTGTCACGGTAGGCATGGCCACTATTAGTTTTATTTTTTTTTGCTACACGGAATTATCACAAACAAATATCTTAAGACAATGTAAGTTTACTAACTTACTAACTAGATGGCAGAAGTCTGACATGGGTCTCACTGGGGGAAAATCATATTAGCAGAGCCATGTACCTTTCTGGAGGAGAAGCTATATTGTTTGCATGCCTTGACTCCTGGGTCCCTTCGTTGATCTTGAAAGCCAGCAATGCAGCGTTTCCCTGACTACCATCACATCGGCCAGGGAAGGCTCACCATTTTCACACTTATGTGATTAGATGGGGCTCACCAAGTTATCCAGGATAAACTATCTCTCCATTTTAAGGTCCTTAATCTGAATCCCATCCATAATGCCCATTTCAATATGGAAGGTAACATTAACTGATTCTAGCAATTTGGACATGGCTACCTTTGGTGGAAAACCATTGTTCTGCCCTAGGACAACTGCCACACTTTTTCTAGATAAGGAAAGGCTTGGAGATATTACAGAGACCAGTGGATTCACGAACAGCCATTTAATAAACAAGGTCAGAGCTGGTAAAAACACAGCTGACTCCAAATTCTCTACTTTTATCCACTTTGATATATCCAATTGTGGGCTTTCAGGTTATAATTTTATACATTAAAGGGGCCACATTATAGCCAAATTGTTTGTAAGCATTTATGTGTGATGCTTATATAACAGGTCAGGTTTTCTGTTGGAAAGTTTTGATGTTTCAGAGTTAAAATGACTTGTCCTGAAGTAAGGAGGATATGTGTATCAATGATCAGTTTTTTTTTTAATGTTGAAGTTATTGCAGGTATTATCCAAATTCATCTTGTCTTTTTCTCATGGAGACTTAATGGATGAATAGAAGAGAAGGGAGACTTAAGTAATAACTATTGAAAATTTAAAAATGAACTTTCAAAAATGATCTATTTCATGGACAGCAGTGAAGATTCCATCTGTTAAAAGTGGAGTTGGGTTGTGTTTCAGAAATTTAAAAGACATTTCCTTTACTTTTTGAAGGACATAATAGATACTTTTAATATGTGATGTTTTTGTGAAGGTCCCGTTTTCTTTTGCTACATTACTATATGTATTCTTATAGAGTAGATTTTCTAAAATTATACATCCTTCCTAATTTAACACAAAATTACTTCATCTGCACCTGGCACTTAAATTTTGGTTTAAAAGAAAACTGTAAAATTGTCTGTTATTGGCATATTGCAAATCACCAACTGTGATTCTGCCACTGAAATTCAAGCAGCATTTGTTCATGACACAGTCCAGATTTCATAATCCTTGTGTTTTCTAAAAATGCTGGAGATAATTATTGAAATTAATATACATGTATAAGCTCTTCCATCATGTTTGGCATTTAAAGACTTGTTCTTTGTAATTTTCCTTTTTCATTTTCAGTTTGCAAAAAGGACTTGATTCTTGAGAGAAGATATCATTGTGGAAAGTTAATAACAAACTTGAATTTCATTTGCTTCCTATTATGCACCAAAATGTCAAAACTTAATATCTTCAAAATGCATATTAAGCCAAACACCTTGTGAAGAGTATAATAATATTAAAATCATGCATAGAAATCGTAAAAGCCTGTTGAAGAGTCTGAAGTAGATATTGTTAGCTTATCTGGATTGCAAAGGTACTTGGTTTAAAGTTGAGTGTTCCTAGAAAAATAGACAATCTAGTGGAGGGTCAACAAGTTGTAGTCTGCAATCTTTTTTATTTTTTTTAAATTTGTCAATGGATATTTATTTATTTATTTATTTATTTATTTATTTATACATGGTACTGAGTATTGAACCCAGTGCCTCACACATGCCAGGCAAGCACTCTACCAGTGAGCCACAACCCCAGCACCTTGTGTCCTACAATCTTGTTTTGCTGTCTAACTTTATGAATAAAATTTTATTTAAACATATCCACACTCATTTGTTTGTTGTTTCTGACTGCTTTCATGCTATCATGGAAAACTAGAATAGTTCTGACAGATGATAGAGACCACATGTCTGAAAATATTTGCTCTCTGACCTTTTTCAGGAAGAAATTGCTGATCCCAGATCTAATGGAAAGTCTGGGCTTCTACTACAGAAAGACAACTGCCAGTCAATGTCACATTGATTTTATTAGTGTATAAGGAAACTGGTATATGCATACAAACATCTTTCCATTTTTTAATAAATAACTTATGGATTTCTTTTCCCACTTATGTTGCTCATTATAAGGTTGAGTAGCCAAGTAGTCATTCTGCTGTGCTTTTTCCTTACCACTTAACCTCCTGCTGAATTGTTTAATCAGCTAATTATATATTGTACTGCAGAAGGGTTCTGAACTTCCTATTTGTCTACGTGTCTCTATGACGTTATAATGGCTTTCTTTGTTTCATGAATTGATTAATAATATGTAAGCATTCATGGAAATAGGATTTGTTCAAAGTGACAAAACTATGTAATGAGGTTTGTAATTATAATTACTGTTCATATTTTATAAATTTACTATGCTTTAGAGAGAAAAATAGTCAGGGCTATTGGCATTAAAAAAAAAAGCTTGAATTCAAGACAGAAATGGGTGGTTCATTTTGGCTGTCACTGGTTTACTTTTCTTTGGAATGTTAAGTTTCTCTATTACTAGAACCAGGATTGTAGGTGAATGACCAATGTAATGGCTATTGTTGATCCTTTTAAGAAATTCATTATTCTTTTGAGAACTCTATTTGTCATAAGATGAAAAAGAATATATTTTATTTTCATAATTTTTTTGGCCACCAAAATTTTTATTTTGAGATCAACGTACAGAGTTACATTTAAAAATTTTATTTTGAAATCATTTTAAATTTCAGAAAAGTAGGAAAAATAGAGTATTTCCATACAAGTTGCTTCATTTACCTCTAAAATTTTCATCTTATATGATAATCAAAACAGTAAAATAACATTGCATCAATACTGTCAACTAACCTGTGGAGTTAATTTAAATAATTTTGCCATTTTTTTAGAATTGACATCCTTTTTCTACTTCTGGATCCATTCAAGGATAGGATCATACTGCATGTAGTTCTCATTTTTCCTGTCTCCAAATTAAATAATTTTATCATTCTTTAACTGTTATGACTTACAATCTGAAAGCATTTTATTTATTTTGTGGAATGTCCTTTAACTTGGTTTTGTCTAATGTTTCATGATTAAATTGAAGGTAAACATTTTTGGCAGAAATAGGAACTTCAAAAGTCATTATCCTTCCTAGTGCATGTTATCCGATAGAACATGATACTGACATCTCTTATATCTTCAAGTGCTATTGATAAGTTTCTCCACTGAAAAGATTTCCCCCCTTTTAGTTAACATATATCGGATGGGGAGACATTCTGAGATATGCAAATATCTTATTTCTCATCATTTTCTTACCCATTAACTTTAGCATCCATTTGTAGATCTTACATAAAACAATTATTGCTATGGAAATTGCCTAATGATGACTTCTCTTTGCATTATTCCATTATCTTTACTATTTGGAATATTATATAGAGATCATATGTTCATTCTCTGCCATTTGTTTCGTAAGTCATTATGGAATCATGCATGTTTAGTTTACTCCTTTGGATTTTTTAATCAGTGTGAACATAGGTATTTATAATAAGTTGTGTCAGCTTTGATCACCTTTAGGTTGTCACCTCTTTTCTTTTTTGTGCCTCCATCACTTTGAATACTTCTTTACTCTCAATATCACAGGGTGTTCCAGCTCATCTTGTATTATCCTTGCCTTCAGTCATAAAATCAGCCATTTTTCCAAGAAGCCCTGGTTAATTTATTGGAGAATGATATCAGATACAAAGATCTGGGTATTAAATATATTTGGTACTGTGAAGTCATTGCTTTCAGGACCTTTGAGTGAAGAGTCAGGAAATATGTATTTGCATACTCAAACAAGCATTCAATATTTGCCTATACTTATCTATGCATGTCTCTACCTAACTATAGTCCTGCTTCTTATTATGACATCTCAGTCAACAAGGGAGTACATAGATGATGGTGGTTCCATTAGATGACAGTGGAGCTGAAAATTTCTGATTGCCTGGTGATGTTGTAGCACAAGACATTATTCACATGTTTGTGATGATGCTTATGTAAACAACCCTCCTGTGCTGCCTGTTGTGTAAAAGTATACATACAATTATTTATAGCATGTGATACTTGATAGTAAGCAACTTATAAGTTTGGACATGTGTGATTTTTATCTTTATTTTAGAGTATACTCCTTATTAAAAATAAAGTTTCTTGTAAAGCAGTATGCCCTGTAGCACCAGCCTTTACTTCTAGGGTTTACCATCTCTCTTGATAGCATCAGAAGCCATTTGGATACATTGGTCTATACCATGCTAGGCCTTATGTATGTACATTCCAGGATGTTTGCACAATGACAGTCATCCAGTGATGCATTGCTTGGAATGTGCCCATTTGTAAGTGACAAATGACTGCACCTATTTGTAAAAACCATGAGTTTGAGCTAAATATTGTAGTGCACACCTATAATTCCAGCTACTCAGAAGACTGAAGCATGAGGATTACAAATTTGAGGCCCCTCTAGGTAACTTATATGAAACAATATCTCAAGATTTTTTTTAAAAAAAGGACTGGGGCTGTAGCCTAGCATGCACAAAGTTTTGGGTTCAATCCCCATAACACCAGGAAAAAGAAAAAAAAAAAAACACCCCCTGTCCCCAACCACCACTGCCTCCATGGGCTTCTGCTTCCAAATAATACCACGGAGTTAACTTTTGCTTATTTGTAACTTTGGTTTCTGATCATCAAAATGTTGGTTTTTGTTTCCCGAAATATATTCATTCATTCGTGGTAGGTGTGTTTGTGTATAGTAGCAAAATCTCTAAATCATATCCTTGTCAGAAGCAAATTTACTAGCAAGAATATAGTATTTGTGTGACAGTTCTTTTTATCTTAGCTTTACATTAAACAATGCAAATAGTTTTCCTACATTTAGCTAGTTGTTCTTTTCTTTCCTGTCCCACTTAATGTACGATCATTTGTACGTGGTTGGTTTCATTTGTTTGTGAGACATTTTCAATTCTCCCTGTTCTCCTCACCTCACATTGGCATCCTGGTTTGTTTAAAATTTTCACTTCTGTTGTAAGTAATTGAATCATTATCATGGTTCCGAGCTTCAGTGGTCTATAGAAAAAAGACCCAGAAAAATAAAAATATCACTTCCTCATTGTTGCCATCGCCTATTCCCATGTTTCCTTTCTTTCTACCATATCCCTACTTACTGCTTGTAGGTAACTCATTTTATTAATTTCTCTTTTATCCTACATTTTTTAGCATAGAAATGCGCAGTCATGCATAGTTTTTAAGTTCCCTTCTTGCTGTGTATACACATTTATACACACACACACTCTCATATACACATACATCTTTCCTTTCCATGTAACAGTGTAAGCTGTGTTAAAACAAACAAACAAACTACTAAATCCATCCTTGAGTTAGGATTCTCTGATACCAACCTGTTTTCATATATTTGATCCATAGAAATTTGGATATGAAATGTACAAATTAGAACTGTAGAAGTAAAGCTGTAAGCTTAAGGAAAACACTATTTTTGAGGGGTTTTGCTTTCTAAAACATAACTTCCCCGGGTGCATTAATGTCAGTATTTTTCCACTGTGAATTTATGTTAAAATAAGATAACATTTTGGCAGTAATTTAAATGCAAATTTACATGCAAATTTGCCTTTCTTTTCTAGCTGGTAGCTGTGTTTGATGAACAAGATCCACATCATGGAGGTGATGGCACCAGTGCTAGTTCCACAGGTACCCAGAGTCCAGAGGTGTTTGGTAGTGAGCTTGGTACCAACAGTGTTTCAGCCTTTCAGCCTTATCAAGCAACAAGTGAAATTGAGGTCACACCTTCAGTCCTCCGAGCAAGTAAGTGAAAGTTCTTCGTTCTCTCTACACATTTCATCTTAATTTACAGGGATTCCAACTTTTGTTATCCATCCATGCTCCCGTGAATGGAATTCATTATCTGTTTTTATCAACAGTTGATTAAGTTTAGAACCTGGGCCAATGTCTTTTGCAAGATCAGCAAGCAACTCTTTATATTTTAATAGACTGGGATTACTTTACTTTAGACTAGTAAACTTTTTATTGCTCACAAAAGCTAAATAAGGATAATGGAAGAAGTAAAATTACCTGGATTTTTCTTTGTATATATATGTCATCTGAATTAACTAGTATGGATAGAAGTCATTGAAGGGTTTCTCACTGAAATAAAACACAGCACCATTGATTCACAATCAGCTTGGTTACAACTCTTACTTGTGATACTTGAACTTTACATGATGAACTAGGGAAGAAGAGACCAAAGTTATCTTTAGAAGTCTGGAATTTAGAATTTCCAGGGTGCTGCAATTGGAGCACACCTCAAGGAAAGGAAGGTTAGGAACAGAGAACTTATGCTATGAATCCTGTGACCTAGAGTATTCCACTTCCAGACATTTGTTTAGAAAATTCTGTTAACCATTTCTAGAAGGTATACTCCGGAGGCTTTTTCTAGAAATAGCATTTCATGTTTCTTATTGTAAAATCTTATAGTTGAGGAGTTATAAAGTATAGGAAGGCCCATTTCAAGACATTTATAATTTTGAAGCTCATTTATCTTTTAGATAGATGTGTGTAAACACTTCAGTTTTTTAAGTGGAACATTTTGGTCTTGCATGTGTTTACTGATAGTCTTCAGTGAATTCATTTAGGTGGAATGAATACACACACACACACACACACACACACACACACATACATATACACTATGTTGCTTGCATAGAGAATATAAGTAAATAATACTTAGGATACTTGATTTAATCTCCTGAATTTCAACCTCATTCTCACTTTTGCATTGATGTCGGGTTATACCATTTTAGCAATTACTTCTAGATGTTTGTAAACTACTTTTGCTTCCATTGTTCCTTGAGGGTATACATGAGGATTTGGAGTGTAACTCAGGAGTAGAGTGTGTGCCTAACATGGAACTGGGCTCTGGGGTTCAATACTTAGGACTGAAAAAAAAAATGTATATTGGGATAATAGGACTATCAATTTCTGATAGTCCATCAGAAATTATGAAAAAATATGCTGTGATTACCATAAAGAGATGTAGGGATCCAGAAGTATATTGCAAGATGATGAATCTAATTGATGCACTATAGGGTTCTGTCTGGATGCAGATTCATGTTAACCACTTCCTATAATTTCTTCATATTTTCTGTAACAGATGAGACCCTGGCACAATTAGTGTTTGTAAGGGACCTTGAAGTAGAACAGCTGTTGTTAGTTAAGTTGGTTTAGTTAAATTTTCTTTCCTTCCCTTCCCAAGTTCCTTCCCATTCTTCTCTTCCCCCCCTTCCCCCTCTTCCCCCCCTCTCCCTCTTCTCCCTCCTCCTCTTCCATTGCCTAGGCTGGTCTCAAACTCAGGAGTTCAAGCTATCCTCCTTCCTCATCCTCCTGAGTAGCTGGGATTATAGATATATACCACCACACCCATCTTGAATATTTTTTTTATATGCAGAAGATTTTGGTTTGTTTGTGCACATGTATAAGCGAGTATGTTTTAAACTAATTTTGTGGCAATGACATTTGATACTCTAAGGATATACACTTAAAAAGAAATCATGTTGGATTTATTTCAGGCATTGTTATAGGCAAGGAAAATGTCATGCATAGTATCCAAAGTGATGTGAGGTCGTTCCCAGGCTCTTCAAGTTTTTTCAAATTAGAAACTAGCTCAGTATTAAGTAGATATCTGCTTGGAATTAACTTTTGTATAAAAAGTAGATTTTCTAGAGGTGATTAAAATATTTTTTTTCTCATTAAATAATACTACCAGTATTGAGGTACCTAAATTTTGGAAAACAGTGTCCTAATTTGAGCAATTGTACCTTAATATATATAATTAAATATAGGACTTTTTGTTGGATTATGTTTGTAGTTTTGTATGTATGTGTTTTCTAAAGCAACATGCACCTTTTATTTAGCTGCATTGTAAAGAAAATGTTGGCAGAATGGTAAATTTATATTCATGTTAAAAATGTGAATGGTGTACTTTCTATCAACTTTTATCTTTTGTCTTCTCTGGACTCATCAACATTTCTCACAAACACCTGCATTTGGCTGGCCCTGTGAGTTAAAATTTAAACACTATTTTTGACTGAAATATCTCTTTTATCTTGTTTTTATTGGAAAAAAGAAGTTATGTTTCAAACATATGTGTTGTCTTCCAGCCATCAGTGGGAGAATATGCAGATCTCATTTTCTGGCTCTGATTTTTATATTTTTTTTATGCTAAGGTTGTTTAGATTTTATGGCCTTGGCTGGCACTGGGTATGTATATGTTAAGCATGTACCATATACAAGGCTCATGACTATGTAAAAGTTACCCGTGACACATGTCATCTATTTATTAAGATGATTTCTCATACCATATATTGAGATTCAAACAGGAAGCATGATTTTGTCTGTATGCTTGCCAGGCATTGTGTTATGCTGAAAGTGGCCAGAGTTGAGTTAATGAAGCGTAGGGCTTTCCATCAAGGAAATATGTTGGCTTTCTTATTTATGGATTTGAAAATAAAGAAGCCAACAATAGTAAAAATCTGTTTGATTGAGGAAAAATTAACTGGGTGCATGATTAATAAAAGCTTTTTTTTTTTTTTTTTTTGCCTTAAAGTAAAAGTGATAACTATTCTGTATCATCCAGTGAGCGAATTCAGTCATCCCTTTGTTTCACAAAGAATCACTGGATGCTGCAGAGGGTATGTAGGGTATAATTCTTCCTCCATAAAATAGTGAATATTAAGTTTGGGTTTAATAAACAGGATTATTATCTCTGTTTTCTTTGAAGTTGCTATTAATTTGCCCTTGTTTTTTTTTTTTTTTTAAACAAGAATTCTGGTTTAGTTAAATCAGTGGTTCTCAATTGGTAGCAGCTTTTGAAACTCCAAGGAATATTGGACAGTATTCAGAGATATTTTTTCATCTTCACAGTTGGTTGAAGAGGGGATGCTACTGACAGCTAGTAGAGGACAAGAGTGCTGCTAGACATCCTACAAACACAGAACAGTCATCATGCAAAAAACTGCCCAACCCAAATGTCAGTATAGATTACAGCTTAGAAACCTCGAATTAAATGAATCATCTTAATAACCGAAATTGCAGTTACCTGAAATTTTATTGAAAAACTATTGAATCCAGTATATTGAAATCCAGTATATTGAATATGCTTTACTATTCTGTAAAGTACTGTATAAGTGTAGGACAATGATGTGATTTTTTTTTAGCCAATACCAGTACTGCTGTTAGTGAATAACTAATGGACAATTTTAAAAAATAGCCTATGGTAGTGTCATACAAAAATATTAGTATACATGTGATTATCATAACAAAAATATAAATTTCCTAAATGCAAAAAAATTGTATTTTAGCAAATGAGACAGTAAATAAAACAAGCCATATAGAAAAGACTGTTGATATAAAAACGATACATGGCCAGGAACAGTTGTGCACCCTGAAAGTCAAGCTACTCTGGAGGCTGACGCAGGAGGATCCTGAGTTCAAGAGGAGCTTCTGCAGCTATTCAAGATCTGTCTCACCATAAAATCAAAAGAGGATGGAGATGTAAATCAGTGGTTAAGCACCCCTGGGTTTAATCCCTAAGGGTACTTAGGATACAATAAAGTTGAGTAAAAAATACATACCTTTGGGCAAAGGAGAGAATAGGATGGAAGAGATGAAATGCAACCTAGAGTTATACTACCTTGTTTTATACTTCTGATTTTGAAACCACATTATATCTTACACAGTTATGAATTGATAACATTTTAAGTTTTACAACAAGTTAATAATTAATATTAGTGATTATTCATAATAATATTTTAATAAGGAATGATTCTTAAAATGAGAATCAAATGTGAAACATCCCAACATACATATGTTTCCAGTTGGCGACCCAAACATACAGGAGTAACTATTTTTAATCACTTTATAATACAGTAATTTGTATAACTAAAGAAAGATGTATATCAAGGGGTGGTGGTGAAGAACTACTGAACAAACAGGAACCCTAAAACTGGTTGTTGTTGATTATGTAGGCATTGTTAATTTGATTGATAGGTGGATATTATGGGATAAAGTAAATAAGGGGTTTAGTATAAATTGAGTATTCCTTATCTGAAATGCTTGCAATCACAAGTGTTTTCCATAGGATTTTTTTTTTGTATTTTGGAATATTTGCATGTACATAATGAGATATCTTTATGATTGACTCAATTCCAAACATGACTTTTTTTATGTTGCATATACACCTTTTGTACATAGCCTGAAGGAAATTTTATACAGTATTTATTTTTTATTTAATTTATTCTAATTAGTTATATATGACAGCAGAATGCAATTCAATTCATATTACACAAATAGAGCACATGTCTCTGGTTGAACACAATGTAGAGTCACACCCTTTGTGTTTTCTTATATGTACTTAGGGTAATGATGTCTGTCTCATTCCACCATCTTTCCTACTCCCATCCTTAACCTTCCCTTTCCTCCCCTTTGCCCTATCCCATGCTCCCCATCCTCCCAACCCTCATCGCCATTATGAATCAGCATTCTTATATCAGAGAAGACATTCTGCATTTCGTTTTGTGGGATTGGTTTACTTCACTTACCATTATATTCTCCAACTCTACCCACTTACCTGTAAATACCGATTTTATTCTCTTTTAATGGTGAGCAGTATTCCATTGTGTACATATAGCACATTTTCTTTATCCATTCATCTACTGAAGGGTATCTAGGTTAGATCCACAATTTAGCAATTGTGAATTGAGTGCACCTTTATTTTGATTGGGGCCCATCACATGATGTCAAGTATGAAATTGTACCCTTCTGGCATCATGTTGGCATTGAAAAATTTTCAAAGTTTGGAGCATTTGGGATTTTCAGGTTAGGGATTCTTAACTTGTATTCTAATTCTGTCATTTCTGATAATAATGTGGACAAGGATCCTTAGTATAGATGAAAGAGGAGAATGAACAAAAATCCAGTAGTCCTCAGTTTCGATAGGGCATATTGTAATGAATTTATGCTGTGTTTTATTTCTAAAAACAAGGAAGGTGGAAGGAAGGACCATTTTGGCATGTGTTCACTAAAACATTCTAGAATTGAAGATCAGCCCAGTACCTAAGCCTTTTTCATTTTCTTTCAGTGCTCTGGAAATAGCATTTGCCATTTGCAGAGATCAGAGCTCTTTGGAGAAATAGCTGAATTTAGTTCTGGACAGAAAAGGTATAAGATGATATGAGATAATCCCATCATATCAGAAAATAATGAAGTTATGGAATATTACTGGGGTTGTCTCAGAGGACCTAGGAGCCTACTTTAAGTGTCTGCTGGCCAAAGATGGGACAATTAGAACATCAGTAAGGATAGTAATAGAAATAAATTCACCCTTTTATAATGTTGATAAATATGCAAGCAAGCCAGGTAAAGCATGCTAGTGAATCAAATTTTTAAGAAAACAGATAAAGGAATCAGTTATCTATTCTTCATTTCCAATATGAATGATATCACTGAATAACAAAATAGTATCTAAGAAGGAATTTATTTTTATATGAGTGTTCCAGGTAATAAATGAAGAAGTAATGGTAAAATTTGAATATTACTATTTTGCAACTGCTTCATGAAATCATAACTCTAGGTATTGATTGTTGATGGGGTTTGAATGTGCCTTTCCAATATTAGAAACTTATCACCAATGCAACAGTGTTAGCATGTGGGATCTAAAGGGAAGTCTTTAAATCATAAGGAATCTGAATTCATGAATGGCTTGTTGTCAGTATAAAAAGGACTTATTATTTCTTTGAGTATAATAATGTTGATGGAATTTATATATATATATATATATATATATATATATATATATATATATATATATATATATAAATTTATTAGTATATATATATTTGAGAGAGAAAGAATTTTTTAATATTTATTTTTTAGTTTTCGGTGGATACAACATCTTTATTTTATTTTTATGTGGTGCCAAGGATTGAACCCAGCGCCCCACGCATGCCAGGCAAGTGCGCTACCGCTTGAGCCACATCCCCAGCCCCTGGAATTATATTTTTAAAGAACTATCTTTTAGCAAATATATTGAGCTCTTTATGGTTGAAACAATGTATCTGGAATTTTCTTCATAATAGCCTAGGTATGGAATGAGTTCCATTGAATTAGTATACCATTCTGTCTACTTTTGAATGTGTTTAAAATCATCTTTATATAGTTATTTTTTTAAGAATGCACACTTATATATGGCACTTCTTTAATATTTTGAAAGTTTAGTTATTACTTTTCCTCTTCAAAGTTTTTTTCTTCCTTTTTCTATAATCCAAACTTTAACCCAGTATATCTCAGGCTTGAATATCTTTTATTAATGATCTGTTCATATTCCTTTTAAAAAATAATTAAAATTTAGCTCAAATTTTATATAAAATTGAATGTAATATGTGAGCATAATTATTAGTATATGATCAAATATCAGCATACGAATATGCAATAAGTTTTGCTTTTTTGATGTGTAAATAAATGAAGACCTTCCAAATGAGGCCATATAAAGGCTTTGTACTGAGAGCTTGCTAAGGTAAGGAGGCCAGATCCCAGGGATGGGCAAAAAAAGCAAAGGGTTCCACAATTGGAAACTGTTGGTGTGAGTTAGTTAGGTGAGCAAACCAGAAGAGGGGCACGGTGGTTAGCTGTATCTGGCTTTCCCTTATGCTTCTTAAGCTGGGAGCAGGTCAAAAATTAGGTATTAAATGGAGTGTTATTAGCAGTATTACCCAATTCTTCTAATTCTCTCCAAGTTAAATGTTAAATAACAACTGGGAATCCTTTATCAGAAAATTATTATTGTTGATGTATTAATGGGCAAACGACTTGGCTTATGATGTCCTTTATTTTTATTGAAAGGAATGAATGATTCAAGTTAAGCGTCAGAAGGTTTGCTATTATACTCGCCTTTCTGCTTCAAGGCAATTATATCAAAATACGCTTTGTTCATCATTCTGTTAGTTGTTATGGTTTTACTCTTCATTAGTTGCACCATTTGGGAGAGGTGATGCCTACTTTGTTGTTTTATAATTATAAGATTGCCTCCCACCCATTTTATAAAGTAGGGTAAGGCCTGTCCAGGACATCATATGACTTTCTTGGTCTATTCTGGGCACTTTGGCTCTCATGGATGTCTCCCGCCATAATAATACCAGTAATAAAATTCTATTCAGTATGACTTTATTTAATTTAACAAATTATCATAGGCTCTCAACTTATTTTCTTCTGAGGTGAGAAAAAAATGAAAACTTTGTTTTTAATTTTAAAAGTTCCTTTTTTTTCTTCTGATTTTAAAAGGAATTAAAACTTTGCTGTGTGCACTTAAAAAATATTATGGGCTTTGGGCACATGCAGAGTGGACATGTTGCCCTTGGAAACATGAATTTATAGGAAAAAAATAGGCTTATACCTCATCGCCTTTTCTTCAGGTCAGTAGACACTTGATGGGGAATGGTGCAATTTTTAACCACTTGTGGTATGTTTGTATTTTCAATATTAAACCATTTGAGCTGGGGAAACCTAATGTATCAGGAGTACAGAGTTTGTGTGTAAATTTATGAGTCTGACTCAAGTAATTTTTTTCACTTTAAGATTCCCTCCTTCCCTCCCCCTCCCCCCTCCTCCCTCCCCCCTTTTCTTCCCCCCTCCCCCCTTTCCTTCCCTCCCCCTCCCCCTTCCCTTCCCTCCCCCTCCCTTCCCCCCTCCCCCTTCCCTTCCCTTCCCTTCCCTCCCCCTCCCTTCCCCCCTCCCCCTTCCCTTCCCTTCCCTCCCCTTCCCCCCCTCCCCTTCCCTTCCCTCCCCTTCCCCCCCTTCCCTTCCCTCCCCTTCCCTCCTTACCTCCCTCCCTTCCCTCCTCCCTCCCTCCTCCCCCTTCCCCTCCCCTCCTCCCCTCCCCTCCTCTTCCCTCCCCCTCCCCCCTCCCCTTCCCTCCCCCTCCATCCCCCCTCCCCTTCCCTCCCCCTCCATCCCCCCTCCCCTTCCCTCCCCTTCCCTCCCCCCCCTTCCCTCCCCTTCCCTCCCCCCTCCCCTTCCCTCCCCCCTCCTTTTCTTCCTTCCTCTTTTTATTTTTCTTTTTTTAATTCTCCATGACTTTACCAAAAGGTCAGATTTTGGGGGGATAGGTGGCCTAATTTTAGTCTTCTGGAAGGATTCTTTTTCATCTTAGAATTCTGGTCTTTTAATATCAGCTCCAGAAGATCAAGTGGAAGATTCAAGTTTGTTTGGAAGTGTCATATGCCCTATTGATGGCAAAATTTCTGGAAATAGTATAGCTAAAATTTTTTGGGCTATGTATTTGATTATTATATTTTATTTTGTTACCATTTAAGGGTTTTAACATTTTAGTCATTTATAAGCTTAATTAATTTTAAAAATAATTTTTATCCATCACTTGCAATACATTTCTAATTTGTAATTTTTCTGACTTCCTATCTATTAGAATTTAAAGCTACCCCAATGATTGTTATAAAAGTCTTGTATCATAAATTCACATCTCTTTTACTTTTTGGTCTTATAATTTCTTTTTTTTTCTGCTCAAGAACATATGGATTGATTTCATCTTTCAAGAAGATCTGAGACCTTTGGTTTGTAGTTCTGTTCCTTCAACATTAACTGGTATTAGAATATTAATTTTTAGTTCTCATTTAAATATATATTGAAAATAGAAATAATATTTCTACTGTATTTCCTTTTAAGTTGTGAAGTAGAGCATGGCATACAAATGGTATTCTCAGTATTTCAAATAATTACCTTCTTACTGTGCAAGTTCTATTCAGCATATAAAACCCATCCAGTTTTGTTGTAGATGCAATCTGATTATTACATGTTGACAAGGTCATATATCTATTAATTGGATTGGAGATGGGATACAAAATTGCTGTAATTATTGTAATTTTCTAGCTAATTGCAGGGTTGGTGGTGAATATTTTACTTCTGCAAAATGAAAAACAGTATTCTATCAGAAGTTGTTTTATGGGGTTGCAGACATTTTGTTTTATATCTTTGGTGCTTTTTGCCCACCAAGTATCTCTTTTTTGTATTGATCTGCCTCTGAATGTCACAGTACTCATTGGCAGGGATCTGGGAATGTAGAGGGGGCAGGCAGCTGAGTAGTACTCTCAGTTTCCTCTTTGTTCTGGTTGCCATGCTACTTCTATTGTTTATTTATAAATTGGAGTACTCTCCTTTCAGACCTGTAACAAAGGTTGGATGGGTCAGATCCAGTTGGAAGAGGAATTCTCTCTGCTCTCTTGTCACCTGTGTTCTACTTACAATAGTCTCTGAAATGAGCACTTAAAAAAATTAATTCATATGATTTACATGTTCCTTTTTTGGAGTAAAAAATTAAGTAAATCCTTGGTTAGCCAATTTAGTACTGTAATATAGATCTTTCTTTGCATATTCTGTCTTGCATTTCTGCTTTATTTAAGCTAGCTTCTAAAGCTGGAAGCTGAATTGACATTTTAAAAATAATGGCATGAACACAAGGTGAGTGCGGTTGGAGGATTGCGGTGCAGGGGTGCCGTGCTGGTGTGAGGTTGTTGGAGGCTCACTGCAGAAGATGGTAAAAGCAGACTGATGTTTATTCCCTGCTGAAATATAAACTGGAGGCGCAGGTGAAAATTGCTAAACCTAATGAGCAATTTGGCAGATAAGACAGCCTGTCAGGTGACGGCAGTTTAGCTGAGGAAGCGCTGCCTGTGAACATAGTTGTTTGTTCCAGAGCACTACATTTAAATACCACAAATAAAACCTTTTTTCACTGATGTTTGCTATCACAAGTATGTATATTTTATTCTTTAGATTTCCATTTAAATAAGCAGCAGTCAATATATGGGGGTTTAGATTGTAAAATTATTTTTAAACTTGCCTTTTCAAATGTTTCATCAATAAAAAATGAATAGGACATATTTTCTCCACATCAGAACATAAGTGATATTGGGCTTTAACACACACTAATAAAATATAAGTGATCACTTGCTTCAGTGGACTGCAACGTTTCATCTGTGGTCTTTACATTCCAACACTCCAAAGTAACATTATTGTCTTTTCAATGTACTGTGTCAAATATGCTCACTTTACCCAGGAGTCCTTTCTTCCCATTGAACACATGAAAATTTAGACATGTGCATGGCTTTTCCTCGTTGAGGCCATGAGTATATTCTCTGGCTTAAAGGACATTTGTAAAAGATTTTCATTACTTTGGTTAATGTTCATGATCCCTTAGGAAACTTCCCAGTTCACCTTCTCTGTTTGTATCATTTGAAAATTGAGGCTCAATGATGTAAAATAATGATATGCTTAAGGCATAGCCACAGCTCCAATCTTCAGTCAAGTTGAGCAAGTAATACAAAAAATGTATGAACACTCAATGTATATACATCAGAACCCCTTTATTGACTTATTTGTGGCATTTCCAAAACTCATGGTCAAAATACCTTTGTACTTTCTGCCTGGCATCAGTATTTCCTGATTTCTTTAAATATAATAAACATTTGGTCCAGGACACTCTTCTACTGAGCTACATCCCCAACCTCAACCTCAAAGCACTTACATTTTTAAAAGAAATCTAAACACATATGTAAAAGATATTTTATACTTAATAGTGACTGACAATTCGTTTGCCTGAGGAAATGATGTTTTAGAGAATTTCTCCACCATATAATCAGGCATAGACATGGCCTCGAGGTAACAAGGGATCCCTGGACAGCACCCTGGCACTCTTCTAGAACGGTTTTCCTGGTGGGTGTTTAGTGCTGACAGTGGTCTATCTCCACACCCTTGATTTGTGACACAAGGACAAATGGAGCTATAGACTTCACTAGAAGTGGCTTTTGCATGGGACCCAAACCATGTCAAACTGGATAATTGTGCAAAAAGCTCTCTACATCTTTTAAAACATGACAAAATCTTAGGTTTCTTAAGAACAGTTTCATAGATTTACTCTTTCTGTCCAGTGATTTCCCCACTACCTGATCAAAGTTTCCTTTCTCACTTTTTATCCTTGATGATTACACAGTTTACTTGACTCTGAGATCTTGCTTTGTACCCTTGCCTTTGTGTGGTTATCTGCCTGATATGCCCAGGTACATTATCTTGTCTACCAAATGAAGAAAATTGTAATGGCTGTATAGCTGTGACTGCGTTAAAAAAGTACAATTTAAATCAAAGCCAGGAAGCTCATTTCCAAATGGTGAAAAGAAGTATCTTGTTATATAGAGAAAATAAGTTTTTGAAAATACTTGTTTCAATAGAGTTTATATGATGGTCAACAAACAAGGTTTCTTTTTGTTTTCCACTTCTATTCCATCCAAGTACTTAGGTCCCTTTTTCTGTCAGTGCATGTCACAGAGAGACTCATATTGCGGATTATTGTGTCAGCATGAAAACCTGACAGATAAAATCCTTTCTTCTTGTCTTGCTGCACTTGATATAGATCTCTTGTTTACTTCTTGAGACTATGTTTGCTTATTTATTTCTTCATTGGTTTTAATGTCAGCAGTGGCTTTGCACTCTCAGTTCTGTTTGGCAGCTGGACTGGCTGGAGATGTGCTTTGTATTTCAGAATCATTCTGTCAGTCCCAGTGATGAAGGACTGAAAACTACACAAAAGGCAACAAGGTGTTGGTCAATCTGCCTTTGATGTTTTAACATCCTCTGGCTTTTCTATGGAATATACAAGTAGCCATCTCTGTAAGGGCTATATTTTACCACTGAGCTACAACCCAGCCTGTAAGGGCTGTATTTTAAAGGGGGAAAACAACAACTTTTTCAATCACTGTATTATTTTGTATTTACTCAAATCATTTATATTGATTTGTAAATTAGCAATTAATCAATTGTTATTTATCAATTTGTTGCAAGGTATGTTAGTCAGTTTTCCATCACTGTGCCAACTACCTGAGATAGTCATCCTATAAGAGGAAAGTTTTATTTTGACTCATGATTTCAGAGATTTTAGTTCGGTCATTTGGCTTTGTTGCTTTGGGTGTTTGTTAGCTTGGTACATTATGGCTGCAGAGTTGCTCTCCTCCTGACCACTGGAAAGCAAAGAGAGGAATCAGAAAGGGCCCAAATATTAAGAGTATTCATGATCTCAGTTTTCTCTTCTGGCCTACCTCCTCAAGGTTCTAATAGCACCACATTCAGGCAACCAAATCTTTAATACATGGGCATTTGTGGGATATTCCACATAAGAACTGAGCACCTACATATCAGAAGGTTATTATTTTTAGGAAGGTGTCTTAAAGACTCTGTTGTGTGCTCACACTCTTTGCCTTGTGAATGCAGATGTGCATGTGTGCTCGAGGAACATGCTTCATCACAGTTCATGAAAATACCTTCTCAGAAACAGGTCCGTGTGTGTGTGTGTGTGTGTGTGTGTGTGTGTGTGTGTGCACGCGTGCATGTGTGTGTGGTTTTAGATTTGATGCTTCCTTTCAACATTTCCCCCATATTGACATATGAAAGCATCTAAACTTAATGAAAATCTAGAATTTTCATAAAACAGTAAAAAAGGGACTATGACTTGATAACCTCATCTGCTATTTTGTTCTCTTTATCTCATAAATATAAGCCACGAGTCTTACAAAAGTACTATCATACCATATATGTACTTCATAAACTTCCTTTCTTTTTAATTTCTCTTCACAGTTATAGAATGTTTTCTGCACCCTACATCTTCTCTCTGTTCCAGGGATTCAGCTGCTGCCATTCTTTATTTTTCCACTTTATCTTACAGAGTAAAGGACAAATACAGTAATCACAAGAGTGCGATGAAGCCTCTAAGTTTGTGATTTATTTGTTACAGCATCGATACACTAATATATATTTAAACACATACATAGACATACAACATTATATGCACTCTGCTCTTCACAAGATGTCTTTTTGTCTTTACAGTCGTTTCCTGTAATTGTTAGGCATACATGTATATACATAGATACATACATACATACAGTGCGTTTTTGTATGGATGCACCCATGAAGCTGATATTTAGTGAGGTTATGTGTGGAAGGATTATGAAAGCAGCATATAACTTTAGGAAAATAAATAATTTTTAAAAGATTATTCTTGGAGAAGGAAGATGGCAGCGAAGGGAGTGCATCACCCCAGTGCGCCGCGTCACTGTGCGGGAGAAAGACGAGGTGAAACAGCTGAAGGCTATCTTGTTGGGAATTTCCAGTGAAATTGAGGTGCTCCAGAATCTAGTGGATGGATTTCCATCGCGCGAGGTTCGGCTGCGGGGGTTCGGACGCGGGCGATTTCTCCGCACGGAGGGTCGCGCCCCGCAGCTGGAGTCTGCGGCGCGTGCTGGGAAGCGGCGAGGTGCCAGAGCGGGGGTGCAGCGATGCGGATTCTGGGGGCTTCTGCCAGTGGTGCAATGGCCGTGCTTAGAGCTGAGTTCCGGCTTTGAGACAGAGGAGAGAAGCGGTCCAGTTCGGTTCTCGACACCGGTTGGACCACGGAGGACAGCAGCCGCCATCTTGGAGAGCTGATGTAATCATCCCTGTTTTCTACTGATCTCAGCTCATTCAGCTACAGAACAGGTGATTTCAGGCTGGTATTTGCCTGCGTCTCGCAGACAGATCACTCAGGCTCGGGGCTGGAGAACCAGTGGAGAATACTCCTAGGGGCTCGCTCCTGGCAAGGCGTGCGCCGGGCTCTGAGCAGCCTGATTCTGGTTCCAGGGGCTGCTTTGGCCCAGGGCTGGGGAACCTGCGGAGATTGGGTGTTGAGGCCAGCTCCAAGTGGAGCGTGCGCTGAGCTCGGGGCAGCTGTGTTCTGACTCCCGGAACAGTTTTGGCCCGGGGCTGGGGAGCCCGCGGGGACTGCGTCTTTGAGCCTGCTCCCAGCGGAGCGTGCACCGAGCTCGGAGAGCTTGGAGTGGCCGGGCTCTGGCTCCCAGAGTTGCTTTGGCCTGGGGCAAGGGTACCCGCGGGGGTCACTCCTTGGAGCCTACTCCTAGCGGAGCGTGAGCCAGGATCGGAGAGGCCGGGTTCTGGCTCCCGAAGCTGCTTTGGCCCAGGGTTGGGGAACCTGCAGTGACTGCTTCTCGGTCCGGGTCCTGCTGGGTCCTATGGGGGCCAGGGGGGCAGAGTGGAGCTGCCGCCTGCTCCCAGAGCAGGCCAAGTGACCCGCCGGTGTGGTATCACGACACCCCAACTGCAGCTGGGGCCGAAGAGAGTAGCCGCCCACACCTAGAACAGGACCAGCGACCGGATGGCGTGGTAGCTGTGCAGAGCCGCCGTCTGAGCCTGCAAGGTAGGCAGACCTGGGATCCACTGGCAGGACAGGCCCGGTAGCCTGCCAGCGTGGTGGACACGTAGCACCGAGGCAGTCACGTCACACTGCTTGGAGTGGGGGTGGAGTAGAGCCGCCGCCCGTGTCCGGAAAAGGCCCAGCGACCCGTTGGAGAGGCAGTCACATACCCCCTTTGGGAGTGGGGGCTGAGCAGAACTGCCGCCCGAGCCCGCAAGGTAGGCAGACCTGTGACCCACCGGCGGAACAGGCCTAGAGGCCTGCCAGCGTGGTAGACACGTCACACCAATTGGAGTAGGGGCCGAGCAGAGCCGCCGCCCACATCCGGATCAGGACCAACGACCCGAGGGCGTGGTAGTTACGTCACCACAATTGGAGTGCGGGCAGAGCAGAGCCGCCACCCGCGCCCACAGGGTGGGCAGACCTGTGACCAACCAGAGTGGTAGACAGACATCCTAATTAGAGGAGGAGCACAGCCACTACCCGCCCTGCAAGGGAGATTTTCCAACTATACAAGAGCAATATAAATAAATAGGGGAAAATTTCAAAAACACAACAGTTTCACCAAACAGAAAGAAACGCGAGCAGAATGAAAAGACAAGGAAAGAAAGGACCACAAGCAATGCAGGTCAACTCAACTTTAGAAGAGGTAATAGCTGCAACAGATGGAGAGTCAGAAAAAGAATTCAGGATATACATGCTTCAGATGATCTGGAGTCTCAAGGAAGACATGAGACAGCAAAATCAGACAATGAAAGATCACTTTGACAAGGAACTACATAAACAAATCCAGGAAGTAAAAGATCAATTACACAGGGAGATAGAGGTAATAAAAAACAAACAAATAGAAATCCTAGAAATGCAGGAAGCAATAAACCAACTTAAAAACTCAATTGAGAATACTACCAGCAGAGTAGATCACTTAGAAGATAGAACATCAGACAATGAAGACAAAGTATTTCAACTTGAAAAGAACATAGACAGCTCAGCAAGACTGCTAAGAAACCATGAGCAGAACATCCAAGAAATATGGGACAACATTAAAAGACCAAACTTAAGAGTCATTGGGATATAGGAAGGCACAGAGCTCCAAACCAAAGGAATAAACAATCTATTCAATGAAATAATACGAGAAAACTTCCCAGACTTGAAGAATGAGACAGAATCCCAAATCCTAGAAGCCTATAGGACGCCGAATGTGCAAAATCATAAGAGATCCACACCTAGAAACATTATAATGAAGATGTCCAACATACAGAATAAGGAGAGAATTTTAAAAGCTATAAGAGAGAGGAAGCAGATTACATTTAGGGGTAAACCAATCAGGATAACAGCTGATCTCTCAACACAGACTCTGAAAGCTAGAAGATCCTGGAATAACATATTTCAAACACTGAAAGAAAATGGGTTCCAACCAAGAATCGTGTATCCGGTGAAATTAAGCTTCAGGATGGAAGATGAAATTAAAACCTTCCACGATAAACAAAAGTTAAAAGAATTCGCAGCTTGAAAACCATCTCTCCAAAAAATCCTACGCAAAACATTACAGGAAGAGAAAATGGAAAATAACAATGAAAACCAACAGTGGGAGGTAGGACAGTAAAGGGGGGAAGGTAATCAAAGAGGAAAACAAATCAGGTTTAGTAACATTAATAAACAAATATGGCTGGAAGAACAAACCATATCTCAGTAATAACCCTAAATGTTAATGGCTTAAACTCACCAATTAAGAGACACAGGCTAGTTGAATGGATCACAGAACAAGACCCAACAATATGCTGCCTGCAGGAGATGCATTTGATAGGAAAAGATATACATAGAATGAAGATGAAAGGTTGGGAAAAATCATACCACTCATATGGACTGTGGAAACAAACAGGAGTGTCCATATTCATATCTAATAAAATAGATTTCAAGCCAAAGTTAATCAAAAGGGATAAAGAGGGACACTGCATACTGCTCAAGGGAACCATACACCAACAAGACATAACAATCATAAATATATATGCCCGAAACAATGGTGCAGCTATGTTCGTCAAGCAAACTCTTCTCAAGTTCAAGAGTCTAATAGACCACCATACAATAATCATGGGAGACTTCAACACATCTCTCTCACCACTGGACAGATCTTCCAAACAAAAGTTAAATAAGGAAACTATAGAACTCAATTACACAATTAACAACCTAGACTTAATTGACATATACAGAATATACCACCCAACATCAAGCAGTTACACTTTTTTCTCAGCAGCACATGGATCCTTCTCAAAAATAGATCATATATTATGTCACAGGGCAACTCTTAGACAATATAAAGGAGTAGAGATAATACCATGCATCCTATCTGATCATAATGGAATGAAAATCAACGATAAAAGAAGGAAGGAAAAATCATGCATCACTTGGAGAATGAACAATAGGTTACTGAATGATCAATGGGTTTTAGAAGACATCAAGGAGGAAATTAAAAACTTCTTAGAGTTAAATGAAAACACAGACACAACATATCGGAATCTATGAGACACATTGGAAGCAGTTCTAAGAGGAAAATTCATTGCTTGGAGTTCATTCCTTAAAAAAAGAAAAAACCAACAAATAAATGATCTCATACTTCATCTCAAAATCCTAGAAAAAGAAGAGCAAAACAACAACAAAAGAAGTAGAAGGCAAGAAATAATTAAAATCAGAGCTGAAATTAATGAAATGGAAACAAAAGAAACAATTGAAAAAATTGACAAAACTAAAAGTTGGTTCTTTGAAAAAATAAATAAAATCGACAGACCCTTAGCCATGCTAACGAAGAGAAGAAGAGAGAGAACTCAAATTACTAGCATACGGGATGAAAAAGGCAATATCACAATAGACACTTCAGAAATACAGAAGATAATCAGAAATTATTTTGAAGCCCTATATTCCAATAAAATAGAAGATAGTGAAGGCATAGATAAATTTTTTAAGTCATATGATCTGCCCAGATTGAGTCAGGAGGATATAGACAACCTAAACAGACCAATAACAATAGAGGAAATAGAAGAAACCATCAAAAGACTACCAACTAAGAAAAGCCCAGGACCGGATGGGTATACAGCAGAGTTTTACAAAACCTTTAAAGAGGAACTAACACCAATACTTTTCAAGCTATTTCAGGAAATAGAAAAAGAGGGAGAACTTCCAAATACATTCTACGAGGCCAACATCACCCTGATGCCTAAACCAGACAAAGACACTTCAAAGAAAGAAAACTACAGACCAATATCTCTAATGAACCTAGATGCAAAAATCCTCAATAAAATTCTGGTGAATCGGATTCAAAAACATATCAAAAAAATTATACACCATGATCAAGTAGGATTCATCCCTGGGATGCAAGGCTGGTTCAATATACGGAAATCAATAAATGTTATTCACCACATCAATAGACTTAAAAATAAGAACCATATGATCATCTCGATAGATGCAGAAAAAGCATTTGACAAAGTACAGCATCCCTTTATGTTCAAAACTCTAGAAAAATTAGGGATAACAGGATAATACCTCAACAGTGTAAAAGCAATCTATGATAAGCCACAGGCCAGCATCATTCTGAATGGAGAAAAATTGAAGTCATTCCCTCTAAGATCTGGTACAAGACAGGGATGCCCTCTCTCACCACTTCTGTTCAGCATAGTCCTCGAAACACTGGCCAGAGCAATTAGACAGACGAAAGAAATTAAAGGCATAAAAATAGGAAAAGAAGAACTTAAATTATCACTATTTGCAGATGACATTGATTCTATACCTAGCAGACCCAAAAGGGTCTACAAAGAAACTATTAAAGCTAATAAATGAATTCAGCAAAGTGGCAGGATATAAAATCAACACGCATAAATCAAATGCATTCCTGTATATCAGCGACAAATCCTCTGAAATGGAAATGAGGACAACTACTCCATTCACAATATCCCCCCAAAAAATAAAATACTTGGGAATCAACCTAACAAAAGAGGTGAAAGACTTATACAATGAAAACAACAGAACCCTAAAGAGAGATATAGAAGAAGACCTCAGAAGATGGAAAAATATACCCTGTTCATGGATAGGCAGAACTAACATCATCAAAATGGCGATATTACCAAAAGTTCTCTATAAGTTCAATGCAATGCCAATCAAAATCCCAACAGCATTTCTTGTAGAAATAGATAAAACAATCGTGAAATTCATATGGAATAATAAAAGACCCAGAATAGCAAAAACAATGCTAAGCAGGAAGTGTGAATCAGGCAGTATAGCGATACCAGACTTTAAACTATACTACAGAGCAATAGTAACAAAAACAGCATGGTACTGGTACCAAAACAGGCGGGTGGACCAATGGTACAGAATAGAGGACACAGTAACCAATCCACAAAACTACAACTATCTTATATTTGATAAAGGGACTAAAAGCATGCAATGGAGGAAGGATAGCATCTTCAACAAATTGTGCTGGGAAAACTGGAAATCCATTTGCATCAAAATGAAACTGAATCCCTTTCTCTCGCCATGCACAAAAGTTAAATCAAAATGGATCAAGGAGCTTGATATTAAATCAGAGACGTGGCGTCTGATAGAAGAAAAAGTTGGCTATGATCTACATACTGTGGGGTCGGGCTCCAAATTCCTCAATAGGACACCCATAGCGCAAGAGTTAACAAATAGAATCAACAAATCTGACTTACTCAAACTAAAAAGTTTTTTCTCAGCAAAAGAAACAATAAGAGAGGTAAACAGGGAGCCTACATCCTGGGAACAAATCTTTACTCCACACACTTCAGATAGAGCCCTAATATCCAGAATATACAAAGAACTCAAAAAAGTAGACAATAAGATAACAAATAACCCAATCAACAAATGGGCCAAGGACCTGAACAGACATTTCTCAGAGGAGGACATACAATCAATCAACAAGTACATGAAAAAATGCTCAACATCGCTAGCAGTCAGAGAAATGCAAATCAAAACCACCCTAAGATACCATCTCACTCCAGTAAGATTGGCAGCCATTATGAAGTCCAACAACAACAAGTGCTGGAGAGGATGCGGGGAAAAGAGTACACTTGTCCATTGTTGGTGGGACTGCAAATTGGTGCAGCCAATTTGGAAAGCAGTATGGAGATTCCCTGGAAAGCTGGGAATGGAACCACCATTTGATCCAGCTATTCCCCTTCTGGGTCTATTCCCTAAAGACCTAAAAACAGCATGCTACAGGGACACTGCTACATCGATGTTCATAGCAGTACAATTCACAGTAGCAAGACTGTGGAAGCAACCTAGATGCCCTTCAATATACGAATGGATAAAAAACATGTGGCATTTATACACAATGGAGTATTACTCTGCATTAAAAAATGACAAAATCATAGAATTTGGAGGGAAATGGATGGCATTAGAGCAGATTATGCTAAGTGAAGCTAACCAATCCTTAAAAAACAAATGCCAAATTACTACTTTGATATAAGGGGAGTAACCAAGGTCAGGGTTGGGACGAAGAGCTTGAGAAGAAGATTAACATTAAACAGGGATGAGAGGTGGGAGGGAAAGGGAGTGAGATGGGAAATCGCATGGAAATAGAACGTGATCCTCAGGGTTTTACAAAATTACATATAAGAGGAAATGAGGGGTAAGAGAAGAATAATACAAGTGGAAGAAATGATTTACAGTAGAGGGGGTAGAGAGAGAAATGGGAAGGGAAGGGGACGGGGGATAGTAGAGAATAGGATAGACAGCAGAATACATCAGACACTAGAATGGCAATATGTAAATCAATGGAAGTGTAACTGATGTGATACAGCAATCTGTATACGGGGTAAAAATGGGAGTTCATAACCCACTTGAATCAAACTGTGAAACATGATATATTAAGAACTATGTAATGTTTTGAACAACCAACAATAAAAAAAATAAAATAAAAGAGTATTCTCATGTTTAAAGATGGAAAACTACATTCAGGTCAGTCACAGAAGCCTCAGAACAATCATAATATGGGAGAAAACAGTAACTAAAGGGCATTTTAGGGTAGCGCTAGGTTATGCAATTTATCCTCACATTTAATTAAAATGTCAGTTGGGGCCATGGCTGATCCATGGGTTAATTTGTTATTTAAATCAGCTTAAGAAGTATTTATTTTAAATATAGATTTGTGTTAATGAATTGGAAAAGAATATCCTCTTGCTTGGCAGAGACATTGCAGCCTGAAGATTTATGACTTAGAATAAGAAAACCAGCTGGTGATTAGTTTGCCTAAGTTGTATATGAAAATCTACCCCAATAATGTTTTGATAATACTCATTCTTTTTTAATCAGAATGAGAGGGTTGGGAATGGGAAGCAGAAACAAGGTCCTCAGTTAATTAAAAATCTTGGGACAGTTGAGCATTGAATTCTGAATATGGATCTCTGATCCTTGGTTGAGGCTTGAGAGGATCATGAATCTTTATAAGGTGGTCAGGGAGAGCAGGTGGGCAGAAATGTCATGGGTTTGCTATCTGTGCTCCAACAAGAAAAGGTGCTGGTTCAACCCTAGCATTTCTTGAATATTCTTAACCAACTTATTGTAACTTAATTTATCTGCCCCAATTTTGACTAGCAGAGTGCATAAATTCTGAAGTTATGTATCTGTTTATATATAAGCATTAGCCTATTGATGCTCTAACAAATTACCACAAATGTAATGACTTAAAACTACATGAATTTATTATAGTTCTATAAGTCAGTGTCTGGTATGAATCTCACTGGGCTAAAATGTAGGTTCCTTCAGGGTTGCCTTATTCATGTATTAATTCATTCATTGCTTTGAGAAAATCCATATCTTTCCTTTTCTGGATTCTAGAAGCTTCCACTTACATTTCTTCACTCATGATCCTTCCATCTCCAACATCAGCTACCTTGCATCTCTTAGACTCTTCTGTGGTCATTTCTCTCTCTCCAGTTCTTTTCTTCTGCTCTTCTAATTTTCAGGACTCTTATGGTTACTTTGTGTCCAATTAGATAATCTGATTGTCTAGGTCTGTTCAGGCTGCTTAGACTTGGTAGCTCATTAGTAGCAGAAATTTATTTCTCACAGTTTTGGAGTCTTGGAAGCATAAGAACAAAGTGCTGGCAATTTTGGAGTCTGATAAAATCCTGTTTTTCATTGATATATCCTTTTTGTTGCCTCTTTACCTGGTGGAAAGTGTAAATAAGATCCCTGGTTTAAATCATGAAGGTGGTGCCTCCCGAAAGGCCAGCTCCCAATACCATCATCATGGGAATTATGGTTTCAACAAAAGATTTTGAGGGGATGTAAAATTTCTATCTATAGCATAAGAATAATCTCATGTTTAGGTTTTTGCCTTAGTTTATCTCCACTGTATCCACTTTGTATATGATATTCACTCATTAGTCAGTTTGTAGTCATCTCAGTTACCTGGTTGACTTCTGTTATTGCAATCAACCTTATTTTACTTGATAAACCTTTTTTACTTAATAATGGCCCCCAAATGCCAGAGTAGTGATTCTGATAATTTGGATTTGCATGTGTGAGGCCCTGGGTTCCATCTTGATATGTAAGTTGACAAGCTCTATGGATTAGGATGTGGACATCCTTAAGTGGGGCCATTATTTTGCCTTCCACAGTAATCTCTAGCACCCTCTTATCCATGAAAGATCCATTCTGTGATTCCTCAGTAGATGTCTGAAACTGTGGATATTATCAAACCTGTATATATGATATAGTATGGAACACATATATCTATATACATATATATGTGCATGTGTGTATGTATATATAGAGTTTAATTTATAAATTAAGCATGGTAAGAATTTATAGTAATAATAATGAAAAAGAACTATTATATAACATATTTTAATAACATTTTGTTAATGTAGTCTATCTAAAAATAGAGTGAGAAGTCTGGCATTTTGGGGTCATTATTAAGAAAAAGAAGATTATTTGAATAAAAGCACTGCAATAACAGAACAGTCAACCAAACTCCTAAATGACTTAATGAGTGAGTAGCATATACCATGTGGATACACTGGGTAAAAGGATGATTCACATCCTGGTGGAACAGAGAGAGAAGGCATAACAGATTTTATCATGTTATTTAGAATTATATGCATTTTAAAGTTATAGATTTGTTATTTCTGGAATTTTCCATTTTATATTTTGTGGTCCATAGTCGACTGCAAGTAACTGAAACTGTGGAAAGCAAAACTGCAGGTGGGGATAGGCCTACTTTACCTTAAATTTAATATTTTAGAGTAGTATGATAAAATCTCTCTTTCATTGCTTTATATTCTTTTATTTAATTATTCTTGTGTCATAATGGGTTTGGACCCCACAGGCACTCCAACATTGACCTCTAGCCCCTGCTAGAACTTTCTGTGTGAAGTCATTGTCTTCCCAGGTCAGTGGACTCTGGTATAAGCATGAACCTTTGACCCAGTCACATTCATGGGGTGACTGTTTTAAGTATGCTGGAAAGGGAAGTAATGAGCAGCAAGGGCAAACAGCTTCATTAATATTTTTTAATATATATTTTTAGATGTTGATAGAGCTTTATTTCATTCATATATTTATATGTGGTGTTGAGAATTGAACCCAGTGCCTCACACATGCTAGACAATCGCTCTACCATTGAGCCACAACCCCAGCCCTTCATTAGTATTTTTTGAGATCTTGTTTTATGTAGGTGAGTGCAATGGGCAGTATTTGTAATATTAAAACTCTAGCCATTGTTTGATTCTGTTTGCTTGGTAAAAATAACCTGTGGTAACAACATTGATTGATTTTTTTAAAGCCTGTTTGCATAGTTAAGAAGAATTTTCATAATCATTACTGAGTTTCATACTGTGTGAAATTTTGATTAAAAAATCATGTACAAGTTGTGAATACTGAATATGTTGGGCAGTTTCGTTCTCTTACAAGTTCTCTCTTATTTACACTTTCTATCTTTCGTTTCTTGTGATTCGTTTTACTTCTAAGCATTAATATAATAATTTAAGTTATTTTGTGGTGATGTAACTTATATTATTGTAACTTAACTAAGTTGTGTATTGGATGTAATTTTCATTCATGAATCTCTGTAACAATTGCTATTCTCATGCTATTTTAGAAGTTTCTAATAATTCTGCTTTGAATGGGCTTTAGAAATGACTGAAGAGTAGTTCTAGTGGGCCTTGTGAACACAGTTGCTTCAAGGTCTTTATGTATTACTCTGTTTTCTTCTTTTGATTGGGAAAAAGTGTTTTCTTGGGCATATCCTGATCTTTTAAAGGGTTAAAGTTGTCTTACACATAGCACCCTTTTCTAGTTTGTTATATCCTATATTTTGCCTTATTTTATAGCTACTTATTTATGTAAGTTTTTGTATAATCAAGCTGGGTTTGGTGGCACAAGCCTGTAGTCCCAGTTATTTGGGAAGGTGAGGTGGGAGGATTGCTTAAGACCAGGAGTTTCAGCTAGGCCTGGGCAATAGTGAGACTCTATTTAAACACAAAGAAAGAAAGGAGAGAATTGTTTCTTCATCATCTCTGTGCCAATTGGCTCAATGCTTTCCCTCTGAGACTACAGTTCCCTTCCCTTCCAGTCCCATTGGCTGGCAATGGCATCAAGAGTAATGGCATAAAGAATGGCCTGGTCAGAGTTGATTAGGTGGGTAGACAGTGTATTCTATTAAATTCAGGTTCTAGGTAATGCAGCATGATAAAATCCTATTTATCTATATTGAATAAAATAACAACAGATCCAGGTTCAAAGGTAGACTTGATCTTTTAATTTAGTTTACCAAATTCCTTTAATAAATGGAAGAATTTTTTTTCTTTTACAGTAGAAAAATGTTTCGCAATATTTTTCACTGGACACACTTTTATAAATTTTATTTTTTATACATTCTCCAAGGTTATATGTATCTGTGGAAAGCACATTTCATATAATTGCTCTTCATGTTCTTCTTTTCTTATCAAGGTGTAGTAAGTCGCTGTACTTTTGTAAAGATCTCAATATAGGTATTATTGCTTCAGAAATGAAGTTTGGTTTATCTAGTTTTAAAGTTGGGGGATATTCTTCAACGACTTTAAAGAAAGAATATGTACTTAGAAAAGTAAAGGTATGTTTTTTTTTTTTAAACAAAGTTGAATAGTTTCTAGGGACTGATTTTATTTTCTGAAATTTAAGCTGTTACAGACCTTTATTCTTTTTCACTCACCTGCAGTAGATGATGTTTTGTCCTCATTGGTAACAAAATTGGTGATATGTGTCTCATACAAGTGTAGGACAGTGGTGTTCTAACAGAGTCTGCAAAAGGGGTATGTGTGTGTGTGTGTGTGTGTGTGTGTGTATGCTCATGCATGCGTTAGTTTTGTATATTCCTGCCTAAATAATTATCCTTATGTATTGACTGAAAATTGATTATCCATGTAGGCTTTTCAACTTCACATTTTCAAAACATGAATACATGAATCACATATATGAAGGAAAAATGTTTATAAAACCCATGGGACTCGTGGTGGTGGTTGTTTTCTTGTTCCCTCAATGGGATTAATGTATATCTCTAAGTATATGCAATATTCTCAGGATTTTTTTTCTTGATATGCTTTTATGAATTCTGTTCTTGAAATACATATTACACATACACCTTTGCCCCAGACCAACTTTTAAGGAGGTTATTAATCACATGAAGCTAATAAATACTGAAGTTTATCTATATCTGACTGCTTTTTATAATTTTCTGTCAATTCCTATGGTTTTGAGCTTCTTTCTATTTTTTATGCTTACATTGGAAAATTTTTGTTTTTTTCTGTCTACATATCTGTTAATCTCACTGATAAGCATTATCTTTTTAAACATGTGTTTATAGTATAAATTTTTTTTTCACATTTCTTTACAGTTACTTAGAGTAAGTAATTCATTGCTTCATTGCCCTTTAAATTACTTTTCAGAAAGTTCTACCAAAATGCAACTGCTTTTTAGTCATAAGTTGATTATCATCAAATGTTCTTAATCTTTCTTAAAATCGTCAAGGTGCATCTAAGTAGTGTACATATTTTAACATATGACAATAAATCCAGCCATTAATGTATAACTATATCACAAAAAATATAGAAAAAATCTTAAGTAAACAAGGTTCAAATGTCATCTGCACATGTTAATCATGTTGTTCAATTTAATGTTTCATCTAAGTCATTTTACTCATTTTTAGTATTTTAGGAAGCTTGATTTAATACGTCTTTTCAGTAGCACCAAAACCTCACTGGCATGAGTAGTGTATAAATTCGGCACAGTGAAACAGAAAATATTGAATATATCATTATGGTGAATACGTGGCTTTAAAAAATTATTTTTAGTTGTAGATGTACACAGTACCTTTGTTTGTTTATTTGTTTGTTTATACCGAGGATTGAACTCGGGCACTGTGACACACCCACTGCCCTATTTTCTGTTTTTATTTAGAGACCAATAGCCCTATTTCTATTTTTATTTAAACAACTCACTGAGTTGTTTAGCTGAAGCTGGTTTTGAACTTGAGATCCTCCTGTCTTAGTCTCCTGAGCCCCTGGGATTACAGGTGTGAGCCATCACACCTGGCTTATTTATTTATTTTTATGTAGTGCCAAGGATCAAACTCAGTGCGTGATACTTGCTGAGTGAGCACTCTGCCACTCAGCCACAACCCGAGTCCAATATGTGACTTTTGACAGCTTTCTGTTTGAAAAATTCAAGACTAACAGGGGAAAAGATTATTATTTGATATCATTACATATTTTCTACTCTTCTTTATAATTTTCTACATTGCTGGGTCATTGTAGGTTTTGTTTGTTTTGTTGCTGGAATGGAATCTAGAACCGAATGTGTGCTAGGCAAGTGCTCTACCACTGAGCTACATCTCTAGGCCAATTTTTATTAATTATAGAAAAAATGTAAATATATACGAAGCTGAAAAAAGTACTATAATAAAACCCTCTATCCAATTGTCAGTTCGAACTACTGCCAATTTTTTGTCTATTTTAACTTCATCTGTAGTCTCATAAACTTCTTCAAATTGATTTTTTGAAGCAAATTTCATACTTGTATTACTGACGGTTTAACCCAGGGGAATTCTAACACTTAGCTATGTCCCTGGCCCATTTTATTTTGTTTTATGACTGGGTGTCTCTTAGTTGCTGAAATTTGTAATCAAACTTGTAATCCTCTTGCCTCAATTTCCTTGAGTTTCTCAGAATACAGGCATATGTGCCAGACTTGGAATGTTTTAATATACGTTTTTGAAAGAACAAACTTTATATCGTCCAATGCTGCTTAACAAAATGCAATACTTAATGCTATGTAATATTATTATTAAACCATTTCTGATGTCTTTTTTATTGTGGTTTTGTATTTGGCTTTGTGTTTGTTGATATGTCTCTTAAGTTTCTTTTATTCTATAATTTCTTCCTTCTTTAAATCTCCCTCACACAGGCCCACATGTTGGTGTGTGTCTGTGTGTGTATGCATGAGAAGAGAGAAATTTTGTTGCTTTTTGAAGTTCCTTCATTGAAATTGTCCCTCCATCCCCGGCTCCCACTGTATTGTTTTACCCCAATTGGATTTTGTTGAACCCACCCTGTAGAGCCTACCATGATCCCCTCCTCCCCCTTAGTGTTAGGCATTGAAGCCAGAGTTTCATGCATGCTAAGCACACCCTCTACTACTGACTGAGCTGCATCTTCAGCCCTGCCACTTTCTTATATCCTCTGTGTTTCTTAAAAACCCGTCCTTGGCTTGGTACAATTTTGATTTTAATTTTTTCTAGCATAGTGTCTCTAGGTAGGGTTTGTTCAGGAGGTGCACAAAGTGTGGTTTCTTATTATTTTATGAGCATCCATTGGTCATTATTATGTGGATCTTTTAACATCATGATATTTTATATTTTATTTACTAATTGGAGTATTTTTTACAAAGAGAAACTTTCATTATTAACTATTTTGTTACTTAGAAGTACAGTTTGTACAGAAAAGGTCAAATGCATAATTTCAGTTCCTTATTCAGAATAAGAAGTTGATTTTCTAGGCCTATATTTCTCCCTTGAGTTTTTCACTTTTCTTTTTTTTCATTAAATAAAAACGTTCTCATTAAGTTTTCATAAATATTAATATAGTTATTGTTTCAAAGTTTTGTGTTATTCTTCTTGATGCTCAGGTTGTCATTTTCAAACTCAAGTTGAAGCACTGAGATCTCTCCAGGTTGGCTCCTGAGGGCTGTTGGTAATAGTGTTTTTGCTTTTTGTCATGACAGTGTAGTCTGTGCTCATCTTGCATATTTGATGCCCTGTATCCAGAATTATTTTTTCAAATAGTCTTGTCTCATTAAGAGGGTAGAGTAGCCAGGTATAGTGGTGCACACCTGTAATCCCATCGGCTTGGGAGGCTAAGGCAGGAGGATTGGAGCTCAAAGCCAGCCTCAGAAACTTAGTAAGGCACTTAGCAAATCAATGAGACCCTGTCTCTAAATAAAATACAACAAAGAGCTGGAGATGTGGCTCAGTGGTTAAGCAACACCCTTGGGTTCAACTCTTAGAGAATATTCAGACCACTGTTTGGATACATTATTCTTATTTTGCTCAAGCCTAAATATAACTTAAAATTACCAGCATTATGGATTCTTAATTTCAGTTTTTAAACTGATATCTGGAAGTATAGCAAATCTACCTTTGGTAATTTGGAGATGAATTTTTCCAAGGGTACTGATAAACATGTGTTGTTCATAACAATTACATTTTTTCTTTATTTGGACTCTGTGGGCACTATATTTGCATTTGATAAGAAGCATTGTTCTGTTGGGCTCAAGTAAAATGCCAGAACACAAGAGATGCCACTGTGATTTTTTTTTTAAACTCATACAATGAAGAAGAAATGGCATCTCAATTTTTTTTTTTTTTTTTTGCTTAACATTCTATATTTGCCACTGGTGAAATTGAGTGCCAGAAAAATTTTCCAGACCATTGTGATATCATCAGTGGGCAAACTGTGAGTGAATATGGGGCATAGTCAGGATTGCCACGTTTTGAAGAACTTTTTCCTGATTTCCTTTTCCCAAGTCCATGTAATCCTCATCAATTCCTGTTGAATTTATGTTCTATATTTCATCTCTCAAAGCTGTTCTCACCAGGGGTATGTGAGGTGGGCTGGAGAACAATTGAAATGTGGGGAAAAAATTAGAAATTCACATGTCTTTATTATCTCCTATTTTAAAATTTCCCATTCCTTGTATATGTTTAATAACATTTATATTAGTAGAATTGAACATGCATTTAAATAAATATGAATGCTTTGTGTTACATACTCACGTAAATTTATGCTGGATTTGACAAGTATGTGCACAATCTTGGTTCAGTTCCTAGCACTTTAAAAAATAATAACTTCAAATTTTTCAGGAAAATTTGGAATCCCTGGCCTGCCTCCTTGGTCAGTCTTTCTGCATCCTGTTATAAATGAAGCGTCATCTCATTTTCTATCTTAGTCAAGAGAGATTAATAATTCACATTGCTTCCTTGTATCTTAGTGGTTGCAAACCCTTAGTATGACTTCCAGTGTTTTTAGTAGAGTTGATATTAGCATGATATGTTAAAGTTTGGGAGAATTATCTTGGGTCTGTCTTTTGAGCATTATCTATTTCTACTCCCAACTGGCACCTGAGGCTTTTTTTTTTTTTAGTTTCTTGGCTGAGCATTGTTCCTACTTAGCTGTAATTGCCTAGTTTCCCTTTGCCTGTTAAACTTCTCTGTCTTAATTGCCTACCTGGCTGACCTTTCTTATCAATTAGGCCACTTCTCAGGTAATAGTTTCTCTAGTAGATGTTTCCTGGTTCCAGAAGTTTGCTATGTAGTAGTTCCATGGTGTCTAATATTATGACTTCAGGTGCACATAGAATGTGGGTTTTGTAGATCCATTGGTGTGCTGGTAAATGTTTAACAACTATCTCTCTGAAGTTTACAATGACCTGCTTGATAGCATTTGGCCTTTCTACAGTGTAAACATCCTTATCATGGCCAGTTTCAAGCTACCAAGGTAATGTTACTAAATGCAGAATGGTAGCACACCATTACATGGTATTTCAACCATAAAGATGCTGTAGATGCATCATGAACATAGGTTATTGTTTTAATTAGCTTTTGTGCCACTGTAACTAAAATACATGACAAGAACAATTTAGAGGAGAAAAAGAGTGTTTGGGCACATCAGAGGTCTCAGTCCATAGATGGCCTACTCCATTGCTTTTGGCCCAAGGTGAGGCAGAATATCATTGGAGAAAGGTATGACAGAGGGATGTAGCTCCCCTGATGGCAGCAGGAAAGAGGGTGTTGTGGAGGAGCCATAGGGAAGATACACCCTGTCAGGGCACACCTACAGTGACCTACCTCCTCCAGGAACACCCCGTCTGATTACAGTTACCACTCAGTATGTCCAAAGTAGGATGGACCAGTTAGATTATCCTCTCATAATCTATTTATTTCACCTTTGATTATTCTTGCATTAACAGGAGTTTTTTGGGGACACCTCATATCCAAACTGTATAAATACAATAAAATACAGTAAAATAATTAGAAAGTGAGGATTTCAAGTATCATTTTAATATAATTTACTTAGCTAGAAGTTTATATAGTTTTAAAAAATCTTATTATATTTTGTGGTAATGGGAATTGAAGCCAGGTTCTTGTGCATGCTAGATAAGTGCTGTATCAGTGAGCTACTCCCCTCTCCTGATTAATTATTTTTTAATTTTGAGACAGGGATTTGCTAAATTGTTGAGGCTGGCCTCAAACTTGCAATTCTCTGCCTCCCAGTAGCCAGATTGCAGGTCTGTGCCACCTGTAGTTTAATTTTTAAAAATGAGTTTGTTTAATCATCATTTTTCAAAAATTCATGCAGATTTAATAATCTGCTTGCATGTAGTGGTACAGCTCAGTCTAGAAATCCCTTGTGTTAAACAGATGGATTGTACTTTTGAGTTAATTGAAAACACTGAATAGTTGGTTACCACAGATAATCCAGTGGTGTGGTTCCTGAAACAATTTTTGGATGATTCAGTGAAGGAGCAAGATTGGAAATTTTTAAGGTAGATCTATTGAAACATTGGCTGGAATGGGTAAAGAAGAAAGGAAAAGAGAATATTCTAATAGATTTGACTATGACTTTATTAAAGTTTGTAGATTCTACCATTCCATCAAGCTTTTTAAAATTTCACCTTATTCTTGACATGGTATACCTGTAGACATTTAGGATTTCAAAGATAGGCATGGATTGAGGCATTCTATCTTCCCAACCCTTTTTGATGGTTTCCCCTTCAGGAATCTGCTGTAGAATAACTGACAGGGCATGTACTCTTGCTCTCCAAGTGGTATACTCGCCTCTGTGAGTTTCACAGTGATGGGAAGTGAAAGAAGTGTTCTTTCTTGGTGTTTGCTCTTTTCTAGTGATTTAGCTGTCATATCAAAATATTTAATGTGTTTTTTTTAGTATTTTAATTCAGTAGATGTTTTGATATGAAGCCAATCCTTCAAATAGCCAGTTTGTTCTTAATGATTCTTATGATTAATTTATACAGATATTGAATACTACTACTTCCCAGTAGGAATTTCAGTTTTCTCCTTTTAGAAATGCAAGCACAAAAAGAGTGTGGTTTGTCAAAACATTGTTTAATCTTTTGTAAAAATACTCCCTTTGGGTCATGATAATTTTTACCCATCATTTGCTTTAGAGTGTATGAGATGTTTTTGAAATCTGAGATTTCAAAGGTTTAAAATTTTTTGAGATATTTTTTTCCTTATAAAAGAAGAGCAGTATTTAGTTCCTGGCCTGTTGTGAATTGTGCACAGTATAACTGGAAGATTATTGTTTGGAATAAATTAATTCTAATTAACATGTACTTTTTTGAGCACTAAATTCTTGACATGCTAAAGTAAATCAGCTGTGTGTATCCCACTGATTTTGACACATCAAAGCTTACAATCCTTTGTTAAATATGCAGTTAATGCTGTATAGAACCAATAATGTATGTGCTTTCATTTGGTGAAATAAAAGTCAAAACAATTAGTAGGAAATAATGAAATAGGAAAACATAAACAGGAGTGGAAAACTAAGACAAGTGAGAAGAAACTCTTATTCTTATCTAACCTATCTGCAAACCATCTATTGCATATTATTTAGATTCCCAAAGCTTTGCATTTGCTTCCTGGCACATAATAGGAAATGGGGGCAAAAAGATCAGTCTTCTAACATTTCTCCTATTCTCTGCCTTCCTGACCAAACACATGCCTTGTCAGAATCCTGGCAGATACACGTGTCATTTTATTTCATCTTATCAGTCAAGTGAGATTCTTAGGATTTAATCCTCATTTTAATGTCCGTATTGTTTATATTTTCTTTGGGCTGATTTTGCATTATGTACAAGTTTTCTTATCCTATCAAATTGCATTAATGTGCTCTGTTCTGAGTAATAACTACTAATACAAATATAAGGAGTAAGATAAATATAGAGTAAGATAAATACAGAGATAGGATAATACAGAGTAAGATAAAAACAAAATGAGAATACAATTGAATTGAAATTTATTTTCAAGAATGCATTTACAAACATATATGCTATTAATTCTTGGAATTCACTTTGTTGTGAATTATCAGCCTCTTCTGGCATACTTGCATGTTTTGAATTGCACAAGCTTTTATATGAGAAGAAGTATGTATCCCAATTTTACCCTAAATGCAGATTGCAGAATCACGTCGGTTACATATCCACAATTTTTCATAACCCACTTCAATCTAATGTATGAAATATGATATGTCAAGAGCTTTGTAATGTTGTGAACAACCAATAAAAAAAAAAGAAGTCTGTATCCAAACGGAAGTATATAAAAATGCAGCCAACATACCCTAGGCCACTCCAGTCATGCTGTTGATTCACTCAGGCATTAACATTGATCTCTGATGTTCCGAGGCAGGTGATTGCCTGGGAAATGAATTTTAATATATTAATGTTGCTCTTTTGGATATACATAGTAGAAAAAAAACAGTAAACAGTTTATTTCTTGGACTCTCTATTTTGCAGTTCATTCCCTTAATTTGTCAATTATTGAGAGGTGAATTATCAGAAGAACGCTTTTGCAATATTTGCCTGCAGCTATTAAATAGGTAGTTCTGACTGAATTACTCGATCAATTCGACTTACGTTCCTAAATTGACTAAGTGTTTGGCTGAAAAGGTTCTTTGAGTGAAAATATAGACTATTTCACAGGTTTCTGGTAGCATATTGTGTGAAAGTACAGATTAAAGGCACCCAGCACATTTGTGTTTATCCAAGTAATATGTCCTCACATAGCTATAAGAACAAATGCCATCGTGGTTACAAAAGTTGGTATAAAATTTAGAAATTTTACTAGCCATATAGTAGGACATTTCCAGTGTTACTTTAGAAAGGTTAACTATCAAAATTAGGTCCTATATTGAAAAAGTTTATGAATTACTTGGAATATTTCCGGGTTTCTGTTCTCACAACTAAAAGGCTCAGGGGTCACTCTAGTTAAACTGGGCTAACTGGGCTGCACGAAATAACCACACAAGAGACACAAATACCTTTTTCTTTGGGGTCGATGTGAGGGCTCCTCTGACCTTAAGGGTCCACAGAAAGAGAGAGAAAGAGAGAGCATGCGCTGACCCCTTTTATTGAGGAGAAGCTATTCAAATGAGGCAAGGGGTCAGGTTTCAGGGGGCTGAGTCTATCTTCATGATGTCCACCATCAGCAGGTTGACTGACACCTGGGTAGGCCACACCCAAGGGCACAATAAGAGAAGGGGACACACACAAGGCACTTCCATGGAAGATTCTATCCTAAACAGGGCAAGGGATTATATTACAAAGGAACAGGTGAGCATAGCTTCACCCATAGGGCTGTAGCAAGACACACTCATGCACGAGACACCGACCCTAGAACCCAAGAAGGGTGGGGAAAGCTCTGCCACATTTCTGTGACTGAGCGCCTCAGCACCCAGCCAGGAGTGTGACTTAGTCACGTGTAAGGTTGTTCTCCCACAGAATATAGCATTTATTTTATTAGCAATATTTATAAACTAAAGATGGTAGAATGAATTAGACATAACTTTCCTATGTTCATATATGAATACACGACCAGTGAAATTCCATATCAAGTACAACTGCAAGAATGGGATTCTAATTAAAATAAATTATACTCTATAATATGTCAAAATACACTCTAATGTCATGTACATTTAAAAAGAACAAATTAAAAAAACAGCATTTTCATACTTTATTGCTAAAAATCAAATGTTGAAAGAATTTTTAAGATTAAATCCAAGCCTTTCTTGTTATAGATGAAGAAACTGGAGCCAAGCAAGAATATGGACAGCAAAGCCCTGTTTTTAATCTGTTTTTTTAAAAATGTGTCGTTTACCATGTGAATTAAGACCTAAATGTGCTTGAACTTGTCATTGCACCCTATGACTGCCAGCCACATTATCTTGTGCTGTCCTGTATCCTGGATGACGCTTCTTTTTATGTTGAGTTAATGTGTGGTCACATTTGCAGGAGGAAAAAAGAGGCATATTAGAAATCTGCATTAACAGATACTTTTTTAAAAATCAAATAAGATTGATGACTGCCCCTACTTAATTCAGAGCAAAGGAAAGGAATCTAATTTTTCTATTTTTCCATACCTTGTTTGCTATAATGAAAATGGCATTCTGCTTTGAATCATTTCCAATGAAATGATTTTCAATATTGTTGTCTTTGTGACATTTGGACAATTAGAATGTGTTTCTTAAGCCTACTGGAAATGCTGAAATGCTTTTTCTTGATTTCATTTTTTCCAGTGGCCCTGTCTGTGCTTGTTGCCTAGGAAACCATTATTGGGTTGAATTTTGTTTGCTTGGTTGTCAGACTGGCAGAGTTATGGGAAAAGTTCTTGGCTTTAGAATTGTAAAACTTCTACTTAAATATTAGAAATGTTTTATCAATATTAAAGTGCCTTATCTCCTCAATTGAAAAGCAGCCAAGCATTTGTTTGGTTTCCTTAAATACTGAATAGTGGGGTTATTATTTTTCTTGATTATTATTGGGATTTTGTTTTGTGTACAAATTTGCAATTGGATTTGCGTTGTCACAGTGGATTAGTTCCAAATATAGTACTTTAATAAAAAAATCCTTACATAGATATTTGTTTACTTCCTTAGGGGATTCTGGACATGTATTATGATTTCCCAAACATACAAATATAAACATAAAATATTTCACAAAATACTAAGTGAGATGTTAGGAAATGCAGGATGTTTTACCCTATATTTGATAAATAGAGACACTATTCCCTTTAGAAAACTTTTTTCAAGTTGAAGTTTTAGGTAATAAAAGTGCCTTAGATCTTTTCCTTTTTGAGTAAAAGTGAATGAAATTGAGAGTAAAAAATTATGTTTGTTTAATCTCACTACAATGTAGCAGAGTTCAGTGTTCTACAAAATTCTTTAATACTTAAAACATTTAAGAGATGTGTATTTGTATAATACATTAATTGCTAAACCTATGTATCTGTTAAGACTTAAAATGTGGTGAAGGAGAGTGAGAACCTGAATTTGGTGGGGAGGTGCTGGGGATTGAACCCAGTGGTGCTTTACCACTGACTCCTCCCCACCTATTTTATTTTTTATTTTGGGACAGGTTCTGGTTAAGTCGCTTAGGTTCTGGCTAAGTTGCTGAGGCTGTCTTTGAACCTGTGATACTCTGGCTTCAGCCTCATGAGTCACATGGATTACAGGCTTGTGCCACTGCACCCAGCTAGAGCCTGAATTTTAATAGGCAGCATGGATGGTGGCTACTGTATGGGACAATACTGCTTAGAGTCTTGCTACTATAGGGTAGTCTTGGTGGCTAGTTAGAAATGCAGAATCTGAGGCTCCACTCTGGACCTACTGAATCAGAATCTGTGTTCTTGTCAAGATCCCCTGTGAAGGGACTTGCAGTGCTCTTCTCCAGAGCATGATTCCTGGTCTTGGCTGCATATTGGAACCACCTAGGGAGCTTGTAAAAATAATGCCTGGGCCTCAGCTGAGGCCAAATCTTTAGTATTTCTTGGTGAGAGCCTTAGGGTTAGTCTTTTATGAAATATTCCCAGATCACTGTAATGACTAGTGAATATTTAGAACCATTGGTGTTGATCAAAGAGTGAACACACAAGCATGTAGCTGAGAAGGGGAGATCTGTAATGCTGACCTGAGTTTCTCACCTTTGGTTAAGATCAAATAGGAGGTGTGTAGGTCAGAGAGAACCTTTCCTGAGGCTTAGTGTATGATGGCATTCTTACCCTGAACTGGCTAATCATTTGATAGAAAAGATTCTTTGGGTGAAAACAAGCCTACTCTACAGGATTATAGTGAAAAGTATAGATTATGGGTATCTATCACATTTCTGCTAATCCAAGTCAGTGTTCTTGCCATAGTTATGAAGTATGAAGCTTTTAGTTTTACACATACATACAATGAGGTCTCCTTGCTTCAATGTGTCACTCCCCTCTCCCTTATAAAAGTCCCTTAATAATGTGATAAATTATGATGAAAGTAGAAACCTTGTTTGTGTGCCAGTCTTTTTTTTTTATTGGTTGTTCACAACATTACAAAGCTCTTGACATATCATATTTCATACATTAGATTGAAGTGGGTTATGAACTCCCAATTTTTACCCCAAATGCAGATTGCAGAATCACGTCGGTTACACATCCACAATTTTACATAATGCCCTATTAGTAACTGTTGTATTCTGCTACCTTTCCTATCCCCTACTATCCCCCCTCCCCTTCCCTCACATCTTCTCTCTCTCTACCCCATCTACTGTAATTCATTTCTCTCCTTGTTTATTTTCCCATTCCCCTCACAACCTCTTATATATAATTTTGTATAGCACTGAGGGTCTCCCTTCATTTCCATGCAATTTCCCTTTTCTCTCCCTTTCCCTCCCATCTCATGACTCTGTTTAATGTTAATCTTTTCTTCCTGCTCTTCCTCCCTGCTCTGTTCATAGTTGCTCTCATTATATCAAAGAAGACATTTGGTATTTGTTTTTTAGGGATTGGCTAGCTTCACTAAGCATAATCTGCTCTAGTGCCATCCATTTCCCTGCAAATTCCATGATTTTGTCATTTTTTAATGCTGCGTAATACTCCATGGTGTATAAATGCTACATTTTTTTTTATCCATTCATCTATTGAAGGGCATCTGGGTTGGTTCCACAACTAGCTATTGTGAATTGTGCTGCTGTGAACATCAATGTGGCAGTATCCCTGTAGCATGCTCTTTTAAGGTCTTCAGGGAATAGTCCGAGAAGGGCAATAGCTGGGTCAAATGGTGGTTCCATTCCCAGCTTTCCCAGGAATCTCCATACTGCTTTCCAAATTGTGTGTGCCAGTCTTACCTAGAGGGAAGTTGTCTGATTCTTAATTTTTTTCTTGGGTTTCTTTAAACATGCGGAATGATCACAGAGGTTCAAGTACAGGTAAGCCACTGGCTCAGGGGCAGTGAATTTCTTTTCTCCTCTGAATTTCAGAGTGAGTTCAACTCACGTGCATTTATGGCATTGCTGGGGTACACTGACCATGAAGGCTGATACTGGTGAGAAAGGAGTGAACCAGTTAGAGAAGGAATCCTGGAATTCCAAGAACTTACAGAGAAGAACTCTATGACCCACCTACTGAGGCTTAGATTTTTGTCTTTACCAGCTACTAATAGGTTAACTTTAGCCAGACTGTCTTATTCCTGTAACACTGTTTCCCTACCTATAAAATGGGAATAGTAATATGACCTACTTTGTAGCCTTGTTCTGAGGATTTATCAGTGCATTAAAGTTCTTAGCGCATATATGACCATAGTAAATGCTCAATAAATATTAGTGATTACAGACTTAATTGGTTTATTATAAATGACCTAATATTTTTACTTGCCCATTACTCTTCCCTTAAGGAGAATGAATGGATTAAATTAGCTATGAAAAATCTCTGCACTTTAAAGGTAACATAAACAGACATGTAGCCATATGTTTCAGAAGCATGAAATCTTATTGCTGCCTTGGAGCAACCAGTTGGTGCCAAATGGTATTATTAATAGCCAGTATATACGTGGCCCAATAGTAAGGAATTAATCTGTAACCAGAACACTCAAGACAGAAAAATGGATAATGAGCTATTTGAATGCTTTTAAAGTGCTTCTGTCACAAAATAAATATATAAAATAGCATTTCTTCAACTTCCAGTGATATACTCGAGTTCGGGACCCCTAAAAAACCACCAGAGACCAAGATCGATGTAAGCAGCAAAGAGGCATTTATTGCAAGCAAGCTCCATCCTCCGTGCACACACAGCAACTGGTGATGCTGAGAGGCCCGGAGCCCAGGGTTTGCAGCAGTTTTTTACACTCTTTGGGGAAGGCAGGGACTTCACATACATCATAGCATCTCTTAGAAAATCATCACACATGCCGGGAAAATCATAAAACAACTCTAAAACATGATTAGCACATTCACTGGCAGGAACAAGTTGGGTAGGGGTGATTGGCTAGTACAATCGTTTGAACTGATTGGTTTAAGCCAGGAGAGGAGTACATGCTGAATTACATGGTTTCCGAACATGTTGTCAACCACCATAAACTACTGGGAGGTGGCATCCCAGGTATTTCCCTGTCTCATGCTGATTGGTGGTTGCTAGGGGGTTGCTATGGGTCCTCACCTAGCCTGTCTGAGTCAGGGACACCTGGCACAGCACACCTCTCCTGTTATTTGTAGATAAACAACTCAGCAGGGTGGGTATGTGCCTAGGAGTGCTCTGTGGGTTTTTCCAAGGACAAGGGTTATGCCCCCTTCCTTAGACAGGCTTTGCTCTGAGGTAGAGGCTGGTTTCTCAAAAAATGGAGTCTCATAAGTTTCTCACCAGCAGCCCTTTATTCTTTAATCTATTTCACTTTTCTTTATAGTACTCATTGCTTCTGACAGACTGTGCTTATTTGTTTATCCTTTGTCTTTCTCTCCTCTCAGAATCTAAAATCCTTGAGGGATTCTTGAATGCTAGCAACAGAAGAGTACCTAGCACATACTCAAATCTCAGTAGATAATTGTCTTGAACAGATGACTTCATGCTTTCTCATAACGTTAGTAGTATATGAAGATTCATGTTCGAGAAACAGATGTCCATGCATGACCAAAACAAAATATAGAGACTTGGGCTTGGGTATAGCTCAGTGGTAGAGCACTTGTCCAGCATGTGCAAGCACTGGAAAAAATAAACAAAAGTCAAAAAGAAAAGAGCAACTTTCTCCTGGAGTAATTATAAAATCAAGTAGTGGAGTTTGGAATGAGCATTGTTTTTTCTTAAATTTTTTAAATTTGTTTTAATTAGTTACACATGACGGTACAATGACCTTGACATATCATACGTTTGAATCAGATGGGATATAATTTCTCATTTTTCTGAATGTACAAGTTGCAGAATCACATTGGTCATGCAGTCACGTATATACCCAGAGCAATAATAATGTCTATTTTATTCTGCTGTCCTTCCTTTCCCCCCTCCCCTCCCCTCCCCTCCCCTCCCCTCCCATCTCTTCTCTCTACCCAATCTAAGGTGACACAATCCTTTTTTTTTCTCACATCATCATACATATATTTTGTATAATGATGAGGGTCTCCTTCCATCTTCCATGCAATTCCCCTTCTCCCTCCCTTTCTCTCCCACCTCTCTTCCCTATCTAGAGGTAATAGAATGAGCATTGTTAAATAAAAGAAAACCAGCTAATGAAATAAGTGAATTGCTACTTAGGAAAGGGAATAATATTACACTTATATAGTAGTATGGAATAAAGGTTGTAATAATAAAGGAATCTGAAAATAATGCTTATTGAAAATTAACTTGGCAGTTAGTGAAGTACTTGAATCCTTAATAACATAATAGAAGGCAAATGTCAAAGGAGAGGGCATTGAGCATTTAGAGAAAATCTTCAGTGAAATCAATAGTTAATATAAGTTTTTGAAAGACAAATGGCTTGTCAGATGAAATTGATAATTTAAAAATTTAATTATATGATTGTTGAACTGAACTGGTAAAGTGGAAGTGATTTGAGGGATTTGTACAGATGTGTGTGTGTGTGTGTGTGAAGCTGTACATGGAAAATTAGTTTAGAGTGACTTTTACTCAAGTATTTTCGGGGAGGTCATTATTTCATGAAAGACAATAGTGAAAAAGTAATGGTTAAAAAAAAAATAAAGAAGACTTTGTTAGGATTTCTGGCTAGAGAGTTCAGCAGCATTTGAGGCAGCAATTCTTTGTCCTTTCTCAGAAGATCTTCCCTCTTTCTCTCCCTCCCTCCCTGATCCTTCCTTCTTCCTTCCTTCCTTCCTTCCTTCCTTCCTTCCTTCCTTCCTTCCTTCATTCCTTCCTTCCTTCCTTCCTTCCTTCCTTCCTTCCTGTCCCCTGAGCCATCCAATATTTGTAATTGTTTCTTCTTTGCTAAAGGGATTGCTCTTATAGTATTAGTGAGATAATCAATGTGAAAAGGATGGAGATAGATTAAAGTCACATTCTTCTCTATTTATACAACAACACTTTGACAAACATTTCAAACTGCCATTTCCTGGGCTGGAGATAGATTTTAATAAGGGAGACAGACAAGAAAGAACCAGTTCCAACCAGTGAAATTAGCACACATATGATTTCACTGCTGCTGCTGGAACCTCTTGGACTTAGGGCGGGGTCCACGAAGCTGTCCTTAGAGAGATGAAGCAGGGTGACATGGCCAATGTGTAGGGATGCCTGGGAGTCCTTTGTCTCCTGGTTGCTTTAAAGCATTCCATTTGGATCTGAGCATATGGGGTAGAGGTGTTCTTCAGGGCTTAATCTAATGGCACTGTGACCCATCCAGACCAAAAATTCTTAGAACATTTTCAATCTGTGGTTTAAAAAGGTATTGTGTGTACTTCCTAGAGGATGAGTTGGAGAGATCCAAGGCTGGAGGGTTGGAGTCAATCAAGCTGAAAAATGATAAGAGCTCATGACCTGCAGTATGAAGTCCTGCTCCTTTATTTCAGCAAGAAACATTTTTTCAACACGATGAGCCCTGCTCAGACCACCCTTGACGTTACTGGAATGTTGAAACTCTGAATTTCAGGTCTTCTTTGCCCAAGACCAAGTGAAACACTGGAAACTGATCATTTGGTGGTTCATATACACATTAGAATTTGAGAATCTTAAATTCACAGGACCCTGAGTTGCATTACTCAGGGCTATTTCCATTTTTTAAAAAAAAAATCATTCTCCCATCATGTTTTAACTCCACACTCTAACCATACTGAATTTCCTGTGTGTCCCTCAATTCTCTTAGATTTATCTTTCCATTACCCTTCCACTTTCTTCTAACTGCATGTTCTCACCCTTTTCCCCAATCTTACTGGCCTAGAAACTATCATCAGCACCCATAACAAAACCAAAATTACACAAACTTGAACATTTCACTTTCTTGACTCACTTTTTCCCTGGTGCAGCATGTGTTGGTTAAGGGCACAGTTAAGGACAATGGAAAGCAAAATGTTCTCTAGGAGTTGCATGCTAAATTCTTTGATGTATGTGGCAATTGTCATGATAGGAATAGGCAGCCTGGGGGGAAGAGCTCATGTGGAAGTAATCAGAAGCTCCCATAGGGGACACAGTGGAGAGTGTGAAGGATAATAGGTAAATTGTAGCTGTCACCTCTGTCTTGAATCTTTGCTAATGATCTTCAAGAAGGTGCCACACTTGGCTCTTGGGTGCTCTTGGCTTTTGTAAGGTCCTTGCACCTTACCCACTGTACTTCTAGAGCACCATCCTCACACTGTGAAGGGCTGAGTCATCTGTCTGCCTGCTCCAGGGCACTGAAAACACCATGAGCACAGAGACCAGGTCTGTATTGTATCTTCTAAGAAATGTGGGGACATGGTGCCCCAAAACATGGATTGATAAAGAGGGGTAGGTTTGTAGTACTCTTGTTAAAAACAAACAAACAAACAATGATCTTTTATTAGACAAAGGTTCCAAAAACATGCATTTGAGAAAAGATTGCCTCTTCAACAAATGGTGCTGGGAAAACTGGAAATCCATGTACAACAAAATGAAATTAAACCCTTATCTCTCACCATGCACAAAATGGATCAAGGATTTAGGAATAAAACCAGAGACTCTGCATCTAATAGAAGAAAAAGTAGGCCCTAATCTCCATCATGTGGGGTTAGGCCCCAACTTCCTTAATAAGACTTCTTTGATGTAACTAGATAAAAGAGAGAAGCTCATCTTTGTGAACCCTTGCTTTCTTTGTGTTCTTCTGGCTGCCAGAGTGTTCCCTGATGAATCAGGCAGGTGCTCAGGATTCTGACATAATTGTTTCTTCTGAGCTTTGGCTAACTTTGCAAAAGATTTGGGAACACTAGTTTCTTATGTACATAACTCATTAGTGTATACATTTTTTAAAGCAACTGGATATTTGCATATACACATTTACCCAGGAAGCAGGAAAAGAAATAAGACTTTTCATCCCAGATGCCTCTTCCTTACACCTTATCCACTGTTTTCTTCGCTTGATTTTTTTTTTCTTTTTTTAAAGACAGGGATGTGATTCTTCTCCCTCAGCCTCCTGAGTAGCTGAGATTACAGGTGTGTGCCACTGCACCCCACTCTTTAACCATGGTGAAGTTTCTTGTTACTGATGGATGTGTTTTAGTCACTTCAAAAAATGTTCCTGCTTTGTCAGGGTGTGTGTGTGTGTTGAGGTGGGGAAAACTGGGCCATTTTAAAGCATAATTTCTAGCCTTCTAGTGGAATGACTGGCTGATGCTATTAAAAAAGTAGAAACAAAGTGCAGTGGGAGAAAGATGTAGAGGAATTGCACTAGCATTTTTGAGGTGGATGGTTCATTTTTGATTCTTCCAAAACCACTCTCCTCTGACCCATGTACCCCAGAAGTTGCCCTTGTACTGCCTGCATCAGGCCAGGGAATGCACCAGCAGAGGGCACTGAGGGAGAGCCCGGGGAGAAAGGCGGTTCTCATTGCTGGGCTCCAACCCTGGCTGTGGTTTGTGGGCAGTTGTGAACCTCCAGGGACAGCCACAGCTCCCCTGGCCTTCTGTGAACAGAGGAGAGTCATCCCTGATGTCTGTCCTTAGTCCTACCATATATTTATAAATAACCCTTCCTTTAAACTTTCTTTACTCATTCCTTTCCCAGTTGGCCAGCTTGTGGCTGCTGGCATGGTAACACCAGATCTCATCTGTAGGGCACAGGTCACACTGTTCCCTGAAGTGGCTGTGAAGGGCACTTAGGTTCTTGACAACAGGAATGTTCTGTGTTGGGAAGTCCTGGGTCCTCCCATGCTGAAACCTGGTGAGGGAGCTATCATTGTGGGCAGGCTGCCAGGCACCATTATGTGTAGGGGCTGAGCATTGGTCTATGAGAAAAACAGTACAGAAAACAGTGTTAGAAAGCAACCTGAGGTTTGGACTGCTGCAGCTCTTCATGATGAAGATCTCACTTGGGATTTTCTCTTTATCTCTTTGTTTTTTTTTTTTTTTAATTTAAAAAAAAATCACATGTTTATAAGCTGTTGTAAGAAATTACACAGAGAATTTTTTTTTTTATGTTTCATTTAATGTTAGGATTTTGAGAAATGGTAGTATTTAATCACAGTCCCAATATTAATATTAATAGAAGCCACTGATCTTATTTAGGTTTCCCCATTTTTATTCATAATCAATGAATATTTAAAAGGTTTGTCAAGGTGGTTATATTGTTAATTTCAAAATTAGAATCTTAATGCTACAAGTTTAGTATGTCTCAAAAAATCCGTCCCCCCCCCACCACCAGAAGCATCAATATGACATTAGAACACTTGTTTCTATTTTTTCTTCTTCACTTACTTTCACATCCTTATATGTCTCCAGGCTTAGTGGAACCACTGAAACTATCCTCTTATGTATAAAAATGTGCTTTAAGCTTCATGAGCTACCACCTGTTATCTCAAGTGGGGGGTCGGCATCTTGTCAATTGGTAACATCTGTTCTTCCTGGAGAGCACTGTGATCTAATCCAAATTGTACTGGACAAGGAATCAATTAACAAAGGTGCCAGATGCAACTAGGACATCCTAAAACAGACTCACCTTTGACCCAGCCCCTAAGCTATTTATCTAGGCCTTGGTGTACTCATCTGTAAAGGTGACTTATCACTTTATCTCCAAGGCACCTTCTGACCATAGTGTTCTGTATTTATTGCTTGCTCATAAGAAAAATCAATGATAGGGTGATAAAACTCATATTCTCCCTTGTTGCTTTTCTCTTTTTTTCCTTACTTTTATCCTCCCCCATCCCCAAATCGTGGGATGGAACTTAGGGTCTCATGCATGCTAAGCAAGCTTTTTACCATTGAGCTTCATTTCCAGCCCTCATTCATTGCTTTTCAAAGAATATTTTCTACCATGGCTGCCATAGATTTCTTCCAAGGAATGTACTCGAATCAGTCAAATACTTTTAAGGGACAACATATATTGGAAGGCCAGTTTTATAATCCTGATGACAGGTTTTAATCCCCATGGCGTGTTTTAATAACTTGATTCTTCCCATGGTGAGATGTGTCTTCAGGAAATGTATAATTGCCCTGAAGATGGGTAGACAGTCTTAAATTTGCATGAAGAGTAATTATGCTGTTTGCACCATAAGTTCTAATCGAACACGTGTAACTGCATATTATTTTTAGATTTGATTAAACACCTTGACGGCTTATGCCTGTCTTCTTGGAAAAGGTTTGTTCATTGCCTTGAGTGCTTAAATAATTTAAAAATCACCTGAAGTATGAAAGAAGAGAAGCATTGGGCCAGACAGTGGTCAGTAGAGGTAGGATATTTAACACTTAAAAATGTATATGTCTGCTTTTTAGTATTTGCTCTAATTCATTATTAGATTTACCCTTTCTTCCACTTATTTAAAAAGCATGTTATCTAGAGAGACAAATCAATATTTACAGTGCATTAGTGCCACAGAGAATTTCAAATCTTGTGATGAGGGTTTATTGCTGTTTTATCCACTCTTCAAAGCTGTGTAGACATCAAACAGCATCCACTGTTGTCCCAGGCCTAGTGACATCGCACCGGTCTCTCTGAGCTTCATCCAGCAGCTTAATTATTGAAGATCTTCATCTTTGAATTTTCTTTTTAATATTTCAGAAGATATACTTTGAACATCTATATATTAAATAAATCAGAAGATTGCAAAGTTAGAAAGTTTTATTATCATATTTTTAAATGAATCAATTTTCCTAAAATTGTGGTTGAAGAATTTCAATAATAATGACCAAATTGCCTTAAGTGAGAAGCTCCTATTATTTCTAATTACTGTAATGGACACAAATGACATCAGATTGTTAGTAGTGTTAAAACAGTCCACAGGGCCCAGAATCATCTAGCAAATCACAGGGGAGAATATTGTATTTGTATTTTATTCCTCTGAGGCCACAGTAAAATTTCATTCTTTATGCAATATTGTATTTTTTCAGGATGGTGAGAGATGGAAACCCTTTCAGATGAACAGACAGTTGTGTTTTTTTAATTTAATTTGTTGATAAGATGTTCATTGTGATCTCTTTCCCTAAAATCAGATTCAGCTTGTCCAAAGACCACATGCTGTTTGTGGCTGCTTCTGTGCCCTTCCTACAAACCTTATGTATTTTTTTTGTAATAAAAGGCATTTTATGCTTAAAGTTTAGTAAAATGAACAGAACCACTTAAAAAAATTAAAGGCTGAGTGTTGATTTTCATCCATCATAGGTAAAATACAGCTTCATTGTAATCTGAAGTGTAGACCAGATATCCCCTATAATTATCTCTGATATATAGTTCTACTTAAATGAATCATTCATGGTCTTATGCATCTACTCATGATAATTATTTAGGGTCATACTAAGTATTAAACAGTAATTAAAACTTCTCAGGTATCCCGCATGCCTAATCCACATGCTGTGTGAATTGGCTTTTATTCTCCTCTGGATGTTAAAAAGGCCCATGTTAGATGCAGAGATGGACATTTTATATTGGCTTCTTCTACATCTGATTGTACATGCAAGTTTCAAAAATCATAACGTGCTCCTCCTTTAAAACGGTCATTCAAAAAGACTTTTTAAAAAATAATTTACTTATTCTAATTAGTTATATATGACAGAAGGATGCAATTCAGTTCATATACACATATAGAGCACAATTTTTTAAGTCTCTGGTTGTACGCAAAGTAGATAGACACAATTCATGTCTTCATACATGTACTAATGATGTCCATCTCATTCCACTGTCTTCTCTACACCCATACCCCCTCCTTGTGTATTTTTATTCTCCTCCATTGCTAATGATATTTTAACCTTTAAGGATATTTGATAATGGCTGCTGGTACTGCTTCAAAATGCTTTTAAAATTTTTTTCAAATATATTGTTCACAAATAGTTAGTTCTGTTAAGGTGATGCTTGGTGGATGGTCCTTGGTGGATGAGGAGTGTATAAACATACATGGAAATGTACATTTTTAATATTAAAGGCATCTACTAAACCTGTTAGTGAAGCCTCTTGATTTTATAAATTAGGACTAAGGCCTGGAGAGGTGAACTGATGTGCCTGGATCACAAGTCTAGGACAGCGATTCTTAGTGTGTCCTGTGGGCCATTAGGGATCACGGAAATCACTTCAGTGAGGCTTTGAGGGCAAAACTGTTTTTCAGAGTATCATTAAAACATGTTCTGGGGTCCAGGAGTATAGTATAACTCAGTGTTAGAGCACTTGCCTAACATGCACAAGGCCTTTGATTTAATCCTTAGTTCGGGTGGGGTGGGATGGGGGTGGGAATGGGTGGTGGGGGATGGAGGGGGAGAGAACCTCTCTGTGTTATTGATTGGGTTCATATCTGTACCAGTGTTGCCTAGACTCTGAGTGGTAAATTGCAGGCTGCGTGGTACCAATAAAGGCAGTGGCAGTAAATGTATTATTCACGCTCCCACACTCACAGTTTAACAAAAGAAAAAATGTCCATTCACTGTTCTTGATGAAACAACAGAAATGGTTCTCCACATGAGTCTGGAGTACACTGATTTTTAGCCTTTTATGTTACGAAGTGGGGAGTAGGCATCCAGTACTTCTGCTGCTTGTTCAAGATCAGGAGTTGTCCTGAAGAATTTATTGTGCTGGTTTGTGTTGCATTTTGAGGTAGCTTTTTTCTCATGAATGCTTTTATTTTTATTTTTTTTGGGGGGGGTACTGGGCTTTGTTTGAAAGGAAGTCAGAAAAACTGGTTATTCAGGCACAGAGGGTCTGGCAGAAGATTTCTCGAAAATGAATGACATGAGCCTGTCAAACAAGGCAAACAACTAACATTCTTTGTTTCCAAAGATAAAATTAGAACTTTCTACTGAAAAGCAGATTTTGGAAACCTGTATTTCATTGTGAGCGTGACAGTTTCCCAATACTTAACACTCTTCTGATGAGATTGGGATAGAGATATTAGCATTTGTGATTTTCTGGTATAAAGAAATATATCAACATTAGAAGAGTGGCATAACTCAATACGTAATATTTTCCAAATGTATAATGTTGCAGAATTTTTCATGAGTATATGATCCAGTTAGTGTGTGAGACAGATAAGTAGATTTTAATATAACAAAAAGGTTATATACATATTGCAACTTACCTCTGAGAAACTATTCTTCGTCATTTTGATATCAAAGAATATCTATGATTATCTAAAGATATTAAAATTACTATTCCCTCTTGTACATATTTGTGAAGTATATTTTTACTGATGTACTTTACCATACTGCAGCAGATTGAATGTAAAAGCAGATACAAGATTCCAGATGTCTTCTATTAACCAAAATGCAGAACAGTGGCATACTCCCTATTAAATATGCTTTGTTTTGTAAAATAGTTTTCACAAACTCATGTTGTTTATGTTAACATGTAATGGGTTTATAATTGTTACTTTAAAATGAGTGAATAAATAAATACTCATTTTTTCCTCATTTTTATTTACAAAATGATCAATACCACTAGCTATAACTTACATAGTCAAAACCTTTTTGAGGTCTTCAATGTTTACAGTGTGTAAAGGTCCTGAGATAAAAGTTTGAGAATCATTAATCTAGGTCTGTTCTTTTTTGGGCATGTTTTATTATTTTACATTATCTGACAATCTATGTATGTAGTTAATGTACTATTTCTTCAACTCAGGATGAAAATGGTACTGAGTTGAATCAGTGTATGATTTTGCAGTGCATGAAATTCTGCTTTGAAGACTATAAAATTCTTTCCAACTGTAAAACTGAGACTTGCATTTATTTCATAGATGGTTACAAATTTTGTTTTCTAATACATTGCAGAATAATAGAAATGACTTCATGATTGGTATTGTGACTGAACAGTGACTCAGGTGCCTGGAATATTGGCTAGGAAAATTGTTCTGTGACCCTGGGCCACTCAGATCATTTTTTTTTTTTTTTGAGACCCAGCTTTCTTATCTGTGAAGCTAATCACATATTTTTTCCATTGTGACTAATGCAGAGACTAATTTAAATAAATTATTTTTAAAAAGTTGAAATCCCTCCAGGTAATTGGTTCTAATACAGTGTTGCTAAATGTGTGTGTGTATGTATAAGTAAACTGGATAAAAATGCCTTATATAACGTTCATGGGATCATAAAACCAAGAAGAAATTATAAACCAATATGATTCCAAATGGGTACTATCACAGGAGACAACGATGTCTTCCTGAGTTGAAATCTTTGGCAGCATGAACATAAATCCATGCTGGGACCTGTTGCTTTTTAAAAATTATATTTAATTGAAACACAGTAGTTGTACATATTTAGAGGGTACAGTGTGATATTAGCTACCTTACTATATTATCAAATAGTAGAACTTATTCCTTACTGTAACAGTATTCTTTTTTATTTTTTGCAATTTGTTATATATGACAGCAGAATGCATTATAATTCATATTACACATATAGAGCACAATTTTTCATATCTCCGGTTGTATATAAAGTATATTCACACCATTTGTGTCTTCATAATAAGTATCATATATGTAGTTACGGTAATGATGTCCATCTCATTCCACCATCGTTTTTTACTCCCTTTTCCCCTTCCTTTCCCTCCCATTCACCAACCTTTCCCTAGTGTGTCTCACTGCCATGGGCCACTGCCTCTCCACATCCCCAAGGCTCTTTGCAGGCCCAGACTCTGGTACCCATTATTCTATTTTCTGCCCCAGTGAGACTGGCTTACTTAGTGTCCACCTATCAGGGAGATCCTATGCCATTTCTCTTTCTGTTCCTGGCTTCTTTCACTTAACATAATATTGGAGTCTTTCTGTGTGAAGTGGCTTAGGCTGCTTATGACTCAGTTCTTGCAGCCCCGGGTACCAGCGTCATTATGATGTTTCTTGGCATTCCTCTGGAAAGAACACATTGTTTACTTCTTTCATTGAGTCCTGTCCTTTTCTCATCAGCTTGGCAATCAATCTAAGATACCTTCCTGAATTTGACAGTGGAAGCAAACCTAAGAGTGGGTCCTGAAATTGCACAGGAATTTCAGTTACAAGACAGTGCAAAGAAAAGACCCAGACTATATTCTTATTAATTTTTTTTAACAATTTCACTGAAATGAAAACATGGTTTAATGCATGAAGCACTCAAAGAAAGGACTGCATAATTGAATATCTCCTGGGGCATCCGTCCCATTGCAGTTTATGTAAATGCTGTCCTGGCACTGTGCCCCATCATCCACCTGGCAGAAATAGCCCATAGGGTCTGCTGCCTCTGTTCTAACTTCCCTCCTTTCTGAGACCCCTTCTTTCCCCAAGCCACATTTTTTTTGAAAGTTACAAATATATAGAGGGGAAGACATAAGAATTATTTTTACCTATTTCAGATTAGCAGATTAACACAGAATTCTGCCTGTTCAGAGGATGAGATGGCACTCATTATTCATCTAATTGAAATCATGTATGCAATGTATTCTCCTGAAGACATTTATAAACACAAGTGGAATAAACTGTTTTATTGTGGCCAAGTTCAATGAAATTGTATAGCCCCTCAATTTATTTTGGGGTTGGAATGTATTTTTATGTGGTCCTTATGTCTGTACTTATTTTTGTTTTTAAACTTCTCTTTTGGTACTAGGGATGGAACCCAGGGGTGCTTAACCACTGAGCCACATCCCCAGTCCCTTTAAAAAAAAAAAGTCTATTTTTTTTTTAATTTTTTTTGAGGCAGGGACTTCCTAAGTTGCTGAGGCTGGCTTTCAACTTGTGATCCTCCTGCCTCAGCATCCTAGCCACTGGGATAATAGGTATGCACTAGTGCAATCAGTGTTCTCTGTATCATTTTTATGTAAATTTTTAAATTTATATATGACAGCAGAATGCATTACAATTCTCATTACATATATACAGCACAATTTTTCATATCTCTGGTTGTATACATAGTGTATTCACACCAATTCGTGTCTTCATACATGTACTTTGGATAGTAATGGTCATCACATTCCACCATCATTAATTACCCTTTGCCCCTACGTTTCCCCTCCAACCCTTAGCCCTATCTAGTGTTTGTCTATTCCTCCCATGCTCCTGCTCCCTATCCCACTGTGAATCAGCCTCCTTATATCAAAGAAAACATTTAACATTTGGTTTTGTGGGATTGGCTAACTTCACTTAGCATTATCTTTTCTAACTCCATCCATTTACCTGCAAATGCCATGATTTTATTCTCTTATTCTGAGTAATATTCCATTGTGTATATATGCTACATTTTTTTATCCAGTCATCTATTGAAGGGCATCTATGTTGGTTCTAGAGATTAGCTATTGTGAATTGTACTACTATAAACATTGATGTGGCTGTGTTCCTGTAGTATGCTGTTTTTAAATCCTTTGGGTATAGACCGAGGAGATGGACAGCTGGGTCAAATGGTGGTTTCATTCCCAATTTTCCAAGAAATCTCCATACTACTTTCCATATTGGCTGCACTAATTTGCAGTCCCACCAGCAATATATGAGAGTACCTTTTTCTCCACATCCTTGTCAACACTTATTGTTGTTTGTATGCATAATAGCTGCCATTCTGACTGGAGTGAGATGAAATCTTAGAGTGGTTTTGATTTGCATTTTTCTCTTTATCATTTTTAAAAGCCTTTTCTTGTGAACTGATAGTGCATCTTTTAGGCATAAACACCAGAAATAAGAAAGAAGGGGAAAGGGGAGGGAGAGTAGTGTACTGAGTTGCTTAATAACTAAATAACAACCATATAACTGGAAAACAACAGAGCACATATCTAAATAACTATTGTGATTGTTGAGAGTATTTTAGTCCTCTGCCCTGTTTGATTACTTTTTAGCTTATACAATTCATTTGGTGATCCTGGGAATAATTTTTGTTTCCTCCTAGCAGAGAACTTTCCTTGTAAGAGTATTATAATATTAACACACCCAGATTCTTAGATGCATATGATTGTGAATTTGTTTTGAGAGTTATTATAATAATATAGTTCTTATTGGTGTATGTATATATAAATGTATGCATGTAATTTGGTGCAAATTATAAGCAGTGGTGGCTGTCATAGGTCAGACATACTTAGAACCCCAAAACTTTCCTCTATAATTTTCATGTGTGTATTTCTCCTAGTACATTAAGATAACCACCGACAATTTTTAATTCAGTGATATTCATTTTTTTCTTCTGGTAATGTTGCTTAGGCTATATTATTTTTATCAAATCCTCCTGATGTAGAAGCAAATGTTAAATGCAGTATGAGTATGATATCCTTCTGTTTTTTTTCTGATCATTTCTAATTTGGAGATTCTTGGATTTACAGTGACTGAAATGTAACCTATAAGTATATATATAGTCTGATCTTCAAGGATCTTTTTGTCCACACCATTGTTTGTGTCCACACCAATGTTTCCAAAATGTTTTCTCATAGAGTAAATGCTGAGCTTACTGCTTTGTCATTAAAACTATTTTGTTAGTTCATTTAAAAAAAATAAATATTGGACTTGTATTTTATTTTTTGGATATAGATGAAACATAATTTAATGTGAATTTTGTGTCTTATGTTTATTATGTTTTTGAGTGATCTCACTCAGATGACAAATAGGACTTTTGGCTCTGATTCTACCTGCATGAGACTCATTTGCTTTATTCTTCTCTCTCCTGTTTGTAGTTCTGTTCCTGCTCTGCTCTATCGGTGATCATATCTGCCAAGATGTTCTCAGAGCTACTAATACATGTTTGCCTGAATTTGTTATTGATTTTGTTATAGCAGTTGCAAGTGAACTCTTGTATGTGAATACAGTTGCTCACATACTATCTTTCATGTAACTGTGTATGCTAGTAGTAGAAAACACTTCCTGCATATTAACATAGTACTTTCAGGATTTTGTTTATCTTAAGGTAAACAAGTATGTTTGTGTTGTACACTGTCTGATACTATGCTTTTAAAAAAAGGAAGCATTTTATTTAATAAAATTCTTCAATAGAATAGCTAAATATTATCTAGATTTTGTATTTTTTATTTAGGAGATACAAGTAGGTTATATGCAATTTGTTTAGTTGCTTAGATTTGATTTTTTAATAATTTATATAATATGTTATTTAGAAATATATAAAAACAATAATCATTGTTGGCCCTCTCTGTTGGGTTTGCATGCACTGTTAGCTCATTTAGTCCTTGAAGTACCTTTAGGATAAAGTATATTATTTCATTGTTAGTACAATAAAGAGAGATGAGAAGCAGAGGAGAACTGGGTATCCTACCAACAGCCACACAGATAATGGTGGAGAAGCCCACATACACGTTCTGGCAGATCTCAGAACTGACCCTGTATCACATCTTCTTCACCATAAACTGTTTTATAGGAACAAGGGAGCCGAGTGTGGTGGCACATTTCTGTAATCCCAGTGACTCAGAAGGCTGAGGCAGGAAGACTGCAAGTTCAAAGCCAGCCTGAGCAATTTAGTGAGACCCTAAAAATTTAGCAAGACTCCTAAACCACTTTGGCTCAGTGGTTTAATCCCTGGCACTAAAATAAATAAATAAATAAATAAATAAATAAATAAATAAATAAATAAATAAATAAATAAAATCAATAAAATAAAGGAACGAGTGGAATTTGTATTTAGCATTCTGAGCTATTTAAGAAGCCACCTTCTATTCTTCAATCTTTGAGATTTAATTACCTTTATCTTAACATACAGTTTTAGACATCAGCATCCACATTTTAAACATAATGCTTTTTTTTATTTGTGTTTTTAGATATGCCTCTTCATGTCCGACGAAGCAGTGACCCAGCTTTAATCGGCCTCTCCACTTCTGTCAGTGATAATAATTTTTCTTCCGAAGAGCCCTCAAGGAAAAACCCTACACGCTGGTCAACAACAGCTGGCTTCCTCAAGCAGAACCCTGCTGGTAGTCCCAAAGCCTGTGACAGGAAGGTAACCACCTCTCCTTTTTTTGCTGCCACCTTTGCATCCCTTGTCTTCTTGGTGTCCATGATAAGTCTCCTGTTGGGTAGACTTTTTGCTCCTAGGGCTTGCTTGCTCTGGCCATTTGTGGTTATATTATTGACTTTCACATCAAAGTTCAGACAACCTATTTTGTATCATGCTTGAATTTTCTGATGAAATTCAGTGATAGGTGTAGTATATACTTTTTATTTAGGATAGTGCTCTCCCAGTGAGCTACATCCCCAGCCTTGTATCCATATTTTGCCTTGATATTGTGTTCTTATGGTTAAAAAGGAAAAGTTTTGGCCAGGTGCTTTGGTGCATACCTGTAATCCCAGCTTCTGGGGAGACGGAGGCAGGAGGAATGGCAAGTTCAAGGCCAGACTCAACAACTTAGCAAGTTCCTGTCTGAAAAAGGGGGGAAAAAGGCAGTGGGTGAGGTGGGATGGGATGGGGCGTTAGGATATAGCTCATTGGTTAAGTGTCTTTGAGTTCAATCCCCAGCACCAAATAATATAAAATAAATAAAAAATTAAAGAATAGAAAAAGGAAAAATTTCAGCATGAAATGTGTACCATGTAAAATCCTTTTCCTCTTTTTGCCTTTGGTCACGTTTCTCTACATAGGTAGCTCCTTTATTTGTTTTTTTTTTTTTTTTTTAATAAGTTTGTCCTTACAAGGACATTTTACACTCATATAAGGAAATATTCACATTGGCTCATAAGGTACATTAAAACAGTTTTAGCATTATGGACTTTAAGGATGAAAGTGGACTTCATGGTACTTTATTCTGAATCAATCATTTTTCCCCCTATCCCTTTTAGATGGAAGTGAGCTGTCCAGGCAATGTAATTTGCTTCCTTGACCTAATTTATTTGAGTCTTTGACCTAATTTATTTAGTCCAAATAAATATACTTTAGTCTATGTGATCTACTTTTTTAAAATATTTTTTTGGTTGTAGATGGACACAATATCTTTATTTTAGTTATTTATTTTTTATGAGGTGCTGAAGATTGAACTTAGTGCCTCATGCATGCAAGGAAAGCGCTCTACCAGTGAGCTACAACCCCAGACCTGTGGTCTACTATTAAAAGTTTATTTTTTATTCCTACAGAAGCATGTCTGTAGCCTTTTTCTTTACCCAGTGAGGTTTAAGTTAGGTTTATTGTTTTCACTGCTGAATCTCTTGAATGGATGCTCCATGAATATCTGTTGAATGATTTAATAAATATTTTTCAAAGTTGTCAGTAATTTAACATAGTTGTGAGAAATATGGAAATCGTATTAATCACATTAATATCAAAATGGATATAGTTTGAGATTTGCTTCATTTATCCTTTACATCTGTGTAAAAATACCTATTAAATATTTTCTTTAATTTTGTTTTGTGTTTCAACAGATTCTTTTCTATTAGTTCAAGTAAAAAAAAAAAAAAAAAAAAAAAAGAGAAAACACCTGGAATATATAAGTTGAAACTGAGAAGAATGTTCTAGGAAAAATAATGTGTACTTTAGTTTCTGATTTTTTTTGTATTAAGGATTTTACTGTTAAGGTCAATCTCTCAAAATATTTTGTTCTTACAGATTCTATGAGGATTCACTTTGAATTGTTTTCTTTTTAAGATCAGCTAGAAATTTTAGCTGACTCTGTCATGCAGTTGACTATCCAAACAAGGGGAATCCAATTTCTGCATTGGTTTCATAATACTAATTTTTGTTTAGAATAGATCCAATTTACATGTGATTCACAAATGTACAAAAAAGTCAAGTTTGCAATTTAAAAAAAATAATTTCAATATTGTTTCCATGAGTTGAAAGATGACATTATAGTAAATATGGTTTTATTTATTTTTTCATTCAACATCTTTGGTATATGAGCAATTTCAGTTACAGCAAACAGACCAATTTTTTCAACTTCCCACATTTTTTTTTTAAAATTTATGCATGATAGTTGAACATAATAATGGGATTTGTTGCTTCATATTTGTACATGCACACAACATGACAGCATAATTTGGCCAGTATTGCTCCCCAGGTGCTCGACTCTTGTCCCTCTCCTCTACTGATCTCCCTTTGATTTTCATGAGATCCCTGTCCCCACCTTTCTTTTCCTTTTTCCTCTCTAGCTTCCACATAAGAGAAAAACTTAGAACCTTTGACCTTCTGAGTCTGGCTCATTTTGCTTAACATAATGGTGTATAGTTTCATTCATTTTCCTGTAAATGACACAATTTCTTTTTTCTTTGTGGCTGAATAAAACTTCATTGTGTGTATAGCATTTTCTTTACCCATTTATCTGTTTATGAACCCCTAGGCTGGTTGCATAGTTTGACTATTGTGAATTGTGCTGATATATACATACGTACACAGTGTAAATACTGATGGGTGATACAGCTGTGCTATATGATGGTTCCATATCTAGTCGTTTGAGAAATCTCCATATTGACTTATGTAGTGGTTGTGCTAATTTACAATACCACCAGCACTGTACAAGTGTAGACCAATTTTTAACATAAAACATTGTGATCATGCATGGAATTAATAATTATTATTATTATTATTATTATTTTTAACAAAACACTGGAGAGATCACAGACAATGAAAACTGGAGCAATGCACATTTGGCCTGCCTTTATGAAGAGGCAGGGCTTCAGCCCTCCTCTGGTCTACATGCTGTCTCCAGGTGTGCTAACATTGCCTTTCCTTACCTGGCAAACTGGAGACTGAACCTAGAAAAGCTGTCATCTAAGAAACTTTCTTTTTATGACTGCCATTAAATCTCATACTTCTGAATCTGAGGAGGTAGAGTGCAGTTTGTGTCCAGACCCTCACTTGCAGGAAAGTCTAAAGATAGAGCTTTGCCTTCCAGCTTATGAGCAGAGGAAAGTGAGAGGAGGGTTTAGATGCTCACTTTCAATTATCCACATCCACCTCACTGGTTGTGCTTTAAGTAATGTGAGTCTGTCATTGTAAAACACTGGAAAGTAGTCAAGATGAACCAAATGAAATTATCGATGACTATAAACCCCAGCAACAAGCAGTATTAAATGTTAGTGAATTTTGTGTGTCTGTATGTGAGAGACAGGGAGAAAGGGAAGGAAGAAAGGAGAGAGGGAGATTGAGAAAGAGGAGAAGGGAATGGGCATAGCAAAAAGATATATTCTTCCAAGGAATGTCCTCCGAGGCCTATTTTCTCCAACTAGGCTCTAACTCCTGCAGTTTCCACCACCTCAAAATAATGCTGCCAAATTATTATTCTATTACTGGATTAATCCACTGATGAGGTCAGAGTCCTCATCTTCTAATCACCTCCCAAGAGCCCTGCCTCTGAACACTGTTGCACTGGGGACTAAGCCTTCAACACAGGCGTCTTTAGGGAACACTTTGTATCCAAACTATAACACTTATTTTCAGTTATAAAAAGACTTTCCATCTTCTTAATATTCAGAAAGGAGGTTGGAGGAAAGCATACTTGCTGATTAGGCACAAAGCATTAAGTATATTTATTTCTGTAGAGTCCACGAGAGCTTATTTACGCTGGATAATTTGAAGATGTGATAAATTCTCGTCAATTGGTAGTGGTTTAGGTTTTCATACACATAAATTAGTTAAATGTTTTTAGCCTTGTTATTTGTTGATCCTTAATGGTTAAAATCAGTGAAAATTCTCGAATGTTCAGTGTAGAACTTGTCTACATTGTTATGTGGTTTATATTCTTCCACATTGTGTAAGCACAACAAATAATTCCAGAACAACGCACCCATCTCATAAAATTTCTTATTCATGAGCAGGAAAGTTCCATTCTGATGTTTGAACAACTATTGTGTCTAACCCCCTCCTATGATTCCACCCCACAAAATGAGAAGTAGAATCTTTCTAGTTGAAACAGTGACAATATTTTACTTCACTAAAAAATTGAAAGGCGATATAAACAGACTTTGATGATGGATGGTGCTAAGCCTGCCGCAAGCTTGGAGAGGCTAAGGGTTGTTCTCTGGGCTTGTGGATTTGATAAACTTTTTCATGCTTTTATTTGGGGGCAAGATATAGAGTCCAGGTAGTTTGCTTTCCTTATAGTTCTTTGGGATATTTGCTCATTCCTGTTTCCAGCATTTTGGAGTGGACTACCTTTTCCATTGCTCATTGCTGTTTCCTTTCATTTTGTGGAAAATATCTTGCTAGAAAGCTGTATCTTCATTTGAGATTTTATGTGTGCTTAATATTTCGTCTTTGGAAACAAAGTTTAGTATTTTTTTTAATTGTAGATGGACCTTTTATTTTATTTATTAATTTATTTGTATATGGTGCTGAGAATTGAACCCAGTGCCTCACACATGTTACGTAAGCACTCTATCACTGAGCTGCAACCCCAGTCCAAGATTTATTATTTTAGTCACTTTGAATACTTAAATCATTTTGTCACCTCTTTGGTCTTCCTTAGTCAGTGTCACAGTGACTGAAGAGGCCAAATCGTGTGTGGAGGAGTCTTTGATTTGTCTCATCAAAAAAGACATAATGAGGCACTTAGCAGAACCAGCTCACCAGGAAGTTCCAAGGATAAAGACTCTGTATTATTTTTACTGATCATTTGTCACAAGCCATTGTTTCTTTCCCCTAAATAATGACAGATGTTGCTTTTCTGAATTATATATCCTCTTTCCTTTAAAAAAAAATAAACCTAAGTAGATTTAGATTCTACTTAAAAACTGTGTTGACAACTTTCCAAGAGAGATTCTTACCTGATTAAGAGGAAGAAAGAAAACATATTGCATTGGCATTACTAGCTTCTTTTTTTTTTTTCTTTTTCCAATTTCTCAATGAGAGAACTTGGAATATTTTTGTTCCCCCAGGTTTATTATTTTTGTTTGCTTTAGTTGCTTGGTGTATTTGGTGTGTTTCCAATATCTCCTGATACCTGTACCCTCTTGGAAGAGATGCTTTCTTAATTACATCTCTGTCATCTTTTCTTTCCTCTCTCTTAGAAAAGTGGGCTCTATGTTTAGAAAAAACAATTGGTGAGGCTGGGGATTTGAACATAGTATCCTCACACATGTTAGACAAGTGCTCTGGACTAGAAAATTATTTTTATAAACATTTCTTGCAGTACATTTTAGGGTTCCCCAGTAAATTTTCTTTCTGGTAATAATAAAACTTGCACTTCTTGTTTACCAAATAATGAAAGGTAAAGAGAAGCAAATAAGTCATTCAAAATCTTGAAGAAGACTGGTGTTGGCATTATGATGTCCTAACTTCAGCACTTCTGTGGTACCCAGCCCTGTAAGTCCACACAGATATTGGCAGTCCTTAACTGCCAATGAGAAATTACCCAGCAGTATGGTTAGACTTTCAGCTTATTTTCCTAATTTTTTTTTTGAGAGAATTTTCCTATGTCTCATAAAAATTGGTAGCTGGAATAGTATTCTATCATGTACTGAGCTTTTTATAGTTGCTGTTTATTAACTTTATTTGGTGGGTTTTCTTTTGTTTGACATTTATATTTTTGCCAATTTTGTTTGCTCTTATAAGTAACCTTTAGAAGTGCCCTTCAGAGGATATCCTTATATATCAATTTCTGTTGACATCTCTGACTATTTTCTTAGACTAGATTCTTGTAGTAGACTTATTTGATCAAGGAGGTGAACATTTTTAAAAAGCCATTGGTAATTATTTCATATAAATTCATGAATTATAAAATATAAACTAGTTATGAGGTATAAAGCATTATTAGAAGTCCTGACATTTTGGAGGTGGGGCTTCAGAGATGTGTGTGAAGAAAACAAAGCAGAAACCAGTACCACTCCTGTTCCAGAACCTTCTTTCTTACTTGGCTGTATTTCTTGATGGCTGTATTTGAATGTGCATTAGAATTATCTATGGATTTTTATGAGAGGGAAACACACACACACACACACACACTCACACACACACGAACAGATTCCATTACCCAGTTTAGGAAATGTGTCCACATTTCCTTGAAGCTTCTTTGTTGATTCCATGGCTCATTTTTGTGATAACCTCAGGTACAGCTAAAATGGAAGTGTGCTTGCAAATAGGAGTAAAATTAGTATTTTGATTCATTTTCAGGGCATTTTTTTTTTAATCATAGCAGAACAGAATCTAGAGCATTTATTTGGTTTTGTGATATTGCTCTTTTTCTTGAATTTGGATTGCACAAATTTATCATTTTCATGTGAAAATCAAATAAAATTAAGTTAATTTTTGTTAAAAGACAGCTCTTTAAAATAGCGAATATTCCCATCCATGCAAAACTAGAATTGGACATATTATTTTTGAGATAGAAGGTGTGATATAAACAGTGCTTTTGTATGCTGTTACTTTGCACTTCCTATCCCACCAGCCCACTTCCTGTCTTAGTTCCATGTGTGCTTGAATACAAAAGGTCAAGATGCTCCATTCTCAGTATCATGTCTGAGGTCACCAATGATAATTCATACACATAACATCTCCAGAAAATGCCTACTCTGTTTTACTGAGGGTGAGAAAAAGTTTGCAGTTGATATGCACACAATAGACTAACAAATAACATGGAATCCAATTGCATGTTGCTTGTAAATAGCTTCTTACTTGTTTGCTTATTTAGTAAAAAATAATTCTTCATTTTACCTTTTTGCTCCCTTTCCCCTTTGAAAATTCCTTGGCTTCCTGGTCTCTGCATAGTATTTATTTGTCTAGTGTATAATCCAGTTGTCATGTTGGTAAGTTTGAGAATACAATTTTGGTTTTAAACTCATACCCTTGACCCCTTGTCTATTGAGAAAAATATTCTCTATCTTTTGGTTATTTGTGAGCCGAGCATTGCTGCCAGTGTTACAGTAACCATCCAAAATCCCAAAGGATGAGCTGAGATAGTTCTTTAAAACCACATGTTCCCTCTGTGACAGACCTATAGCTGTGTTTAATTTTCTGCGGCATTAGCTTCAAGGGAGATCCAGCTGAGACCTAGATCTTAAACTACTCTGCTGTAACATTTGTATTTCCTGTTAGAGGTCTCTAAAACTATAAATTTTATCCTTCTGTTTTGCATATTAAAAGACTTTAAATTGAACACAGTGAGTTTTTGGACTTTCAGTCAGTGGTGGTTATAATCATTATAACAATAGGCCTACTTCAAGTGCCAGGCTCACCTAGCCTGATTTGTTAATAACCCAGTCTTATCTATTTTGGGGCCACATTTAGGAATATAACTTGCCTTCCTGTGCTTTAAATATTATAATTTGTGTTCAAAATTTTAAAATCCTAACATTCTATTGAGAAACATTTTATTTGAAACCTGGATGTGATATCTTTAGAGTTCACACATCATCCCAGGAATATAAATCCAAAATAAAGTCAGAATCTTTATTGAGCCTCTTCAAAGTTACATATAGTACAAAAGGAAATTGAATATGCTGTACCTGTTTTTCTTAAAGGTGAGGACAAGGACATAGCATTGACTATTTTGATCAAAAATTCACATGGTTTTATACACTTAAAAAATACTTTGGCCTTATTTCACCTTTAAGAATTTATTTCTCTTTTTAATTTTTGATAATTTAGCTTATAATCAGTTCCCTTCTGAATCATGAAGTGAGATATAGACACTTAAGTTCCTGCCATGAACAAGAAAAGTATCAGATGGTATTGCTTGATACTGAAGCACCTGGTGTTTCCATCATAGCTGTTCCAGTTTTGAGCGTCCTTCATTTTAATTTGCATGTATTCTCAGTGCTGGACTTCCTTTGGAGGAATACATTCCAATCAATGTTTTTCGCAAGTTAGAGGTTGCAAATGTTTTCCATTTATACCAGTTAGTATTATATTACTCAAATGAAATACTTTAGGCAGTTATTAAAGTGCTAATGTTGGGATCAGGATGTAGCTCAGTAGTGGCACACTTGCCTTGCTTGCTCAAGGCCCTGGATTCAATCCCCAGTACCACAAAAACAAAGAACTAAGATTTATGTGCGCTGTGGTTCTGAAGTTGACAGTACATGTTCAGGTGGCCCCATTGCTTTGAGTGTCTAGTGAGGATAGTGTATTGTGGAGGAGGATGTGGTAGAGCAAACCACATAACCATGTGCTTGGAAGTGGGGAGACAAGAAGAGTCCAGGGTCCCAAAGACCTCAGGACTTCCCATTAGGTCCCATCTCTTTGAGGTACACAGAACCTCCAAACAGTGTTACCTTGGGGACAAATCTTTTAGAAGTACATGGACCTCAGCTGAGATATAGTGCCAAATTCAAGTCATAGCAGCATCTCTCCAAACTACATCTGCTTTTGAGGCTTTGATATTTTCATGGAATGTTAGCCACATGGTCTTGAGTACTTGCCATTTCCAGCTTGCTATGTTGATGTGTTACATATTACATTTCATTTAGCCACTCTCCAAAATCATAGGTACTGTTGATATTCCTGTTATATTGTTTATTGATGATTAGAACCTTAGGGAATTTAAATAACTCACCTAATAGTCCAGTTGTTATATGATAAAAGTTATAATATGAACCCAGATTGTCCAATTTTACATTTTGTGTTCTTGGAGCTGGGGGTTTATGTTAGTAGTAAAGCACTTGCTGAGTATGTGTGAGTCCCTGGATATGATGCATAACACTAAAATAAATAGATAAATTATGTTACCTCTCAATATATTTACAGAGTTTGTATATGGCCAAATGTCTATTTGGTTGAATATTTTAAAATAAAAAATACATAAAATACCTTGTCAAGCTTTAAAACCCCTAAAACTTTCTGTTAAGAAAATTAAAAATATGAGTAGAACAGTAAAGAACATTTATTTATTTTTAAATCTGACATGTTTTGAAAACCTTTGCAAGACTGTATTATATTTTGAAATCTTATTCTTAAATAGAAATATTTGAATTTCATTAATATCAATACTAATAATTATTATTGTAATTTTATCATTATTGAGAAATGGCATGTTCAGCTGACTTCTTGATAACCTATGCATGATGCTAGCAACAACCTAGAAATAACAAAATAGTGATACCATTGAATTATAACCCAAGGACTAATGCGAGCTGATGATTGATTAGAAAATCAATGAGTGAAGGGACACATTTCTTTATAGAAGAATTTCAGGTAATATGTGCACCACTTTAGCCTCCAGAAGCTGGAGCTTTGTTCTCTGCTTTAGGATTGGCTTTGCTTACTGATTCATTTCCAAAGAATAGAAAATGCAAAGTGAAAAATACTGACCTGGTCCTGGAGAAGAACGGTAGGATCACCATGACCAGATGAACAACACAAGATCACCAGTGAGGAGTTGTGTTGGTATCAGGTACCCCTGGTAGGAAGTGATGAGGTGGGCACTTCACCTCAATGTCCCCCTCCCTCAAAACCCCACAACATAGTTTAATCTTGAGGAATTATCAGACAGATCAAAATGGAGGGGCATCCTAATACCTGACTAGTTTTCTCTGAGAGTGTCATGGTCATAGAAAAACAAGGGAAGACTGAGAAGCTGATTAGGGCCAGAGAAGGGCTAGGAGAACTTGGTGACTAAATGCAGTTTGGAATCCAGGATTGGCTTCTAGTATAAAACAAGAGCATTAGTGAATAAAATGAGGAAAAAGTATTATGCCAATGTTAATTTCTTGGTGTTTAGAAATAACCCATAGGTTATGAAAGGAAGTTGGGTAAAGAATTTACAGGAGCTCTCTGTACAATCTTTGTAAATTTTTCTGTAAATCTAAACTTTTTCTTCTAAATTAAGTTGTTTAAGACTCTAACATTATACACTAGTTTGTATCACTTCCATTTTGTGCTAATAATCAGAGATTCTAATACACAGGTAATTGGAATGTCTGGAACCAGGATTCAGCTGCTGGTCTCTGCAAGCCTTCTAACACACCTCATCATTCCCTTATATGTGTATTTCCTTCTTTGGAAATGAGATATGTTTTTCAGCTGATTTATTAATTATTGATTTGTGGTTGGTACCTTTCCTGTTATAAGACTGAATCTAAGAAATGGTCACTTGGTTTGTTTTCTATGTAATTAGCTATGTTGGTCCTGGAACTCGGCACCTTGTGCATGCTAAACAAGTGCTCTACCACTGAGCTCCATGCCGAGCCCTTGCCCACTGGTTTTAAACATGCTGCATTCTCCTGGCTTTCAATTTTTCGTGGGTCATACTGATGCTTCAGCTGTTATGTTTCTGCTTTAATCAGATTAAGCTTTCCAGAGAGGGCAGGATCTACTAAAAAATTCTCTGAATCACATTTTCTAAAATTCTAATTTTTAGTTATAATTTAGGGCAAAAATAATTTCCTTGAATATCCTGCTCAGAAAATATGCTTTGATGCTTTGTCTTCTGATGGAATTGGAGGGGGGAGAGGTTTTTTTTGTTTTGTTTTGTTTTTGGTTGTTGTTTTTTTGCTGAGAGTCCAGAGCCCTTTTGAGTCCAGGACCCTGTGTATGTCAGGTAAACATTTTACAACTGACTTATACCCTGCACCCCCAAGTGTCATAATTTTTTAGAAGTTTGTGCTTTCTGTTTCTAAATACTAGATACTTCCTAAGGAGAGTTGCAATTCTCTAGAAAAGTCATTATTCTTGTTCAACAGGCAATGTCCAAAATACATCTACAGAGATAGTTTACCTGAGGAGGCAGTTTTGCAATTATGGGGAAAGGTATCTTATCTTTGTACCTTACATTGAGTTTAGGAAATTCCCAATAGTTCTGTGAATCCATCTGATTCACTGAAGTCTTGGCGTGGTAAGCTTGAAAATATTAAGAAGAAAGTGCGAATATTTTATATTATCTGACTAGTTACATATGACGCAGATATTTTGACTTAGAAATTTTAGTAACTTCTTGAAAAATATTTATACGTACACACTTACCTACATATGCATATAGAGATATATTCTTTTTCAGATTTAGTTGAAAAATAGGTAGATAAATATAAAAGACTTATGATTGTGTTAGTCAGCTTTTCATCATTATGACCAAAATACCTGCTAAGAACAAGAGGAGGAAAGATTTGTTCTGGCATGTAGTTTTGGAGGTCTCAGTTCCTGGTCAGCCAGCTCCCTTCCTCTGGGCCTAAAGTGAAGCAGGACACCATGGCAGTGGGAAAGCAGGGAGAGGCGGAGAAAGAGGTAGAGACAAAATTATGAATGGGCCAGAGACAAGATGTTGTGTACAAGCGCACACCCCCAGTGACCTCCTTCCTCCAAACATGCCCTAACTTCCTGCAGTTTCCACCTGCTCTCATAGTCCATTCAGCTATCAATGGATGAATTCATAGCCCTTATTACTCCTAAAAGTTCTACCTCAGATCCTTGTTGCATTGGGAACTAAACTTTCAACACATTAATGTGCTTTCGGGGAGGGACCTTCCAGATCCAAAACATAACAATGATGCACATTTGATAAGGCATAAGACTGTAAGTATCATGGAATAAGAAGATGACTATTTTACTTTCTCTCCCTCATTCCCTAGAATCTCTTCTTCTCTTGGTGTTGTGCAAAGCAGTCTTGATGCAAATGCTGTTGTTACTTATAATTTTAGTTTTGAGATCAACAGGGCTATGTGTTTTTGAAAGAAAATGAAATGTGTGTATATTTCAAGGTCAGAAATTATTTCTAAAATGATTTTAAATTGTTTCAGATTTCATTTTGGTTTTCAGAGTCAAGCAATATTAGTCAAATGGTACTCTTCATGTTATTTGTGCTTTAAGAAATTGAGTCAATTACTGGAAATGAACTCAGTAGTAGAGCCCTTGCCTCGCCTCTTAAGGTCCTGGGTTCAATTTCTAGCACCACAGGGCGATAAAAATGATGCCAGGTGAGGTGACTTCTGCCTGTAGTCAGATGCTTGGGAGGCTTAAGCCAGTGAATCCCTTGAGCCCATGAGTTTGAGACTGGCCTGGGTAACATAGTGAGATCTCATCTCAAAAAAAGAAAAGAAAATTTCAAATTAAAAAATTAAAAATGGAGGAATAAGAAAGAGAAATGAGAGATCAGGCTTCCCAAAATTTAATCCTACCTGAAATAATGTTTTGTGTGTATGTGTGTGTGTTTATCTCCTAAATGTAGCTAAAGGAGTATAGGTCAAAATGGAGGACTTCTTTTTCTCTATTCCTGACATTGGCTGATTATGGGATGCTTTTGGCTTTAGGAAAATTGAATAGCCATGTTGGTTTTTATGAAGGACTATGCAAGAAATAAAATGAAAGCTTCCATTGTCCCGGTTTCCTTGTTGGTCATGTTCTTTGGTTCCTCAGCATCAATGGGGAGAAAACATTTTTTGTAGAGTTTGGAAAAGAATTAAACTTCTCTCCTCCTCACCTACTTCTGCATGTTTTTATAAAAGAAAACATGCAGTTTTCCAGTTATACCTGGAAAAATATCATTGTAATTTACCAGAATTTTAAAGCAGACCCTTTACTTTAAAAAATATATATATAGATGGATACAATATCTTTATTTATTTATTTTTATTTGGTGTTGAGGATCAAACCCAGTATCTCACACAGGCAAGGCAAGTGCTCTACCATTGAGTCACAACCCCAGCCCCTTTACTTTTAATGATTTTTTTCTTAAGATTATGTAGTGTTTCTCAGTGAGCCAACATCTGTACTAAAAATATAATATGTGATTGAAGATTATTCAGTTGCTGTGCCTTACTTTATATAAGAGAATTCAGGAGATACTTTCTGTGGGAGGGTTCAATCTCTACAAATGGATGGATACCAGAAATTACTATCATTACCCTTGAGAGGGAAGAGATGGCATATCTCATTACTCAGGAATTGACTAGCAATTGGGCATTGAGATGGATAGGCACATCCATGCTGATTTGTGCAGAGCATCTGGTCTTCTTTGGATTCCTATTTCCCCTTTGAGACAGCAACAGGTTAAGTTAGATATTCTTTGCCTTCTTTATTACAGATTCAGGATACTTCATCTAGGGCTTGGGTGCATAGCTCAGAGGTCGAGGATGTGCCTATTATGTACAAGGGCCAGACTTAATTCCCTGTACTAGGGGGAAAAAATTCTGCATGAAAAATTTTTCATTATATTCTGAGTTCTTGAAGTGGATTAGGAAAATTTGTTCAAACAAGTAGCCTGAATATTCTGTCCATCAACAAGCGAATACACTTTTTTTCTCAGCAGCACATGGATCCTTCTTCAAAATAGACCATATGTTATGCCACAAAGCAAGTCTTAGCAAATACAACAAAAATAGAAACACTACCTTTCATTCTATCTGACCATAATGGAATGAAATTAGAAATCAATGATAAAATTAAAAAAATAGAAGCTACTCCAATACCTGGAGACTACATAATATGCTATTGAATGATGCATGGATAACAGAAAACATCAGGGAGGAGATAAATTCTTAAAGTTAAATGAGAATTCCAATATAACATATCAAAATCTCTGGGATACTATGAAGGCAGTGCCAAGAGTAAAGTTCATTGCCATTAAGCTCATACATTAAAAGAAGAAGTTAACAAATAAATGAGCTGATATTACATCTCAAAGCCCTAGAAAAAGAACAAATCAACACCAAAAGTAGTATAAGATGGGAAATAATTAAAATCAGGGCTGAAACCATTGAAATTGGAACAAAGGAAGCAATTAAAAAATTGACAAAACAAAAAGATGGTTCTTTGAAAAAAGAACACCAACAAATTTCTAGAGGCACATGATGTACCCAAACTGAACCAGGAGTACATACACAATTTAAGCATATCAATTTCAATCACAGAAATAGAAGAAGGCATCAAAACCTACCAATCAAGAAAAGCCCAGGACCATTATGGATTCTCAGCCGAGTTCTACAAGACCTACAAAGAAGAATTAATAACAATACTCCTCAAATTATTCCATGAAATAGAAATGGAGATACCCCTTCCAAACTCATACTATGAGTCTGGTGTCATCCTGATACCAAAACCAGAGACACATCAAAGAAAGAAAGTTTCAGACCAATATCCCTGATGAACATAGATGCAAAAATTCTCAACAAAATTTTGGCAAATCGCATACAAAAACATATTTAAATATATGCACCATGATCAAGTGCGGTTCACCCCAGGGATGCAAGGTTAGTTCAACATAAAAAATCAATAAACGTAATTCATCACATTAATAGACTTAAAGAGAAGAATCATATGATTATATCAATTAATGCAGAGAAAACATTTGACAAATTACAGCACCCTAGATAAAGTAGGCTCTTTTGCTGTTCTTTCTCTTCTTTCACATTTTTCTGCTCTATGAACAGACCTAGAAGCTTTAGAGAGAGTTGTCTCCTCCTTTTTATGTTTATTTGACTTGAATCTCCACGAGAGATTTTGACCAACCTTTTAGCACACTGGATCTCTTTATATGGATAGCCTGATGCAGATTCATCTTTTTGGTGTTATTTTTCTTGAGTGATCTGGCAGTTGTTAACAAGCTGCTGGCCAATTGTACATTTTAAGTTAAAGCCAAAAATGTGTCTGGTTTTGTATTAACCTGAAGAGTTTCCTGTGCGTCTGGAAACTTGTTTGGAAACTTCAATGTAATTCTCAAACATGTACTTCCATTTTTGTACATAAATTTCTGTTTGTGTACCTTTGTCATTTGTGAGTTTCTCACTCAGATTAACAGTGTAATCTGTAAGTTATTGAGCATGTGTCATATCACATGTAGGGAGCCAATAGTTCAGAATTTTCTGGCCAGAATGAGTTTTAACAACTATGGATGATATCTTTAAAATTTTAAAGGAAAAATTATAAAATTTGATGTGTATAAGCTGAGAGGTTTTATTTTTTTACATTTTAATTTGGTTAGGTAATTAGTTTACTTGGATAATTATTTTCAGTTTTTGTTACTAATTCCTATTTAAAATGTAAGCTCAGTTAAAAAGTTAAAACAGACATTTAAAAATAAGATATTTATTACTTAAAATTTGAGCATTTGACAAAGGTTTACCTTCAGAATTTCTGAATTTTGACCATTTCGTGTTTTAAATTTTTGAAAAGTTAAAGCCATTGTTGTCTCTTGTTGCACACTCTACTGAAGTTTAGCAAAGTATCTATTCCTCACAATTTTGTCATTTTGACAAAAATGTGTGGGTGTCTGGGCTTCCTGTTTGTCTCATCATGGTTTCGTTGGCACAAGTTTTATAAACACTATTATTTCCTTCCTTTCTTCCCTGACTATCATTAGTAGTTATTAAGAATAGGAGGGCAACCTGTTATCAAAAAGGAAAGTAGGATGTACTTATGTACTAATGTTTATTCTCATTTATGTGCTGGATATTGTTTAAGGGATTACAGATAATGGAGAAAAAAACTGACCTCAGATCAACAACATTAGGCATTTCACATAGTATATTAGCAACCAGGGATGTCAAATAATGCTTTTTGGGGGGGTTTGTTATAGATTCCCTTTATCCATAGGAGTACACTTCAAGACTCCCAGTGGATGCCTAAAATTTTATGTAGTAGTGAACCTTTAAATTTAATGTTTTTTTTTCTTATCTTAACTAAGCACTTAGCATATAACTTTTGTAGTTTTAAGTGCAAGAACAAAACAACCTCAGCATATATATATATATATATATATATATATATATATATATATAAATATATATATATATATATATATATATATATATAAATATAAATATAAATATAAATATAAATATAAATAAAAGATGGGCACTTCAAAGCTTTTCTTTGCATATTGCTACTTTGGCATTTTGGGGACAATATTAAGTAAAATAAGAATTAATACCTGAATATATGCACTGTGATACTACTGCTGTTGATTTGATAATCATGATGACTACTGAGTAATGGGCATGGATAGTCTGGACAAATGTTTGATCCACTTCTGGTTAGAAAGAGCAAGAGAGTCGGGAGGGCACAGTTTCATCACATTCTTGTGAATGTTGTACTGTTCAAAACTTATGAATATTTCCTGTAATTTTCCATTTCACAATTTTGAACCATGGTGACTGGTAGCTAAAACCTCAGGAAGCCAAGCCACAGATGAGGGGATACTAGTATGCTTCAAAATAGCCATGTATCTATCATAAGCGATGATGAATACAGGTCAAGAATCTCTAATCTGAAAATTCACAATCTGAAATACTTCAAAATCTAAACTTTTTGAACATCAACCCAATGTAACAGTTGATAAATTACACACCATGAAACTTTTTTTTTTGCGCACGCTTAAATATTCTATAAAATTACCTTCATACTACATGTAAATGGTGTATATTAATAAATTTTGTTTTTAGATGTGTGTCTGATACCCAAGATATATCTCCTTCTGTATATGCAAATATTTCCAAATCTGAAAAACAATCTGAAATTTGAAAACAATTCTTGTCCCAAAGCACTGTGGATATAATCTAAACCTATGTTGTGTTTGGAAGAAAATTCTTAGTTTCTGTGTTTTAAAAAATGTCTTGTGGGGGGAGCTGGGATTATAGCTCAGTGGTAGAGTGCTTGCCTTGAACATGTGAGGCACTGGGTTTGATTCTCAGCACCACATAAAAACATAAATATAAAAAAAATAAAGTAAAGGTATTTTGTTTATCTTAAAAAAAAAAAAACTTAAAAAAATTGTCTGTGGTTTGTACTGGTGCACACTTTTAATCACAATGAATCAAGAGGCCAAGGCAGGAGGACCACAAATTCAAGGCTAGCTTAAGCAATCTAGTGAGACCCTGTCACAAAATAAAATTCAAAGGAGTGGGGACATAGTGATAAAGCCACGTGGTTTCAGTGCCCAGTACCAAAAAAAAAAAAGTAAAAATAAAGTCTTAATAGATATGTTATTGGCTGCAGAACTTTCTGCCTTCATTTACAAGTTGGTAATTGAACCTATTTTTTTGGTATATAAATCAATTTATTCATCTTTCCCTCTCTCTCTTCCATCCCTTCTCTCTACTCCCCCATCTTTCTCTCATTATTTTTGAGGATGACTTGAAAGTCAGAAACAATTTTATTTACAGAACATTTTATAGTTGTCTTCTTATATGCTTTATCCCTAGTGTTGTTTATTAAGTTGTACTCTGGAGTACCTATCAGGCGGCACAAAAGATAAACTCTGTTCATGAAGAGAGGAAAGAGTCTGCTACATTGAATCAACAGTGTGATTACTGATTATTTTAGCAAGCTTTATGTAATTTTTTTAGAAAAAATTATCCAAAGCCATAATTACTAATTTTACTTTAGTCTCATAATTTCAGGTTACATATCCTGAAAATAGTTTCCTTTGTTCTTTGTGTATCATTTCCTGAAGAAATGATAAAGTGGAAAATTGAATTCTCTTTTACCACAATTGCAGCATTGAAAACATGTTTTAAATTTAAAACCTTAACATCACATGGGAATATTTGAAACCATATGATGCACAGAGGGTGCAAAAGTGAAATTTATATGCATTGAATGTTTTGTGTTTGAAAATATGGTGTGATTCTTCATGATTTTTAGAAAGGTGTCTGGAATTTTTGCACTGAAGCAAAGTGGAAATGTAGTTGGGTTTCCTGCATAGTAAGATAGAAATGTCTATTACTTCTTCAAAAATCATGAAATAGTTCTGATTTTGCAACATTGGCATGTAGACTTGCCAAGAAATCTGACCATCAGCTAAATAGCTGTTTCTGGGAGATAAAGCCTTGAAGTCTCAGCTGAGCATGCCAGGAATAAGCTTCTATCTCAAGGCATTGGTCGGAGTCTATGTGATTTCTTTTTATTGAATTATAATTGGCTTGGGGAGAAGTGTGGGGGAGAAAGCACACTTACTTTCAGTACCCTGGTCCAGATTTACTCTATAACCAGGAAACTGCTACCAGGGAGCAACACATTAATATGCATTTCCCAGCTTGCTGGCTTTTTGACACCTGATGATGTGGCAGTACATTTTAGATGATAAGGAAAATCCCTGATCACAGCAGGAACATCTGTTTTTTTCTGGCAAGAGGGAAAGTCTTCCCCCATCCAGCACACAGCTGAATGGATGCTTGGGGCAGCCTCTTAAATGGAAGATTAAAATAATTTAAAACATAAAAATAAACAAGGAGAGTAATTCCTTATAGTTATTTTTCTTATAAAATCTTTAAAGTACAGGCTTTAGTGGAATAAATTATGTCTTGTCATTAGCAATTTTAATCATTAGTATTTTTCACATTGATATTACTGATAGAGTTTTTTTAAGTCTAAATATTGCTGTTTTTGCTTTGATGTTTACTACTGTACAGAAATGAGACATTAATTTATTCAAGTTATGAAATTGATTTAAAATACATTCTCCAATTTATTATAAGTATTGCTGTATCATGTTGTAAAATCTGAACAGGAATAATACAATTTGATGGCTTGGTCTTCTTTTAAGGTATGAAATAGAGGACTGACATTGGTTGATTTTACATTTTTGACATTTTTATAATCTGATTTATAAATGAGTTTGCATGTAGTCTTGCATAGATATAACTAACACTACCCATTTTTAAAATTTTCTCTGCAATAATTTCAAATTGAAAATAGTCTACTATATACATTTTAATGGCAAAATAGTAAACATCTATGTATATATTGTGATGAATTGCATTAAAAAGTCAGGCATGGTGGCACATGTCTGTAATCCCCTGGGCTTGGGAGGCTGAGGCAGGAGGATTCCTAGTTCAAAGCCATTCTCAGCAAAAGTGAGGTGCTGAGCAACTCAGGGAAACCTTGTCTCTAAATAAAATGCAAAATAGGGCTGGGGATGTGGCTCAGTGAATGAGTGCCCCTGAGTTCAGTCCCTGGTCACACATCTCCTCACCCCCGCCCCCCAAGAAAGAAATTGCATTAAATGATGTTTGTTTATCCATTCCCATCATAAATACAGAATAATAGCTTTTCAGGTCTACATTTTTTGTTTGCACTTGACTCAAACTTTAAGCGAGACTGTGTGGGAGAACATGGCTAAAATGCTAGTAGGACCTGAATGATGCTATCAACAATATAATATATATGTTGCTTAGTTGCTAAAAATATAGATTCAAAAATTTTTACTTAATTGATAATGATTTATTATCATCCAATTCCCTATCAACTTTTCACCTAACATTTAACAATAATTGAATTAATTATTCCATTAGGAATTAAAAACAGTTGATTTTTCTAATTCTATTATTTATTCTACTATAATTTGCTGAATTTTTAGTACACATGAATTAATATATGGATTCATTAATGACTTCCCCATTATAAAAATTATAAAAACTTTTATTATGAGGAGTTAATGTCAGCTTTACTTTTCTCATCCATTAACTCTTCAAAGTTGATATATAATTATAAAATAAATAATTTTTCAAGTGTAGTGAAAAAAGACAGGTCCTGGCTGGGGTTGTGGCTCATGGTAGAGCACTTGCCTAGCATGTGTGAGACCCTGGGTTCTTTTCTCGGTACCACATATAAATAAGTAAAATAAAGATCCATCAACAACTGAAAAAAAAAAAACCAACAACCTCAAAAAATAGGTCCTTTAATTTTTAGCCATAATCTTCATACCTTGATTATTCTATGGTACCCTGCTGTATGAACTACATGGCATAATGGACTTAAATGGAGAAATAACACTATTTTCATATGCAATTAGGAATAATCACATTTTCCAAAGACATGGTATACTGTAGGTGTGACATTAAATTGAAATATGCATACATCAATGGTACACATTTTTTAGTATAAATCTCAAAATACAATCATTACATTTCAGTGGAAGTACTTTTCATCCATGTTTATATTGATACCTCTTTAAAGTGCTCCTTTAATAATTTTTGAAATAATTTATGAGAGTGTTCTTTTAAAATTCCAATTTTCTGAAAACATGTAAAATAGGAAACCTTAAAAATATTAAAGAAGCTGTCTCATTGGTGTAGGCCACTGTGTTAAATGCTTGGGTTTAAAGGTGAATGATGACCTCTGTCCAGCCTTCACTGTAATAGTGGAAATAGCAATTTTTAAAATTAGCTAAATTATAAGTTAGAACTATAATTAAAGTAAAATTAGAATATAAAGGTAACAAAAAGCATGACATGATTAGTTCTGTTGAGAATCGGGGAATGCTCTGTAGTGAAAGTAGCATTTGAACCTAGGGTTTGAAGAATGTGAACTATTTGGGTAGAAGAAATGCTGTTGGACGTCTTGGCTCATAAACAGGGTGAGTGAAGGTGAAGAGGAGAGTGTGGCAGTGTAAGCACAGTCACCTGAAAGTTCCTCTGTCTCTATACAGTGTTTGCCACAAAGGCCACGTGTTCCAACATATATTTGAGAAAAATTCTCAGCCAGGAAGCAGCCTAGAACATTATTTTTTAGGGCTAGAGACCATATCCTGTCGGAAGGCCACTGTTGTCATTTCACATGAATGATACATTGATCCTGAATGAAGTGCAGTTATGGTCAAGAAATAAAATCTAAAAAAAGAATATTGAAACCACAAGATTTATGAACTATGGTGATTATAAAGGAAGGAGTTGAGTTTGATTCCGAATATGTTTGGGAAGGGTGCATGAGTTGACCTAGGAGGTGAGTTTCATTTTGGATCTGTTGTGTTTGACGTTTCTTTGAGGCTTCCAATTGTAAATTTATACTGAGAATTTAGGAAAATATTTAGTATTTGTGACCAGTGCCATGTTATCAGGATAGATGGTTTTGAAATTAAGCATTTTTTTTGAGCTTGTCCAGGGAGACAGTAGTGATCAGTCCATAGAAAGAGAACTTGAGGACCCGTTTTAGGAATAAGAACAGGGATGGGGACTCAGAAGGAGCAAAGGAGTACCAGCTGCAGACAGAATTACAAAAGGGGAAAAAATTGAGAATGGTAGTAGAACCAGATCTATTATTTTAAAGATGTATGTATTCTCCCTTTTCAAGTGATATTTTATCACTATGCAAACATCCAATTCCCTATCAACTTTTCACCTAACATTTAACAATAATTAATTGAATTAATTATTCCATTAGGAATTAAAAACAGTTGATTTTTCTAATTCTGTTATTTATTCTACTCCATTACTTGGCACATTTCTGAAAAGAAAAAACTTTCCCTTGTCACCTGGCACTGTTGGTTTCTCTGAAACCTTTCCTACTGAAAAGACAGGATAGGTTTTTCAGACCTTCTGTTAATGATTTTATTTCTAAGCAAGGAGTTGGTGTTATAATCATCTTAAATGGGAAATGAATAAAAGAAGATTCCTAGTGAATGGAAACTCTAATATCCCTTACATAAAAATTGCATTTCACCCTATTTCTAATTGTTCTTCTCTTTGTGGACATTTAAGTTTCTATCACTGATTATCTATCCTTTGTGGCTTATTTGAAGTTCTTGTCAGTGTATTTATGGAATATGCTGCAAAATAATTTTTCCTTTGCTTCATTCTGAAGCACGCATTTTCAGGAAAGGCTCTTAGTATTTTGACATGTGGTGAGTCTCAGTTTCTTTGTTTGCTCCATTCCTTTCCTTAGACTTGGGCATGTTTGCTCCTTATCATTTCCATGCCTGTAAGCAAGGTCAGCTCTAATCCCTGAGTGTGGACCAGCATCCTTAATCTTATCAGCATTTTCTTGTGCTTGTGTTTATGTCCCATTACAGTCCCATTACAAGCTGCACTGACCAGAAATGTAATGACTTTTACTAGTAAACTTTTTTATAGATTTTTTTTCTAATAAAACCTACTTGCTGCAAATGTTGGACTATCACAATCTAAAAATGATTTTAGCTTTTTCAGTTTAATTCTTCAAAAAAAAATCCAAAAGTTTCACATCAAAGTTTATATTGGTAAATGTATATTTTTTGTTTCTTTATTTTCAAGTGTTATAGTATTGACATAGGTCCAAGACTACTCATTTGTACTTGTTTTATTCTCTGGTAGAACTCATAAAGAGAAAAGAGTAACCTGGTCTACAGCTAAGAGTTATACAATGCAATCATATTATTGCACTTAAAAAAATTGATAATATGTGGTGCTTATATAGTTTAAGGAATGAGGAATAAGAATCAATTGCATATATAATATTTATAGCCAGACTGCTCTTAGCAAAATTAAGAAGAATATTATATATCTCTTACTTTGACTAGATGGGCTAAGCAAAAGGTAACATTTTAAATTTGTTCTTATAGAAGATAATTTAGATTTAGTTATTGAACTCAAAATTCAATTTCTCTACTTCTTCTTAGATTTGTCATTTCTTTTCTGAACATTAAAATTAAGTTTTAAAGCTCAAAAGTCAAAATAAGTTCTTATAATTTACTCTTTGAGTCATCCAGTAGCACTTGATTATTCTGAGGAATATTAAAAACTTAGTTAATAAATATTTATTTATGTTAAGGTATAGCTTATCATAACCATGTCAGAGTGAGTGATTATGTGTCTGTTAAAATGTCAGGTTTGTGATAGCTTTCACCTTATCTTGATATTTTAGTTAATCCTGACAGTTTCTGAAATAGATAACACAATAGCCCTGAGAATCTAAAATCTCTTACCCAAAGTTACAAAACTACAAGGATCCCCAAAGTAGCAAATCTATTAGCCTTCCTTATTGTCAACATTTTGGGTAAATTGTAGAAGACACCCCACGATATAATTATGATGTTAGAAAGAAGAGTAAAAAGAGAAGATGGCACTATTAACAAATAATCAATGTCTCGCTTACAGATTTTTTTCCTTTTTAACTTTTTAAATATACTTGCTCAGCCTGGGGAAATTGAGTAAGGTGGGAGTATGAAGTATACAAGTGTTTTGTGTGGTGTGTGTGTGTGTGTGTGTGTGTGTGTGTGTGTGTGTGAGAGAGAGAGAGAGAGAGAGAGAGAAAGAAAAAGAGAGAGAGAGAGAGAGAGATTAGACTTCCCTGACCTAAGCACATTACATCATTTTTGAGGTCTAATGTGGGTGTAATGTTCTCAGTCAGCTACTTTGTATAGACTTGGAACAATATTTTAAATATGTGGAATCATTCTCCTACTACTTCTGGTCTGGTGTTTCACAAGATGCCTTTTTGTTTTTCATTTTGAATAGAAAGATGAAAACTACAGAAGCCTCCCACGGGATACTAGTAACTGGTCTAATCAATTCCAGAGAGACAATGCTCGCTCATCTCTCAGTGCCAGTCACCCAATGGTGGACAAGTGGTTGGAGAAGCAAGAACAGGTAACATAAAAGCCTCCTTGTACATGCATCCTTGGTGCAACATCCTATCTCATACATACTTAAAACAAAGTTTCAAGTAGTAGGTTCTATGTCTGAGTCCATCTAAAACTAAATGCAGAATATTCTTGTGCTACTCAAAGATTTCTTCTGAGTAGCTGTGAATATTTGCAGGAGATTTTCTAAAGTACTGCAGCTGGTAATGTTGCAGCAGCCCAGATATTTGGCTTTGAATAATGCAGTTAGTGAGGACAATTTCAAGGCTCTTCTCTTTTTCATTAGACAGAAAGTCAAGGAATCTGAAAGGCAAATTAAAACTTTTCATTATTCCTGACTTCACTTTATGAGAGGAATATATGCCATGGTGTTGTTTTAGAATCTGGTTATCGAGTTTATTTTTGTCAGGCAGGTTTAGGCACTTATACCTTTGGTTTAGTCAGCGTTTTTTTTTTTTTTTTTTTTTTTTTTTTTTTTTTTTTTTTTTTTTTTTCCTGCTGTGACTAAAAGGACCCAACCAGAACAACTGTAAAGGAGCAAAAGTTTATTTGAGAGCTCATGATTTCAGAGGTCTTAATCCATAGATAGCAGACTCTATTCTTCATGGTTCAAGCTGAAGCTGAACATCATGGCAGAAGAGTGTGGCAAAGGGTATCAGCTCACATGATGGTTAGGAAGCAGAGTATCCACTTGCCAGATATAAATATATACCCCCTCCAGCCACACCCCGCCTGCCTTTACTTCCCACTCAGTTAATCTCATCAAGGGATTAATACCCTGATTGGGTTAAGACTCTCACAATGCAGTCACTTCTCTGAACTTTCTTGCATTGTCTCACAAGTGAGCTTTTGGGGAACATGTCATATCCAAGCCAACACACCCTTCATAAATGTCAATGACTTATTTTAAGTATTCAGATATTTAGAGTTTGGCTAGTTTACTTTGTGAAACAACCACCTAATGATTCATTAAGTCTGAATTGTTTACCATTTGCTAAAAAAAAAAAAAGGGCTACAAATTCTGCTTGGTGGTAAAGTGCATGTTTACCACATGCAAGGTCCTGGGTTTCATCCCCAGCACCAAAGGTTGGGGGAGAAATAGCTGGACCAAGACAGTGTTATATCACTATTTTAGAAGTGCTGCTTCCTAGAAAGACTAAGAATTTACCTGGTAAGCTAATTCTTCCAATTAATTGTTTTTAATGTCTTGGATTCTTATTGAGTCATAATATTTTTCTTCCTTTCCCCTTTCTCTTGCCCTTTTCTTTTGTCTTCCCGCCCCCTCCTTTCCTCTCTCCTTCATAGTGGGGAATCCCAGTGTTTTCCTTGTCATTGTAATCGTTTTTTAAAAAAATCTCTGCCAGCCATTATTGAGGCATAATTGACAAAACTGTATATATTTAAGGTGTACAAAGTGATGTTTTGATATATGCATACAATGTGAAGTCATTACCACAATCAAGATGATTAATAAATCTGTTACCTCACATGGATAGCGTTGTGTATGTGTGAAATGAGAACATTTCATTTAATGTATTCTTTTAAAGAATTTCAACTCTGTAATGCCTTATTATTTACTGTACTCACCATGCTTTATATTGGTCTTATTACTACAAGTTTGTACCCTTTGACCAGTATTTCACATTTTCCTCCATGCCCAGCTCCTGGTAATATGAGTTCTGTTTCACTTTTAAATATCAGTTAGACTATGTGGTATTTGTCTTTCTGTGTATAGCTTATTTCACTGAGTATAATGTTCTCTATGTTCATCCTTGTCACAAATTACAGGATTTCTTCTTTATTAAGGTTGAATAATATTCCTGTGTGTACCTCTGATTTTCTTTATCCATTTTTCTGCTGATGAATCCTTAAATTGTTTCTATATCCTGGCTATTATGAATAATTCTTTTATGAAATGGAAGGACAAATATGCTTTTAATGAGGTAATTTTATTTATTTTAGAACATATCCATAAAGTGGAATTGCTGGATTAGATTGTGGTTCAGCTTTTACCTTTGAGCATCCATGCTGTTTGCCCCAGTGTCTGTACTAATTTACATTCCTAACAGCAGAGTGCAAGGGTTGCCTTTTCTTCATATCTTGATTAACACTTTGTATCTTTTGACTGTTTGATAACAGTAGTCCTAACCAGGTAGGAGGTGACAACTCATGGTTTTGATTGACAATTCCATGATATTCAGTGATGTTGAACATGTTTTAATAGTTTTTACACTAAATACAAACATTTGTGGTTTCTTGATTAATTAGTTATTTTCTTTAAAAAAGTTCATATGGGTGTAAAACTGTGTGAGCACTCAGTGGGAGAATGTTTTATTGTTTAAATATTTCAATAATTTTATATAATTAATAATTGTGTTGCCTAAATATTAGAATAGCAGTTTTCGGTTTAGATTAATGACATCAGTTGAAAGAAATCCTAAGCATTTTACATATTTTATCTCAGTTTGTGTTTCATATCGTACAAACCACCTAAAATAATTTTGTGGGATATTCAAATATGAACCAGCAAAAAAGGATAATTTTCCTTGTACACCACTTTTTGGTATTGCAAAGGTACTCATTTCTATCATATAGTAAGTATTAGCATATCAATATTGAGATGGAAATAATTTTAAACAATTTTTTTTTTTAAAAAATGGAGATTCTTCTTAGGAAACACTGATTTCTCAAAATTTCAGATTTTTAAATGAATTGTTATTACAGTATTACTTTAAAATAAATGTTTTTAAGATTTGGATAGTTGAATTTGCTAGTTCCTGATACTGTTATTTGTTCAACAGTAAGTCTGGAGGGAGGGAAAGCCCTCCTAAGACTATATTTAAAACTCAGCAACCTCCAGGAAGGTCTGAATTCTCCTTCCAGGGTGCCCCTCCCCAGTCCACCTTGACTGTCTTTTATTACTAGAGCCCTAACTATCACATCTTTTAAAAAGGATGGGGAACAAGGCCTTTGTCCTCTTTGTGGCTCTTTTTGAATGCAAGAAAGCCTTTCCCACAGCCTCGCAACAGATGCCCCTTAGTGTTTTGTTAGCCAAAATTGCATTACTTCTCTACCCACTTCTAAATCAAAAGGAGTAAAATACCAGTGTTGATTTAGACTATTGGAGCTTAACCCCCTGGAGTTAAGGGAAGGGGCTTTGTCTTCACTGAATATTATCAAGGGGCTGTTAAATCAAGAAGGGAGGGCAGTATAGGCACACCGAATGACAACCTGCATTAGCTAAATATGCTAAATATGACATTTTAATTGAAATATTTGGATACAAAGATTGACAGCTCAGGGTTTTCTAAAAATGATACTATATTTAATTATATTATAAGGATATAACTAATTTTTTTGAGAGAAAATTTTTAAAATATTTATTTTTTAGTTTTCGGTGGACATAACATCTTTATTTTTATTTTTTTTGTGATGCTGAGGATCGAACCCAGGGCCCCCGCGCATGCTAGGCAAGCGTGCTACCGCTTGAGCCACATCCCCAGCCCCATAAGGATATAACTTCTATCTACTGTTACAATTGTAGATTTGTTGTAAGGAAGTGGTACAGTTTCTTTTTGTAATTATAGTATAAAATGGTTTTTTTGGAGCATAAAAGATTGTTTTGAGAAAACGCCCCCCTAAGACTTAGTCTTGATTTGTTTCTGTTGACATTATTTGATATATTTGTTTCACAATAGGCAGGTTTTGGAAAAATAGGTACTCCTCATTCTATGTAGATGACATCAGCTAGTTGATTCCTAGGCCTAAACCATCTCCTTTGACTTAAGTTTAGAAAAAGATGATGCATTCATTAAATACGGTATGAATGAGACTGTATACCTAGAAAAGTAGAAGCAGTTGGTGATTTTAGCAGAATTAGAGTGAAATTTATTTACAGGACAAGAATCCCCCCCCCCCCACACACACACACAGAGACACACAGACACACACAAAATAAAACAAAGCTCAGAGTAAATTTCTTTGTCAGAAGTAAGCACTATTGTTTGGACAGAAGAAGAGTTATTGGTTCCACTTTATATACTGTCAGTGCAATTTGCTTATTTTGTTAACTATTCCCTATGAGTCATCTGACTTTAATGGCCCCATGTCTATTTTGAGGCTTTTTTTCCTCCATAGTTCTTGCCATCCCAAGTAAAAAAGTTTGCATCCCACAGAAGAAATAATGTTTTGTATTCTTAAAAATTTTAAAAAAAGAATAATGATCAACCCTCAGACTTTACAATTTGGGATTGCCAGGGCAGAACCGATGGCTGCCCTCCTTTCGTTATGCCTCTACACTGGAGAAGTCAAGAGAGTTCTAGATTTTGTATGTCTTCAGTGCTTTTGTTTTTGCTCTATTTCCTACCAGAGTGCTTGTCTCTCATTATCTCTGTTGTTGAAGTCAGTTGTTATCACATCAGCTTTGCCAATGGGAATAAACAGCTGAGAGAAAAGGACAATGTGTGCTTTGGAATGCTGAGCCAAAGGCACTTCCAGAAACCCAGAGTGTCTTGTTTTGGGCATGGACCTGATCCTACATAAGGGGATATTGAAGCTTCTTTCCTTCTGTCAGGATATTGGTAGTTTCACTTCTATAACAAAAAGGAGATGGTGTGTCTTAGTAGAACTCTGTATTGGGAAGCACTTGGGGTCAAGATGGCATGGTTTCCAGAAACAGTACTGCTTTTCAGAGACAAACTCACCTTGCTCAGAATCATCTGTAGCTCAGTCCTACATCAGATTCATCTCAAGAGGCAGAGGGCTGTTTATCTTTCAAAGGACATCCTTTTGGTTTGTCAATCTGTGACTTCCGTTCTCTGAAAGATCTCAGAGGAAACACTGAGGATCTGAAAAACTAAATGGATTGTAGAAAAAGTTTTTCATGTTTCTGAAATTTTGATTCTGAGACTCAGAGGAAACAAAGAAAAAAGGCTATAGAACTCTTAGTTTTGATGTGGTAGTAGGTTTTAAGAAGTTTGAATTCTTTTAACCATTACCATTTCCCTGACTCTGCATGGACTGTAATTTAATATTGGCAGATATGGATCATAAGCTGACTTTGTTTTGTATCCTCACACTTTATTGAAACTAATAAATTCTACAAAAGAGGAGGCAGGAACTTTATAATACATGATTGGAAGTATTTAGGACCTGAAAATGAATGATCTTAAGGAAAATATAGGCTAATTGGGAGCCTGCCATTTCACTACTTTCTCTTGGTGAACAGTCCTGAACCCAATTAGCAGAAATAGCAAGGAAGTATAAGGGATCCTCTAACTGCCACTTAAGCTTAGTGAGAAGAATGACTGCCCTGACCTTTAGTGAAAAATATGTTCTAGGGTTCTTTCCATCAAGAAAAACCTCATCTAACTGGCAGATTATTCAGAAGGTGGAAAAATATCTTGAATATTTGATGAGGACACTGTTCCACTGGAAACTTAGATGTTCAATACTTTCACATTTGTCCCCTTGCCAGCCAAATAGAAATTCCACCATCCAGGGTTGTATCTTAAGGTCTCAAAGCCAGGAGTTGAGAGCAATGACAAGAGGGTGCAGGGATTGCAACCCAGGAACTGTGCATGCTAAGCATGCTCTACCACTGAGCTATAGGCCCAGTCCCCACAATGCCTTTGTTTTTCCTTGTTATTTTATATACCTTTGTTACTTGTTCAAGTTATGACACATTGACTTTATATTTTTCATGCAGAGTATTTACATGTCTGACCTTTAATCATATGGTTCTTTTGAAATGATAATGACTCAGATGGGAATAGTGTCTGTTTTTATGTTAGCCTGAACTTGTAGAGTCCTAGATATTACAAAAAGAATACAACCAATTTTTTTAAGAGAGAGAGAGAGAGGGAGAGAGAGACAATTTTTTAATATTTATTTTTTAGTTTTTGGTGGACACAACATCTTTATTTTATTTTTATATGGTGCTTAGGATTGAACCCAGCGCCCCACGCATGCTAGGTGAGCACGCTACTGCTTGAGCCACATCCCCAGCCCACAACCACATCTTAAATATAAGATATTTGTATATGGAGAAGAATGCTAGAGAATACTTATCTTTTTTATTGTCAGAATAACCTACTTACAGATGTTTATTCTGATACTTCTTAAACCTTCAAAAATATTTTGATGTTGTCATTAATATTGACATGATACATAATGATTATATTCCTATATCATGCTACTCTAAATTTGTTTTATTTTTGCTTTTTATTATATTTTTATTTACACCAAATTTTTAAATATTTAGGGCAAAAGTAAATTTAAAACATAGTGAAAAAGCATTTTTTAGTGTATTCAGTTTTTATGGAAGCATTTAAAAAATGTATTTCCTTCCATGCCCAGTCAATAAGTAATTGTGGCCCTTGGTTTTACCTATTTTCACTTTGTCTTATGAACTTGTGAGTGTTGGTGACAGACAGACTGTGGCTCCTGTTTTCATGTGATTCATCACACTTGAATTTTTTTTCCCTATATAGGAACATCCTGTTTCTTTCCCTAGTACTTACTAGAGTTTCTGGAATAAGGGGGTGGGGTGGGAAATCTCCCTTTCCTCAGATCTAGAACTATGTAGATGATATAAAGAAGTTGATTTCTGTATTATAAAGTGATCATACTTTATTAATTATAGAACCAGGAGATGGCTTATTTAGAAATCTGATTACAATAGCTGCAGACTGGCCAGTAAAATAACTCAGTGGTCATAGCATTAAACAGAGAGCAATCAAAATGCAGATGTAGAAACAGAACTTCATAGTGTCTACTGTCATTTGTGGGAAACAAGGTCAGGTTCTGGTTATGCCAAAGGGTAATCGAAATGTGTTTTATTGTAGTTCATTTTATGATTATTCTTTAATCCATGGGCACTGAGTAAGCAATGACTCTTCTGATTATTTGGTTTAAAATAACCTAAGCCCTCTCATCCTAAATTCATACAGTTGTATATTTATAGGAAGGAGATTTCTTAATATTATTTGAAAACCTTTGCAAAATTTGTTTAGAAGCAAACATAATTGTGTTTTTCTCTAGAAACACCAAAATGTAGAAACTAAAAATCTCCAAGATTGTATTAAAATTAAGCTTAATTTTAATGATTAAAGCTAGAGGTTTTATAACAGAAAGTTGTTCTCACAATAACACCAAAAATAAAACCAAAACCATCCTTTTGAAATAATTGTCTTCTTACCTGGATATATTAATGCAAAAGCAGATTATTTTATTGTGCTTCCATGATAGGGTGACTACTGTTACAATATATGTAAAGACTAAAGGATGTAGCATGTATTTTCCATGAGCCTTACATATATCCTACTTTTATTATCAAGTATTGTGGACTCCACAGTATCAATGGAGAACAGGTCTGGAGTGTAGGGTCCCCTGTTGATAATCTTTTTAGAAATGATCCCTTGACTTCCTAGGGAAGTCTTGCAGGTTACAGAGAGGGTCACTTTAGTTGGCATTTTCTCCTGAGAAAGACAAGAAACATTCTGCCCTTACACATATTTACAGACAAAAAGACACTGGAGTCTGGGAAGCATGTGTCAGTATTAGAAACTTGCCCCTCCGATGAGTGGGTCTTGCTTTCTGGCCCTCACATCAATGGCTGTATGGCTGTATCCAAGGAAAATAAACTCCCCAACCTTCATTTTCATTGTGTACAAAATGGAAAAAATAAATTTGGCAGATATGGATTTATTACAGGTTGAAATGCAGACCAAGTTTCTGTAGAGACTTCTAAGAAGCTGTTTTTCTTCCTGTCTTTCATTTTAGGTAAAAATCTGTTTAATGGTTTTACCTTAGCAACTCTGTTTTGTGTTGAGTAATTGTGTGTGTGTGTGTGTGTGTGTGTGTGTGTGTGTGTGTGTCTGCGCGCATGTTTTGCTGGGGATTGAACTCCTTACAGCCTCACACATGCTAGACAAGAGCTCTACCACTGAGTTCCATCCCCATCCCTGACTGATTTGATTTTCTTAAATGTTATTTTCTCCTTGCATATTGGAAGGACCATTTGGTATGCTGTGCTGGTTCATTTTCATCCCTGGCGTATTTCTAATGCCCTCATCATCCTTTCAGAATTGGATTCTTGATTCTGTGGCATCTTATCAGAATTAGAATAAAATTTAATCTTTTTAAATCATCTCTGGTTCATTTCTGAAGAACATAATCTGACACCAAAATGACATTAGTGTTAATCTCTGTGTCTGCATCCATTTTAAAATATTTCCTTTTGTTTTTGGCAACCATGTGTAGTTTTAATAGGATTAAATGTAAGGATACTATTTAAGAATTCTAAGTGTCTTATGAAGGCTTCCACTTGGCCACTGGTTATGCATATGGATTCCTTTGCGATATAAGTGAGGAGAGGAGTTAGGAGGTCCAGTGTCACTCATTTTCTTTTGGAACGGATTATGCAGTTGAAGGGTTGCATATCTATTTTTTCCTTTCCCTTGATTGCTGACCATATTTATTGCTTTGTTGGCCTATGGTCCTAGAAGCCTGCAAGCAGCAATGAAGTGAGGCAGAAATTCTACTGAGTGAAAAAAAATCTTGGGTGGTGTGTGGATTAACCTTCATGGGGAATCTGTTAGTAGCTGATGATTCCCTTGCCTGTGAGTACTGCTGCTAGAATCAGACATTTGAGAGCCTGTTCTATGGATTAAGATGCATTTTCATTTTTAGCTCTGACCTTCAGGTGCCTTTTCATATTTTCACTGCTGGCAGTCTTAAAGATTTTTGTTGTGAGTTGTGTGAATAAATATGATGGTAGAAAGAATACTTGCTTTATATTATATTCCCACCCATCTGTATGTCATTTGCTTTTGAAATTTTGGGTTTTATTTCTATATTTCATGAACAGTAGAACTGCTGTTCTTTAAAAAATGCTGGTAAAGAACTTGCATTAACATTTTTAGCCTACAATATGTTGTTTTCACTACCTATTTCCTACAGCCTGCTTGTAGAAATTGAATCATTCATAAGCCATTTTTAATTTGCAGATTTTATGATCGAGGTATATATACTTTTCTTCAGTGCTACACAGACTTTTCCCACCTACCTTGAACATGGACATGAAGTGGTCCTAAAATGTTCCTATTTTAAGGGATAAAACATTTTGTTCATTGGTTTTATGTCTTTATCTCCACTGTAGTCTATGTGAGTGTGCCCTGTAATATTTTTCACTGGTTCTGTATATCAACAAGTCTTTTTGTTTTTTCTTCTGTTTTTCATGTTTTTCTCAAATGTTATGGCTGAGAATGTAGATCACTTTTCCTTTTTTTTTTTTTGTTCCCTTGCCCCTATGTTAGGGATGGGACCAAAGGCTGTGCATATTAGTTAAACTCTCTACAACTGAGCTACACACCCAGCCCTAGATGAGTTTTTTGAAATACCTGAACAAATTATAAAGAGGTTAAAGTACTGGGAATAAATGTTGTTTCTACAACACACACATGCTGGTATTGGGGAAAAATTAGAATGGGCCTTTGGGTTTCATTTCACAAGTGAATATTGGTTCTACTCCTTTACAGTACGTGTTACTTTTGAAATCTTTATTTTTTATTTATTTATTTTTATTTTTAGTACATCAAACTATACAAGATTGTGAGCATGAGCATTTTTTTCTCTTTTTCTTCAAGAAGTATAATTTCCATATTGTGAGATGGGATTGCATTTTTGATATTTATTGGAATTAAGTTAAACTCTTGGAGAAGCATTGGTAATCCCTTGAATTGTTAAAAATCATTCATTACCTAGGCCTCTATGACTTAGCTTCCTATTCCACTGAGAAGATAGAATCAGAGGGTATAAACATCCCTGTATTCCCACCATCAAGTCCACCTCTTGGTGCTCGGACTGTACTTCATCATTCCAGGAGGAGGCTTCCTTCACCTCTCACATGCCAGTGTCCTCACTTCTGTGCTGTCTCCCATCCTTCTCAGACTTTGGACTCTGTTCTTATATTAAACTCATAGACCACTACCTAGTCATGAGTATCTTTGTCTCTCTCTGCTAGATCTTTCCAATCAGCAAAATATGTATTCATCTAACTCCGCCCCTTTACCTCTCCTAGCCTTTCTCCTACTGTTGCCTCAGCCTGGCTTGCTGTCCTTATAATTCTCAGATTTGGTTCCTTCTTATCTTTCATATAAACGATCACATGAAAGAACCTTCCTTAATCCTCACATTTGAAAGAGGATGACATCCCTGCTGCCTTCCATTATTGTGTCTATCCTTTTCTTTATAACATTTATGAATTCCAATGTGTCTTTGTTTCTATTCATTTGTTGCTCTAAAATAGTGTTTGTTGTTTGATGTTTGTAAATACTAAGCCCTTCTTTTCTATTCTCCTCCTCCCCTTTCTTCCTTTCTTTCATAAATGTTTGAATAAATTGAAAAGAAAAAGTCCCTATAATGATTCCACTTTTTCTTTCTTTCCTTTTTTAAATTATTACTATTATTATTTTTTTTTGTTGTTTGTTTATTTGCAGTTCTAGAGACTGAACATAGGTCCTCATATATGCTAGGCAAGTTTTCTACCACTGACGTATACCCCTAGACCTCCTTTTATTTTGAGATACAATCTCTTTAAGTTACCCTGGCTGACCTTAAACGTGGGATTGCGGGTGTGTACTGCCTGGCTGACATCACTTTTTCTGATACTGTGTATTATTGGTTGATTCTTTATGGAGTTAGCTAAATTGACTATTTCAAAATACTGTACGATAGTGTGACTTTCATTAATTATGAGCTAAAGAGTTCAGATTATAGGTAAATGAACAAAAATTTGCTAAATGTTGAGACTTGGACATTGGCAGATCTGTTAATGCAGTAGTATTATTGCATTGTTGGTACTTGATCACAAAATTGCTGTTTCTCAGCATCTATATATGATGAAAAATAAGACTGAGAAATTATTACAGATTAAAGGACCAACAAATGATGGGTAAATGTAAGTTCTTTCAAGGGAAAGCAATGTTCCTACTTTGAAAAACTAGATGGCATTGGCAGGGGAGGTTGCTTAGTGGTAAAACATTTGCCAGTCTGTTTGTGCCCTAGATTGATTCCCAGCACTGCCATAAAAAAACAATGCTTGATGTGATAGAGAGCACAGCCTTTCATATCCATAAGGATGATCACTTGTGAATTCTCTTTGAGAATATCTTACAAAAGTGAGCATGGATTAAGTGTTAAAACTTGACTGAGCACAATCAGTTTTCTCCCTGCCTCACAATGAGGTCTGCTGCATTATAGTTGATCACAATGGCTCTGGGAAACCTGTCTCTAAGGGCTTTCCAGAGCAGGTGATGGGAGTAGTGGGCAAGAGTTGCTCCTACTTAAATTAGGTTTTTATGGGACACAAGAAAGAATAAAAGGCTAAAACATATTATTATAAACCCAAGATTGTTGTCAGTTTTATAAGCTGTAAAACATTTAATTAAATATTTAAATGTTTAATTATCAGAAAATAAAGTTTCTATGTAACTAGAAAAAATATTTGAGCAAACTGTTTGATTATGATAAATAATATAAAAACAATTGAATTGAATGTAATATAGTTAATAGTCTCCTGAAAATGCCATATCATTTTACTGTGAGTTTTTTTTTTTCAGAATATGGAAGCCTTTTCATATAATAGGATGGAAATGAATTATACTATCAGTTTAGGACTCCAAAATGGCAAAAATTTCCTTTTAGATATGATTTTTTTTTCTCTTTTTATGGAAACAACAGATTACTGGCCCTTGAATGTTCAATTTATAAAATATAAATATAAATTCTAATATACCTTTAATGTTGTATATAGTGTATATGTTTTTTTAGTTTGTTTTTTCTTATCTAATTCCTTGAGTATAGCTTCTTTTTATGTATGATTTTTTTTTACCTATGATATTTTGATATGGAAATTATGTTGAGTTTTATAAATTGCTTTCAGAGAGAAACTATTCATTATTTATTATGGTATTGTACAAAAAGTTTCTTAGTTAATGGAATTGATTCTGTTATGAAGATGATCTCATACAGGCTATAAAGAGTGTTTATTTATTTATCTATTTATTTATTTATTCATTTATTTTACTGTGGATTGAACCCACTGAGCCCCATCTACAGCCTTGTTTTTTATACTGTGTGACAGAGTTTCACTAAGTTGCATAGGGCCTTGCTCATTTGCTGAGGCTGGCCTTGAACTTGTGATCTTCCTGCCTCAGCCTCCCAAGTTGCTGGGATTATAGGCATGCACCACCAACAGCATTTTATTTTTTAAGTGGTGACATGTATGTATTTGTTCATTATTGTTCTGAGTGGTAATTAGGCACCTATGGGATATGAGTAATTAGAATCAGAGGTCTTCCCTGTGACAATGGAATATTGAGTTACATTGAACTGTATGGTGATTAATTCATCACATTATTTCTTATTTTTAAGATTGTGTTTGATTTTTGCATAGGAAATAAATACACAGTTCCCAAAGCAAACATTATACATATATATACAAAATAATAGTTTCTCTCCCACAGCTCTTTCAGCCACTCTTTTTCCCATATGTGAATCCTTTCAAAATGGTACCATAATTTTTAGAAGAAATACAAAATATATTCTCTTTTTACATTCTGTTATAGATAACATTTATAATTTTCTGTGCTGTTGCTATTATTTGTTTAATATAGCTTGGTAATATTTTGTAATGAACACATAAAAAGTGTCCATTTTTGAAACAGTTTTATAATTTTCCTTTGTGTAGATAGGCTGTTATCTACAGATGGAGATTTAGGTTGTTTACTGTCATTTGCTGTTTCAAAGAATACTGCAATAGATAATCCTTCTTTGTATCCTTTTGTATTATATCTGAGATAAATGTGTAAAAATGTACTTGTACAAAGAATGCATTGTATAAGAATGTATACATTTATAACTGATAGATGTTTCCAGACTGACCTCATAGCTACTGGACCAAGTTACATTCCGTAGTAATGCCCAAGAGATCCCATCCTCTCTATCAAATCACCTTACCACAAGATTATCTGTGCAGTATTGATCAGTATCACTCAACTGACCAAATCAGATAGGCTTCTAAAGTATTTCCCTAATATAGGAGGCTATTGACAACTTATAGGCTGTAAATGGGCTTTCTCTATTGTTTTAGTCAGTCTTTTTTTTTTTTTTTTTCCTGCTGTGACTAAAAGACCTGACAAGAACAATTTTAGAAGGAAAAGTTTATTTGGGGACTCACAGTTTCAGAGGTCTCATACATAGACATGTGGCTTCATTGCTCAGGGCTCAAGGGGAAGCTGAACATCATGGTGGAAGAGTGTGGTAGAAGACAGCAGCTTAAGACATCACACTATGAAACAGAGAGAGCAACTCATCAAGAACAAAATATATACCCAAAGGCACCCCCCCCAAACCAGAGACCCACTTCTTGCAGGTACACACTAGCAGCCTATAGTTACCACTCAGTTAATCCCTATGGGGAATTAATTAACTGATTGATTAACTAACTGATTAAGGCTCTCATAACCCAATCATTTCAACCTCTAAACCTTGCATTGCCTCACAGGTAAGGTTTTGGGAGAAAGCTAATATCCAAATCATAACATCTACGGTGATGAGCCCAGGCCGTTCAAGTCTATTCCCTTCTCCGAATTAAATAAACAACACTTAAAGAAAATCAACAGTTTGGGACAGGCTTTTGAGTTTTCGTTGCTCATTAGCTGACTCATTAGCTCATTAAATACTTCTTTTTAAAAACAATTTTTTTTTTAAAGGAAGGGGTGTTGGGTCTTGAACCCTAGGCCTCTTGCATGCTAAGCTCATATTGTACCACTGAACTATACTTCATATGTTAGGTTTCTATTTGCTGCTTATAATTCTTATAATAACTTGGATACATGAATTCGATAGGAACAAAACCAATAATTTTCTTGTACCTTGGTATACACAAGATGACATGCTATTGTAATTTATTTCTATGTTAACACCTTTTTCCATTATGCCTTGGATTGTATGTTACACAATAATATAGACCATATGAACGATTTCAAATTGTGGGAACTAATGCAGTCTTCTTGTCATCTTAAATATGCTATAATGTTCTTGATTGTTGGGATTCGTTGAAGAAAATTTATCTTGAAAATGAGATGGGTATTGATGGAATGTGCTATTGGGGGCTTGAAATTTTTGATAAATAGATATTAGTAGTGTTTAATTTCTGGCCACCCTCAATCAATGAAGGATTGCTGATAGTTTATTTTCTGTTATTAGTTTATGACCTATTAGGGCCAGGTGTTCTGTTCTTTTTTCCATTGTTCCATCATTTATTAGCTTAGTTGAAGTGTCCTGGATGATAAGAATCCTGTCTCTAGATGTACTGATTGGTTTACTTGGGAAACCCCTTATTTTAGATTTTTCTTGATATTTAAATTTTTTTTCCCTTTTTGATGTATATGGTAAGATGTTGGCATTTACGGTTAAAAAAAAAAAGAAAATATCAGAAATGGCCATAAGTACAGTGCTTTTTCTCCTTAGATTTTTTTCCCCTGTTATTTATAACATTGAAATATAGATGCGTAATGAGAGTGTTATGTAAAATATGAATAACATGTGGAATTTCTAAAGATGCATTTAAGTATCTAGGATAATGCAATCTGTGTTCCCTTTTAAAGACCTTTTGCCATTCCATAACCCATGTTTTCAGACATCTTTATCTGTAATTTATTAGATGCTGTGCCTCATAAAAACAGAAAAATAATTTGAATAGCTTAGGGTAAAGCCCCTGTGAACATGAGTAAGCATTCACATGTGAACTTGTTATTTTATCTTGAGGCTTTTAAAATTTATTTATTTATTCCATCTTTTTGCAGCAATGATTGTTAATCTTTACTTTTCTTATTCCTTTTCTCTGTACTTCTATCCCTGGTGATTCTTTTCCTCCTCCATTCATCCATCTCCATCCCCATTTCTCCTTTCCATATTCAGACTGCCATTAGCTTTCATGTAATAGCCTGTAGTCCCTGTCATCTGACTGTCCACGGCAGTCCTTGATGTGTGATAAAGAACACTACTTTATACTCCAGGGCTTTGTCCATTTTTAGGAGCACCAAGAACTAATGTGCTTAATTTCTGCTTGAAGTCACAGTGACTTGGATTGAAATAGCATGTTATGTTAAGAAAGTTCCTGAAATTCCTAAGCCTTTAGAGCAAGCTTCCTGGCTTTCTGCAACATATTTCAGAGGATTGTGAGGACCTCCTTCTTTTCTTCTCTCCTCCAGCCATCCATTATTTCTGACACCAGTCTCCTTAAGCTCCTAAGGCTTAGCCACATGCTGTCTTTGCTAAAACCAAAACACACAGTAGAGTCTTAGTATTTTTCCCATCATGGCCCTTACCAGATTTCATTTGAATTACATGTCTTTCTCTTTGAGGGCAGGACCCATTTGTATTCTCCAGGATGCCTTCATTTGTTTCTTTCCTTTTTGAGGGATGAATGAACAACTAGACTCCTGGTGGCATTGGATCTCCTTCATATACTTGAGCTTCTCAGCCTAACCATAGTTTTATTGAATACATTTGTTATTGTAAATGACTATCTGCTTGTAATTTGTATATCGGAAAATATTTTTTTTTTCTTAAAACATTTGAATAGTAAACATTTTGATAAGAAATATCTTATTCCATAGACAGTATATATTTTTCTACATTAAATGTTTAAGACTCCCCTCTAGCTTAAGCTAGAGAAAGTTTGAGGGGAGAGCAAGGAATGTTAGTTTGATTATATCAGCAGAAATCTAGGCTTTTGGACTTATTCCTGTTTTAAGTCCTTGGAGGGAACTAATTTTCCTGAGAACTTTGTATTTTAATCATAAACAGACCCAATGCAATAATACTTTCATAAACCTTTGGCTGAGACTTTGGTATTAATGTCCTGAACTTTTAAAAAGAGAAACATATTTTTGTGGATTTGCCAAGAAAAATAGATCTCAATTCAAATAAGAATAATGTATTTATTATTTTAAAGAGATTTTTCCAGTGAGCAGTGTGTTAAACTTTTTTTGCTAAATTAGTTGTCTAGTGTTGGACATGACACAGGCAGGGAGTTGATGTATTTTCTGTTGCTCAGTATAATGACTTTGAATTTAAAAGTTTTGGCTTTTGACATGCCAGTAAGTTATGGTGGATTATATGTTATTACTTAACTATTAACCTTTATTTCTTTTGTTTATTTTTTTTATTAATGGATGAATCCTATGTTTTATTTCTTAAATACCTTTGTAACGGCAAAATATGCAGAACAAATGTTGAAGATAAAATTATTTTCTTTTAAACAGTTTTATTTTAATGGTTTTCTTTCAAGATATCTCAGCAGTTTACCTTTGCTATTAGTAAGTAGCTGAAACCTCTCTTTGACTCTGTGACATCCTTCTGTGGCTTCTCTGACATTTTCTTTCTAAGCTCACTTGTATTATTGCCAAAAAGTCTTTTTGTTCTATTTGCCCAAATATGAGTCCTTTCTTTAGATGTGATGTCTTATGCATTTCATTGGTGAATTTCTGTTCTGTTGGTTTCTCTTCCCATCCCTTTAGTCTTGTGTGTACCCTCAAGTACTGGCTAGTCCTATCTCAGAGTACTAGCTCAGTTTCAGCATGAGTGAATGTTTTCCATGAAGTTGTGCAATATATATCAGCCTTGGTATGCAGAAATATCTCATCATTTCTGAAAATATAAGTTATTTTCAAATGTTTTCCAGACCTAGAAAATTCCACGATGGTCCATGATTTTCTTATTTCTTTCAATTCCGCCATGTGTCTCCTCAGTTTCAAATATATATTTTCTTCTTCTTCATATTTCTTCTACTGCCAGGTGCCATATATTTTGCCTTCATTCTTGCATATGTACACATCTTTCAATTTTCATAGCACCTGTTCTCATTTTAGCCATATTCCTTATGACTGAACTGATGTAATTGTCTCTCTGTACCGTATGTTCCTTTTAAAAATCAATTCTACATATTCTTATTCACTTGATCTTACAAACCACCATTTGGTTACCTTAACCAAGTTTAAAAGCATGAAGGAATTTACCATTGTACCCTGATTCATTAGCTTGATATTCTGTGTTCTCTGTGATCTACATTCCAACTTTACTTTTTTAGACATCATCTTCTACATTGATCTCATGTATTCCATGCTAAAAGTGGACCACTGTACCTTCGGTTAAAGGCTGTTCCTCTTCCTCAGATATACCTGGAATGATAGACTCCCCCCACTATTTGAATTGGTCTTGTGTCATTTGTTGTTTAAATTGGTCTTTTATCATACTGTATTAGAACTTGTTCTGAAACAGCACTCAGCTTGAGAAGTGGGAAGAGTGGAAGGATCAAGGTTGTTTGTCATGCAGAACAAAGTTGGATCTTGGCATGCTACTTATGAACAGGAATTCTGAGTAAGCTATTAACCTCTAGATTCTGCAGGAACTGGAACCTGAGTTGAAATGGTCACTTAAGGAGACAAACATTCCAAAAATCTGCCTTAACAACAACCCAAATAGTATTGTAAAAATTTAAGGAAACCCAAGCAGCTCATTTCTATTAATAATCTTTTCACAAAATATCAATTCCTTATAATCCTAAGAACAGTTGCTAGATAGTTTTTGTTTGTTTGTTTGTTTGTTTTTGTGTGTGTGTGTGTGTGTGTGTGTGTATGTGTGTGGTTGTTGTGGAGTAAAGGATGTTCTGGTGCTTCCTGTAAGTGTAGCATCCTAGGAACAAGTTATGTAATGTGCTCATGACCTAAAGGCTTTGGTTTGATTTCCTGCCTGAGGCATTTATTATCTTGACCTCTTTAGCCACCTTTTCTTCACTTGGGTAATTGGGAAAATTCCCTCTTTCTTCCTAATACACTTTTTACAAGCTTTAATGATCCTACCATAGTGGTAACAGCTTATGCTCTTGACTCCAAAAAATGATTTTTGCATTCCTTAGCTGTGTGACCTTGGCAATGGTGATTGAGTCTTTTCCTGTTACCATTTTCTTTTTTATAAATGATAGGTGATAGAATCTGTCTCATAAATTTGGGAAGGATTAGGTAAATAACATAGCTCAATTGTTAATAAATGTTAGTAGTTTAATTACCATAATGTGCTAATTTAAGCTTAATGTAAAATTTATTGTTCTCAGTCATTTACTCTGTTCCTAGTGGTTGCTCCATGTTTTCAATCATTACATAGAAAACTTGCTGCTTATCTTTGAATGTAAGACCTTGTTGGATTGTATGATAAGCAAATTGTATATAAGACTCTATTCTTTCATTAAAGATTCTAGGTTATGATTTGCTGTATCTAAAAGAAAGTTTTAGTATATGATCAGCATTATCTTTTTAATTTCCGTGTTGTAGATGATTAAGCTTTTCATATAGTCATACACAAGGCTAAAAATCCATTGATGAAAAAATTTAGCCAAGAATATGCCACACAGCATATTCTCTGACTCTTCTGGAAATGTAAAAACTTAAATGTCTCGTTTTAGCTTACCAAGAAGTACTAACATTATGGTTGAGTTTCTTTGTGTAACTGAAACAGTTTTTTTTTTTCCCCGTTTTAAACTTGTGGCGCTAAGCTTCTCATCTAGGCTGATCTTTTATTTAAATTCCCAGAGTTATCTATATTGAAGTAAACTTAAAACTGGCATCTCAATTCTATGACTGTATTTGCTATCTCAGGTCGTAAGTGTTTCAGTTAGCATTCTTGAGACTTAAATGTTTACTCCCAATTTCTGAGATTTCGCTGGTTTTTTTTTTTTTTTCCTCTTCGATTCAGAGTAACAGTCCTTTTCAAGTTCTATGCTAAAACTCCTTTGGGTGTTAAAATATATGTTTTATTGTGATTTGAAAATTAACACTAGAATTTTATAAAACTCAGTGTCCAAAAAATTATAAAATTTAAAAAAATATATCGTCTACTGTTACTCTTTACCTTTCTACTTTCAGCCTAGGCTGGAGGCCTTTCTTGGGTGCACCATTTTGCATTGCTTGCAAATTTTCATTGATATTTTGCATAGTTAATTTATTATTTTTTGGTTTGTGTGTGTTTGTGCCAAATTACATAAAATCATTTAGTTTCATTATTTTTGTGTGGCTTCCTTTAGTTTATAATATAGACTACAACTAGTTCTTGCCTTCTTTAACCCTATCAGTAGTTTGAATTTGCAAAATCACTGGCTGTAAAATCCTCTCCTGGTCCTTTTTTCCACATTGGCTGGCTCTGACCTCTTTTCCTAGAAGATTGCAGAAGAAAATATTGCAGTCTTCTTTCATCCAAATAGTGAAAGGCAATGTCAATTTCATCCGTATTTTGAATAATTAATTTGTACTGTAATGTGAGTTTTTAATCCTTCAGTTCTAAACTTTAATAATCCAAATATAAGCAATTTGTAGGCTTTTAAGTATTTTTAACAGTAAAGCAATCAAAAGATGAGGTTTTGTATTCATCTCTTGGTATTGTATAGTAATTGTGGTCAGGGTTGCCAGCAAAGTGTCTTCATCAATTTGGCTTCCTATCTTAAAGGTTGTGACAATGGTAGAAAGAAACTAGGGTTGGTTTTTTACTTGAAACCATTTTTTGGGGAGCTGCCCACCTCGCAGGAGCCCCAATCTACCTGCTTTCCCTGTTTTGTAGCATTTTCTGGTTGAGTGGAGACTCCTCTCCTTTGTTTCAACATGATGACTCGGGGATTTGTGTCTTCTTACTTTGCCACAGAATTTCCATTTCATCTGGACCCCTTCCATAACTCTACACATCTTGACTAGCTCTCATTTTACTCTTCTTCACAATAAGGAATTTTAACTCGAATTCTTTGAGAGTCAGCTATATTCTCAACACTGAGAGCGGGGAAAATTTACAAAGAAGAACATTCTTTTGAATAGTGTGAATATTTTACCATTAAATTTTAGGGCTTCAGCTTCCAGCATTATGAGTAATTTTAGGTTTCAACTTAACGTGTATTGTTATTGAGAAATGATTTTAAATTAAACTTTTAAAAACAATCAGAGAGTTTTGATTTCTAAGTTGTCTTTTCAATTTGAAGAAGTAGATTTGGTAGCACTGTAATACTTTTGTTCTTGTTTCCTTATCTCTTTCTACATAAGAACAACTTTCTCCACAAGGACATTGCATTGAAAGTAAGCAAATAAACACATGCAAAGCATGGAGCTCATTTAATTTTTAAAAACTGTATATGTAAAATGTTATAAATAAAGAAGAAACCTAATATGCTGATTGTTTACTTTGTGCCGGGGTTTGTGCTACACACCAATATTTATTATCTGAAGTAAGTGATGTAAGCATTTTTAGTCTCATTTGAAGATAGGGGAACTCATCTTCTACTGAACTTCTACTGAACTGCTTGTATAATGTATAGTATCTTCATAGTAATTCATCATTTAAAACCAATTGAGTCTGGTTCCAAGCCTTGTTTTTAGTATTGACTGCAGGTATTTTTGTTTGGTAAAGTAATGCTATCTCTTTTCTAAAACACGTGACAGTCTTTTTGGCTAGCAGAGGACTGGAATCCTTTGTGCCTACAATGAAGTGGTGGAATTGGATGTAGGGCATTTGTGAATATTCCAGTGGATGTCACAGACAGATATTTGAGGACTCTGCCATAAACTTCAGGGCTTCCTTGGATAAGTTGATGGTGTTCACTTTGAGACTTGAAGCACTAGTAGGATCCTGGAGAAAGAGCCATGAAAATAGATGGATTTTTCTTTGTGGGTAATCAGATGTTGAGAGTGTAGTATGCATGAGTGAACAATACGGATCGTAGATTTTAGAACTGGGTTCAGATTGTAAAAGTATATTTATAACATTAAGAGACAATGTTGGTGAACGAATAAAAAGGGTCAAATCTGTCTCATTGGTACTGAAGGAATTAATGATTTCATTACTATTAAAGCATGTGAAAATTAGTTTGAGAAGAGTAGGTCAAAAAGGGAGAAAGTCAAATTAATAGGATTAGAAATAATGTCCTTAACTCAGGCTGCTGCATTGGAGATTGAAGAAGAAATTTGGTAGAAATTAGGAGGTAGACTCAACTGGTCTTGAACATAATTGAGATGTGGTTTTCTGTGAATAAGACACTGAAAAGGCTTATGGCAATTTCAGTAGAATGGAAGGATATGCACCATGTTTCTAAAGAGTTGAGGAGAAGGTTGAGGCAAAAAGCATGGAATGCTAAGATAAATAGACCAATGTGTGTGTTTTGTTTTTTTTAAAATGTCAGGGCAATTGTTGCCCAGTTGCCCACTCTTGGTAAGAAGCCATTGCTCACTTGATAGGGTTGTTTGCTCATTTAAAGTTAGAACCTTAATTACTTACAATAATAAGTCAAACCTCATCATGCTTCATATTTGATTAGTTCCTTCTGGAGTCTTTCAAAGACCCTTCTGGTTTGTAGTGACCTAAATAGTTTTGTGTTACTGGAATACATTTTATTGTCTATTTCTTTCTACAGTTTATTATGAATATATAAAATAACATTGGTCTTGATTTTTATCCCAAGACATTAAAATTTCTGGTAAGAAACATTTTATTTTTGTTTCATAGAATATATGAAATGGCTGGTAATTTTATTTCTTATCCTTTACATGCATGGCTCTGTGTAATGAGATGGCGGAACTCTACATCATCCATGTTTAGTTTCTCTTATTATTTTCCTAGTTTATTGGTGCTGTTAGGTAAAATGTTAATGTATAAATGATCGTACTTTATGGTATATGACACTTGCAAATATAGAAATACATATGACCTTCAAAAGAGCAGGGAATTTAAGGGTTAATCTTCAATCTGTGGTGAGTTGCTTTTTGCTGGAATAATATTGCCTAGGGACTTGCTATGAATAAGGAGATAAAAATTGAACAGAGTTCACTGGTTTCTTTTCAATTCCCTATGTGATTATAAATTTAACAGGTTGTTAATTGCTAGGAGCCACAAGCAAATATACAATGTATGGCACCTTTGGTTGTAAAGTGACGCCAGCTAGCCACTGAGATGATTATGTTAAGATTTACATTCATATGCAAATTGGACTCCCGCTGTTCACCTTGGCCTGCTACCGGACTCATGTTACGGACTCATGTTACCAGACTCTTGGAGAGTTCCCATTGGTTGGGGAAGGATAGTAGGAGGAAATTCCGGGGGAGGTCCGGGGGACCCTGGGGTTCCGGTCGGCGCGCGGTTCCGGTCGGACACCCTCGTGGGAGGATCGGTTTTTGACTTGCTGGCGCTGAGAGTGTTAGCGGCTTTTTCAAAATAAAGTTTTGTTCCTGCTTGATTGGCTCGTGATTCTGTGCCCAGCCAAGACTGCGGCAGTTAATATTTGAACTTTAATAATGGTTGTGTGAGTTGAAAAACGCCACTGTGATTTTTAAGGTGGTCTAGAAAACCTGGGTAATTATTACATAATTCAACTTAACTTCTTGAAACTCCAATTCTCATAAAAGCAATTTTGATTATAGTAAAAGCATGCCTGGCTTTTTTTTTATTAACCCCAACATTCAGTTGTGTATGTGTTTATATATATGTGAATTTTGGAACTATATGTGTAATTTTTGCCCATTAAGAACAACTAGTTCTTTTTTATGTTTTCTTTTTAATTTTTTTTATTTATTTTTTTAAAATATACCTGACAGTAGAGTATAGTTTGACATATTATACATACGTAGAGAATAACCTCCCATTCTTGTGATTATACATGATGGGGAGTTACACTGGTTGTGTGTTTATATATTAACACAGGAAAGTTATGTCTGATTCATTCCACCGCATTTTCTATACCCATCTCATCTCCCTTCCCTTCACTCCCCTTTGTCTAATCCAGTGAATTTCTATTCTTCCTTTCCATACCTTCCTTTCCATAGCATCCACATATCAGAGAGATCATATGGCCTTTGTTTTTTTTGGGGATTGGATTATTCTATACAACATGGTAGTCTCCAGTTCCATCCATTTGATGGCAAATGCCATTATTTCATTCTTCTTTAAGTCTGAATAATATTTCACTGTATATGTAAACCACATTTTCTTTATCCATTCATCTGTTGAAGGATACCTAGATTGGTTCCATAGCTTAGCTATTATGAATTGAGCTGCTGTAAACATGGATGTGGCTGCATCACTACAGTATGCTGATTTCAAGTCCTTTGGGTATATGCCTAGGACTGGGATAACTGGGTCAAATGGTGGTTCCTTTCCAAGTTTTCTGAGGAATCTCCATACTGCTTTCTAGAGTGGTCGCACCAATTTGCAGTCCTACAAGCAATGTAGGAGTGTACTTCTTCTCCACATCCTGGCCAACACTTATTGGCACTGTATTCTTTTTCTAATTAATTAATTAGTTAGTTAGTTTGTTTGAACTTGTTTTATAAAACAGTGGAATGCATTTCAATTCATAGTATTTATAGAAAAATGGAGCACAATTTTTAATTTCTCTTGTTGTATACAAAATAGGGTCACACCATTTATGTCTTCATACAGGTACCTAGGGTAATTATTTCCATCTCATTTCACCATCTTTCCTACCCCCAAGTCCCTTCCTTCTCCCTCCCCTTTGCCCTATCCAAAATTCCTTCATTCCTTCCATGTTCCCCTGCTTTCCCTGGCGTCCACTTATCAGGGAAAACATAAAGCCTTTGATTTTTTGGGATTGACTTACTTCACTTAACATGAATTTCTCCAACTCCATCCATTTACCTGCAGATGCCATGATTTTATTCTCTTTTAATACTGAGTAATATTCCATTGTGTATATAAACCACAGTTTCTTTATCCATTCATCTATTGAAGGGCATCTAGGTTGGCTCTACAATTTAGCTATTGTGAATTGTACTGCTATAAACAATGATGTGGCTGCACTCCTGTAGTATGCTGTTTTTAAGTCCTTTGGGTATAAACCAAGGGGTGGGGTAGCTGGGTCAAATGGTGGTTCCATTCCATGTTTTCTAAGGAATATCATTATTGCTTTCCGGATTGGTTGCAACAATTTGCAGTTCCACCAGCAATGTAAGAGTGTGACTTTCCCCCCATATCCTTGCCAACACTTATTATTACTGTATTCTTAATAACTGCCATTCTTACTGGAGTGAGATGAAATCTTTGAGTAATTTTGATTTACTCTCTCTAATTGCTAGAAATGTTGAACATTTTTTCACATATTTGTTGCTCAATTGTATATTTTCTTCTGTGAAGTGTCTGTTCAGTTCCATATCCCATTTAATGATTGGGTTATTTGGTTTAATTTTTTTAAGTTTCTTTATAAATCCTGGAGATTAGTGCTCTATCTGATGTGTGTGTGTGACAAAAATTTGCTCCTGGGGGGCCTGGGTTGTGGCTCAGAGGTAGAGCGCTTGCCTAGCACATGCAAGGCTCTGGGTTTTCAATCCTCAGCACTACATAAAAATAAATAAATAAAATAAAGGTAAATTTTTTTTCTCTCATTCTGTAGGCTCTTTATTCATATCACTGATTGTTTCTTTTGCTGAGAAGAAGCTTTTTAGTTAGAGTCCATCCCATTTATTGATTCTTGATTTTATTTCTTGCGCTTTAGAGTCTTCTTAAGGAAGTAGGGGCCTAATCCGACATGATAGAGATTTGGGCCAACTGTTTCTTTAGGTACAGGGTATCTGGTGTAATTCCTAGGTCTTTGATCCCCTTTGAGTTGAGTTTTGTGCACGGTGAGGTAGGGGCTTAATTTTATTTTGCTGCATACGGATTTTCAATTTTTCCAGCATGGTTTGTAGAAGAGGCTATCTTTTCTCCAATGTATGTTTTTGGCGCCTTTGTCTAGTATAAATGTGTTTAAGAGAATTTGTCTCTGTGTCCCCTATTCTGTACCATTGGTCTACATGTCTATTTGGTGCCAAAACCATGCTATTTTTATTACTATTCGTCTGTAGAATAGTTTAAGGTTGGGTATAGTGATGCCACCTACTTCACTCTTCTTGCTAAGGATTGCTTTAGCTATTCTGGGTCTCCAATTTTTCCAAGTGAATTTCATGTTTGCTTTTTCTATTTCTATGAGGAATGTCATTGGTATTTTTGATTGGAATTGCATTAAATCTATATAGTGCTTTTAGTAGCATGCTCAGTTTGACAATATTAATCCTGCCTATCCAAGAACAGGGGAGATCTTTCCATCTTCTAAGGTCTTCTTTAATTCTTTAGTGTTCTGTATAGTTTTCATTGTAGAGGATTTTCGCCTCTTTTGTTGATTCCCAAGTATTTTTTTTGAGGCTATTGTAAATGGCCTAATTTATCTAATTTATCTTTCAAAAGATTTATCACTGAGGTACAGAAATGCCTTTGATTTATGGGTATTAGTTTTATATCTTGCTACTTTACTGAATTCGATTATTAGTTCTAGAAGTTTTCCGGTGGAATTTTTAGATCCTCCATGTATAGAATCAAGTCATTGGAAAATAGTAATAGTTCGAGTTCTTCCTTTCCTATTCATATCCCTTTAATTTCTTTCATCTGTCTCATTGCTCTAACTAAAAAGTTTCAAGGACTATATTAAATAGAAGTGATGAAAGAGGGCTTACTTGTCTTATTCCAGTTTTTAGGCAGAATGGTTTCAAGTTTTCTCCATTTAGAATGAATGATGTTGGCCTTGGGCTTAGCATAAGTAGCTTTTACCATGTTGAGATATGTTCCTATTATCCCTAGTTCTTTAGTGTTTTGAAAATGAAGGGGTGCTGTGTTTTGTTGAATGCTTTATCTGCATCTATTGAGATGATCATATGATTCTTTAAGTCTATTGATAGATTAATTTATTGATTTCCATATGTTGAACTAACCTGGCATCCCTGGGATGGACCCCACTTGATCGTGGTGTACTATCTTTTAAATATGTTTTTGTATTCAGTTTTCCTGAATTTTTTGAGAATTTTTGAATCAATGTTCATTAGAGTTATTTGTCTGAAGTTTTTTTCCTTGATGTGTCTTTGTCTGGTTTTGGAATCAGGGTGATATTGGCCTCATAGAATGAGTTAGGAAATGTTCCCCCTTTTTCTACTTCATGGAATAATTGAGGAGTATTGGTATTATTTCTTCTTTGAAGGTCTTGTAGAACTCAGCTGTGAATCCGTCTGGTCCTGGGCTTTTCTTGGTTCGTAGGCTTTTGATGGCGTCTTCTAATTCTTTTTTTTTTTTAAATTTATCTGATTAAATTGTGTATGTCATCCTGATTCAGTTTGGGTAAATCATATGTCTCTAGAAATTTGTCATTGTCTTCAAGATTTTCTATTTTACTGGAGTACAAATTTTCAAAATAGTTTCTAATTGTCTGCTGTATTTCTGTATTGTTCGTCATGATTTTTCCTTTTTCATCATGGATTTAAGTAATTTGAGTTTTCTTTCTCCTTTTCTTCATTACTGTGGCTAAAGTTTTATTTATTCATTCATTCAAAGAACCATCTTTTCTTTTTGTCAATTTTTAAAATTCTTTCTTTTGTTTCAATTTCAATGATTTCAGCTCTAATTATACCCTATTTTCTACTACTTTTGGTGTTGATTTGTTCTTTTTTTTTTCTAGGATTTTGAGATGTAAAGTTAGGTCATTTCTTTGTTGACTTTTTCTTCTTTTAAGGAATTAACTCCATGGGATGAACTTTCCTCTTACTTAGTACTGCCTTCAGAGTGTTCCAGGGGTTATGATATGTTGTATCATTCTTCTCCTTTACCTCTAAGAATATTTTAATCTCCTCTCTGATGTCTTCTGCAATATTGTTCTTACAATAGCATAATATTTAGTCTCCAGGTGTTGGAGTAACTTCTATTTTGAATTTTAACATTGATTTCTAATTTTATCACATTATAATCAGATAGAATGCAGGGTAGTTCTCTACGTTTTTGTATTTGCCGAGAGTTGTTTTTTGGCATAATATGTGGTCTATTTTAGAGAAGGATCCATGTGCTGCATGGATGAAATATTCTACATATGTCTGTTAAGTTATTGATCGTATTATTGAGTTCTATAATTTATTTGTTTAGTTTTGTTTGCAAGATCTATCCAGTGGTGAAACAGGTGTGTTACATTCACCCAATATTATTGTGTTTTTGTCTATTTGACTCTTGAAATTAGAAGAGTTTGTTTGATGAATGTAGATACTCCAGTGTTTGGGGTGTATATACTTAATGATTGTTACGTCTTGTTGATGTTTGGTTCTATTAAGTGGTATAAAATGTCCTTCTTTATCCCTTTTGATTAACTTTGGCTTGAAGTGTACTTTATTTGGTATGAAGATGGAAACCCCTGCTTGTTTATGCAGTTCATGTGAGTAGAATTTTTTTTCCCAACCTTTCACCTTCAGTCTATGGATATCTTTTCCTATGAAATGAATCTCTTAAAGACAGCAATATTGTTGAGTCTTTTTTTGAAAATCTAGTCTACCAGTCTATATCTTTTGATTGATGAGTTTAGGCCATGAATGGGATTCCAGGTCAATTTTTTTTATTTTTGATTTTTCACTTTGTTTGGTTTCTCCTGGTTTTTCCTTTAGTGTAATAATTCCCTTTGCTGATTTTCATTGTTTTTCATGTCCTCCTCATGTAATATTTTGCTAAGGATTTTTTGTAATGCAGGCTTCCTATTTGTAAATTCTTTTAACTTTTGTTTATTATGGAAGGTTTTTATTTTTATCATCAAATCTAAAGCTTAATTTTGCTGGATATAAGATTCTTGGTTGGCATCCATTTTCTTTCAGAGCTTGGTATATGTTATTCCATGGTTTTCTAGCTTTGAGGGTCTGAATTGAGAAATATGCAGAGATCCTATTGGTTTCCCCCTATATGTAATTTGATTCCTTTCTTTACTGACTTTTAAAATTCTTTTCTTATTCTGTATGGTAGGCATTTTCATTATAATGTACCTTGGTGTAGTTTTGTTGTGATTTTGTACATTTGGTGTCTTGTAAGTCTCTTACATTTGATTTTCCAATTCATTCTTTAGATTCAGAAAATTTTATGTGATTATTTCATTGAATAAATTGAATAAATTGTTCATTCCTTTATTACAATAATTATTACAATATTTCTTAAATTTCATCTTTTCATGTTATCCCATCTTTCTTGGATGTTCTGCTCATGGTTTTTTACCATCTTCACTGTGTGGTCAACTTTATTTTCAAGATTATATATTTTGTCTTCATTGTCAAAAGGTCTGTCTTCCAAATGATCTAATCTGTTGCTGATGCTTTCTATTGAGTTTTTAATTTGGTTTATTGTTTTATTTATTTCAAGGATTTCCTTTTTTTTCAGAATCTCTATCTTCTTTTTGAATCATCTTTTGCTTCCAGTATTTGCTCTTTATCAAAATGTTCCTTTTGCTGCTTCTGTTTGCTCTCTTATGTCATCCTTTAATTCACAGAACATTTTAGTTATGTACATCCTGAACTCCTTCTTTGACATTTCTTCTGCTATGCTGGCCATGGATTCCAATAATGTTGTATCTTGGTTTGTTCGGGGGCACTTTTGTCCCTTGTATTTTTCATGTTGTTCCAGTGTGTTCTCTTCCATTAGTGTGGATCCAAGTTGTTACAGTTGTTACCCTCTAGGCTTGTAGTGTCCCTGCAGGGTTCTAATAATTCTCCTTTAAGGGGGAGATCAATTTTAACAGATCCCTATACAAACAATATACAGCCTTAAACCAAATAGCTCCTATTAAGATGTTTATTGCCTTCTCACAATAGACAGAAATGGTGAGTTCAGTTATTATCTAGAATATAAACAGCAGGTTTGCAAAAGAGTCTACAGTTTCTAATGGTTGACAAAGACAGAACAGGGGCGGGGGCTGTAGGATGAGACGTAAGGAGGTAGGAATTGAGGATATACAGTTATTAGATCTTAGGAAGCATGAAAGAGGTATCAAAAGAAGTTGGGTAGTGCCAGGAGAAAAGAGAGAAAGAAATTTGGGGGAGACAAGTAAGTGGGAAGACAATAGAGACAGTATAAAAAACAAACATAAAAATTAAGAAAAAGAAACTGTAAAAAATTAAAAAAAAATACACAACACAACTGTAATATCCTGTTCAGACATCCCTGTCCTCAGTAACTGATTGCAGCAAAAGTACTTGGTTTCACAAATGTTGGGGATGTGCCCACAGGAAAAGAGAGAAAGAAAAAAGAGAATAAAAGAAAAAAAAAAGAAAATAAATATCTTGAAGAAAAATGAAAGGATGGTTTTGGTTGGAGTTCAGTATCTTTCCTGCTTCCCTTCTCATCCAATAGGCGGGGTTATCTGTTGTTTGCTGGTATATCCACCCTCAGGATGGTGAAGGCTATTAGGGTGGGAAGTTTGGTCATGGAGGTGAAACTCCTAGAGGGATAGCACTTGCATGTCCCGTTGGAACTCTGCACCCTAAGAATCTCTTTTGGGTCCTGCTTGTGTGATGTGGGCACCAGGTCTTATCTTCTTATTTCGCCTGTAGACCTTGCAAGTTCCTCGTCTCTAATTTAGTCTCTAAACTGTATCTCACTCACCCCCTCCCTTTCTACTTCCCAATCGGGAACCTGTGTTTCCAGAGGTCTAGTGGGCTGCATTCTGGGGCCTGTGCACTTATCGTGGAGAGCTGTTTTGTTTTGGGCAGATCAGGACCAGGCTTTGTTAGCTACAGATGGGCCACTTAGCTACAAACCCTGTGCTGGGTTAGTGGTGATGGGGGAGAGATGAAGAGTTGGGGGACCTCAGGTACCTTGATGTTGCTTCTAGGTCCCAGCCAGTGTCCTAGGCTGGGAGTTCCCTCAACTAAAGATGGTGATGGTGGTAGTGAGATCAACCCAAGGTGGCGAGAAAGGTGTCCCAAGATTGAGGTGGCCACTTGCAGAGTTGGGGTGTTGGGGCAGGCGGGTAGTGACTGGGTAGCATGCTCAGAGATCCAGCTCAGTGGTTTTCAGTGCTGTGGCAGCCAGCTGCATCCAGACCCTGGTGTCTCCAGGTGCAGGGGACTATGGCAGCAGTTGCAGTGTCCCAAGGTGGAGGCAACTGGGGGAGCCCACAGGAGCTGGTACATGAGGTCCCTCACAGGAGCAGAGCCTGGGTATACTGTGAGTATTGGTGGCTGGGGGTCCTGCGCAGATGCTGAGACCAGGGGACCTGGGTAGGCACAGTGGCCAGGATTCTTGCACAGGAGAAGCTTTCAGGGGTCTTCTTAATAACTTGTGAGAAACAGTATTCCCACTGCTTGAATCCCAGGTCGCTGAACCTCAAGACATGCAGCCTCCCTCTAGCCTACCATCCTGGATCTTGGTACTTGTATTGTCCCCCTGCCCTTTTTTTAAAGACTTGTTGTTGTTGTTGATAGACTTTCATTTTATTGATTTATATGTGTTGCTGAGAATTGAACCCAGTGCCTCACACATGCCAGGCAAATGTGCTACTGCTGAGCCACAACTCCAGCCCGGTACTTGTATTCTTTATAATTGCTGTTCTGACTGGAGTGATATGGAATCTCAGTGTAGTTTTAATTTGCATTTCTCTAATTCCTAGGGATGTTGAACATTTTTTCATATATTTGTTGACTGATTGATCAACTACTATTTCTTTTGGACTTTTTTCGTATTTTTATTTAATGGATAAATAAAATTTGTTTAAATTTGTCAGAAATACATGTAATTTTGAAATATGTTTATAGTATAAAATGGGTAAATTGAATGAATTAACATAGTATTACATCATGTCGGTTTTTCATATTGGTAGTTTATTTTCTTAACAGTTTTAATAGTATAACGTTGTTAACTATAATCTTTATATTATATAATAGCTTTTGAGATGTTCCAACTGACTAAAATTTGTATTCTTTGTCTAATACCTTCTAAACTATCCCCTCCTTCAGTTTCTTCTCTACTTTTTTGGGTCTATTTTATATTCCACAGTGAGATCCTGGCATATTTGTCTTTTTATGCCTGGCTTATTTCACTTAATTCAGTGTCTTCCAGATTTATCTATGTTGTTGCAAATGAAAAATTTCCTTCACTATTGGGGCTGATCAGTAGTGTACTTATATTTGTATACACCACATTTTTGTTTTTCATTCATCTGTTTATAGACATTTAGGTTGCCTGCGTAGCTTGGTTATTGCAAATAATGTTTCAGTGAACATGGGAGTGCAGATATTTCTTTGACATACTGATTTCATTTCTTTCAGAAATATATCCAGTAATGGGATTGCAAGAGCATATGGGAGTTCTATTTTTAATTTTTTTTGAGGAACCTCTTTATGGTTTTCTGTAATGGCTATGCTAATTTACATTTTCACCAACTGTGTAAGGTTATTGTTATTCCACATCCTTTCCAATATTAGTTATCTTTTGTCTTTTTGAAAATAGCCATTCTAACTGGTGGGAGGTGACATTTCACTGTGGTTTTAATTTGTATTTCTCAGATGATTAGGAATATTGATTTAAATTATTTACACACACACACACACACACACACACACAGGCACCTGTTGGCCATTTATTATATCTTCTTTTGGCAGATGCCTATCAGGCCCTTGCTTTTGAAAACTGGATTATTCCTTTACTTTCTATTAAGTTGTCTGAGTTTTTTTTTTTTAACTATGTTTTGGATATTACCTCCTTTTTTTTTTTTTTTAACTTTTTTTTTTTTTTTAATATTATGGCATTAAATCTGAGCCGAGAGGGGGGGGGGCAGATTTTTTAATATTTATTTTTTAGTTCTCGGCGGATACAACATCTTTGTTGGTATGCGGTGCTGAGGATTGAACCCGGGCCGCACGCATGCCAGGCGAGCGCGCTACCGCTTGAGCCACATCCCCAGCCCGGATATTACCTCCTTATCAGATGTATGGTTTGCTAGTATTTTCCCTTTCCTCAGTTTGTCTCTTCACTCTTATTTTTTGTGCAAAAGCTTTAATTGTTTACAATCTTATCTAATTTTGCTTTTGTTCTCTATGCTTTTGAGTTCATATCCAACAAAATTATCATTTTTTACATTTTACTCTATTATACTCCTCCTGTTATCTTTGAAACTGAATCCCTTTCTCTCTCCATGCACAAAAGTTAACTCAAAATGGATCAAGGAGCTTGATATCAAATCAGAGACTCTGCGTCTGATAGAAGAAAAAGTTGGCTCAGATCTACATATTGTGGGGTCGGGCTCCAAATTCCTTAATAGGACACCCATAGCACAAGAGTTAATAACAAGAATCAACAAATGGGACTTACTTAAACTAAAAAGTTTTTTCTCAGCAAGAGAAACAATAAGAGAGGTAAATAGGGAGCCTACATCCTGGGAACAAATTTTTACTCCTCACACTTCAGATAGAGCCCTAATATCCAGAGTATACAAAGAACTCAAAAAATTAGACAATAAGATAACAAATAACCCAATCAACAAATGGGCCAAGGACCTGAACAGACACTTCTCAGAGGAGGATATACAATCAGTCAACAAGTAGATGAAAAAATACTCACCTTCTCTAGCAGTCAGAGAAATGCAAATCAAAACCACCCTAAGATACCATCTCACTCCAGTAAGATTGGCAGCCACTATGAAGTCAAACAACAACAAGTGCTGGCGAGGATGTGGAGAAAAGGGTACACTTGTACATTGCTGGTGGGACTGCAAATTGGAGCGGCCAATTTGGAAAGCAGTATGGAGAATCCTGGGAAAGCTGGGAATGGAACCACCATTTGACCCTGCTATTGCCCTTCTCGGACTATTCCCTAAAGACCTTAAAAGAGCATGCTACAGGGATACTGCCACATCGATGTTCATAGCAGCACAATTCACAATAGCTAGACTGTGGAACCAACCCAGATGCCCTTCAATAGATGAATGGATAAAAAAAATGTGGCATTTATACACCATGGAATATTACGCAGCACTAAAGAATGACAAAACCATGGAATTTGCAGGGAAATGGAGGGCATTAGAGCAGACTATGCTTAGTGAAGCTAGCCAATCCCTAAAAAACAAATACCAAATGTCTTCTTTGATATAATGAGAGCAACTATGAACAGAGTAGGGAGGAAGAGCAGGAAGAAAAGATTAACTTTAAACAGAGACATGAGATGGGAGGGAAAGAGAGAGAAAAGGGAAATTGCATGGAAATGAAGGGAGACCCTCATTGCTATACAAAATTACATATAAGAGGTTGTGAGGGGAATGGGAAAATAAACAAGGAGAGAAATGAATTACAGTAGATGGGGTAGAGAGAGAAGATGTGAGGGAAGGGGAGGGGGGATAGTAGGGGATAGGAAAGGTAGCAGAATACAACAGTTACTAATAGGGCATTATGTAAAATTGTGGATGTGTAACCGACGTGATTCTGCAATCTGCATTTGGGGTAAAATTGGGAGTTCATAACCCACTTGAATCTAATGTATGAAATATGATATGTCAAGAGCTTTGTAATGTTGTGAACAACCAATAAAAAAAATAAAAAAAAATAAAAAGAATCTATTAGTATATCTTAGCATTACTTCGCTCATTTTCTAGATGAGAAACTTCAGGCTTCCAAAAGTGATATAACTGTCTAAAGGTTACACAGTAAGTTCAACTTGGCTTCAGATCTAAGACTTTCTACCTCTACAACCCATGGTGTTATCCACTGTACTCTGTGTAGGCGAAGATGGATTATTCATAACCTGAAATCCTTTGGGAAACCTGTTCTTTTAATATGAGATCTTTTCTTTGAATATGAGTAACATGCTCACTTGTTCCTTAGGATGTCTGCTCTGGTCCTCTGCCAGGGGTGTGCTTTCTATGAGGCAACCCCTTGCTGAAGTTTCTTGAGCACGTGAGATCCTTGCTCCTCACTGAGATGAGACCTTCCTTAACCTCTATTCATAGCTATCTTCCTACCTCAGCTATAGCTCTGATTTTGCCACCTTCAGTATTCCTGTTTTTCTTTTCTCATTTTAATAGTTCTTTCTTAGTTTTATGTAATTTTCTTACTTATTATTACATTTATTGTATATTTTCTCTTCCTGTCTATTAAAAGGAAAGTTCAGGAGGGCATAAGTCTTTTCTGTTTTGTTCATTCACCATCCCAAGCACCTGGGATGTGCTTGGCATATTGCAGGCATTCAGTAATTGAATAAAGAAGTGAATAGATAGGTGAGAACTCCCTAAATTTGTATGTAAGATTTATTGTTTTATGAGTTTGCTGCTAGGAAAAAGGTTCATGACTTTGATCATATTTTTCACTTTATCAGACTGGACCCAGTGTTTACCCTAAGGGGTTGTGATTCATATGCCTTTAAATTGAATCAAGAAAACCATAAATGTCTGTTTTTCAACTGTCATAGACATTTGTGATATCAAGATCTAGTTCAGTTTAAACTTTTTCTTGGGATCATTTTGGAAAGATTGTGTTATACTACTTAAAATTATAGATTAATAATTATCAACATTCACATTAAAAATGCTATCAGGTATATATTTTTGAACATTATTGTTTAAGACAGCAGATCAAATTATGGGACTTATGCTACTTGTTATAAATACACCTAAATTACCATTGTGTTCTGTGTCTTTTTATGCACACATATATCTCCATTCAGTTACACAGGAATTGTTGTATATATCCAATATCTACCAAACTGGGGACAGCCAATGACCATCTTGGGTCCAAAATAAAGAATTGCTGTGCTCAGTTATGTAATTGCCCACAATGCTACATAATAAGTAAAGCCAAAAAGAAAGAGGATCATGCACATGGATGTAGACATCCAGTTAAGCTCACTGAGCTCTGGTCTCATGGTGTCTGAGCTATCTGGTCATTATTTCATCCCATTAAATGTTAGATACCTTTGTGTTTCCATCAGCCATTTCCCCTCCATGAACTGTTTGTAAGTTTGAATTCTATTGATTAGAGTCAATCATCAATAAAACAAACTAGGAATAAAAGTTTGTCTTCACTTTAATATATTGGTTTAATGACACCCCGTTTTTTAAACCAAAAAAAGTTCTTTAATTTGTTTCAAAGAAAATGAAAGAGTTATCATTTTCTTATAAATATATGTTCATCCTTATCAGGACTAATGAGAATGTACATTAAACTTTTTTCTATAGTTTAACAATAATTAAAAATACCTTTAATATAAAGTGTTTCCAAGGACATTGCCCAGTAGATATTGAGAAATTTGTAAGACGTGTTATTAAGTGAAAAGAACAAGTTTTACATAATTGGTATAATATGCTTAAATTCTTGTAAAACTTACACCTGAGTATATGAAAGGAAATTGGAGGGATGTTTTCCAAATTGTCATCATGATTAATTTCAAAGAGGGGACTTAAAATACAATTACATGTGTAAAATATTTTATCCCATATACTTTAGCTCTAGTTAAATCTTTTAGAAACAACTTTATGATGGGGAACTACTCCCTATAATTTTTTTAATTCTTAAATCGACTTGCATGCCTTCTAGAACTGAGGTGGATTGGTTTCTTTTGCCTTTGGTAAAGTTAAATAAGTTTTTCTTTTTCTTTTACTTTTCCCATTCCCTTTAGAACCCCTAGATTTTATGGTGTACCGGATGACCACTTTTAAAATCTTAATATGCCTTTAATTTTATAGAATATAGTGGGTTTTTTTTTCCCTACAAAATTCCAGTACACCTTTAAGGGTCAAGGTAGGAGTTGTTGTCCTCTGACAGTGGAACATAACTAGACAGAGGTATCTGTGTCAAGTGCAGTGGTTTTGAAGGTAGTCACTCATAAAAACTATTGTACTAAACTTTTATATAACAATAATTTTCTGAAGATCAATAATCATGGAAAATAAATAGACTTTTAATTTATTTACTCATATTTATGAGATGAAAGATCAAACCTAGCACTTTAAAAGTTTTTTCATATTTCCATCAGGAACATGGATAATGTGTAAAATTTTAAAAATGTATATTAAATATCATCCATGTCACTTAATTGTCTTGAGTTTCATGGTAGAGATTTAAAATTTTACTTGAGTTTCACCACTCATGCCTGTAGCATGTAGAATCATGGCTTTTTTCAGTATTACCAAATTCAAATCTTTGAAAAGTAATAACTGTGGAATATATTTATTTTTATAAATGTAAAAACACTTTTTAAAGTATGCTTTTAGTAGAAAACAGTTATATATTTGCTAAAATTTTACTTTGAAATTGTCTTGATATGGCACTAGATGTTTTCTCTTCTGGACTGGTCATTGGTCATTTACCTAGGTAGAAATTTATATGAAATCACAATGTAATCTATTCAGCCAGACTGATTTTCATTTCTTCGGTATTGAAAAGTACCTGTGGAATTTCTGGGTCTAAATTTCTAAATTCTTGCTATTTCACCCTATTTCTTTTTTCTATTGCTGAAAAATCAGAAAAAAAAAAACAACAACATGAATACATGAAGTCAATAATTTAAAGCCATTAAGACAACTCTACCCACCATTTCCTTAGAACAGATTTCCCAGAATAAAAATAAACTCAAACAATTTAGCTTCTGTTTTCCATTTTTGAAAATAATTCTTTCCCTTTACCTTTAGGAATTTCTATGGCAATTTAATCTCAATGGTTCCAAACCTGAATATGCAGGAAAGAAGAGACAAAATGTCAGCAATTTAGCAATAATCATAGGTGAAGTGTGTATGGTTTTGAGTATGCTGGTTCAACTTTCATTTGGCTTCAAGTTTTTTAAAATAAAGATTTTAAGAATATACTGTGGCATAGCTCTGTTGTAGAGTAGTTTATCATGTGCAAGACCATGGGTTCAGTTCCTACCATGATAATACGCTGAGGAGGAGGAGGATGATGATGCCAATGTTTTTGATAAAAAGGCATTCTATGTAATCCACGTTTTTTTTCAGTTTTCTTTTAAAACTGCAAAAATGATTAATTCTTATGTGAATGGGGCTATTTCAGCTCTTGATTTAAAACATTCATAATTCCAATTTATCATCTTTATTTAAGGAAACTATTATCACAAAACTCAAATGTTATTTATGTGTAGTCAATTTGATTTGTTTATAATTCCACCTTCTATATTCTGTACTCAAAAAAATGGATGTTGGTGCTAATATTTGTCATTGTCTGCTCAGGTTTTCATTTTCATCTTACATTAGCTTATTACCTTAATTATTCAGCACATTCTGGAGAATTATAATTCTGACTATAGCACTGGAGTCAGAATCTAAGTTAGATGTTGTAGGTTCAAAGATGCCCAAAGGAAAGTCCAGCCCCAGGTAAATGCTTCATAAAGAGCTAAGTTTGTTCACTGGAAGAGCCTCTCTCTTCTGCAGGCTGCCTCCTAACATGGCTATATTTTGTCTAGAAAGCTTGTTTAAGTGATATTCTTTAGAACTTCTCCCTTTGTGCTCCTTATTAATGTGTTAAATGCCATGGAAGTGGGTCTCTCTTCTGGACTGCTTTCCATGGTACATCTAGTCTAGCTGAGTCTATTCAAAGGTGACCTGTGGGACTTAATAAGATTTGGGCTATTATAGAGTGTTCCATTCCTTCCTTTTCTCAGAGATCATCCCTAGTAAGCTCTGTTTTCTGTTTATACCTCATGGTGTGGGGGTGTGTATGTTTGCCCTCTCTCTTTACATACTGTATTCTCAAATCAGTGTGGGCATTGGGTTTAGTAGACCTATATATAGGTGTTTGACAAAGAATAGGTTACTGAATATTCTGAGTTGTATCTCTCTGTTTTTTTTTTTATTGGTTGTTCACAACTTTACATAGCTCTTGACATATCATACTTCATACATTAGATTGAAGTGGGTTATGAACCCCCAATTTTACCCCAAATGTAGATTGCAGAATCATGTCGGTTACACATCCACAATTTTACATAATGCCCTATTAGTAATTGTTGTATTCTGCTACCTTTCCTATCCCTTACTATCCCCCCTCCCCTCCCCTCCCTTCTTCTCTCTCTACCCCATCTACTGTAATTCATTTCTCACCTTGTTTATTTTCCCATTCCCCTCACAACCTCTTATATGTAATTTTGTATAGCAATGAGGGTCTTCCTTCATTTCCATGTAGATGAATGGATAAAAAAAAATGTGGCATCTATACACAATGGAGTACTATGCAGCAATATCTCTCTGTTTTTTATTTCTTGGCGCAGGAATAGCACATATACAGTACCTGGTTCTTTCAAGAAGACTTTTAATACATTATTACTCTTAATAAATGTTTTCTGTCTTCTATCCATCTTTACTCTCTGAGGTAATTGATCTGTATTTATTTCTTGTAAGTATTTAACCTAAATATTTGTAAGATAATATAAAATGCTTTCTCCAGAATGTATGCATTTACCAGGTATAATCATACACCAAAAAGCAATTCTGTGCTCTCAGCTACCTTACTGATTAACTGTGTTGGGATGAAATACAGGCCATGCTCTGTACCCAATGCTGTCCTATAAGGCACACCTTTCATTGATCCTGCCAATGTGCCCCAGCAGTGAGCAGAGGCACTAATGTCTTTCTACCTGGGCTTTACACAATTATAGTTTATTTTTAGTTTAAGAGTAATATGTACCATTTTTCAGTTCAAAGAACATTTAAACATCTCAGATGTGAATAACTTGTGATATAAAGCACAACTAAGCAATCATCTGGCCAGCAGTGCATACACACTTATATTGTTGATTTCATTTATTTATTGGTCTTCTCAGAATGCTTTTTTTCATCATTTATGAGAGTTGATTGTGCATGTCTTCCAGCTTGGAAGACATGGTAAAGGTAGCGTGAACTACACCAGGATGGGAATAGTTGTGCCATGGTATTAGCAAACACTATAAATAGGGCTTTTCACTTTTTTTCGGTGAGTCTGTTAGATATTTATTAGTATATTCCTATTTTATCACATCTTCTCACCAATTACTAGAAGCTGTTGCTTTGTGTTCCAGAAGGTGGTGGTTATTCCCCTAGGTCACCACTTTGACAATAGATTTTTGTCTTTCACCTGTCTGATGGATCGTACATTTGAATTACTACAAATGCATGTGCATGTTCATGTCTGCCTACCTTGGTTAATTGCATTCAAACCTCTCAGCATGAGACCTGGAAGAGTTGGGATGTGGATTGGTGATTGGGTAAAAGTCTTTTAAGGAGACTTTCCCCAATGCTTTCTTAGTTTTTGCTTTTCTAGAGACCTTAGGATTTTAACCTGAAGATATGGTTTAAAATTGGTCTTTTCTAACTTTTCTATCAGCTTTTCTGCCTTGTGCTATTAGGAAGGGCTGAGTCATTTGGAGACTTTTTTATTGCCAGTAGTATCTTGGAGTTTTAAGTGAGTTGAGAAGAAACCTGCCACTTTAGCACTACTCTTCTTGGACACAATAAAGTACTTCTATTCTAAATGTGTTTAGTACCTTAATGGTACTTCTTTTGAGTTGTCAGAAGAAAATGAGATCTGAAGCTTCAAGGCTTTTCAACCTAGTCAAATGTTTGCCTTCACTACTTTGACCTTGGCAATATAATTACTAGTCTCACACATTTTCATATGGTTTAATGATTCTTTTAAGTTGGCATTTTCTTAATACCTGACTTTCTACCCTAAAGAATATTTATAGTCAGAAACATTTCCTCCCTTTGCAATAACATTTCTATAAAGAATCTATTTGTAGAGTGGATATTCAACATGAGGGAGGACAGAGCCCAAATGCTATGGCCATAGAAGGTCTCTGTTTTACATTTAATGTCCAAGGGACCTGCCAAAGCCCAAGAAACCCAACAATCTGATAGAGATCTGTGAAGCAGGCAACTGGGGACTATTAGCGATAAAGGAGAATCAGGATGAAAGAGCTATGAGACTTATTTTAGAAATTGCCTAATGACAAATTCAGGGTTTTGAATAGGAAATAGTATTTAGTATTCAAAAGGTTTCTCAAATAAGGGGAAAAAAAAGGTAGTTCTGGCCCTTGAAAAGCTAATCTGAATAACAAAGACCACGCTGACTTTACAGGAAAAGTGTGAAGGGCTTCTGAATGTACTTTCCTTTCCTTTGTCTTCACATGAAGATACCCCACATTGTTCATACACAATTACACATGTCCATGCTCTGGAGTTGGGATAGATGTTAAGGGTTTAAAAAATATTCTCTCATACATTAAAATTCATTTTCAATGGTTATCAGTTGCAGAGTCGTCTTGTTTTTTTTTTTTTTTTTTTTTTTTTTTTAACCTGACTATGTAAGGTTATATTCCTGTTACCAGTAACTAGTCCAGTTCAACCTGATCTATCATTTGGAAAACAAGTAAGCAGACATCTGAATCCTCCTTTATTTGAATATTTTAAGAGTAAATATTTCAAGAATTAAACATCTGATCCCTAAGTGTAACCTAAATAAATATTTAACAACTTTTACTTTTATAAATGAAAGTAGCTGATGTCTGTTTTATTTTCTATATATAATTTGTCCCATATCCATTTATTTAATCATTTGCTACTAAAAATTATAATGAGTCTCCTTCTCTGAAGGCATCTCTTTCTGGTTAATATTGATAAGAAAACCTTTTATATAAAAGGAGCTGTAGTTTTTTGGTCTGTTTGCAAATTATAAATTCTAGATTTAATTATATCCCTAGGGAAAAACCCGAGGAAACCTAAAGTACTAACATAATTAGGCCAAATTGTATAATCAAAAGCAAATGATATGGTTATTAAAATTAATGAAATGATTTCCCAACATTTAATTCATTTTTTCTGATTCAAGAATTCTAGGAATACATGAGGCAGGTATGGTGGTACATGTTTAAATCTAGCCCTTCCGGAGGCTGAGGCAGGAGCATCGATCACAAGTTGTAGGCCAGCGTGGTTTACTTAGCAAGGCCCTAAGCAATTTATTGAGACCCTGTCTCAAAATAAAAAATGAAAGAGATGGGGATGAAACTCAGTGGTTATGTGTCTCTGAGTTCAGTTCCTGAAACTAAAAAACATACAAGCAAGCAAACAACAATAACAAAAAGAAACCAAAAACCCAAACAACTAAGCAAACAGACCAACCAACGATGAGTGGGAAGGGGTGGACATTCTAGCTGTTACTCCTTCTGGCTATGTTTCTTTAGAAAGATCTCTGCACTTTAAAGCAGATAGTTGAAGGCTGTAGGGGGAATGTGTGGGGTGAAGGTGGCAGGAGGTACTGTTATTGAAAGCTCTGTCTGTTTCCCTGGTGCCAATCCAACAGTGAGGACACTGTTTTGAGGAAGGTGGGGGAGTCAGTTTTATTGCTTTGCTAGCAAAGGGAGAAACACAGGGACACCAGTTTGAGAGCCTGTGATTCTGCCCCTTACAGGGAACAGGGGTTTTTAAAAAGGTGAATCAAAGACTATATACCAACTGTTCTCTGTCCAGAGTTGTAATTCACTTGTCAATTTGGAAGATAGTCATTTCTTAGATTTTCTGGTGCTGTTCTCAAAGTCTGAATTACTTAGTTCCTGTGGTGGGCTTGTGCCCAAGTTCAGATAACTCTGCCTAGGATGGAGAAGAAAGGAAATCCTGTTTTCCCTGATATTAGAGAAGGGGAGAGATTAGGAAGAAGAAGGGAGAGAGGAAGAGAAAAAAAACATGTCCATTTAAAATAAGTTGCAGGGGCAGAGCCGAAATATATTCAAAGCATAAATGGACCACTGGTCATTTATTTATATGTGAGCTTAGGAAATTTATGTCCAATTCACTCTACTGTCTTTTCTATTCCCATCCTCCTTCCCTTCCTTTCATTCCTCTTTGTCTAAATCCATTGAACTTCTATTCTTTCTTCCCCCCTTATTGTGTAATACTTTTATTCTTTACCATTTATAAATGAGTAAAGTGAGGCACAAACAAGTTAACTTTTCAAAATCCTACATGCAAAGTCCTTATTTACATCCACCATGTGAAGCTGCCACAACAAATATATTATGTGGTTAAAACTTTAAATTATTGTTTTTATTCAATATTTTAATTTTTGTTTGGCAATGGTATCAAATTCTGGGAATTATGAACAAGGCAATAATATATAACTAATTAGTTTTAGTAATGTTAATCACTAATATTATGATAAACTTTTGAAACCATAATTTAAAAATGAAAATTGAAAGAAATCCTCATTGCTATATATCTTGTATCCTACAGACAATGGTTGTATTTTATTAGAGATTATATAATCCCTTGGAAATCTACCAACTAGCTTTTGCTTCATTGAATTCAACTACAACAAAGAGTTTTAAAGCAAGGTTTTTAATTTTTGTTTCTTTTAATCCGGTTACTTCACCCAAGACATTTATTGATTTCAAGTAAGTTAATGACTATACAGCCTTTGCGAAATTAAGATATTGCATTGGAAAATAATAAGCCAATGCAAATTCTAATATATGTTTACATTAATAAATTTTGATACAGGACCCATGTGTTGCTCTTTATTTGGTTATTAACAATTCAAAATAATGAAATGTAGGGCTTCTGGGACAAAGAAAATTCTCCTTGTTTTCTTAATGAGCCCTTCATAATTAGTAATGACAATATACATATTTATTGTCAAGGAAAATAGCATAAAAACAAGTACCTTGGTTTCTGTTGGACACCTTGTTAGGTTCTGTGGACTACACAGTCTGGCGGTAAACTTGCCTTGTAGTGACTCTTCTCTCACTTCCATTCTTTCTTCAATTCTGTTTAATTGAAATTTCTTCTAGTTATCTAATTAATTGACAAGGCATATTACCAGTCTGCCTGCCTTTTCTCTTTGTAAACTTTTCTCCTATTCAGAATACTAGACTGAAACAATTAATCATTTAAAAATCTCTGTGCTGAATTTTTAGGTCCAACTAAATATAACACACAGGTAGCACTAATAATCCCAAAGTTGTACTTCCCTGTAATGTCCTCTTTTTCTTTCTAGGTTCTCAATTGTTAGCAAAGTCACTTCAGAGAAATTATAACAGTGATACATATGTGTAAAGTACTTTGTAAGAATACAGCAGGCTTTTTAATTAAAAAAAAAAGAACAATAAAAATGGGTGGGCATAGCCACATATACTTGTAGTCCTAGCTACTTAGGATACTGAGATAGGAGAATTGTAATTTTGAAGCCAGCCTGAGCAATTTAGCATGACCTTGTCACAAAATAAAAAAATAGAATGGGCCGGAGATGTGGTCAGTGGTAGGGCACCCTGCATTCAATCTGTAATACTATAAACAAAATAAAGAAATACCATAAAGGAACAATAAAAAAGCACTTTATTTCTAAAAGATTTTATGTTGAATGTAAAAATGCTTTAAGTTACAAAGGTATAGTAAATATCACTTGTAGTCCTGCCACCCAGTCACTTGTAGTCCTGCCATGTCCCTTGAAATACCGCTTGCCAGGTGTGGTGCCACACACCTGTAATCTCAGAGGCTTGGGAGGCTGAGACAGGAGGATTTGAGTTCAAAGCCAGCCTCAGCACAAATGGAGACACTAAGCAACTCAGTGAGACCCTGTCTCTAAATAAAATACAAAATAGGCCTGGGAATGTGGCTCAGTGGTCAAGTAGCACCCCTGGTACCAAAAAAGAAAGAAAGAAAAAAAAAAAAAAAAGAAATACCTCTTGGTGCTTATTATTTACAATTTTTTAAAAATGAAAATTCCCAGACATTTAATAGGCATTCTCATGTTATGTGTCAGTACATTTACTGTATATTTAGAATTTAAATTTTTCTTTTACAACATAAATTTTATTTTATCACAGATCATTGCCCTGATACCAGCTAGTTGGCTTGGATCACATTTAATATTTAGTAATTCTTGGTTACTCTTCCATGGGTAAATAAGGTAAAAAAAAAAAAAAAAACTTAATTCAGTTTTCAAAATCTCAGCTTTGTCACTGCAGAGAAATAGGGACATTATTCCAAGTCTAATTTTTCTCCCTGAAAGAATTCCTAGCCTGTTGTGAGAATTGTGGAGGAACAAGATAGTGTATCCAGTTTGTGATGGATAGTTAGAAAGAGATCTTCTTCTTTTCCTTAACAATTTTAATTTTTATGTAAGGTGCTTTTACATAGTGAAATTCATGTGTCCATCACAACAAGCTTAAGAGATAAGGTTCTTTTCACCTGTATTCAGAGTAAGGAATTAGCGCTCAGTGATATGAATAGGGCATAGCAGATATGAATAGGGCCTGTTGTCCATGGGTCCACAGGCTCATGAGTCTGGTACATTTATGAACACAATTTCATGTAGAGTGTTCAGTAGTTGTTATTAAGGAATATTGTAAATGATCAAAAACACTGCTCTATTATCCAAACTGTAATATACTACAGTCATCAAAAGCTTGTCATATGGCTGCATGGGTCAGTCATATATGGACACACCTAACTCTTTAGAAGTTCTACATGTTTTGTTTATTGATCTTTTTTTTTTTTTTTTTTTGGTGCCAGGGATTGAACTCAGGGATACTCAACCACTGAGCAATATCCCCAGCCCTATTTTGTATTTTATTTAGAGACAGGGTCTCACTGATTTGCTTAGTGTCTCGATTTGTGCTGAGGCTGGCTTTGAACTCACAATTCTCCTGTCTCAGCCTCTGGGATTACAGGCATGTGCCACGACACTTGGCTATTGAAATATTTTTAAGAGTTGTGTTGAGAATTAAATTGAGGTTAAATTGAGGACCAAAGAACTAATTGGCACCTGGTAAATCCTCAATACAATCCAGCAGTTGTTTATATTTTTTGTTTAATATGTGTGTATTTATATTTGGTGCTGGGATTGATTATATAAGATTTTTCCCTTTTAAGAAGTGATTTGATCTTAGTAGTAGGAAAAAAAAACTCAGATATTTTATTATTGATTTAAAAGGAACTTTAAGTTATTTTAGTTTCAGCCTTAGTAAGTAAAATTTAATTAAAAAATTCAAACCAAGCACAAATTGATATTTTGCATGAAAATAGTTATATATATTCTCTTTATAGACCTCTGAATAGGGTAAGTATAGTTTACTTATCCTTCTATTAATTATCTCACCCCTAAAATAAACTTCACATCAATAAGGATCAGAATGTTATTATCTGAAAGGCAAGTCTGGTCATATTACAACATCCATACATTTCAACAATTTGAATCAGAGTATTTTTTCATTAATGTTCAAGGAAAACCAATAGTGTTATTCTGATAAGCAAACCACAGCTGAAATTAAGCAGATTAGTCTGATTTAAACCACTTTACCTAAACAATAGCCACTTGACCATTAGTATGTGGTGGAGGAATCCTGAAGGGTGCATAAGCAAATCTTCCTTCATGTATTATTGAGCACAGGCAAAAATGGAAGAAGAATGTGAATAAATTGATTATAGTACCCAAGTAAATATCCATTAGATATCATTCTATAAGATTCTTCCAGGCCCTTGAGTCCTAATAATCAACGAGTAGCAGGCTTTCATTTTGGAACTTAATTTTGAGATTCCATTCTGCATATAATCGGTGAAAATATACATGGATTTTGTTGTTCTCTGTGGTTAGATAGCTTTAAAAAAATCAGCACCATCTGTTCTTTTAAAAGACTTCACTTGCCTTTGGTTGTGTGGAGTCATGTTGTTTATGTTTCAAGACAGGAAACATTTCATTTTTCTGGGAAATGAAAATTTCATGGACTGTGTTAAACACTACATTTGATCAATATTAGCTTGAGAATGTTAGGAATCTAGATGCAAGGATGAAGCTCACAACATTAACATCATAGGTGCTGAATAATTCTTCACATAATCCTAAATGATTTGGTGCCAGGCTGTGTTCAGTAGAGCACAGTTTATATTACACTAACTGGACTGTGTCTAAAAGCGTAACAACTATTAATTTCCTTCTACTAGAAGATATATTTATTTTAAAACATTGTATTATCTAGTATTGTCTATTCTTAAAAAGTATTTAAATTAGGGTTTTTTAATGAATATCTCTACTCATGGAATGTAGTGATCATGAAATAAAATTGTATTACACATTTCCTCATTGTATACTTTTGGAAGGTTGCTATAGATTTTTCATTTTCAATTGTGAAGGATCATGCGCCCCATATGTTTTCAATTGTTTCCTAAGAATGATGGGAAATTACTTTCCCTGGTGATTTGGCCAATTAATCAAGTAGTTCCAACATTAACACAAACACCTTCTGGAATTCTATTTGTGATACTTGAGAGACTTGGAAAGAGATTCCCTCTGGAATTATTTTCTACCCAATATAATCGAAAGGAAAAATGGTTTAATTCATGTGTCAACTCCAAATAAATATTTTCTCTAGGATACTATGGCTTATGAATAGTTAACATGTCTCTCATTCAGTTAGGAAAATCTTCAAGGTACTCTTAAAGTGTGAAAAAGACCAGTTAGTAAATCATTTTTGGAGCAATATAATGGAAACAATTAAAATATTTTATTGTCTTAATAGTAATAAAACCACTTGAGGAAAAATAAATTTGTAAATTTGTTGACGAGAGTACCACAAGAGCTTTCATTTCCTTTTGTACTACCTAAGCAGAAAAAAGAAAGATAAAAGCCTGGCGCAGTGGCACACGCCTCTAATCCCAGTGGCTCATGAGACCAACAAGGGAGGATCGCACATTCAAAGCCAGCCTCAGCAAAAGAGGATGCTCAGCAACTCAGTGAGACTCTGTCTCTAATAAAATACAAAATAGGGCTGATGATATGGCTCAGTGTTTGAGTGCTCGTGAGTTCAATCCCTGGTGCCCTCCCCCCCCAAAAAAAAAAGATAAATAGAAAACTAAGGTTCATAACTTTATTTTTTATAAAACACTTTTAAAGTGATGTTATTTCTTAAAATAACAGGCTTTTCTTTCAGCAGAATTATTCAAAATATTTAGTTCCCTGAAACTATGAATTTGAATGTGGATATGCAGATGATTACTTTCTGGATTAGGTTTCCTTATGTTTCTGGGAGGTAGACAGTGTGGTTTTGTTTTCTTTGTTTTGTAAACATTTGTAATTTTTATATGGTGAATGATGAAGGAGGAATTTACATCTTAACTGTTCTAATTTTAACTTGTACAACTTTGGATGGCATCTACTTAGTTTTTTTTTTTTTTTTTTTTAATATGAGGTGGGCAAATATCTAGAACTCAAACAGGGGAGAACGTGATAGAACCAGAAAAATTTCCAAATTTAAATTATAATTAGCAGTTTAGCCAAAATTAATTTTATTTACTTGTAATTTCAAAAATGTATTATCTGTTGGCACTATAAATGTTTTTCAGTTGAGGTTTAGCCTTTATATTATTAGCATAAAGGAAGAAATGTTAATTTTTACTAGAAGCCTATAACAAATAGTGTCACATAACACTTTTATCTCCCCTTGTCTACCAGGCATATCTAACCTGATCTAAAACTTACCCTTCTGATCTAGGCTCATCAAGTGTTCATTTTCTCTCTGTTAAAAGAAAAATAGAGTAGGTGATACCATCCCCTCAAAAAAGTCGTAGAACCACCTGTGGCAGCATAAGTTTCCAGATAGAATATTCAGAATGCCCTACTGGTGAGCTGTTTTTATAATAAGAAATAGAAAAACAGAGTATAGACCTATAGAGGTTATCTGATTAGTGTAGTTCTCTTTGCAGCCTTTAGGCATAATTTGGCAGTGTTCAGTGATTGACTGAGGCTCAGTTGCTTAGTTATCAGGGTATACTTTCTAGGTTTAGTTGCAGCATGCTTTTCACAGCAAGCCAGGCTGCTGTTCAGTACATTTGGAGGCCCCTTTGGCCATATGTTATCACCTAAGTATAGGAACAGACTTAGGCCAAACTTATTAACATCTCATAGTTTTCTCTTCTTTGGCTACTTTGACTCCTCCTTCTTTATTATATTATGCATGAGAATTTAAACTTGGCTATTTCGGGTTTCCTTTTTCTGGAAATCTAATAAAGGTTTAATAGCTGTTTTTATGCTACAAGTGATTTCTGATTAGTAAATTGAGTCTGTATCTGAGCAGCTCTGATTGTGATGGTGTTACAAGAGATACTGTTTTTTCTGCAGTATGAGATGTTTAAGCCAGGATAACTCTTGGAAATACATAGAGTGAGTTCCTTTCCCTGCACTTGAGCTCTGTCAACTGGGGGATCTATACCAGCATGATTGCTGAACAGCTCTGAGAGATTCTGGGAGCACTTCCCTCCCTAGGACAGGAGCAGGGTGCTGCCTTGATGGCAAGTTGTTTCATACCTTATATCCTTCAAAGTAAATCTGATGTCAGGTGCCTGTGAGAGGCTCCAGAGCTTGGATGTTGAGTTGGAACCAAAAAGTCCCTCCACTCCTTGGCAGGCATTTCAAATGTGCCCTCAGAATAAAAATAGAGAAATCATACTAAAAAGCTTAGTATAAAAACTAGCAACTCCTCTACACTGTTCCACAATCTTGTAAACTTCTCCCCAGACCTGTTCTGATCCCTCCTTCCATGTAATAAACAAAATAATATATGTATGTCATTCTTTTTCTGATTTACTGACATTTGTTGTCTTGCCCTGTTGGAGATGAAGATTGGTCCTTTAATGCCACTTTCACTTTTCTGGTTCCATTCTCTCAATATTGCTGAAGCAAAAGTCTAAGTTTAGGGTTGGGTGTATAGCTCAGTGGTGAAGCACATGCTTTATATATGTTGTGCAAGGCCTGGGGTTCAATCACCAACACACACACACACACACACACACACACACACACACAGATCCTTCACTAGCCAGAGTCATGTTGCCATGGCAGTGTAAGAATTGCTCGCTACATAACCTAGTAGTTTGATTAAACTTATTGTTTTCCACATTTTCTTTTGTGATGCTTCAAGTTAATTTATTTGAATTTTATATTTTGTTTTGTTTTCTTGACAAGAATTTTTTAATTTTTTTCCTTACAGTTTTCTATGGCTACTGTAAGTTTTCTATTATTTCCAAAATATTCAAGAATATTATTCAATTATTAATTTCTTTTTTCTGATGGAGATGGACCTCCTTAATATCTCCATCTTCTTCTCTAATCTGAACTAGTTGCTGCTTCTTTGGGCTGTCCCTTCATCCGTATGGTAAATAAAGAGATTACATTTCTGAAACTTTACTTTTTCAACTTTCACATTACTATGTTCTGTTTGAGAAATTTAGTTCTACACTGAATAATCATTTCTCCTTAGTATAGAAGTATGCCCTTTCATCTAGTACAATTTGTTCCTTCCTATTAATAAGGTATTGTTATCCTAGAGCATTCATTAGTGATATTCCTTGTTTTATAAAACTTAGTAGTCATCTGAGTGTTATCATTTGTCAGTGTTTAGATTAAATGTTGTTGGGAAACAATTCTCCATAGTTTTCTTGTGTTCTATATAATTTGGTAACACACATCTTGTTTCATTGATTTTTGTATAGCACCCAACCTTGAAACACAGGCATAGCATCTCTTTCACAGTGAGCAAGCATCTTTAGTGTTTGTTTAAAAGATTGGAGATAAGCTCTAGGTTCTTCTGTGTGTGGCAGAGTCCTGAGGCCCACTTCCCCTTGCCTTCTGAAAAATTTTGCTTGAAGAAATGCTGCCTGTAAGGATGGTACTCTGGCCAAAAGAATAATAGCAATCAGCTTTTTGTCTGTGTTCTAAGAGTCTTGTATCTCCTGTCAGCATTCATGAAGATATATCAGGCTAACTTATGAGCCTGCAAAGAGGCTAAAATTTTGTATCTTCATAGTTCTTTTTTTATTCATATTTTTAAATGGTGCACAGTAATTGTACATATTTTGGAGGTGCTTAACAGTTCTTAAATCTTAATTTCTCTTTAAAAATTTCCTCAACCACTAACCTGTAGGTTTTTTCCTCCTCTTGCCATTCACTTGATTATATAAGCATTTATTTATCTTTTTCTTATTTTCCTATTCCAAAGACATTTTACAATGTAAATATTTCATATATTGCAAAGTGCAAAATGTATTAGTTTGTTACGAAAATTTCAACTTTAGAAAAAACTTCTAATTGAATTGATTATGCGGTATGTTTCTATTAAATTCTTTTGCAAGGCACAGTATATAGGGGTGGATATGCATATTAAATGTAACACATTATATGTTTAATCGTACTGTATACATTATAACATGATATATTAATGGTAACACTTATAGACAGATGTTTTGCCTGAAAAGAGGGAGATCATCTTTTGTTTGTGTATAATTACCCTAAGATATTTATCAAGGTATATTTTATGTATTAAATCATTTCTGTTTTCAGTGGCATTTATAAATTGCCATTCATTTGAGTAGTTACTGTGTCTCAGACACCATATCATACTTTTGACTTGGATTTACCTAGTTCTTTTAGTAGTCCCAAGAGGAATAAGTTTTTATTGTTCCCATTTTTCAGAAAAAGAGATAGACAAAGAAAAGGCATATAACTTGCCCAAGGCTATAAAATTGGGAAATACTACCCCAGTGTTGCTGATCGAACTTAGGGCCTTGCACATGAGATAAATGCTCTACCACTGAGTGGGCCATATTGCCAACTCTTTTCTAAAATTATTATTTTTTTAATTTTGAAACAAAGGACTCCCTAAGTTGCTCAGGCTGGGCTGGAACTTGTGATCTTCCTGTCTCAATCTCCTAAGTAGCACAGTTGTGCTCCATTGAGCCTGACTCTGAACTCTAGGCTCAAAAAATTGTATACTATTTCATATGGAAGTTCTTTAACACTGTCTAGTTTAAATTAATAGTGTGGTGCTTAAATATTGATTTAAGGTATATAACAACTGAGCTTCATTTGCTGTGGTTACAATGGAATTCAATGCATAAATCTTGCAAAAAGTTACTATGTTCAGTTACAGCTTTAAGAAAGTACCAGACAACAACATAAAACCATATAGGAGCTGATATTTACACATCTAAAAGTTGAGAAATTCTAAGCTGTGGTTCCCACAGCAACTGCAGCTCAGCCTCAGGGCAGTCAATGTTGCAATCCAAACTGAACACCATATGCAGCCACATGATATAATATTCTACATGCTCTGGGGGGTCTGGTAATGGCCACTGTGGGACAATGAATGCGTAAATTATCAGTTACTGGTTTATCACTGTAGTTGGGGGCTTTTCATTTATGTGGTGATTTCATTGCAACATAGGTGTTTCAGTTGGTGATACATCTTGGTGGCATTTCAGTGCGGCTTAAATTATTAATGAATCCCGAAACAAAATGTCTTGTAAGATTATTTTATGTCTTACATCTGGTTTATAAACAATCATGTTAGCTCTCTTCCCCACCCCCACTCCCAGTGGAAAAGCATCATTTTGGGAGTTTGTGTTTACATTCAAAGTGCTGTTCCTAGGCAGGTTCAAGATGCTGTTAACCTTTGAGATGTAGTATGTGCTGGTGCTTAAGAGAGATAGATGACTAAGAAGTACATATTAGAGCCTCTCAAAACGCAAGATCATCAATCTTGAAGTAGCCTGGCTCCATGCAGCACACCACCATCCGGGATGCATGGAGCACTTCTACAGCTCACCGACAAGCTCAGTACATTCTGCTGCTTATTTTGGTATATTCTCAGTAGAATTGGCAATAGGACATTATGAATTATTCTGCCCAAATTTAGTATATTTTCTACATTGTGTCTTGACCCCTAGCGCTTATCATTTTATTGATGGATCTCTCTCTTGATGGCATATGCATTTCTACTAGGAATCTCTCAAATACCTGGGTAAATTTAACATTTTTCTCAATGGTAGACTCTTTTATAATATAAGTGATTTCATAAGTTTATAGTAAAATCATTGTTGCCGAATTTGTACAGTAGGAAAAGGAAACCCTAACAAATTGTAACATCAATTTTAGTTGTAAACATCCAGAAATAAATAAATAAATTTTATGTACTTACCTTGGGGCATCCCTAGAGATTCCTGGGGATGCTTTTGCCTTAATTAGGAAAATATTTACAGAGTGTCTAACAGGTGCCAGACAGTGTGGATTCTAAGTAAAATACACATGGGCCTTTTAACCATTGTGTTTGGAGATCTGAATATTTTTAAACTATTATAATTTGGTAAACAAAACCATGATATCAAATATTATAATTTGGTAAACAAGACCATGATATCAGGCATGTTATCAACTTGAAAAACCAACTTAAGTATTTGTGAAACTCCCTAACGAAGAGGCAAAGGCTAACATTATAAATTAAGGAATATTTTTAGGTGGTATTTCGTTCATTTTTGTGAACTACCACATTTATTCCACATGCACCTTTTTCAGTTTGAGCATACCTTATCCAATGTCTACAACACACTGGAACCTATTTTTACAAAACGTTTTTGAAGGAGGAATAAAAATGGTGGGGGTGGATGCTGATTGTTTTGCTATTGGTTTTTGCTTGATATGTAGATGTAAACAAACATGATCCTTCATGGCTAAGACGTTAATGTCTTTATGAACACCTCTAGGATAGTCCATTGGCTAAGGTAACTTCTTGTGAAATTTCTCAGGATGAAGTATTTTATGTCTGGGATTCTGCTTACGACATGTTCCGGTTGACATGCTGAGTTAGGAGAGGAGGGACTCTCAAATAGTGACTTCAAAGATTTTTATGTCTTACATCTGATTTATAAACAATCGTGTTAGCTCTCTTCCCCACCCCCACTCCCAGTGGAAAAGCATCATTTTGGGAGTTTGTGTTGACATTCAAAATGCTGTTCCTAGGCAGGTTCAAGATGCTGTTAACCTTTGTGGATTATAGTGTCTCAAATGTTTTGATCTGTAAACAATTTTAAACATGCATCCCCAGTGTCTCTCACATTTATTTATTTATACCATAACATTGTAGTAATATATAATTATTTCCTCAAACATATGTCAAAAGAAGAGAAGTTAAAATAATGAAATAAGTGGCATTAAAGTTCAGTTTTATTTCCTTATCCCAGCAGTATAGTTTTATATATATATTTATATTTATATATATTTATTTATTTTTTAGGTGTAGATGGACACAACACAATGCCTTTTATTTTTATGTGGTGCTAAGGTTCGAACCCAGTTCCCGCCCGGGCTAGGCAAGTGCTCTACCGCTGAGCCACAATCCCAGCCCAAGTATAGTTTTTAACTTCTGGGACATGCTAACTTCAGATGCTGTTGCTTTAAAATTCAACTCATACTCACACCCATCTTACTGAAGGTCATTCTCCCTAGAGGAGAGACCTAGTTAACTTGATCATACTGACTATGAGACTAGGGTTTTATCCTGCTTCCTTTCACATTGTGGAAATAAACCTAACGGTGTGCTTTTCTTGTGTCTTGCTGCCTCCAGGACGAGGATGGGACGGAAGAAGACAGTAGCCGTGTGGAACCAGTTGGACATGCTGACACTGGTTTGGAGAATATACCCAGCTTTTCTCTGGAGTAAGTTACTGATGGTTTTAACTATATTTGTTATATACATGTAGCATCATTAATTGCAGCAAGTATTCCAAAAGCATATGGCATGCGGAATGTTTGTGCTTAGTTAAGAAACATGCCCTGCTTTGATTTGTTTTTCCCAAGAACATCTTTCATCTGTTGAGTTAATTACGTAATGTAAGCAGTGTAGCATGGAAGTTCTTATGTACCTGTCCTGAGTTTCATGCCGTGGCAAATACTATTAAGTTAGAACATTAAAATAGTGTTTGATTGAAAATGTTCATCATATTAACAGCACTGTAAACACTCTGTTTTCAGATTGCTTTGTCAGTGTTTTGGTTACTCGTTCAACTTTGTTAACTTAAAAAAAAAATTGGCTATACTTTACATGAAAAACTAGTTGGATCACATCAGCATTAGTCACTATTGTGTGTGTATGTATATATATGTATATATGTACATATGCATATATACACATATATATGTATGTATTTTTAATTTGAAGAAATAGAATGTCTCAAGACATTTGATTAAAGATAATAGATCAGGGACTTTAAACATGATTTTAAATACAAAAGAACAAAATATTTTCCAGTAGTATTATAACACTGTAATCATTGTAATTATTGACATGTTAAAAATGGAAGATATTCTCAGAACCTCAATATCTTAGAGCAGGTAAGATAGTCATGTAGGTTTCTTTCTTTCAATGTGGGTGAAGTTGGTGATGTAGACATTAATATTACATCTTAATTCTGTTTTCTTTTGGTTTTCCAAAGTAGAGCTCTAAGATAATAATGATATTAACCAGTCTCTAGGATCAGATTATGATTAAGTGTACATCAATTGGGACTTAGAGTATTTGCATTGGAGACATACTTGCTGTGCCATAGTTCTTTTTAGAACAAATAATAAATTGAAATAAATTAAATTTATTTAAGTTGTACCATTCTTATTTGCTTAGCCATTTATTAAACAGGTGTTGAAATTGTTAGCAGTCTCTGAGAGAGAGAGAGTATCAGTAGATAAAACCCACACTTGAAAGCTCTCTCATAACAAATTTAAGAAATGGTTACTGAAATTTTATAGAATAGTGGGCAATAAGGACAATTGGACTGTCCTCTGGATGGTCACCCACAGGGGCAAAATCTTTGACCTCACTGGATCAAAGATGAGACAAATGTCAGAGTACTTGGTAAATTATCATGTGCTGTATGGATACAGCAGGTTTATTCAGCTAATCTTCAGGGTCTATGACATAGATATGCAGATGGAAAATTTTCAGTGGAAGTCTCAAGATTTGATTTGCAAAGCATGAGTTTATATTATATGGAAGAGCATGGTCCAAGAGAGATGGTTCTGTGTTGTTTTTAATGTAGTTATCTCTGATGATTGCTCTCCCTCCATGCCATCAGACTAGTGTTCAGGTATGTGCTGTTTGACGTGGCCTTCATCACCATGCTTATATCCTCAATTATGTGTGTATATGCCTGTGTCCTTGGCGGGATTTTTGTTTTGTTTTCTGTTGTTGTTTATTGTGTGTCTGTGTTGTGGCGGTTTTTTTGTTTTGTTTGGTTTGTTTACAGTACACGTTCATGCTCCCTCATTCATCATTGTCTCACAGTGATATGGTAAAGCTCGTACAAGTCCCCAACGATGGAGGGCCTCTGGGAATCCATGTAGTGCCTTTCAGTGCTCGAGGAGGCAGGTAATGTATCTTGGAGGTTTTTAATTGAATCATAATGTGAAGTGTTGTTTTTTTCTTCATTTATGCTCAGATATGGAGTGGTGTTGACTTCACATATGCTTAATAGAAAACATTTTCACTTGGGGGCAACTGCTGCTCCATTCATACGTATGTATCCTAATCACAGAAAGCTCTTAGCCTAATGAAGAGAGGTTTTACAGGCACAAGAAGAAATTGTGCATTTAAATTATCATAATAAGTTTATTGTTCATCGCATCTAAGCTAACATTAGACTTTGCTGTGAATTGATGGCATTAGTTAGAATTCCACCTGGAGTTGCAAAGTGTGGGAGATCTTAAAGCATTTACCTGGAAAAATTCATGCAGTAAAAATTATCTGGATAAATTGAGTGATAATTAATTTTAAATTTGCCTTTATGATTATTTAGTTCTACAGTTTTACTGACTTTGATAATTTTAAAATACCCTGTGAGTTTGAAATTTTAGAAAATGAAGTATGCTGGAGATTTATCCCTTTCTTGTGGTTTCTAACTTCTTCATTGACTTTAATCTCCAAATATTCAGAATATCAAAATGGTTCTGTGTTTGTTAATCCAGACTTCATTATGGTACAGAAGACACATCCTTAAAGGCTACATGTGTCCCATGAGATTCCTTAATTCTGATCCTTTTTCTTTTCCCCTGATTAAACCCTGTGTAGTCTTGGTTTTAATATATTCAAATGTGTGAATTGATTTTGGCAATAATGCCTTGTGGGCATCCATCCTGGACAAGTGAAATGCATGGCATTCTTCCCCAGGAACTTAACCCCATACACGTGTAACTTAGCAGTTTTATTGCAGTCTCTCTTATTTGCCTATCTATTGATTACCTTGTTAATTTTTGGCATCTTAATTTTTAATTCCTTATTTATTTTATTCTTTTAACCTTATTTTTTTTGTTTTTCATCTACCCTTTCTTTTCATGGGGAGAGAAAAGGGGAAGTTGGAAAGTAGCCTGAGACAAGTAACTGAACATTGAGACCAGTGTCTGAGAACCTAGACAAGTGACTGAGTGACCAAGAGCTTAGACTGCCAACCCCGAGCCTTAGATACAATCAAATCCACGATTGAGGAATTACACATATCTAGTGTCTTTTAAAAGACAGATGAAGTATGATTAAATATGTACTTTATGTTTTTAATGTAAGTAGCTGAGCAATCGTACCACCTTTCTTTTAAGTTAGTAATTTTGGCAAGTCCATATTTCAGTCCTTTGGTAAAGCACCTGATTTATGGAATACCTCATAGTTTTTCTTAGAACTATGCTGGAGTACAATGAATCTTGAATGTTACTGCTTTATACTAGTACCTGAAATTCACCTTGAATTTTTGAGTGGTATTACATTCAGAGTTGTGATTGCTTTCATTTTTTTCTCCTCCTTTCTTTTATTTTTATTTTTGAACTCTAAAGGAGCATAAAATGTCTTCAAAGAACTTTCAGTTAAATAGCATTAGTTTTCAAAGTAGACCTTGTCTTTATTTCCTTTAAAAAATATGTTTAAAAAACCCCAAGAATTTCTTGAAAAATATTTCATGAATAGGAAACAAAAAGGTAAGCAGGTAAAATGGATTATGGCTTCCCAATAGTAATGTGCCTTAAACTGTCTGTGAAACTTAATTCATAACAAATGAAATTAAAAGTGTTCATATACCACCTTCAAACCAGTATTTCCTTTACAAACATGTCATTTTTTAAATCATTTTAAACATATTTACTACCTCAACATTAAATGATATTAGGATGAAATAAATATATGAAAAACTTAAAGCAAAAGGGGAATAAGATAGGAAAATACACCTATTAGATTAATTCATAGGAAGACTTTAACAGAACCCAATATGGCGTTTAGTTGCTGTTTACCATGGTGTTCAGTTTTGGTTCACTGAACATATTCAAGTGGTAGAATATCTCTTTGCAGAACTAAATTTTTTTCTATAGCTGAGTCCTTTTTAAATTACTATTAATTTGGTACTTAATGAAGAAAATCTTGAGCAGATTCCCTATATATAGAGAGAGAGACAAAAACTTATTTAAGAAAAACACATTCTTTATATGCCCTTTTTAGGCATCACCAATTTTTATATGGAAACAAAGAAGAATTTTTTTTTCAAGTCTTGTGTTGCATCTTTAAACTTCCATCATGATAGTCATGGTTCTTCAGAGGTGGGTAGACAGTGGGGAAGGAAAAGCAGATAGGCTGCTCATACTCCCAGACACTGATCTTCTTGATCCCAAATACACCCAGAAATGCTTCAAAGTGGGTTCCTCAAGTTCAGTTGGAATCGTTTCCAAGCATTCAAATTGTGATAATTCCTGTATTAGGTGCTAGGAGACAAAGATGAATAGGAAATAGTTTTCCTCTGGGAATCTGCAGTCTATATGGAGTGATAGCCGAGAAATCACACAATTATAATTATGTGATAAATGTTGATATAGTTATATAATAGTGATCTGTGAGCTGAGAGAGGAAGAATTGTCTACATTTGGTAACTGAAGCTGGCTTGTTGAGGATGACAATTTTAAATGTGATGACAGCTTATAAAGGGAGCTGCATCAACTCCATGGTGGCTGCAAGGGCAAATTAAGCAGTATGGACTAGCAGAAAGGAAGAAATTAAGTGGAACTCATGAAGAAATTGCATATACCTCTAGTGGGAATACAAGGATACATATTCATGGTACGTAAGTGGAAATTTCCATGAATACCTTCCATGGTGCAATATTCTAATCTTTCTTGGGCCTTCTCAATTTTGGAGACATAACTAATTGAATAACTCTTACTGAATACTTATTTTTATACATGTGATAAATACACATCAGTATTGCTTTCCCATTTAGACTTTCAAAGTCAAGGAGTCTAAGGTACAATTCAGAATTGGAATTATGTGTCTTAAGCAAAATGGAACACCCTCCAGACTACCTCGAATGCCACATCTAATTAAGGAAAATACAACATATTTAGATACAGTATAGACTACTTCTCTGAATCTCTTCTGTAGTGGATATTTGTATACATTCATCTTGATATTTAAATCTGTGGCACTTAGAATCTCTTTGGTATTACTTTTTCCTTATGGAAATAGTAATTATGTGTTTGTGTTTATTAATTTTATTTAAGCAGATTTAAAAAGAAATCTAGTATCTACCAATTACAATTTCTGGTGCAGAGGATATCCCAGATCAGGAATTCACAAATTTTCTATAAAGAGACCCTCAGGGGCACGAGTCCATACTCATTGTAGTTTGAACACTACTCATACTCATTGTAGTTTGAACACTATCATTGACAAAATATAAACAAATGACCAGGAGTAATCACATACACCTGTAATTGCACTCCTGGGGAGGCTGAGGCAGGAGGTTCATCAGGTTTGAGGGCAGCCTGGGCAACTCAGGCCTGACTCAAAATAAAAAATAATAAAAATAAAAAGGGCTGGGAATGTAATTAAGTGACAGTGAACTTGCATAGCATTTGCGAGTTCCTGGTTTTTATTCCCATGTATTGCAAAACAAGCAAAACAAACTAACAAAGGAGTGTGGCTGTGTTTCAGGAAAGCTTCTCTTACAAAATCATGTGCTGGCTGGTTTGACTCATGGACTGTAGTTTGCCAGCCTTTGCCCTTAGGAATCAAATAAACAAAAATGCCTGATGGCCTGGAGTTTATAGTCTACTATTTGTCATGTTTAAAACTCCCTTATCTGTTTTCTATTTATATTTGGGGGAAGCAGCCATCCATAATTCTTTTCAGTTTCACTTACTGGTTGACAAGAAAGCCTTTTGTGGCAATGGGGTGTTATTTTGCACATTTTTCCCTTCCCCCGCCTGTTCTCAGGAATTCACAAGAAAAAAGGAAAAAAGAAACAAACAAACCCATCCACCATCTCCCAGTTAGTAAAATGTGCTCACATAATTCTTTCTAGGATCCAATTCTCATGTAGGGAGAAAATCAGGGCCTGGTGAGATTGTGCATCGTTGTGTGTATAAATATGCCTGGGTGGGTCTGGGTGTGTTTCTGACTTTCTGCAATTGGCCTGTGTTGGCAACTGGTCTAATTTCTCATTACTTCTCTTCTTATGATGATTATTTTTTAACCTATGTATGCTTTTGATTTGTCTGGTTTTGACTTTTTTTCTCCAAGTAAGTTTTTTTTTTCAACTTAATATTCAGAGTATCAGATGAAGCATTCACATCCTTAGGAAAAGCTTCTTTAACTGATGTGCTAAGGTTTCTTTTATGACTTCTCCCTTTTACATCTACCTATTGCCTACTTACATTATTGTCTATAAATTCTCCTATCTCTTAAGCCCCCCTAAATTCATATACCTAAGAGAATATTTGTAATGTTTGGGGGTTTTGTGTTGAAATAAAAATGACCCTGTTGGAAAATGTGCATTCTGTATGTATTACTATTTTTGTTCTATAAAATGTATTCTATATTAATGTAAGTGCACATTAATTATCTAGTAAATTACTGAAATATGTTTGTTTAGGGTATATTGGACATATGAAATGATCAAGTTTCCCTCAAGCTACTGTTCTTCTTTTTTTTTTAACATGTGTTGCTAGGGCTTTGTATGAATGCTCTGCAAGTGACCTACCACTGAGCTATATCCCCAGCCCAAATGTTCTTCTTTCTGTAAGAGTAGGACAAACAATTTTTTGAAAGATCTTGAGATTCATTTATTTAATTATTTCAGCAAAATATGAGTTTGGCTCTCTAGATTATAATTTACCTGATTGCTATTCAATTGTTATTTGCAGAGAGGTTGTTAGGAACAGCTGGAATACCTGGATGTAACCTAGCTCTTTCTTTATACTATGATCAGGTTAACTTCACTTAGCCTCAGTCTCTATGTGAAGTGATGGGAATCATGACTTCTGTATGGTTTAAATAAGACAATAAATGTAATTCATTTTACAAATGTATGTGGCATTGGCAGCTAATAAAAATGATTAAGTCATGAGAATATATTTTATCTTCAACTTAACATTCCATTATATGCCTTAGAATTCTTTCCAATGTTGCTTGGTATTCTGGTTGTCTGGGGAGGTAGTGATTTGTCTACACAATTGTGGAAAATGATTTTTTCCCCCATATCATTAACCTAAGAGAAAATTTATTGTTCTATTTTAAATTTGAGAATCTGAATACATATTTGTTTAGTTAATTGGGTACATATGTTAATAAGACTTAGAGTCAATGTGAACCTTATGGAATTAGCACAGAATAAATATGCTCTTGAACTTTGAGTACTTAATTTCATTGCTTTTGAAAAAATACAATTTAAATTTATTCAATTGGTCAATAGTCTTTTGTCAGAATGTTTGTGCATAATATCGGACAATAATCTGTTGGTTCAGAAAGAAAAGTTTTTATTTTACATTCAGTTAAATTACGTTTTTTTAAATGTAGTGTGATAGTATCTATCATTTCTGCCTGAATCTGTAGAATTCTCCACCTCTCCCCTCCCCCTTCCTGTTGTTGTTTGTATTGGTACTTGGGGATTGAACACAGAAAACCTTAGTGGTAACTGAGCTATATCTCCAGCCCTTTTTAAGACAGGGTCTCACTATGTTGCCCAGCCTTGCCTGGAACTTGTAATCTCTTGCCTTTGGAATTGCTGAGATTTACAGAACTTACATAAATTTACAGATTTATGTGCCACCATGTCCAGCTAGAAATTCTACATTTTTATTTACCTTTTTTTTTTTTTGCTACTACCTTTTCTCATCCATTAAGCTTATCTCTCTTCTCCTCCCTCCTCCCCTCTGCCAACCTCCCCTCAGCTGCATTAATAAATACACAATTAATTTCCTTCCTTTCTCCCCTCCTCCTCCTCTTTCCTTTCTCCCTTCCTCTCTTCTCCTCTCCCAGGGCGTCCTCATGGGTGCTAGACAAATACTCTGTGTAACCACAGAGTTACACCCTCAGTCCAAAGATTTTTTATTTGTTTGTTTAATTTTAGTTGTCTTTAAACTTTCTTGAGTTGCAGTGGGCTCTGTCATTGGCTGTGGTTTCAGGGATCATGTAGGTAATGCTGCCCACCCTCCCCCACCCCAGCACTCTGGGAGGTGACAGATTTCTTTTGATGGGATCCTGTTCTGCCCATTCATACTCTGCCTTCACTACAGTTGTGGTGTTTACACTGTGTCAGCTTTTATTAAGATGAATTATGATCATTTCCATACAGCTGGGTGGCAGTTGTGGGAGTTTACATTATCAAAGCAAAACTCAGACTTACTCAGCCAATTTAGATGTCAATAAAACATTTGTTACTTATTTTCAGTTTTATCATTGGTTGTAATTTATACTTAGATTTGAAAATGTTACCATGTGTGACTGAGTTTATTTTAATTAAGTGTATAATTAGGCTAATGAACCTTGTAAAAATGTAGTGGTGCAATCCTTAATATAATCTAAGCAGTTAAATTTCTAATTATGCATCCAAAATCATGTACAAAGAGGCAGCCTTTCAATGCTTGCTTTCTGTGACTGTAGTTTTACTTTGACTTTTTAAAGAGAATTGTTCAAGAACTGTGAGGAAAGACTTGAAAGAAATGCCTATACAATTGCTTATTTTTGTTTGTTTGCTTAGGAAAAGTATTTGGAATGGAAAAAGATGTAGGAAACAGTAGAAGATGAGGAATGTTTGAGACTAACCAGAAAAAAAAATCCATTTGCTTGAAAAGCATATAAACTGAGTAGGGTTTACATTGGACTTATAGGGGAATTGTGGTAGGATTTTTTTTTAAACTATCCCTAATCTCTATAGTTATTTCTTTATGAAAGTGACCAGCTGCATTAATAAATACACAATTAATTTCCCTTCCTTCCTTCCTTCCTTCCCTCTCTCCCTCCCTCCCTCCCTCCCTTCCTTCCTTCCTTCCTTCCTTCCACCAGGGAATGCACCCTGGGGCACTTAACCACTGAGCCACATCCCAGCTCTTTTTATTTTTTTGTTTTGAGACAAGGTCTCCCTAAGTCACTGAAACTGGCTTTGAACTTTCAATCTTCCTGCTTCAGCCTTCTGAGCTATATAGGCATACGCCTCATGCCCAGTCCTTTTTACTTTTTATACAGTAGTCTCTTCTTTTGATGGAACATGGTTGCCCCCACAAGGAACTCTGGCACTACCTGCCAGTAGCAAAAATAATTCTCTCTACCAGTGCGCAGACATGCCCAAAGGTTTAGAACCTGGCTGACTTCAGGGACTCTCTATGATAAAAGTGTTGTGGGAGCTGCTGTACCATAGATGGTAAATATTCTCTGCTTTAGAACACACATCAGTTGCTGGGTTGATTTTGCAGAATACATATCTAAAATTTGCTTTTAATGTACCTTTGATATAGCTTTAAGTTTAAAGTGATAGGTATAGAAGTAGAAATATTATATGCTTGCCTCCACACATTTTATGGGAAGCTGAATGTGTGTTATTGCTACTTCCATTTGATTTCCCCTTAGAAGTTCTTTTCCTTCTCAGTCTAGCTGTTATCTGTTCAATTTTCTTGTGAGTTTTTTTTTTTTTAATCATCATTAATTTCTATTCCTTTTGTAATCATTTTCACCTATTGGAGCAAATGAGATAATTTTGCAGATTGTACCACTTTACTTTTTAAATTAATTCATTCTTTTTGAGAGAATGATTCTAATAGTGTGGTCAAGTACTTAGAAATCAGCAGGCTACTAACTTCACCTTAATTCAGTCTGTTCCTTGATTCCCTGATCATTTGCTGTCACTCAGGGTGAAGTTCTTTGTCCTGTGCCACCTCCCCACTCCATCATGTCTATGAACCCCAGTGATGAGTAAAAGGATTCTGAGTTATTTGCAACTATTATAGTAATGTTGGATTCTAAAGTCTTGGTTAATAAATTTCCATTATATTTCCTGGAAATGTGCTAGTGTATTTATTTATGATTTTTAACACTTTTCTATATTTGGATTAGTGATGCATTTGGCCATATAAGAAAAGAGTCATTATATATACAAAACATGGCATGCTTTTTTACTTTAGGATTATTATTCTAGAGTGACTAATAGGAAAACAATATCTAGATAAACACAAACCATTGACCTATTTATTTGAAAAGAACATTGATGTCACTTGTATAAATAAAATACAGATTTCTAAGTTTCCTGGTTTTATTTATTTAGTTTGTTATTTAGGGATTTTTATCTTGCCATATTTTCCATACTGGCCTGGGATGCCTAGGTGCAAGTAAGTCTCCTACTTAAATCTCCCATGTACCTGAGGACATGCACCAGTGCACCAGGCATTCACACTGTTTTAAAGTGTTATAAATACTGAAAGGATCTATTGAATATAAATTCACAAATTTTAGGAAATTAGTAGTTAACTACTAAACAAGTGTCATTAAATATAGTCAAAATATATTTCCCTAGAAATTTTATGTGAGTTATTTTGGGTTACTCAAAATATTTTGGAGTACTTAAAAACATATTTATTAGTAGTCACTTTTGATTATAGAAATGGAAACATATAAGAAAATTACTTATGATTTTTCTCAATTAAAACTAATCAACTGGAGTCAATCTTGGTGCGGTATATTTTTATTTCAGGGACTGTATTCCTGCACTTTAAAAGGTGTTCTAAGTCTGTTGAGGTGGCTTTTAGCAACAGGTGTGCTGCATCACATGTGTGGCTATGTTATGATTACCTATAGAGAGTTGAGGCCTCTTTACCTTTAAGATGTTCTTTTCGTGTCTGCTTTGAAAGTCAAGAGGCCAAGTGAGTTTTTCATGTTCCAGTGGTATCAGTATCTGATTTAATTTGATTTCTTACATAGATCTTTTCCATTCATCAAAATTATAGACTTATGTTATTAATTTCTTTGATTCCTCTGTGAGAACACTGCAATTGAAGATAGAAACAAGTTAAAAAATAGGGATGACTAGATTTTGGTATGATTATATGTTAATATCTTAATTATTGGTGTCCTATGGTATGGAATCTCACTTTTCCTTATATGGACTGAGACAGTTAAGTTGCTCATGCAGGTAAATCATTGTACTTTATTCTTACCTTTGAGTTGTGATAATTTTTACAATTTTAAATCCAATGTAGTAGAAGGTAACTAAAATCACCTACCTACATGATTTATTTATTTATTTTTACTAGTCATTAATTTTTTTTAGATTCTAACACAAATAAATGCTAATCCTTCACTGGTGAATTACAAAAGAGAATTTGAGTATTACCTCTTTTGAATATTCTTGTAAGTTGGTAGAATTGATCTTAGTATAATGGCTTTTATTATCTTTAATGATAAGCACTAGAATGAACTTGATGATTTTATAAATACTCATGAAAAAAAACAAGGTTAAACTACAGAATAACAAGTGAAATGAGACTTTTGCTTCACTTGCTTTCCATTCTATGGCATCTGTAGTATAAGTGAAAACAGCACTGAATCTGAATTCTGATCACTAACATTCTATTTTACAAACAGCTTGTTAGAAATATGTGACTTGTTTGCCTCTGCTAAACTCAATCATCCATTCATTCAGTTGTCATTTATCAGACCTTACTACCAACTAAGTGCTTGAGTGCATATTACTGAATCCCATCTCTTGATCTTCTAGTAGCTTGCTATGCAATAGTAGAGATAAGTTGTATATATAACAGGAGAATGAGATAAAGGGCCATAGGAAAGATATCCCTGTTGCTTAAGTATAGAAGAAGGAGGTAACTATTTGGGTATATTTCTAGTGGGAAGCCTATACGTAATCCTGCAAATTGTTATTCTGTTGATAAATATATAGAAGTTACTGGAAATTATGACGTCTTAACTTTAAAATATATGGATTCTGAATTCTAATATCATTTTTTTTTGCTCCTTAATGAGGATTATGAAAGAAAATGCAAACTTAGAAAGTCTCAAAAATAAGTTCACCTAAAAATCTGTATTTAATCATGATACAGAATTTATGCCAATTACCAAATAAAAAATAGCAATCATACTAGTTTAAAATTCTTGTTGCTTCTGCATCTTAGGCATTTATTGTTTATTCTGAGATATATTGAGTGTCCTGTAATTTAAGAAGTTAGTTGTCCTAGAGCAAGCATATTAATAATTTTTATTTTTTTCTCCATCTGCATCTTGGAAAGTTCATTCAAACTTTTCTTTTAATCTGAAGTTTTAGTGCACATTTGAGAACATCGAATAGTGACTGACATTATTTGAAATTCTTACTGACTTTTTCCTGTTTCTCTTTAAGTGGAAATACTAGCAACAAATTACTTCCTTTACTGGGTAATCCTAACCAGGTCTGATACTCACAATATTAGATTCTATTAAATTCAAGTGACATGCATGGAGAATCTATTATTTCTAAAGTCTTTCCTATTACCTTCTGAAACCTTTAGTGCCATGAGGTTAGCTGTTTCTGGTTATCTTTTCTTTAACATAAAGGCAGAGGTTGCCATCAGCAGTGTATCAGCTGACTTAAAACAGAAAACTACGAAAGCCATGCACAAATGTGGGCTCATCTAGCTCCACATTGTGGTACCCTCCAACCCATTAGGCAAGCTGTGTTTGAAGCAGTTTTCAACATACACTATAAAGATTATATTGTATGAAGCTTGTTTCAGAAATATAAGCCAGAAAACGATTTCTTGTATTTATTGAAATGGTGCATTTCTACACATCATTTAGACTGTTTTGATTTTTGTCTTTGTATTAATCATGTCTTAGTGCAATCCTTTATAAGGGAGTTTTTCTAAACACGATATCAGCAGTAAAGTAATATGACATTGTGCGTGGTGGAAATATTACATGTGTAATAATTTGCATCCTTAATGTTCCAGAACCCTGGGTTTATTAGTAAAACGATTGGAGAAAGGTGGTAAAGCTGAACAAGAAAACCTTTTTCATGAGAATGATTGCATTGTCAGGATTAATGATGGTGATCTGCGGAATAGAAGATTTGAACAGTAAGTGTGTGGTGGCTGCACTGTAGTCCTTTTCTGCTTTAGGCATGATGGAGTATAGTCAGTTGAAAAGCTCCAAACATGTCTGAGATTCTCTGTGTACTGCACCTGTTTTCTGCCACCATCTAACTTTTAACAATTTAACCAAACTCGAGGTAATTAACAACATTAGACTACATTTCAGAATGACCTCTGACCAATAGAGCTGGTCTTGGAATAATCTGAGCCCAGTTTAGATTATACAGTGATAACAGTTCTGTTGCTTCTTCACCTTTTGAGAAACTCAGCAATGTGCTCATCTGTATTATCCTTTAATTCACATTTTCAATGGTTGCACATAATATGCCTTACTATATATAAAAACAAAAACAAAAACAAAAGTTTCCTTGAACCACAATATTGTGTCTTCATTTCCTTTTTCCTGACTGAGGACCTTATTCAATTAAAAACAAAAAGTTGGCCAGTTCCTGTTAAAGGGGCATGTGTGAGCAGAAGAATAGTGAAGAAAAACCATGGCTTTGAACATTTTAGATGAGGACTCTATCACTGAGCTATACATCCCCCCCACTTTTTCGGGGGTGGTAGTGGTGGTAATTCTTGTTCTTGAGATTTTTCTTGCATAAACAATCTTGAATTAATTTTGCTGATAACTGATGAATAGGTAGTTGCTTTCTATGGTTTTCCAAGTTTATTTATAAATTTATTTCTCTGAAAACTCAAAGGGCTTCTTTGTTAGGGAAATATTTAATACATTTTACAATTTGTATAGATTGTCTCCTAGGGAGAAGGCTGCATTTGATTTCTATTAATATTAAAATTAGAATGTCCCTGTTGTTCTTAAAACTTGTTTAATAATTTACAGTTGAGAGCATACTATTGTATTGTATCCATGATCATAGATAATTTTGCCATTTTTATTTAGAGAATGACAAATTTATATTTGGAGACATAGCTCTGCTTATATCAGAGCTTGCAAACTTGGTTAATAAATGGGTTATCAGAATTTTGCTTTTCAGTTTTAACACTCTGTCAGTTCTTATTGCTTAATTAGTATACTTAATTAAGCTCATAATATCTTCTAGTCTGCTGGTCTTAATTTGCTAATCTTCCATTCTTTCTCAAACCCAGAGCACAACATATGTTTCGCCAAGCCATGCGTACACCCATCATTTGGTTCCATGTGGTTCCTGCAGCAAATAAAGAGCAATATGAACAACTTTCCCAAAGTGAGAAGAACAATTACTATTCAAGCCGCTTCAGTCCCGACAGCCAGTATATTGATAACAGGAGTGTGAACAGTGCTGGACCTCATGCACTGCAAAGAGCACCCAGACTGAGCCACCCACCTGAGCAGATAGAAGCTCACCCACGACTACCTCATAGTGTACACCCCTCCGCAAAACCACCATCAGCCCCAGCTCCGGCCCCACAGAATGTATTTAGCTCAAGTGCAAGCAGTGGTTATAACACCAAAAAAGTAGGCAAGAGGCTCAATATCCAGCTGAAGAAAGGTACGAGCTATTTTATTTTTCTTTGAAACTGCTTTTAAAAGTCAACTGCTTAATCCAAATGTCTTGAGTTGATTGATTATTTTTGCCCAATGCTGCAGGTAGAACCCAAGGCCTTGCAAATGCTGGGAAAATGTTATAACAAGGAGCTACATCCCCAGCCTAGCACCTTGAATTTGAATCTAGTACTATGTGAAAGAACTGATATACAAAGATTAAAAACAAAACAAAAACCTTATTTTTTAAAATGGATTAAAGGCTCTATTTTTATGCTTTTCATATCCGTATGCTATATAGACATTAAAAGTAAAATTTTAAAAAGTAAGACTTCATGATATAAGTTTATGAGAAGAAGGTATCACATACTGTTGCAGTAAAATTTTTGATAATGAGTGGAAAATGTTTCAGGGCATGACCCCCCAAACAAAACCAAAGTGAGAATTTGATTGTTTTGGCAAATATGGCCCTCAAAGAGGCCTCTAGAGATTGTCTACTTCATTCAGTTCCAGATGGGGAGTGACTGGTTTGTGGCTGTTAGTTGTTTGTGGTAGGTTGTCAAGAAGTCAGGTCTTGTCTCTTGCTTTTCCAGAATACTACATTGCTTTCCCTCTCTTCCCCTTCCTTCCTTCCTTTCTTTCTTCCTTCCTTCCTTCTTGGGAATTAAACTCAAGCTCTTGCATGCTAGGTAAGTGATCAACCACTGAACTAAATCCCCAACCCTTTTTTTGAGTCAGGATCTCTCTTAGGTGCCCAACTGGTTTGGAGCTTGCAGTCCTGTGCCACAAAGCCCACTCATTGCTTCCCTTTTCTAAGGTGAAAGGTATTGCTGATTGTGTTTGTACACTGTCATTTAAATCTCCCTTTCCCATAGATGGTGGATTCATGTATATAGGGAATGTGCTGTTCCAGTTTGCTGCCTCTACAGCTCAGAGCAGACTGCTGGACTCCACTTTCTGGTTTTCAACTGGTAAACAGAGCACTGAGATACTTCGGCTGTTCATGTTCGATTATATTAGAAGATTTTGATATATTTTAAAAGCATGTCTTTTGAAATAGTGTCATTATAAAAAATATTTTTATGAGCTCACCCAACTCCTGAACTTTGATGGAAATTAATCCATAGAGTAATTTCCTCATGTCATATGGCTGTTGGCAGAAGATTCCTACTCGAATGTTTTCCATATCCTGACATTCAGACAATCTTCTTTCTATTTGGGGTAGCATTTACAAGGTTTTAAGCTCTGCAACTGTTATTTCCTTTCTAAGTCATATTCTTTCTTTGAACTTTTTGTGAACCACAAGTTCCTTATTTCTGGTTACTGATTTTCAAGCTCCAAATACTTGGTTGACAAGATCAGGAGTTGACAGCTTGCCTGTACCACTTGCAAATACAGAGCCTATCAGCAGAAACCCTCTCTACCTGTTAATTCCCAAATCAAAGAAATATCAGATCCTCTTTCCTCATTTTTTCTCTACTTAAATCACAGGCACTAGTTTTTAACCAAGAACTTATCAAGAACTACAAATAGAGTTGTATAAAAATAAAAGTCTACCTGAAATCTCTCCACAAAGGTAGAGTATCTTAGTTGGCCATTGCCATAAAGATATTAGTTTAATAAATATGGTTTTTCTTTTAGATTTATGGAGGAATATTCATTTAATTTAAGTTAATTATACTTTTCCCACAATCAGTAGGCTTAACAAATTGTGGTTATAATATGCACTTTATTAATGAAGTGAAATTGTATTTGCTAGTAAGAGAACTATTTGGCTGGAATTAGTAGTTTTATTTTAATAGCATTTAGAAAGATATGATTGCATCTACACAGCTAATTTAGAAATGGTATGCTTAATCAATATAAGAAAAATGGAAATGGTGGTTTACTTTTAAATATTTTTCTGACCTTGAGTAATCTAAATGATATAGAGCCTCATAGATTTCTCCTGATTTTAATTTACTGTGAGAACGTATAACAAAAAATGCATACTGCCTATGCAACTGCCAATTCTTAAAATATTCTACATAAACATAAGTTATGTTTACCATACATAAATAGGAAGAAGGATACTGATTGCCTTTGATTAGGACTAAATAAAGACAATTTAATTATAGTGATTTTATGAGAATTTAACAAGATTTTATTGTAGTTAATAATGTTTTTATCAGTTATTGTTACAGTTAACATTTTAAACATTTTTAAGAAAATATATTAATATATACATTGTATGCATTAGTTTGAAACTTTAATATCAGTTCAGTTGTGAATTAGTATGTTTCATGTGACAGCGATTATTTAAAAACTGGTATTCTTAGTTCTACAAAGAGGAGCCTTCAGGATGATGCCTCTTTGTCATAATTTTGGAACTATGTCATTTAACATGACAAAATATAATAGCCCCAATGTACTTGCTTCCATAATTATGATTTCTTAATATTTATTGCCATTTGGCATTCTCAAATACCCTGCTCTTTTGGAGAAATTAGCTTTTTAATAAAGTCAAAGGAGAAGGTCAGTAATCTGTTTCAGTCAGTTCAAAATGTTTTGTTGGCTTTGCTAAATGAAAATTGATATCTATTTATCTTTCTTTTAAAGGTCATTGTGTGAACTTTTAGCTTACAGATTTAGGGGTTATTGCTGATATTTTAATAGTATTGAGGTTCATATAACAATCAGTCTTTATAGTTCATACAAATTAATATTGCAAAAGGAGAATAATTTAGAATTCTTTCTTAATAAATGTTACTGCATGTCATTAAGAGTTCTATGAAAGCACAGGGACATATGGAAACGTCCCAACAGAATAATTAGGAAAATTTCTTATAGACAATATGCCATTCAAATCTTCTGCACTGAAGACTCAAAACATTAACAGTCTAGGCACATTAATGTGGTTCCAGACTAGAAATAAATGAATATTTTGTTTTAACTATAGAATACTTATGATGGGTATTGTTACTGGTATAATCAAGTATTTATTGATGCTCTGGTTCTTCTTTAACTCACATTTCTATTTGCTCATCATTATAACAGTTAATGTTATACGTTTTATTATAATTTTGTACTGAATGTTGCATTAAATTAATGTACTCTAGATTTTTTAAGTTTACAGAGCACTGTACTCTCATAATGAGCAAGTATTTTTCTCTAATATTATGAAAATGAAACTAATATCCTACAAATTAAGGTTTTAAAAATACTTAGATATTACTCATTTTTATTATATAAAAAATTTTATTATAATAAATTCTGATTGATTAGAAGTTTGTCATTATGTTCAAGGATTTTTTTTCTTGCCACATTTTGGCTTATTGCATGGTCATTCTCGTGACATACAGCGTTTTTAGACCCCGTATGGAACTTATATAAGATCATTTGTCAAGACACTAGTATTGCTGTATGTATATACATGACTGTATGACCAATGTGATTCTGCAACCTGTACACTCAGAATAATGAGAAATTATACCCCATTTGATTCAAATGTCTGATATGTCAAAATCATTGTACTGTCATGTGTAACTAATTAAAACAAAAAAATTTAAAAAAGAAGTCTGCTAAAGAAGTGAGAATTATAGAAATCAAAAAACTAAATTATAAATGCCTCATTAATTTTAGTACCTTTCAGCATTATAGGGTGAACTTTAGATTTGGTGGCCATGGTCTGAGGTGAATTATTCAGTGAATAATTTGCCTTTGGTGGCCGGGAGTGGGCGAGCAAGGAATATAAGTGGTAACTATATAATCTTTTGTTAAGTTCTCTTCCAATTGACAAAAGTAATACAGTTCATTCTCTTAGTAAATAGCTGTTCTTGTGGTTGTTCTTGGAATTTGAGGAGAATCTGTTACATGTATCTAGAAATATTTCTCATTTCATTATTCTCATCTCACTGAACATTTTCTTTTTCTCCTTTGCTTCTACCTTTTACTTTTCAAATCTTAATATCATTCTTGCACAATAATATTTGATTATTTAGCTACCATGGGTTTTCACAGAAGTTTTTTTTTTCTTTGTTCTTGTAAAGCAATTTAATTTATTTGATACTTAAAGACTTAAGATGGACTTGAAAGCTTTCAGCAAGCATATTTGTACGCTAAAACCTTCCTCTGGTTTTGAGAAGATTGCCATTTCTTTTTAGATGAGTGACTTTTGATAGGTAAAGCATTTAAACCTTAATGTCATTTAACGTGACAAAATATAATAGTAGTCTACCTCGAAAACAATTATTACACCTTTTTAAGTATTAGAAAAAATGTTGGGCATTGTGAAAATTACAAATCTTTAAGATGAGGTAGAGAATAATAAAACTCCTCATGTAAATATGTATACATGAGTGTGTACATGTGTAACATTCAAGATACTTCATTTCAGTTTTAAAATTTTCTTTCATGTGTAGGTACAGAAGGTTTGGGATTCAGCATCACTTCACGAGACGTCACAATAGGTGGCTCAGCTCCAATTTATGTGAAAAACATCCTCCCCCGAGGGGCTGCCATTCAGGATGGTAGACTGAAGGCAGGAGATAGACTCATAGAGGTGAGTGATATTTTCTAGGTACTGTGTTCCATCATTTCTGAAAAGTTATGTTTTCAAGAGTCAACTTGTAAAGTATTTTCATAAAATGGATATTATGTATTTGTGCAGAAGTATGCATCCCCAAACCATGTATTTCTCTTCTACCTCAGGTTTTCTCAGTTTATCTAACAGAGTTATACATACATTTTGTTTATGAAATAAAGTGATATTTTATTATGTATAAGTACCATATCTATAATTTTGTATTTCTAGAGGGCTTTATAGTTCTGTCTGGCATGGCTGTGCTTTTTTTTTAAAATCTACTTTTTAATCAGAGCAGAGATACATAAATAAAATCAGTGTGTCTTGAAGAAAGGAACAAGTTTGAAATGCAGTGTGGAGAATGAAGTAAGATGCAAAAGTCCAATAATAAAACAGTTTCTGAGAATTTTCTTCCTGTACTTCATGTTTTTTTGGTTCATTGGTTTTTGAAGCCATCCTAGAAATATATACATGTATATAATTTCTGTATGTGGAAATATTTGTTCATGTAGGAAAAATAAGAAGAGACAAGTGAAGAAACAGGATACTTTATTGGCTGTTTTTCCTAGTGTTTTCTGTAGAAAACATTCTAATGTTCTTTCTTTCGTGTGTGTGTGTGTGTGTGTGTGTGTGTGTGTGTGTGTGTGTGTTGCTGGAGATGGAATCTGGGGCCTGCTGCATGCTAGGCAAGAGCACTTCCACTGAGCTGCACCCCAGCTTCTGTGCTTTTCCTTCTTCCTCCTCTTCCCTCTTGCAATCTTGCTCCTTATCTTTCTTGATAATCACTTTATTTTTAAGTCTCTCTTTTTCACAATTTCTTCACCTTTACAACATTACAAAAGCTTTTGCTTATCTTTTTGAGCAATTGGAATAGCCTGGAAGCTGTATATATTCTGAGTTAGACTTGATTTTCTTTTCTTTTTTTTTTTTTTTTTTTTTTTTTAAGAGAGAGTGAGAGGAGAGAGAGAGAGAGAGAATTTTTAATATTTTTAATTTTTAGTTCTCGGCGGACACAACATCTTTGTTGGTATGTGGTGCTGAGGATCGAACCCGGGCCGCACGCATGCCAGGCGAGCGCGCTACCGCTTGAGCCACATCCCCAGCCCAAGACTTGATTTTCTATAGCTGTCAGCTTTGCCTTAAATCTGAAACTTCATATTTGCATGTTTCACACCCGACTGGTATGAAATCTGATATCTAATAGTTGCATTCATATAATGGTGAAAATTTGGCAGACTCAGTTTTTTCTGAGTATCTGAATATTTGGAATCCTTCAAAGAAAAACTATTAATGGATTCATTTTTTTCTCTTTTATCTAGATTTTTTTTTTCAGTTTTCTTGGAAACTATTATCATCTGTTTCCAGCAATTCCTTAAAATTAGTCCTATTGAGCTGTAGACAATGGTTTTAGTAGGAAGGGCCAAGTTTCAAAACATATTTTAACAACAGGAAAAATTTGATATTAAAATTTAAGTAATATATTTATTTGCCATAAATAATATTATTTTGGGTCAAAATAAATAATATGAAAGTATTTTAAAAGAAACTTATGTTCTTATTTTGTCGAGTATAAAGTGCTTTCTAATACTGATGTTATACTTCTTGTGAGATAAATCAATGAGATTCTAGGAGAATGGGTTATTCCAATTCACTTTTTCCTACTTGAATTTTCTTATAACATGGGAAACAATTGAGATGAAATATTACTTCCATTTCAAAATTATCATTATCTTGTAGTGATTCTTCTGTAATGTTTGATGTTTTACATTTTAAGCATAATGTTTTTTCTTCATTGTTACTTTCTGAAACTTAAAATATTTATGCCAAATTATTTTCTATTTTTTATTTTTTCTACTTCTTATCAGAGTAATACTGTTTTATTTTAATACAAGAAAACCAGTGATACACAAGATCATTGAAATATCATTTCAGGGGCTGAGGATGTGGCTCAAGCGGTATCGTGCTCGCCTGGCATGTGAGCGACCCGGGTTCGATCCTCAGCACCACATACAAACAAAAATATGTGTCCACCGAAAAATAAATAAGTAAAAATTAAAAAAAAAACAACCACTTCTATTCTTTAAAAAAAATCAGTTCAAAGTCAAGATTTGTATTGACTTGGCATTTTAGATGTTTTCGTTTATTACTTGTTACTTGTGAATTCCTAGTGCTTGTAGCTTTTGTTTTATTGATGTGCACTAAAAGATTTATTCCTAGCATTCTTCTAGATATCTGGCCTAGGTTTTTTTTTTTTTTTTCAATCATAGAAGCTTAGTGGTAACCAGGTCATCGCAGAATTTAGCATGAAATGAGTTATATTTTATACCAAATATGGTCAATTCTAGAACATGTGTCTTCTGTTAACAATCTGTACAGAATTGCAACTGAAGATTTTTTATTTGTTTTTAGGTAAATGGAGTAGATTTAGCAGGCAAATCCCAAGAGGAAGTTGTTTCCCTGTTAAGAAGCACCAAGATGGAAGGGACTGTGAGCCTTCTGGTCTTTCGCCAGGAAGACGCCTTTCACCCAAGGGAACTGGTGTGTAAATTTAGAACACATGAAAGATTTCTGATGTACATGAGCCAGGGATCTCAGTTAGCTACCTGATGGTGAATGTTTATGGAGACAGTTTCTAAGGAATTTCTTTATTTTATATTTCTTTCTATCCTAACTTAATATAAGCATTTTGTTGCCTTCCCTACTCTGACTTGGAAATGGATATCCACAATAGTGAACAATAGAATATTTAAAAACAGATTGTAGGGGTATTTTCTAGGACATCAAATATTTATCATTATTCACTTTCAGATGAACCAGTTGAATAAAGACATCAGTGATCTCATAACTGTCACTCCAAAGGCTGTCATCAAAAGCTTGCCATCTTCTCCCCGGCACATGACAAAATTTCATATTTTCTTAGTAGCTTAGCCAAATGTAGATGGTCACATATGAAAAGGAGTTTCTTGAAAAAAATTACTGAAAATAAGAAGACTTAGCTGTCAATAAGTTCCAGGGCTGTTATTGACCAAAAAGATCACATTGTTTGGAATGACATAAATGAAATAAAAAGTCATTTGTTTGGAAGAAATCTACTTTACTTTTCACTGCTTACATCAAGAAGTTCAACTATTAGAAACATTTACATGGCATTGGTATGAATGAAATACATATATTAAATATACATTGTTCTGAATGTTTCTTCTTCAAAAAGTACAATGTTTCAGTTATATATAAAATGACATAATTGGAGAAATTGCCTTTTCTTTTTATGTGGTGAGAAAATTGCTTTATTTCAAACATAAGTGGTATTTTAAATGTTTCAAAACAGTTTGTACCTGGTAAGAATATTTAACATCTTTTTCAGCTAGCTTGTTACTTCATCTAAAGGTAAATTACTATGTATAAATTTGGCAAGGTTTTAAGGTACAGTTCCCAAATTGATCATATAAACCTAATTCTCTTAGATAATAACTCATGTATGGTTACATCATTGTTGACAAAATTTTTCTTTGCTTATCAATAAATATTTTTGTTTTCCATATGAATTACATATATTCATATAAATAGTTATTTAAAATAGAGTTTCTTTTCAGTCATTAATTTAGCATTCCTTGATCCTAACACTCTGTGATTTTTGTGGAAATTTCATATGGTGATAGGGGTTGAAAAGTGAACACTTGTGTTTTAGGTTGATTTTGAATAAATTATGAAAGCTTCTTTATATTTAAAAATGTTTAATGCATTATTCCTCAATTTAAATTCAGTTTTCCATTTTCCCCCCACTGTTATCCAATTTTGTGCTTAAAATGCCACCTGATCCTAAATCTGGAGATGTCTCTATTAAATTGTAAATGAGCACTTACCAAAACAACAACTAAGCTTTCCATGTGATTTGATGAAGCTTTAATTCTTCCTGGGTGTATCCAAGCCATGATAGTTAGCATCATTAGATTGCCAAAGCTTCCACACTGCTCTTCAGCAGCCTTCTCAGAGTGAGTGCCAACGTATAGACAGCCCAAGGTTATTTAGGTTCTTCTGGTCCAATTTTGATCTTTCAGGCTTCTGTTTTTCCCGTCTGCTGCCTCTTGTTGTTTTTTTTCCCCCCTTGGTTATTTAATTTATTGCTTGTGAGCTTTTCATTAAGGAACGAGCCAGTAGGCCGTCAGTCAGTCCATTATGTATGTTGCAGCTGCCTTTCACGATTTAAAAGAATAAAATTCTGAAAACTTAAGTTAAAGGGTGGGTGGGTGCATTTAATGCTGATCTTTGAATCCAATTAGTGCAAAACTTTTCCTCTGTTGAGGATTTCTGTGTTTCACTTCTGCGGGTCTTAGTCTGAATACTTTTATTAGTTTGTGCCCTTAAAAAATAAATAAATGAAAATATTACCCCAAGAACCAACCTTGTAAGTACTCTATATTAGATGAAAAGAATAGTGTGTTTATTCCCTGTGTAATATTTTAAAGTATGAAGTTGTGGTTCAGACTGTGGTTCAGACTGATTTATCTATCTAGTTATGAAATGATCCAATACCTTAAAACCTAGATTTAGTTGAAAAAAATTAAAAACCAAAATTAGAAACGGTGCCAAGATTAGGAAAGAACTTTGGTGAGATTTGTTTTCCTGCAAGTAATACATTTATGATGTTCTATGAATGACCAAGTAAAAGTTATATTTAGAAAAGTTTCTGAAAACCCCCACCCAAACACCACACACATCAATGAAAGTTTGGGAGACAGAGAAATCCATCAACCATAATATAATCACCCTTCATCTAGTTGGTAGATTTTAAGAACCAGCAAAATTTCCATTAAAATAAAGCTTTGTGTCCCTGTGTATTGAAGATGGCTTTGGTCAGTCTGTATTTATATTTTTCTTCGATTCTTCTAGAATGCAGAGCCAAGCCAGATGCAGATTCCAAAAGAAACGGTAAGAGCTTTGTCTTTTGCAGGATGCAGAGATGTTGGAAAGATAAATGGAACTAACTTCTTACTAATTAAACATGAAGTAACTTGTCCTGCCTTTTTCCCAAAGTGGTCTTATTTTTAAATGATTCATGGTTACTACCCTATATAGAGGATACTTTAGATTATTTTTGTCAGATAGGAATAAAAAAGAGAGATTACTTTCCTATTACTCATTACGACTTGGTGAGGGTGAGGTTAGTAGTTGGATAGATATGCAATGTATTTCACTAGTTGTGAAATACTCTGTTGCTATCAAATGGGAAAAAAAGGTAAAAAACTTGAAAAAAATAAGCTAGAGTAAAGCAAAACTAAGTGAATAAAATAAAAATGTATTTTAAGGAGCAAAATTTGAAATGATATGTCAGCAATTGGGCTAAACACAGTTGTCATAATAACTATAAAGCGGGAAATTTCTCTTAATAAAATTCAAGTACTGGCAACTCAGATTAAAATGAAAATGTAGTTGTGTCATGTTTAGAAGATGGATTCTGATTCAGGCTGGCAGGAAGCACTAGCACAGAAATGCTGGGATTGTCCTGTCAAGTCTCTGCCATAACGTACATGGGGCAAATAGAGAGGAAGTATTATATTGAGATATAATATTATTGTGTAGAAATTCTAACAATCAGGATCTTTTGTATATCAAACAACATAGCATAACCGTATATCATTGTCAAACTGTTTTATATATATAAAATTGAACAAAACCATATCAATAGAGGGTAACGTATCTTTCCAAAAGTTGTCATGTTAAATAAGGCAAAAAAGTGAGACTTTAAAGAATTTGAGTAATGTAATTAATAGGTTTGACATTTTGTATAAATTTATAAGCAGGGAACTTTGAATTAATAAACAAATGGAATGTTATTTTTGAATATTTAATTATTCTAAAAATGGATGACAATCAACCTTCAGAGTTAAATCACTAAAGCACGTTGAGAATATTACACATTGATAAATTTGGGTTGTAAAAGTAATAGACTTACATTTTTGTTTGTGAAACAAATAGGTCAAAACCATAGTGGTGGGCTGGGGATATGGCTCAAGCGGTAGCGTGCTTGCCTGGCATGCATGCGGCCCGGGTTTGATCCTCAGCACCACATACCAACAAAGATGTTGTGTCCGCCAAAAACTAAAAGATAAATAGTAAAAAATTAAAAAAAAAAAACAACCATAGTGGTAATTGCCTATTGGGAATGTAGGCTAGGGATGAGAGGAAATTGAACAGATTGCTTATAAAGAGTAAAATGGAGTATGAGAATAATTTATATTATTTGAAAAGACAGAAATTGTGGCAGAGTATAATATAAAGCCAAGGATTTAAATCAGCTTTGTATCACTATAGGAATATACAAGTAGATCATTTCAAACAGATTGGCAATTATGAAAACAAACATGGTATGTATATGTATGTGCATGTATCTTAAAGATGGCATTTCATCTTTTAGTGGTAAAATATGTGTTACATAGTGTTTATAACAGTTGGCCAGTCACTTTGTAAAATTAAATATTTTCTTTTTTGGTGCTGGAAATTGAACCCAGAGCCTTGTATCTGCTAAGCATGTGTTCTACCACTTAGCTACACCTCCAGCTTGCCTTTCACTTTGAAAAGTTAGATTTCTTCCTCTTGGTGTACATGAAAGTAAATCCCAGTTCCATATAAATTTTAACCTAAAAAAGTATTAGACATTTTTTTGAAAGAAAGTATATGAAAATTTCTTTGTGTAATGAATGCCTGTCTAAGGATGATGAATTGACAAATTACACACACACACACACACACACACACACACACACACACCACCTATGAGAGTTCTTAGTATTTTTCAATTTAACAATTGTGCAAAAAACATACCTGTGCCAACGATTCATTTTTTCACTTTCAGCATATTATTCAATAAGATACAGGAGTATTCAGACATTTTATGTAATAGGTCTTGTGTTAAAGATGATTTTGCCCAAATATAGGGTATTGTAAATATTTGAACACATTTAAAGTAGGCTAGAATAAGTTATGATGTGTAGTAGATTAGGTGTATTCATTGCATTTTTTGACTGATGATATTTTAAATTAGAATGAGTTTATCAGGATGTGATTACACGTGTGTCAAGAGAAAATGATCTATCTATCTATCTATGTATATAGATAGATATGTGCACTTTTTTTTCGGTATATCAATAACTATATCCTAAAACAGTTGCAAGCTAAAGACGTAAGTATTTCCATTGTGATCCTTGTGTGAAGTGCCATTCCTTTGTGGTTCTATCTTAGCAGCATAGAACTTTTTGGGAAATAGAATGACTTCCCACATAATCAGCATATTTTAACATCTCTAATATTCTAAGATAGGAAATAATGGTGTAAAACATGTAGTCAGTCCTGTTGAAGAAACTGATGATTTGCCATATGATATTGAAAATTTGGCAGACTCAGTTTTTTCTGAGTATCTGAATATTTGGAATCTTACAAAGATCCTCCCTGTGATCCTTCCTTAAAATATGAGGACCACCAGGTATGGTTGCAAAGAATCCTGTAATCCCAATGAATCAGGAGTCTGAGGCAGGCGGATCACAAGTTTAAGGCCAGCCTTAGTAATTTAGGGAGACGCTCAGAAATTTAGACCCTGCCTGAAAATAACAAAATGAAAAGGGCTGGGAATGTAGTTCAATGGTAAGGTGCTTACGGGTTCAATCTCTGGTACCAAAAAAGAAAAAAAGATTCAAGGGCCAGTTCAATCCACCAGCCTTTGTGTTCTTAATAGCATGTTGGAGTAACAGAGAGTTGTGATAAAGAAATAAGTAGGGTGCACATGTGTGTGTATCTGGCTTCTGATTGTAAATGGAAACCTCTTTTTTCCTAATAGAAGTTTTCCAAACTAAATCAAAAGCATAGTTTTAAATTACAACAAAGAGTTTTGCTTCTTAATTTATATGTCCTTTTATATTTGTGTCTCTCTTTAAACTCTGGCTATACAAAAACATTTTGAATTATAAAATATTTAATGTTGGTGGAGGCTGAATCTTTGCCTTTCTTTGTACCTTTTTCTGGCAAAAGTCTTTTTTATGAACTTAAAATATTGCCAATGCTTGACACATAGTGGAACTCAAGAAAAACTCCATGTGAAGACTTTACTCTTTTTATTGGTTTTCTTTTATTTTGGAGGCTAGGTTAGTGAAATCCTAAATTATACCCCTCCAACCTAGCGAGAGGGGCAAATATATCAATGATTTTACAATAAATCTGTGTCTTAATTCCCAATTCTCATTCCTTGGGGTTGATTTTGGAAGAAAACATGGTTTATCCTCTTTAAACCACAGGAAAATTTCCTGTGGTGGATTTGTTATCTTTTTTTTCTCTCTGTCTTTCTCTTGAAAGAAGTATATTATTGCTGTCTAGAGTAACATATGATTTATTCAGGCTCATAGAAAAGAAGTTAGTTACCCCTTGCATGTTTTGAACATTGCTTGTAACATTACAGTGCCCTTAATGACTGACATTCATTTATCTGCTGTGATTTTCCCTTTTGTGCTAAGCTCTTTATGTACATTATGTTATTTTATCTTTATTATGTCTGTGACTTAGTATTATTATCCTCTGTAAAACAGGAGAAAAAAGAATTAAATTTAGGATGCTCTAAATCTTGGAGCAGGAATAAACTCATGTTGTCCTACTCTAGAATCTGCAAGGCAAAATTTACTTCTCCTCAGTATTGGTTATTGTGAAACAATTTGGTATGTGGAATTAAAAAAAATAAGTAAATACTTATATCTAAGGTAATAAGTTTCACATGTTATGTCAACAAATGCAATTGAATTTTGTTAAAATAAAAATTCCATGTTTATATGACATCTTATTAGTCATTATGGTGAGAAGAGATCTTTTTTAATTTTTTTATATTAGGAATGGATTATATGTAGACTCTATTGAGACATGGGCTCCATATTGGTGATTTCTGTTCACTGATCCACAGTCACTTTTGTCCTTTCCCACTTTGTTGACTGACCTTGCAGATACCCTCTCCTTACTTGTGCTCCTCTCTCCTTTGCCTGTCCATATGGACCATGGGAACTTGAAAGTCCTATTGTTTCATATGGCTTTTCCAGACCAGATGTAGAGTTCTCTGCCTTTTTGATTCTTTATCATATTTGTTTCTATTATTTTTATTTGTAGAATGATTTTGTCTTGCTTTAACCTTTATACTTCCTTGTGATTTCAAGCACCTCAAGAATAGATGCCCTATAATACCTAGCTCCAGCATTTATGCCAAGTAAAAGTTCAGTGAATTTATCAGTTATGTTAGTTACCTGCAACTGATTTATTTTGAGAAGTAAAACATTATTAAGATTTGATGAACAGGGTCAATGTCTGGTAGACCTTTGCATTTCCAAGATAAAAATTTCCTGAATATCTTCCTAGCAATGGACAAGTTACTGAGGGTAGGAGATAAGAATCTTGTTAAGGTTACCCGTTCAAATTGGATAGAAAGCTGAATTCTTTAGCAAAGGCCCAAAGCCTCATGCTCCATGTCTTGGATGAGTTCCTTTGCTTTTGAAAGTCTATGAAATATATTCACTTGGTAGGGAATATATTTTTCACTTGGTATGGAATTCATATATATATCTGGGTTGGACTTGATATTATTTGGGAGTTTTAGGGTCAGGAGGGGAGAGAGAGAGAGAGAGAGAGAGAGAGAGAGAGAGAGGGAGGGAGGGAGGGAGGGAGGGATGGATGGATTATATGAAATTGGCTCATGCCATTATGGAGGCTGGCAAGTTCACATTTGCAGAGTGGGCTGAGTGGCTAAAAACTTGAGAGTAGATGATATAATTCCACTCTTAAGGCAGGCAAGGGAGCCAATGGTAAGACGAAGAATAAAGACAGTCTGCTGAAGAATTCTTGCTCAGGGAAGCTGGTGTTTCTGTTCCTTTCAGGCCTTCAGCTGACTCGATGATGCCCCATCCCATTATGGAGGGCAGTCTACTCAGATTTCATTGCTTTAAATGTTACTCTCATCCAAAACACCATTTACATTGTCACCTAAGATTAACCATCGCAATAATGTGAATTTATTGGCTATGAGGCCTTAACTTACCAAAATGTCAGATTCTTTCCCATGCTTCAAATAGATTAATACATACTTCCTTTGACCCCTTTGAAGAAACTAACATACACAAATTATATTGACTTCAATGATTTGGTTTTGTGCATCAGTGTTGCTGTTTATAAAATGTGTGACCCCATGAACTCTTAATGATGACCCTAAAATCTTACAGTTGTATGCTAAGTAGATTGAGTGATGTTGGGTAAAAGTAGAACTTTAAAACATAATACAGTTTAGAGACGATACTAGACCATAAAAATAAGGTGTGACACACTTGAATTTCAAGAATTCAAAATGCATTCTAAAATGAGTTATTGGGCTTTTTCTACAAAAACCTCAGGAATATATTAGGGATTCCTTGGGACCTTCTTTGAAGATCAGAGGACACCTTCATAGGGTAACATCAGAAAGTTTATAGCCTCAATTTTGAAATCTAATGAGCTTGGAGTCAGTAAGCATGGTCATTAATAGGTTCATTTAACAATAGTTACAGTAGATCAAGTATAGGCCACCATGTTTTATCCTACCATAAGTTAACAGTTGAGCCAGGCAAAAGGAATGCTCATTAGGGAATCAATTTGTTAGTCAATTCCTCTTCATCCAAAACTCTTCAGGTTTATAAACTAAACAATTTTTTAGGCTTATAATATGAATTAGTTTTAATAATAGTTAATGTATATGGAAATATTCAAAACTCTAATTTTATTTTTTTTTACTTTTTTTTTTAGTTGTAGATGGCCACAATACCTTAATTTTGTTTATTCATTTTTATGTGGTGCTGAGGATTGAACCCAGTACCTACATGTGCTTGAGCGTTCTACCACTGAGCCAGAACCCTAGCCCCTTAATTCTGTTGAAGAAACTAACATACACAAATCATGTTGACCTTAATGATTTGGTTTTGTGCAACAGTGTTGTTGCTTATAAAATGTGTGCTATCTCAAGTCCTTAAAATCTTGATGCATCCTTATTTTAAAACAATCTTATTTCAAAATTAAAGTAGAGACCCTCATCTTATACAAAATACAGTATGATGATGTGAGGGGGAAAAAAAGAAATGTGTCATATTAGATTGGGTAGAGAGAAGTGATGGGAGGGAAGGGGAGGAGAAGAGGGGATAGGAAGGACAGCAGAATAAAATAGACACTAGTATGTACACTGTATGTACATACGTGTCTGTATAACCAATGTGATTCTGCAACCTGTACACTCAGAAAAATGAGAAATTATACCCCATTTGATTCAAATGTGTGATATGTCAAGATCATTGTATTGTCATGTGCAACTAATAAAAAAATAAAGTAGAATGATATTTTCATGATTTTAAGGAAATCATAATGATTATGTGTAGTGTATGTCCTAAGAAAAAGGACTTTTCAAAAATATATATATACTTTTTTTAAGTTGTTGATAGAACCTTTATTTATTTATATGAGATGTTGAGAAACAAACCCAGTGCCTCACACATGCCAGGCAAATGCACTACCACTGAGCCCCAGCCCTAGCCCCAAAGGACTTTTTTTATATAACTATATTATATATGCATTTAGTTTTCATGTCACTTAAGTCTCTAATACAAAAAATTTGTTCAGTTTGTCTTTGTGTTTTATTTTTAAGAGCAAATTACTTTAAGTAAAATTTAAATTTTAAAGAGAAAATTACCTTAAGAAAGCCTCTCAGCTTGTGTTTATCTGATATTTCTTTAGATAAATACTTTATTGGGTAAACATTTGAGATTAATAACTGAATATATTTTCCCCATCAGTATAGTGATGTCTTGGATATTATGAATACTCAAAGTGTAAAAAAAAATTCTTAGCCATAAATATCATTTAATTTCCCTAAATATTTTTGTAAGATAGTTTAATGGCTGATTGATATTCTGCTGTGTAGTTATATCTGAATTTGCTTAGTGCCATATATGTAAGTTGTCTATTTAGTTTTTAGCTATGATAATTTCATCATCCTCATTGATAAATCTTTGTAGATGATCAGTTTTTTAGGCTATATTATTAATAGTAACCTTTTTGGGGGTTAGGTAACATATAAACTAGAGAGGCTTTTATTATCAAATTGGCTTCCACAGTGTACCTTTTACACATTCACCAGCACATCACGTTACGTGCCCACTTCAGCACACTTTCTACATTGTTGGATACCATATTTTACATATAAACTTCCACAATGGAGAAGGGCTAATGTTGAGAGAGAAATCAAGGAGTTATAGAAGAGAGAGAAATTATTTGCTGAGTCATTTATTTCTTTGCAGAGCCTCAAATCAAATTCTGTGGTCACTTCTGTAATTTTATGGTCTTATGGTATTTGGAACATATTTCTTTGCCTCCTATCATGGTAATCAAAATCCTTGTATATCAAGCAAGATCATGTGATTGATTATTTTTGTGATTGTTATTATTTCATGTGATTATTTTTCTGTCTCTTTACATAATCAACTATCATTTCATTTTCTTTAGATGGGCTTGTGCTGTGGGTTGAGTATACACTCTGAGCCACTTCTGGGCAGCTATGTCCCCATTGATATTAGGTCTGTTGTTGGTGAAAGAAGGAACACTGGGCCATGGTGGAGGCCAGTTGTGATTATTTTTCAGTCTCACTGTGGGTATGAATGTACATTTTCTTCTTTTCTGACTATAGTGGGAAAGTAAATAGCATTCATAATGTCCACCCAGGACCGTCCCTGTTTCTTACATGCTTAGCAAAAATGCCCTTTGTTTGCTGGTAATTAAAAGGCAAAAATGTCAGTGAATAAGTGGGCAAAAGAAGAACTGACAGAACTAAAACAAACAAAAAAACCCACAAATTTTCAAGATATACTTACATGTATGTACATGAGAGATACCCATGACACATGTGCTTGACTTATATGACCACACACAAAAACTGAAGGGCAAATTAGGGAAAAAACATATATTGCATGTCTGTAGAAAGAACTTGGCTTAAGAAACTGTTGGTAAAGTACGTAATGTGGATGGAAATAACAAAGTGATAGAAAATTAGGTTCTACTTTATTTTGGAAGGTAGAGATTCCTATAGTAGTATGACATTGTGAAAGTTCTCAGTAGCGTAGCATTTCAGATGGCTTTTGCAGAGCAGATTTTTAGTGTTTTGCTGCCAGAGAATTAAGTTCTAAAAGCTGGCATTAATTTCAGTCTTATGTCGGTAGCCAAATGGATTAATAATGAAATATCAAATGAAACATACAGTGTCTCACTTTAACATTTTTAATGATAATAATGACTTAAGACTTGATAAAGAGGGCTGAAAAAGAAGATTATTCTCATATTGCAGTTTTCATAATAAATGAAACTACTCCATGCATTATGTGGTCATCTTTTAAAAGGGTTCAGAGTAAGGCAGTTGGGAAATAATTCCAACTTGATTAAAATTTTCCTTCATATATTTAGTCAGCTCTTTGTCTTTATTTTTAAAGTACAAGAAAATAAGAATTTTTAGCCTCTGTAAAATGTTAAGGAAATGTCAAAATCAGTAAATGTGGGAAAAAAAGAACAAAAGATCCACATATGTAAGTGATAATTAAAAACCTTTTAGATTTGAGGCAAGTAAACATAAATGATGAGCCTTGAGTGTGTTCATCTAAGGACTCTCTGTCTTTTCAATTTCAGGTTTTTTCCAGAAACAAAAATACTGATTTACAAAGTAAATTTATGTTCCAGTTACTTCTGAATTTCAAGTAGAAGGGGACAGTGTTGTGTTTGAAGCTATTAATGCTATTTTGTGTTTCAAATACAAAATTTACCTTTGTGGTATATTTTACTCTTAAACATTTTTATGTACTTATGTATTTTGCGTGTGTGTCGGGGGATGGAACCCATGCTTGCACATGACTTGTTTCCTTCCTCCTTCTCCCTCCCTCCCTTCCTACCTTCCTTCCTTTGTCAAGCTGTCTACCACTGAGCTTCACCACCAGTCCCATTTGGTATGTTTTTATAGTAGATTTTAAGTTGAAGTATCGCTATTCATTCACACAAATTCATTATTTAGTACTGTTTCATGGTTTTGAACTGTATGGTTAGAAATAAAAAGTAAATTGTGCCTTTGTGATTATAGAGCAAAACATGTATATAAAGCTACTTCTGTATAATAAACGTTTGATAGGTTATTGATATTTTCATGTGAGTATTTGATCTTTGTTTCTAATACATTGATTTTATTTGAGTTACAGTTGTTCTCAGGGAATATTTTAAAGATACAAAAGCTTTTCTAATGAGCAGGTTATGCTTGCTTTGGATTTTGATGCTGAAATGTGGTTCTTCTGCATAGGTAGTATTGCTATTGTCCTGTATCTTTTCAACTTGTTCTTCATTCTTAATTACATAGTACTCATGTTTTCAAAACAATAGTGCTTATTTTATTGAAAACTCTCTTCCCCTTACTGTCAGGCAATCCTTTGAGATGGCACAAGGATTGTACTACTGGGGTCTGGGAATGTGGCTCAGTGATAGATCACTTGTCTGTTGTGTGAGGTTTGATTCCCCAGTACCAGAAAAGAAAAGAAAAAGGCCTACTATAAAATATTAACATCAAACATTAATAAATTAGAAACATTACTTTTCAAATGAAGTTATTAAGGATTTGAAGATTTAAAAATAGCATATTGCTTATTATAATATAAACATCCTTACAGATAAGTACCGTACATCCAAAAATTATTTAATCAACAAATCTGAAGATACATGTGAAATCTCCAAATTCCCATTAAAAATAATTTTGTCATTATTAGATTGATCCTAATTCTTAGAAAATTTAAAAAATCTGGTAAGATGTAAAGAAGAGTGATATCAATTCATTTTCCATTCTAACAACTTTTATTGTATAGTTGAAAACTGTTTAAAAGATCAGTCTTTCTAAATGATACTACGTACCATTATAGGCATACTGTTTTTCTATTATAATTTGGCAAATCTGGTTTGATTGACTAATTGGATACTAAAGAAATGTTTCAAAATTGGGAATAGAGGAGGAAGAGTTATATGAAGAAAGAACTTGGCTCAAGTCTTTTGTACTTGGTGACTATGATTATGAAATTCATACTTGATATATTACTAATTAAACAATAATCGATTAAACAATGTTTCCTGATAATATTCATCATCTGTATTCATAATATAGTATTGTGCAAACTTTTTCCCATGGTGCAAACTTTGTCTCATGAGTGTCAAAGGTTAAAACTCTGTAGTGTCTCTAAACCTGAATTCTTTTTTCTGCTGACTTTGTGTCATCAGGATTAATTATAGTTGTGAATAAAAAAGATACACCATTGTGGACATGGAGCTATTAATAACACTGCAAATTACTATTATGAAGATAAAAGTGGCTGGGCACAGTATCGCATGCTTGTAATCCCAGCAGCTCTGAAGGCTGAGGCAGGAGGATCATGAGTTCAAAGCCAGCTTCAGCAAAAGCCAGGTGCCAAGCAACTCAGTGAGACCCTGTCTCTAAATAAAATAGGAAAAGAGGGATGTGGCTCTATGGTTGAGTGCACCCGAATTCAATCCCTGATACTGGTCCCCCTCCCCCCACAAAAAAGAGAAAAGGGGCAAATGAACTATATTTATTTATTTTTACTTCTGTTGTTGCTGTTTTTCTCTTGAGGTTTAGAGTATATAAACAGGCTAATAAAATAAATTTAAAACACTAGGAAACTCCATGCCTCCAGTCTTTCCACAGCCCCCCGACTTCCTTTTCTCAGAATCTGCTTTAGGTTTGTTTTAATATTGTAATAAGTGTTTCTGAAAATATTAGCAGCTGGTTTCAGGAATCATCTGGAGGGGGTGCAGATACACTGCTATCATGAATCTTGTCATGGAGCTTTAGTGGAAATATTGGGTCTGCAGTTAAAGAACTGCTCATTAGCAATCTTTAAAACAATAATGGTGAGAAAGAGACACTTGAATATAATGCTATGCAATTTTGTCTCCTATTAGAAAGCAGAAGATGAAGATATTGTTCTCACACCTGATGGCACCAGGGAATTTCTTACATTTGAAGTTCCACTTAATGATTCAGGATCTGCTGGTCTTGGTGTCAGTGTCAAAGGTAACCGGTCCAAAGAGAACCATGCAGATTTGGGAATCTTCGTCAAGTCCATTATTAATGGTGGAGCAGCATCTAAAGTAAGCACATGTTAACTTTATCAAGTATATGCTCACTAACAAACATGTTTCATTCCTATCCTGTGTGGGAAGTATATTCAGTTAACAGGTGTTTTTGAATGATTTTTTAATTTTTTTTAACAATAACCCATTCCTGATCAAATAACTAAGAGAAATCTTAATGCTATATCAACTCTGCATTTTTAATCTCACAGAACCTACAACCCATAATCATGCTGCTTAAGTGATGATAATCTATGCAAAGACTTACCATAGGTCCTGGCATATAGTAAAGGTTAATCTTTTCCCCTTCCCTCTCCTGCTTGTGGGTCACTTGTTCTATTTCTCAGCGCAGAGAAAATTTCCTGGCTGTTTGGTAAGGGGGCACTTCTCTGCAATTGTCTAATCGCCTGGAGCTTTTACATGTCTTGGGTTGTAAATAATCTCTATGGGTGTTTCTGGAAGCAAGAAAGTAATCACTTTGTGTCTTTTGAATTAGTATGCTATTTTGGTAAACAGATTATGATAATGACTTGATTTACAAATGTATAAATGATTGAAATAGACCCAGGCTACAATGGCTGCTTAGACTTCATTATGCTAGTGTTCAATTGGGCATAATCCACTAGGATTAAAGCCCCCACCCCCACTATTTTTAGTTTAGTTTTAATTTTTTTTTTTAACTAAAGGGAAAGCAATTTCTTTTATAGCAGACTATTTAACCACACTTATTTTACCTGTTTTCTTCCCAGGATGGAAGGCTGCGGGTGAATGACCAACTGATAGCAGTAAATGGAGAATCCCTGTTGGGCAAGACAAACCAAGATGCCATGGAAACCCTAAGAAGGTCGATGTCCACTGAAGGAAATAAACGAGGAATGATCCAGCTTATTGTGGCGAGGCGAATAAGCAAGTGCAATGAGGTAAAAAATATAAAACACCCAAGGCGCTAGTATCTGAAACTACAATAAGGCTCATTTCTTTCCTAACATTGGACAAAGAATGGCAGGTTCCAGGACCTTACCTCAAAAGACTGTACATTATCTTGGCTTGCTATCGTTGTATTGTTTTGTTATTAGAATGGGATTAGTTTTCTTAATTGTGATCAAAATATTTCTAAGTGTAATGTTCCTGTTTCTATCTCACCCGATGACACTCTCTCTGAGGCATCTAGAGACAGCAGAGTTCTCTTCTGGAAAACAGGGCTACACCTTACTCCTCTAAGCCCACAGTTTCTGCTCTCTTAAGCTGAGTTCTACCAGGTGGTGATACAACTGCTTTCTCTGAAGGGAAACAACTGCTTTTTCACTTGTTTATCATACATGGGATGCCTCTTATGAAATAAGATAGTCTGGTTTTCTCCCATGTTGTTCTTCTGTCAGTGGAGGGAGCCCCTTCCCTATCCCGGCTTCCCCTTTTCACCTGAGTGGCTGCTTTTTCAGAGATTTGTGGTTTTTTGTTTTGTTTTGTTTTGTTTTTTGAGAGAAAGAGAGAGAATTTTTTAATATTTATTTTTTAGTTTTCGGTGGACACAACACCTTTATTTTATTTGTATGTGGTGCTGAGGATCCAACCCAGAGCCCCGCGCATGCCAGGCGAGCGCGCTACCGCTTGAGCCACATCCCTGGCCCAAGATTTGTACTTCTTAATACCAATTTTTGTTCTAAATATGTTACCTGATGATATCAATACTACCCTGAGTGAAAGAGGCTTGGCTACAGTGTGCTCTGAGCTCCAGAAATATTGGAGTCAAAATGGTAGAAAATTAGGTTTAATTGAAAGTCAGTTTTGAAGGAAAATAGGAGAAATCTATGGCTCCAAAAGTTCCCTCTTCGCAATCCCTGAAGGTGAGCAGAACTGTTAAAGAAGAGACAGTGAAGTGAGACCAGAAATTGGAAATGCACATGTGGATATTTAGTTGTCTGTGGCTACACAGGTTTGAGGAAGTGGGGGTTGTAGCTATTCATTCTCCATTCTCAGCAGGAAGAATTTGTTCCCAATTCAGAAAACGAACCCCCAGATTTAGTCTGTTCAATGTTTGCTGCAAGTGTGCCTGGCATCCTGGGTTTGATCTCCACCAATGGGAGAAAAAAAGTGCTGCATTATAGAATTAGGAGTGAGTACAAAGACATAGGCACTTCTCTGGAAGGGCCTGACCATCTGCTTCCCCAAATAAGCCAACATGTACTATATGTGTTATTTTAATCTATAAATATATATTTATTTTTCAGTGCTGCTGTTTGAACCTAGGATCTCACACATGACAGATAAGCACTTTACCACTGAACAACATCCCAGACTCCTGAAATGTTATTTTTTTTAAAAAAGACATATATTTCTTTTGGTTGTAAATGGACCTTTATTTTATTTATTTATATGTGGTGCTGAGAATCAAACCCAGGGCCTCACACATGCTAGGCAAACATTTTACCACTGAGCTACAACCCTAGCCCCTTTGAACTGTTATTCTTGAATAACAGTTTTTAATGTTTCCCAAATCATTAACAAAGTGCTACATGAAAAATTGTCAATAGTATGTTTATAAGACACAATTTGGCTTATTAGATCTTTTTCCTTTCACATTCCAGAGAACAGCATTCATTCAACAGCTATTTATTGAGCATCAAGTATAGTTCAGAAAATGTAATAGATCCTAGAAACAACAGCAGTAAATAAAATAGACGGTGTCTTTTCTTATCGAACATGTATTTTCTGGCCAGTATATCAATTTTTTAGGCTCTTTAAAAACATATTAAAATGGGTGACACATCAAAATTTTCTTTCACAGACAACATTGAATGTTATGGGGGGACTTAAGTCAGAAATGAACCAGAGATCAGCATTCTACTTTCATCTCATTTAGATTATTCCCTATTGTTCCCCAAACAGTAGTGAAGCAAACCTGCACCAGCCTGAAAATGTTTTGATAAAAGCACTGATTTTATTCCCTGTTGCCCTGTAAAACACATGAATTTGGAATCCTATTGAAATATCTGTGTGTTGCATTTACTTCTGCGTGTGAATTTATGTGAATGAAAATGATTTAAGTAAGGGAACAGCTGCAATAGACAGTAATAGAGTTTAATATTCAATATTCCTTATGGTATCATTTTCGTACATTGCTGGTTATTACTATTTCTTAAGACAGTGTAAGCTTATAAAGCAATTATATCAAAAAAATCTTATCATGAGTGCTGTGCTTTCTTTGTAATACTAGCAAGAAGCCTTTTGTACTGACAGGGTTTAACTAAAGAATTATATGAAGACAGAAGAGCTCAATTCAGCTTCCCATAAGGCGTAAGACATGATTTTGCTGCTGTTGTGCTTATATTACATTAGGAAAACCTTCTCCCTGAACCAATGGAGGAGTATGTGTAAATTATGTTACTATAAATATTGATATAAGCATAGGACATCTTGATGTCACGAATAAACCTTGAGCCAAAATAACGTGTTTGAGTTCTCCCCTTCCAGGTATATTTGTCACCCATGTAGTCCAGTCTGCAAGAATATCACAGAAAGATATTTTATTGTTTCTTCTTTAAGGGTTTATATACTTTCAGGTACATAAGATGAGAATTTGCAAAAGAAAACCTTATGTACTTTGGGCATCTTTCTTTCCCTTAGACATGAAAGTGTTGCACATTATTTTAATGTTTTCTTTAAATTTATTTGTTGACTTTCCTCTCTAGGTTTCATTTTAAAACCCTGCATTCCACTAACATTATCCCAGTGCAGCACTTCTATCATGCTAGATGCTACTTCTCAATCTGTTTTGTTGACCTTTCAGGAATATCACTTTATTCTCAGAATGTTTCCTTACCTGCACTCTCTATTTTTCTACTACTCCAGTCTGTCTGTTCTCTTTCCTTTGAGGGTTCTTTTATCCTGCTTCTTGTTTTTTTGTTTCTCACAGCTTTACCTACTCTCTTGCTAATCTCCTCTCCGTGATCATCTGTTACCGCCTACACAGTTGGCCCTCCCTCTTCATAGGTTTCACATCTAGGGATTCAACCAACTGTCTCTGCAGTGGTCATGTACAGACCTTTTTTTTTTTTTTTTTGGTCATTATTCCCTAACAATACAGTATAACAACTCTTTATATAACATTTATATTGTTTTCATTATCATAAATAATGCATTATTATAAATAGAAAGTATTTAAAGTGTATGGGAGAATGTTCTAGACAAATATTATGCCATTTTATGCAAAAGGACTTGAGCATCCTTGGAGTTTGGTGTGTGCAAGGGTCATGTATCCCTGTGGGTATCAAGGGATTATGACAAGTGGTGATTGGTGATGAATCCCCTAAAACTCTCTTGGAGCACCAGATTCCTCCATCCAATTGCCCACAGATATATTCACTGGTATGTCTCTCAGGTTCCTTATTCCAAAGGCATGGTCATTGCTTCAGGAATAGAAGCCAGAGAGCTGGGGTCTCTCTCGTGCTCTCAGGTGCCTTCACTGTGTCTCTAACTTTGGCCTTGGGAATCTTTCTCTACCCAGCCCACTCTTCTCCATTTGTACTGCCATTGTTTGGATTCAGAGCCCATCATCTTCCCAAGCTCACTCATGTATTTCCCTGAAAGTTTCTGTACAGTCAGGCTGTCTCCCTCAGTTTGTACTCTACACTTCAGTAAGGGACATGTTTCTAGAAAGCAAGATACTCTTGCCAGTCCCTACTGAAATCCCTTCAGGAACTCCCGCATCTCCAGGAGAGATGTGAGCCCATCACATGCCCATAGGATGTGAGTGATCTAGAATCCGTACCCTTCCATTTCCTGTGTGCAGTCTGCTGCAGCTCCTCTGTGCTCCTTTCTCAAACTCACGTAGCCTTTCGATTTTGGTTTTCTCTTCCCAAATATTTCCATAGCCCTGTGTACTCACCTTCGCCCAGCAACCCTATCACTTATCATGGTTTCTTTCACTGGGACTGTTAATACTGAGTCTGCCAGGAAGTTGTCCATCTACTGTGTTCCGATCTATCTGTCATGGATATCAGTCTAGGGCCCAACATGTCAATGAATGATGATGGTAACAGCCCAGGAACGTTGCATTTTTCAAGAGAGAGAGAGACAACATAATTAGTATTAGAGACTAAAGTTCTAAAATAACCATTGAACAAGGTAAGAAAATGAATTTTTGGCAGATTCTACATTTCCTTTGTTTTCTTTCTTAGATCTCATGCTCTTCCTTAACTACCTTTAAACACATTTTATACCAGTGTGGTGGCCTATGCCTATAATTCCAGCAATTGTGAAGGCTGAATCAAGGTTAGCTTGGACAACTTAGGGAGACCCTGTCTCAAAATACAATTAAAAAGGGCTGTAGATGTAGCTCAGTGGTAAAACCACTTTCTTAGCATGTGCAAGGCCCTAGGTTCAATTCCTTGTACTGAAAAAAAAAATCATAAAGCAATCATTGTTTATTTTCAAAGAAATAGAAATGACTTCCCTGTGTTGTATGCTCCTGGAGGATGCTGTAATTTTTTAGAAATGAATTTTTAAGTCTTGACATTCTTTTCCATTGTTTCAGCTTTGGAATGTACAAAGCAAAAAAAAGAAAAATTGTATAGCTTATCCCAAAGGAAAAATTTGTTGAAGAATGAAATAAAATAGGGGAGGCTGGGAATAAATGCCTGACATCATTCCTTTAATATTGAAAATAACTTGTGTATCAGAATTAAATTATGCAGATTTTAAATAGCTTAAGGATATTAATATTTGTAGAAATTACTGTAATTTAACATAGCTTCCAGTTATTTTATTGTTTCTGTTAGAAGTGATTTTATGTAAACCTTCTCTAAGTTCTGGTAGGGAATATTACCATGTGAGTTTTTGAGTTAGACCCCATATTGAGGGATTTAGTCATCAGGAATAAGAATGAATTAGAAGGAATTCTTTCTCTAGATTTGATCCTTTTAGAATTAGAAATCTGTATTAGAATAGAAAAAGGCCTAAGGTATCATTTATGGTTCTCTTCATTGTATGAATTAGGAATAGATGCTGAGAGGTCAAATGATTTGCTTAATGGTTTCGAGGCCAACACACTGACAGTAATTTAGAAGCAAGTTATCCATGCCTCTTACATAGGTGAGCAGATCTAATCAATCATGTTGTTCAGGCAATCTATATCCCAGTTGTATTGGTAAGTAGCATACAAGGAAAGCATGGGCTTTAGTGTCAGACAGAATCAGTTAAATTTTTGTTCAACAACATACAGTCACAATGACTTGGGGAGTTTATTTCACCTTTCTTGCTGTTGCCAATAGGAATGTGGAGGAAGTTAAATGTTGTCCTACATGAAAGCAGAACCTGAAACTGTGTCTTCAAAATCCCTCTACTCCCCAAAAGTAAAACCTATCTTTTTATTTTTTGCTTTTTGTTTACCTGTCCTTTGGATGCTGGCATTTTCTAGCACATATAATTGTAATCTAGGTTAAATGTCATTTGATTTCAACATTGTGCTCTGTCCTCAGTTTTAAAGGCCTTCTTTCATGTAACCTCGTATATCATTTTAAGGAAAATCTGAGTCACACACTTTTCTGAGGAATGAATTTATTAAGTAAATTATTCAGCCAGTGCCTGATCTCTACCAGGCATTGGGGATAAAATGGAAAAGAATATGCTCATAAAGTCTGAATATCAAATAATAAGATCTTGCCAATTGCTAACTAGGATCCAGTTTTAGGTTGGCTGAAGGGGATTAGGGCTATACCTATGCCAGCTTTTCAGTGTTTATAGTGGAGATGGTAGGATACATTTTCTTTATGTGAAAAATGTCATTTACCCACTAATGTATAATTAGATCAAAATGAGATTTTACTAAACCCTACAGAAATTATATTAGTTTCTTTAGAATAAACCAAGATTTCTCCTTTTTTTAATAAAAGGAGAATATGCCAAGTATATAATGAAAAGCATAGTCACTGGACAATATCCAGTTTTTTTGTTATTAAAAAGCATTTATTATTTTCTGATTATAAAAGTAATATGATTTGAATATATTTTCAAAAGCATACCATAGTTACATTATTTTTAGATTTCAAGGTTATGCTCAATTTTTATACCTTTGTAAATAATATTATGATAAATATTGATTTTTCCCCCGTTAGGATAGTGACTACAAAGTGAAATAAATGCCTAGTCAAACAGCCAAAAAAATATGATACTTTTTGACCTACCTTTTTAATTTCCAAATTACTTTAGCAAAACATTATCACTCTACCCTCCTACCAATATGGGTTATCTTGTTGCAACCTAGAGCTACAAGATATTCTTTAACAGAATCTTGCTAAGGATGGAGGTGAAGGTTAAAACAACTACTGCTATTACTTGGGACTGAATTAGAGTGGAGAAAAAGTGTACAGTTTAAGCAGCAAAGAGACAATGTCATGAAAAGTGCTGTTCTGTTTACTATGGGTTCTTCTCATTAAGCTTAAATTTAATATGAGGATTTTAGAGCATGGGAGACCAAGCTTGGAGAGTGGTTATTCTGCCCTTACCTCCTCTGTGCTGCTGCTATGCCACCTGACACATTTCTATTTCTGAACGTCATTTTTTTTTGCAGGGAAAAAAAATCATCAGAAGATTTAAAACAACACTGTGTACCCCAATCAGTTTTTTTTTTTTAACTGCAGAAATTAAAAGGCATTGTATGTTCTGTTAAATATTTATGTAGTAGACTATTGATGTCTTCATTTAAATCTGTCTTTTCAGATGCAAATTAGACATGGGTTGAGGTAGGGAGGTGTAAGATCTTTCCCATGAAAATGTTCAAGTGCATGATTCTTTGGAGCAGCCATCTGATTGTTTTTGTCTAGAAATCCTGGATTCACTATTTTTAGTAGATTATTATTTTGCTTTATAAATTTTTTTAATACCTTCTTGGAATATTTTGATATTTCTTAAATGAAGGAGGTTTTAAAAGATTTTATCTTTTAGAAAGTTAGTATTATGTAGTTGAGTTAAATTTATTTTTTAAGTAAATTGAGGATATATTTATGTCATGTTAAATTATGTCTTTAATGTATGTGCTCATTTAAAACCTCACACTTTCAAAAAAAACACACTTGTCCTTAAATTTATAGAATATTAGTTTTATTAGTTGTTTGTTTTTACCTCTCTAGAGTATCTTGGAATTTAGGCATTGTTTTTTTTTTTTTTTTTTTTTTGCATAAAATGTTCTTTTATTTCTTTACATCAGAGAACTTAAATATTTAATTTACTCTTCAGTAAAGCTGTCAGTTGTAATCTGCAATTAAAAAAAAAAGAACCTAATAGAACAAATCCTCATTTCACAATTTAAACCTTATTGAATTTAATTCACTAGCACTGCAAGTTTATTATTCTCCTGCAGTTTGACGTGCCTCCAATTGTAATTGTGTTGACCCTTCAATGCATTAAATCTCCCCAGTGCTTATCAAACTGGGAGAGATAGATCTACAATTTGGAACTTCATTAAATATCTCATTTATATTAAACACACCGTAGCTTCTAACAGAAATAATAATTTGTTCAGACAAAGTAAGACAGTTTCAGTTTCATCCATTTCGAATGTATGGGCTTCTCACACTTGGCCTTGGTGCCCTGTTCCTGCCTGTGCCTTGCATCTACCCTCCTTGGTCTGACTGGCACCAAAGCCTCATAAGAAGTTAGTCCATGAAGTTAACCTCAAAACATGACTAGTGACAGTTGTATTTAAGTGTACTTTGCTTTTCCTTGAAGCAGAGTTGTTTCAAGGTCTTATTAACCTAAATGTCTTATTTATGTGGAGATTTGGACTTGTAAGACAAAGCAGTTTTAAGGAATGCCACATACTATTTTAATGTGTAATCATAGAAATTGACCTGCATTTTTTTGCTCATTTAGTAGATTGCATATTTTTTAAACACTCTTATCTGTGTATTTTACCAGAATATTTGGTCTTTATTTCCATATTATTCTGTATGCTGTTAAAGTGCTTATTTCAATTATTACTACTTCATATTTAAATATTATTCTAAGATGATACAATGGTTATTCTGAGTTTCTACTAGAAGAAATTTAGATTCATTATATCATTGAAAACACTTAAGCTGAAAAATGGAGGAGCTCATAATTCTACCAGCACACAGGCAAAGAGGTGTGCTAATTGTTAGAAATATTTACATACTGTATGTAATAAAACTATATCCCAACTCCAGCTTCTATTCTGATAAAGCATGTCTTTTACAGAACAACATTTAGTGAGGAATTATGAATTAAACTATAACTTAAATTGACTTCAACAGATACTAACAGTGAAATTGAAAAAAATAAGCAACCAGATAAGATTTTTTTTTAAAAAAGCTTTTAATATACATATTTTTTCTCTAGTGGTTACAATCTGACAGAACTTCATGGGAGGCATTGTCTAAAGTGGCACAGAAAGTTGGTCATTAGGCAGAGCTGTCATCACAAATTATTTTGGTACAGGGTGAAAAGTTCTAGTTCATTTGGTACCCAGTTGGATACAGGCCTTGGGCAAGTTGTTATAATTCCCCCATGCTGCTAATGGGCCTCCAGGACTGATTCTCCCTTGCCCCCGCTTTCTGTATAGCTAAAGTCACCTGGGAGCCCCCCTGGATCTGAGCTGCCCATTGAAACAGTGTTGGATGATAGAGAACGAAGAATTTCCCATTCCCTCTACAGTGGGATCGAGGGACTTGATGAATCACCCACAAGAAATGCTGCACTCAGTAGGATAATGGGTGAGTCAGGTAAAACTCTGTTTATCTCATCTTATGTTTATGCTTTCATTGGTTCACTGAGAGGTTATTAATGTAATATTAATGTAAAGGAGACCCATGTTTCCAAGAGGAAAGAGAACAGGTTCATTATAATCATTCAGGAAGCATTAATGTGAAAAGAGTAAATCAATACATCGATTTGTTAAGTGAGTTTCAGAGCCCATAATATGTGGAAAGAAGAAAAAAGAAAAGGATCATAAAGAAATTGTTTTTTTTTTGTTGTTGTTGTTGCTGTTCTTCAGGGATCAAGATATTCTTAGCTTGTTGAGATAACCAGTGAAGCTCTATTTTTAAAAATGTCAAAATTTAGTGGTGTATGGCAACAGGATTTAAAAGTTATATGTCATTCACTGCTTAGAGGAAGAGGAAAAAATATGTATACATATGGTTATGCACCTTTATTAAATATTCATATTTATTTTGTTTATACTAATTAGGATAGTCATATCTTTTAATTGTATTTCTACATTTTCAAAGCTTCATTCTCAAAATTCTATAACTAGTCTTCTGCATCCTTTGTTTGAATTCAACACCATACTGTCTGCATGGCCCCCAGTGGGTAATGAGGTTATTAGCACTTGCTCTGCAGCAGTTCAGCTTTCTACTAACAGATCCAGTTAATAAAGACTTTCTCTGCTACAGGAGTGGTTGGATTTGCAGAATTGCTCATCTTGGGATTGGTTTTCTGAGATTTTACAAATTTAAAACATAAGTGGTGGTTTGGTTAAAACAACAGCTGACAGAAAACACTGGTTTTACTGGTATATTTTGCAAGGCTCTCATTTAAAATGAAAACCTAAATTTAACACCATTTTGAGTACATTTAATGCAGATTGAATACACTTTAAGTTTCCATTATAAGACTTCATTGAAATAAGAATTTGTGGAGTTCATCAGTGGGTGTTTATGGAAAGCCTGCTATTGGCAAGACTTTGTGAATTTGCTTTTTGCTGTAGATACAAAGATGAGTAAGAAACAATCTCTAACTTTGGAGAACTTTCTACTGGGCATAATAGAAAAGATTATTGATATATGACTAGTAGAATTTTCTGTTGTTCTTTCTCTAATCTTCTAGCTTTCTCATTTGGAAAAATTGCTAATAAACTCTGGATTTCTTATCTTGGTACATGTAGAGCTAACACATGCCAGGTCTCTGGTTTTACTCTGTTGGCATTTTCTTTTTATCTGCTTGTCAAAAGAGAAATTTAGGGCAGGATGCTTTGCCTGTTGGTTTGAACACCAGTTGGGTGAAAGGCCTTGTGCATAGTTTATCACACGTATTCTTTGCTTATTAATTATCACTCTCTTCACTGCAGTTGGATTTTTCCATACTTTCTTGGCTTTGGTGTAAAACTTTATCCGTGTTGAATTCTTTTCTATTGATGAAATTTTAGATCCCTTGAGAAAGAGTGTGTGTGCATGTATCCCTGGATCTGTGTGCATACAAAGTGATATGCTGTAATTTCCCCTTTGTTATAGGAACATAGGACTTGCCATACTGAATCAGACCATTGGTCCACCAGTTCCTGTAACCTGCATCCTGCCTCCAATCCCTGATGCTTCAGAGGAAGGCGAAAAACTAAAACTTTTTAAAAATCAAACAAATATCCCAAAATTTTTACCTAGTGACTTGTGGAAATGCTGTATATATGGGTTGAGGATTTTTTGTTTTCTCCATAGTCTGTCACCCTGATTTTTTTTTTTTTTAGTTGTGACTGTGTTAGTCCTCTTCATCCTGCATTCTAGTTGACATTGTTTCCCCTTCCCTCAGCTAGATATGTAATGAGTTCTTATATTCTAGATGCCTTCCTATGGCAAGAATTAACAGCCTAGTTCTGTATCTGGTGATATATTGTACATGTCCTTTGGCTGGGGAGTGACAGATTTATTATTGTTTGATGGTAGGCCAAATTGATGTGTGATATACGTGTTTCTTTAAGACAATTTGTTTACATGTTATACTAGAAAGTGGGGATCCTGTGCAGTTTTACCCTGAAGAATGTATATGCTTAATTTGATTTATCTTACATTTTGTGTATTCGAGACTTAGGCAGACTTTTACCTGTTCTTGTTCTAGTGTCATCGGCCCTAAGATTCAGATGCTATTCATAAAGTTGCTTAACACACGAAGTTAGAAATCTTGTAAAAGATGTTACTTTGCAACCAAATACCAAAATACAGGATACCATATATAAATATGAGAGCACTGACCTTCCATTAGCCTAGATTAATAACAGTGGTATTTATTGGTTTGCACAGTGTCGAGGAGCATAGAAATTTCTCACACAGATCCTGTTTAATTAATGGTTGTTTTCTGTACATTTAGAATCACTCCTGTGTGATCATTGTGGACATGATGCCATTTACTGCATTTTCTGGTTTGCTAGGAAGAGAACGTTATATGGAAATTCCAGAGGATTACATTAAGAACTGATTATTTTATGTGAACAGGGCAGATTTTCACACACAATATTCCCTAAGTAAGACTGGACCAGAGTTTTGAGGCCTTGTGATCTATTTCTTTGGTAACACATCCCAGAAGAGAAGCTTCTACAAAATAACACCAAAAAAAAAAAAAAAAAAAAAAGGAGCAGACTTTCCACTTGGAAGGATGTCAGATGTCATCAGTCACACACTTTCTCACTTGCCAGATAAAGGAACTAAGTCCCAACATCCCATGATGATTTTTGTTTTATTTGGTTTTGGGCTATTTCTGCTTTCTAAAAATAGCCCTCTCAGGGGGAATGCTGAGATCACACAGTAACTGTGAGTGACATTCATGTCATTCATTCCTTATTCACATCAATTTAAAAGTGTCCAGTCCTTAAGTAAAAGCATTAGTTTTTAGAATCTGTTTCATCCCACATCCATTGTGATCTAAAAGTTAAAGAAGTTCATGTTTGAAATAACCTTAGAAACTATGTAATCCATCCTTCATATCCTCTAACTCAAGGAAGTTATGGACCAAAGAAATTAAGTGACTTAACTAAAACTGTACAGTTTCTGTGTTTCTGAATCAAAATTTGGATTTATACTTTTCTGGATCATGGGTCCCCTATTTGTCACAAATGAATTGTGACCAAAGGCTAGATTTCTCCAAATGTCATCTGTTTTTACTGAATTCCTGCTGTCATGGATTTTAAAAGCAAAACTTGCATATCTATCAAAAGAAGTAACCTGTAGTGAGCCCACATAGGATTTCTTCCTTTGAAGAGGCTTGAAAATGTTTTCTAATTTTTGGACCATCTTAATTAATAACAGTAATGAAATAATGGGCATAGTTAATTTAACCAATACGTTTACTCCATAAAATACAGTACAAATTGATATTTGAGGGCATCAAAACTTAAATTTTCCCTCAACATTTTTATCTGAACAAATTTTGTTTAAAGCAAAGCAGAAATTTGTTATATCTATTTTAGAAGTTATCTCAGTTGTGTCTGTATTCATACATTTGTGGTGAGTTGAAATTTTGTTCAAACATTTTCACCTTGTTAGAAATTTGACATAGAAAAATGGGATATTGATGTTATCAGTCATATCACTGGCATAATTTTCCTCATCTCATTTGTTTCTAGTCTCATTCATGATATTACATTCCATGTAAATTTACCAATGAATAAATGTTTAGTAAACAATAATTTTGTATCTCATTGTTTCACTCTTCTATAAGATATTGACTGGTTTACTTCTTTTTTTTTGTCCATGGTGATTAACTAGCTGAGGACAAAGGACGTTTTTTTTTTTTTTTTTTTTTTTTTCCATCAAAAAACAGATAGAATTCCTCTCAAGTCACTCTTACAAGATTTCAATCTCAGGATGTGCCAAGTACTAGTAAACATAATTAAGAGATTTTGGTGTTATCTTGGTGGAGCTTGGTGGAAAGTATAGTTATGTGGCTTAGTTGTTCACTACTCCAATTGATTCTTGGAGCCAAATCCCAAATCTATTCCCAGCCAACATGCTGAGAAGTGAAAAATTAATGGAAAATATGAGTAATCAAATCTTGTTAAGTATTCATCTCCACAATCATGGGTGAGAGAAAAACTTCAATTTTTTTATATAGTTCTTGGCATTTATGTATGTCAAAAATCTTGGATCATTTAAGGTACAATATTCCTATTCCAAACAACATTAGAAAATAGGATTATCACATGAACCAATCAATGTTTCATATAAATTATTAGATATCACTCAGGATATATTGTGTCTTTGCAAGAATTTTAGTTTTTGTGTTTAAAAGTATGTGCATTATTATTACTCTGTCATATTTTCTTCAGTAAAATATGCTTGAGTGAAGACATGGTATTCAATGTTGTGGATAATGCCTCATTGGTGTTAATTGTAGGTCAAGGTTAAACCTCATTTTATAATTCTGTATACTTTTGGGAGAGAAAAGCAGATCTTCAGGAGAATACAGTCTTTTGCTAATTTGCTAATAGTGCTAGAATGCCCTACCTAACATACATACAAATGGTATTTTGGTGAACAGGTTTCTATACTTATATTCCAAATCTTGTGTAGGAAGAAATAAATTATTTGAAATCAAAAAAAGGGAAATGATTACATGTTATATTTGATGTATGTTTGTATCATGAGCATTTATATAAAGCTGCCAGTTTTTATAGTAATACAAACTGGTGCATTTGAAATCAAAGTAGAAAGTTTTTCTTGATAAGATGCCCAAGTAGAGGTTTCAATGAACATGTAGTGTTTCTATACTAGAGTAGTCAATGCTAAATAATGAATGCATTTGAAATTTCTAGCAAGTTTTCTTTTGTGGGTTGTCCTGGAAAAATACAGCTTAATTTTTTTGTTGTTGTTGTTTCTTTGCAGAAGTGTCCCGAAAAATATATTCTGTACTCAAAAAAAAAAAAAAAATCCTTTAAGCCTATCTAGAGCACATCTTTCTTTGTATTTTATTTATTTGTATGCAGTACCCAGTGCCTCATACATGCCTGGCAAGTGTGCTAGTGCTGAGCCACAGCCCCAGCCCTAGATGTTTTCTTTTAAAGTTACTGAACTCTCTATACATTGCTGTAGTGTTATGTAAAAACAATAATTTTTAATGAAAGGAAAGTTCTCCCAGTGTAAAATGGTGGTGGATTTTACTTGGATAGGAACCCAAATATAGCTGATTTGGAAATTGAACTTAAAATGAGAGCTTTTCTATGCTATGAGTTGGACAGAGAAACTGTCAGAGCTGTTTGCTTTGTTGGGAACCCAGGTTGTGAACTTCATGCCATGAGGATATTACTGTGAATATAGCCTCTCACACGGTATCCACGTGGATCAAAAGCCTTGGCAGTATATTCTTGTTGAGAAGAAGCGTGGTGTAAGATTTTGGGAAGAACCTACAAGAACTGTAGGTGATTTTGGGGGAAAAAGATGACATCATTTGGACCCCAGCTTTATCATTCCAGAGTCAGACCCTTGTAACATAATTCTGTCCTTATAAAGATTGTGACATGTAAATGACTGTTAATGCTTATCCATGAACCTGAGCAAATTGTACTATGAGAAACTAGACAGTATAGAAAATTATAGGTCTTTCCTTACCAAGAACATTGTATCCTAACTGAATAAATAAAAATTTACCAGTTCTATAGTCAAGGCTTTAAAACCTCAAAGGCAATCAGAGTCTTCAGATCCTTTTTTTTTTTTTTATTATTCCAACTTTAACATCAATCTGTCACCTCCCTTCTCACAAGCCTTGATTCTATGCTTACTCCCTTTGAAGCATCACCTGAATGTACTATGAACTTAAAGACAAATGCCATCATTTATTCTGGCAGAAAAGATAATATTCATTATTAAAAACCCAACTCTGAGGGGATAGTAGGGGATAGGAAAGGTAGCAGAATACGACAGTCACTAATATGACATTATGTAAAAATGTGAATATGTAACAGATGTGATTCTGCAATCTGTATTTGGGGTGAAAATGGGAGTTCAAAACACAATTTGAGTCAAATGTATGAAAGATGATATATCATGAGCTATGTAATGCTTTAAATAATCAATAAAAAAGAAAACCCAACTCTGATGCTTACTTTTGTTGAGGTCACCAGCACTCCCTATGCCCAGCTACCAAGGCAATTACCAACGCCATGTGAATACCACAGAACCTTTGACATGACACGCACACCAGTTTCTGCTGAGTGCCTTCCTCCTTATTTGCCTGTGAACTCTTTGGAAAGAGATTATGTCTTATAGTACCTCCCCAAGGTAGTTGTCCAATGAATGAATGGATGAATGATTGATGTACATTAATAGGGCTTTCCTCTAAATTTCCTGGTAAAAATTTTCAAAGAACTTTTCATAGCTTAGTATAGGCATAGCAGTTTCATATTAGAAGACATTTTGATGATTATCTTTGGCTGTAGGTAACTTAAAACCAGATAAATTGTATACTGTGCCCAGAGCTACATAGCTGAGGTGTCTGAAGTAATAACAGACTTGAGGCTTCTGTTTGACAATCATTGATGAGGAATAAATGTGCTAAATTCTATTTTGTTCTACCAGGTTTAACAGATATGTGGAAGTTTAGGCATTTTCTAATTTAGCAAAGTATTAAAATGAATAGGCATAGCAGTTAAATCGATGTCTAGAATTTTTCTTTTTCTTTTTCCATTGGACAGGTAAATACCAGTTGTCCCCTACTGTGAATATGCCCCAAGATGACACTATCATTATAGAAGATGACAGGTTGCCCATGCTTCCTCCACATCTTTCTGACCAGTCCTCTTCCAGCTCCCATGATGATGTGGGATTCACAATGACAGATGCTGGCACCTGGGTTAAGGCTGCAATCAGTGATTCAGCTGATTGGTAAGTTCGTAGTACAGAGTTGAAAAACATTAGTTAATTGTGGTTGCATTTTATATTTTCTATGGCTTATCAATGAGCCCAATTCATTTATTTTTTATAGCTTTTTTTCAATTTTCATGTTCTTAATGATTATATACTGCTAACCTGTAAACTTGCTCAGGTATTTTAGCCTTCAAATACTATAGTTAGTAATTTAGCTAAAACAACAGCAGAACTAACCCTACTCATCTGCTTTTAATGTTTTGTTATATATTTTAGATTTCTGTTAAGTTGGCATTGTATTTTTATACAATAAATAAATTGTATTCAAATCCCCAATTTATTTGCTGAAATTAGATGCAAAACTAATAGTTAATGTATACCAGAGATGAGGGGGAGAGAGTTACAACACTGTTTAAAATCTTTTGTCTTTGTTTTTAGCAGGAATTTTTGAGAAATTCTCATTCCATTTTTTTTCTGTCATATCCTTAAGAGTAGGAGAAAGTACTTGATATTTTTGAGCCAGTGTGTGGCTCACAAATGTGGATGGGTACCTTAATCCACATCCCTAGTAGTTAAGTACATCAATAAGCAAAAGGAAAGTCCCTCTTAGAGATAACTCATAAGATGGAAAGACCATTAGCATGAACCTGTGAAGTATTAAACCAGAATTTTCCTATTTCCATTTCTCTAGGATCTTTCATAAGCACATAAGTAAAACTGTATTTAAATGTTGTGTCATTGTTCCCTCACTACTTATCAGTTTCTACTTCCTACTCTTTCCCTGACTTGAGTCAACATTAAATGTCAGATTCAAGGTATTCAGAGGACTGATTATTTGTGTTTACATTTTAGCAATGATTTTAACAAGGCAAACCACTCCCCTAGTCGTCTTCTCCCACTCACCAGATGAAATCATAAAAACCTAGTTCATTCATCTGTCAGTTCTGCAGATGTTCTCTTGGAATAACTTCACCTGTTAGTTGGGCCCTTGAAAAGTTCATCTCTGGCTTTTTTTTTCTTTTTTAATTCTCTTTTTGAAAATACAGTATATAAAAATAGATCTCTGCTAAGCCTACATAATAGCTTAGCTTTGAATGAGTTTTTTTGGTTGAATATAGCGGGGGTGACCACAATATACAGTAAAAACCCATTTGAACTGTGCAGATGCTGTTACATTGCTGCAGTTTATGTCGCTTTCTGAAAGCGAGAGCAGTAGTAGAGAGAGTTAAGGTTTAGATCTGTGCGGTATTCATCTTGGGGACAAAAGCCTTTGAATCTCCACCATGATGAGAAATTGTGGGGGTGGTCATAGGAATAGATCTATTTGGGGCTTTATAAAGCACTGCATTGATGAACAGAAATAAATAAAGTGTAGGGATAGATTGTGTTATTGATTTCCCTAAGGGGGATTTGCAAAAATGGTAAGGACTGGTGTGATTTTGCTGTGGGGAATGTGGGGCAAAGAAAAGAATATGAATGAAGGGTTATCCAAACAAGAATGGCAGCTGTTCTGCATCACAGCAGAAAATGTAAGCTTCTCCAGTCTGACAATATCTCCCTAATCTTTGATGAAAATGTTAGGAAAACAAAAGGGCAATAAGACAGGATTAATAACTGGAATTTTAATAACACTGAGGGTCAGGATATGGTTACATTCTTCAAAGAATCATCTGTCAGTCCTGCAGTCTAACTATTTAAATATTCCAGTATACTGTTTATTTGTCTGAAATTAGTTTAATGGATATATTGATAGGGAACAATTAATTATGTTATGGTTTGAGAATATTTAGTTATTTTAAGACTCTTATTAACTCACAAACTCATTTGACATTTTGAATTGTGTATATTTACAGTTCATTTCACAATTGTAGAAGGCTAAATATGTCAAATGGCTAAACTTCTAATTTGTAACCTAATAAAATATGCTTTTCCCAATCCATCAATTAATTCATGGAACAGTAATAGTTTTTTTAAGGGGGGAAAAGGCATAGCAGCAATTCTAATTTTAATTACAACATAAACTTTGAGGATATAAAATTAATTGAAAATATACTTTATGGGGACATTAGGCAACATGGGCAGCTATAATTTATAATTCTTTGAAACATCTTTGCCAATAATTTCTTTTAAAATTCTATTTCAAATTCATTCCATCCACAAGCTTGATGCCTTCTTGGTGTTCAGGTTTTGAAGTGTTCTGAATATTACCCTTCCCCACTCAATGATTTGCTAAACATGTACAGGATGATTGAAGAGATCTACTTTCAGTATATAAAAGAGTATAAAAGAGCTACTATTATTGGAAATACATTATTTCCAATTTGATGCTACAAAATTGAGGGATAGTGAGTTTTAATTTTCCATTTCTAAAACTGTGTTTCTTGAGTAAATTCTTTGTACTCTGGAAATTATGAGCCATCTATCCCAGAGCAGAGTATATAGATGTAAAGGGGCGCTCGGGACTTCAAAATAAATGACCCTACTTCTTCTTGGAGCATCAAATTTATTGAGAGTTTTTTTTTTGAGGGGAATGTGATATTGTGTTTAAAATGGAATTTTTTAGAGGAGAATGACAACAAAATGACATTTCTTGAGTATGGTATTTTGCAAAACTATTGGACTAAACTCCTAGTCTCTCTGGGATTTATTTTCTCTTTTCTGTATACCTTCACCCGAGGTAGGATGAGGCAAGAAGGTGCTCTGGAGGCAAAATTTAAGGAAGGCTCACTGTCAGATGTTAATGCTATACTTCTATGACCTTAAAAGTGAATACTTCCTTAAATTCTGGGCCCCATATACCCGGTATTTCACCCTTGGGTCCTCTCTGTGTTTGGTAGAAAAGATTGTCCAATTCTTTTATGTGGGTTTTTTGAACACCATCATTTGCATTACTTTATAATTTGAGATTGATAATCATCATTGGGTAATAGTAACTTATTTTCTTCAGTGCTCAGTAGTATACAAAGGGCTTTCATCTTAAGTCCCAATTATCTCATTAGATGGTTAGGAAGCTGTTCTCCTGTTGAGCATATTAAGGCATATTGGTTCAAAACTTCATGGTCCCTCACCCAGTGGTAGAGATTTTTCTCTGGTACCCTACTTTTCACATCTTTCAGTTTAGCTATCCTTTAAAAGCTAACTCATTTTATGCACAGCAAATATGTTTTTGATTCCAGCCAAACCAGATCACACTGTCCTTTCACCAGTATGAATGACAATTCTTGTAAAGCTATAAAGGCTTAGAGAAGCTTGTTTCCATCAGAAACATACAGAAGTCTATCATAAATTCAGCTGACTTAATGGATGTGGTCCCCTCCCATCCTCAGTGTGTTCAGTTGGCTCTATTGGAGTGGTCTCTGGCCAGATAGGCAAGGTGGCTCTACCCTGATAAAGGACAGTTGGTATATTTATTTACTGAGCATGTCCATACAAGGGGAAAAACATTCCCATGGTATGAACTGTGCTCAGAACACCTGGTGATGCTTTTTAAAATGTTCACAGATTTTTACACATGAGAGTGATTCTATGTCATCTCCAGCCACTTCCGCTGGAAGAACACTTTGGAATATATCCTGTTACCAGTGATTTGCCATATGCTTTCCTATCATCTTCATTTGAGCCACTGAGTTGGTGCCACCCAAATCAAATGTCATCTAAACTTAGTTATGCTTTTCCTGACTCCTTCATATACTGTTAATTCTCTCATCTGTGCATCCACAGCATCTGTTTCATGCTTTAAGTTTACACAGTATTTTTCTTATGAACTTGTAGAACTTATGAACTTAGCTTCTTATTTTGACCCTTGTCTACCCAATCCAACACTTTAATCAGGATATGTTTTGATAGAGGTCTGTTGAATTTTTAGTTGATTAACTATTTCAGATGAACAATAGCCTCATAAAACCGCCCATAAAGGTGGTTTTTTTTTTCCCCCCTTTCTTTTATCCCCCTTTCCTGAAATACATGATAAAGACAGAAAAGAGTAAGAGGACACATCTTTTTTGGAACTTCTATCCAGTTACAGTTTATATGGCCACTTTTTTTGTGTGTCAGTCTATGTATGTAGTATATGGCAGGTTTTCTCAAATATTGAATCCTTCCAATATCCGGCTCATTTTTACTTTTATTTATTTTTTTGGTCCTGGGGAATTGAACCAAAGGCATCTTGCTTCTTAGGCAAGTGCTCTACCACTGACCTACCCCTTAGTCTTTTTTAAAATTTTTTTGGTTCTGGGTATCAGACCCAGGGTTGCTTTACCACTGAGCTATAACTCCAGCCCTTTCAATTTTATTTTGAGACAGTCTTTTACTAAATTGCCATATTTGTTTTGAACTGGCAATCCTCCTGCCCAGCCTGTAAGATTATAGGTGTGTACCAGCATGCCTGCACTTATCCCTTCTTTGTTAATAATCACTTAGAAATAATGATTTGTCAAACAGAGTGAAGAAACAGAGAGGTAAAGGAGAAAATTCACAGATAGACTCTGGATGTTAAATTAATTTTGTATATTTCCATCACCACCTATTCAGCCACAGTTTTATTAATAAACTTCATTTGTGTCATTCATCTTAAATTGTTTTGATAAATTATATATATATATACACACACACACAAACACACACACAATTACATGCATATACCTGCATGTACACACATAAAGTATGTATAAATTTTTCTTCAATTGGATGTCTTCTATTTTTAGTAAATACTTTTATGTTTATCTTTCTTTTCATACCAGCTCTTTGAGTCCAGATGTTGATCCAGTACTTGCTTTTCAACGGGAAGGATTTGGACGCCAGAGTATGTCAGAAAAACGCACAAAGCAATTTTCAGATGCCAGTCAATTGGATTTCGTTAAAACGCGAAAATCAAAAAGCATGGATTTAGGTAGTGAGTACAATCTCCATGAATCTTTATCTAAATAAGGTTTAGATGCTTTCAGGATAAAATTGGTAGTCCCAAACACATGTCTGTTTACTTTTGAGCAATAGAGAAAATAAATGTGAAATGTGGCAATTTGGCAAAAATTAGTTTTCCTCTGAGTTTGAGATAACTGTATTACTCATAAGTGGCATGTTTTCATAATATGCAATATGTTAATATGTTTTCTTATGAGAAAGGAAACAAGCACATGTGCATATCATGCTATATTCACATATCTTTATTTTTAAATCTGAAATGTTTTTAACACTTTTGGCTATTTAAAAAACAATTTCATTGAAATTATATTTGGTTTATTGTGGGATTTTTAACCAGAAGACAAAAATTTTGGAGAGAAACCATTATCTCAATCCATGTCTGGAATTTGGTACTTTATGATATCTTCCTTTCATTGCTATTCTTTAAGGTTTATTTAATAGAACCTCTTTGTGTTTTGAGAATTAAGACATTTAATCAAATTAATAAAAATAATTTGAGAGAATATTTATTGTATAAAGTAATGGGAGCAAATGAGAGGAGGAAAATAAAATAATTGTTCAGTCAGACACCAATCAGGTAGTGTCTCTTTTTAAATCCAAATCCACAAAAAAAATAATAATAATTAAATTTGTAAAGTGAATGATTAAAAAAATTGTTAATCAAATGTGCCTTATACCATTCTCTGGCTGTTTGCACTTCAAGACTAAAAGCATTAATTTATCAGATGCATATAAGAAAAATTTGGCGATGCATTGCCTTGGCTAATTATGATATGCTAACATATAAATAACACACGTCTGTGAAATGAAATGACTGGCATATTGCATGGAGACACTGCTTTTTTTTTCTCCTTTAATTTTTGATTATGAATGTTTGCTTGATGTTTTATATTATTTGCATGAAATATTACCTAAGAATTGTCACCTAACTGTAAAGATCTGGGAATGGTTGAAGCATGTTGGGCTGTGGGGACTAACTGGGCTAACCATTATACATTTACCTTTTAACAGTAGCTGACGAGACTAAACTCAATACAGTGGATGACCAGAAAGCAGGTAAGAATGGACAGTTAGGCTGTTGCCATAGAAACAGTGGTCCAAGGAGCTTATCACAATTATAGAGCTGCCAATCATATTGCATGTAAACATAAGTATTCCAGTCTTGCACAGATGTTTTCATTGTGGGAAATCAAATTGTGTAATAAAGGAAAAATTTTCTCTTAGAACAGATTCATCAGTGGTATACATACTAAATGGAAATGCAATGTAGTGCATTTACAATGTTAGAAACAATCTAGATTTTCTTCATTTTTTGAGATGGGGTCCACAGTCTGTTGAACTCCTGGGCTCAATCAAACTTCATCCTTAACCTCTTCAGTAGCTGGGGCTTATATTCATATGCCGCCACACCGAGTTCCTAGATTTTTCTAATTATTGTGTAGGAATGTTTTATCCTCATTTAAGAAAAAGCAAAATCCTGAAAACTTGTTCTCTATGGTAGACTCTGTTAAGTTTTTAAGTAATTTACGTGATGTCTAGGTTACATCCAAGTTTCAAAGTGTTGATTTTGATTTGAAAGATAACATTACAATATAAACATTTTTTACTACAGGAAACTGTACATGGTTGCTGTCTTTGATCACTAAGAAAACCTTGGTTCTTTTTTGGGTGTTTGGATTAACTTACAGTTAACTTGCATTGGAGTAGACAATATAATGCATATTGGCTCCATATCTTTGTGAACTTGTTCTAAATTCATTGCTTATAAAAAACACTGCTAGACCATTTCATAGAAATAGTGGATTATACTGACCTGGGTTTTATGTTGTACATTTTATGTTGTTATATGAAAAAAAAAGTGGAGAAAAGTCTTTAAATATAGTTTAAGGAATGTGCTTTGTTCAATTGAGCACTTGTGTTTCATTATTATAAGTTGGAATCATGTTTTAATTATTCTAGATCCAGGATAATTGAGTTACATCGCTTAGCACTAATTAGCTTTAATTCACCTTTTAACCTGCAGTAGTAATTAGTTTTAGCCTGCTTGAAAAAATGTGTATCCCACATACATACGTAAAGATTATTGTGGACGTAGTTGGAGTTATCATGTTCTGTAGAGTAAAAGATAGATTATAAAAATTACATTCAATAAATCATAAGATTAACTGTATTACAAGGCAATTAATTATAAACTCAGCCCTTACTAACTAGTTATTTTTCTTATCAAGTATAAAATTTACTGAAATTTTAAAGCAGGACTAAAGAAAAATATTATTTGATAGCTTACATATGTAAAATGGGAAATTAGTTTTTAAAGTTGTTAGTTTTTTAAAGAAGTAGCCCTTGTCTACGTTAATGTTACTAAGAGACCCTTTTGAACTGCTCCAGCTAAAGGACATGATTTTGTAAACTATGCCAATTAAGTAAAATAGGGAAAATATTTAATGTAACCAGGTCAAAGCTACTACAAGGAAAAGAACAATTTATTGTTATTTTTAAAATAATGATATCCAGACTTTAACTGAAAGCATTATGTAACTTTCCCAGTGAATAGGCAAATTTTATAATCTGATCAAAGCATGTTTTTCTTGTCTTTTAAAATGTTATATACTAGATGAAAAGAACATTTTTCTGTACTATCTGCAATCTTTTCTACCAAAGTAAATTGGAAAATCTTGACAAAAAATTATTATATAGATATTAAAGTGCCTTTTGGGCTATTGGTTTTAGATCTACATTAATAAAACTTTTAACCTGGATTCTTTCCACCCAATTTTAGTAACATGTTTTCAGTTATTTTTTCTTTCTTCATTTCATTTGAATTTTCAAGATTATCATGATTTTTATTCTTGTCCAAGGGTTTTGGGGAGAGTTGTAATTGCATTTTAGCATAGATCATCTGTCTTGTTCTAAGCCTTTCCTAATGAAAACTGAATTCAATTTTCCTTTGACCCTTGCAAAAGACATTAGTCACTGTTTTTGAGTTTTTGTTTCATTGAGTTTTGGCAAGAGGGGTAGTAATAAGTAGAAATAGAGAAACAGATCTAAGGCTGGGATATAACTCATGGTATAGTGTTTGCCTAGCATGTACAAGGCCCTGAGTTAGATCCACAGGAATGCAAACAAAACAAAACAAAACAGATCTAGAGAAGAAAATATGCTTGTGATCTTTATTCCCAGATCAAGTGTATGAAAGTAGTTGTAGACAGTGAAATAATAAATGGGTGTGCGCATGCATTCCAGTGAAATTTTTCAGGATTGTCCCTTGATTTGCCAGTCCCTGTCATAGAATGACACATTATAGAGTTGATCTTTTATGTAACTGTTTATTTTAAAGAATATCAATCATATATAAATGCAGAGAAGGTAGTTGATTGACCTCCCTTCCACAAACTCAGTATCAACCATCTACTATTATCAACACTTTGCTAAAATTTTGTATCATAGTGTTATGAGTTTAAGGAAAAAATTAAATAGGTAAAACTCTGAGTCACACTGATAAATTTTTGGGGGGAGGGGGTACTAGGGATTAAACCCAGGGCCTCATGCATCCTAAGCACATGCTATACCATGGATCTCTACTCCTAATCCCACTTAAAAATTTTTATTGCTTATTTAATTTTACTTTCACCATTATTTTTCTTTGCAGATTTTCCTGTGTTTATGCTGAGGGACACTCAATTTTAATACATATTCATACCAGTTATTACGTTCATTATTATAGTTTTGTTGCTTTGAGTACATTCACTGCAACCTCATAAGCTTAATATATTTAGTAAATGATATTTTTGTGATAATCCTTGCCTATAACATGAAATCTTAGAGCTCTAAATACACACATATGCATTCATATATACACACCTTTGATGAACCCAAGAAAACATCAAATATTTGCCTAATACATGTTTTATAGAACCCAAATACAGACAGAAAATTATGAAAATTTAAAGGCATAATTTATTTAAAAATTTTTTTACAAATACTAATTCTAGGAAATATAAAGGTAAATATTTCTGGCAGATATGATTCACCCCTTTATTATATTTCTTGATTTCTTACCTTTTGTTTAGTTCTTTGGAAGAAAATTCATTTTCTTTGCTGTGATATAACTTTTATGATTAATTTAGAAAATGTATTTGCCAAAAATTATAATGCTATGAAGATAAAAAGTAAGATTGATCTCCTTGAAATATTCATGTGAAACATACAAAGATGCATTGGGAAAGCTAAACATATCATCATTTTCTCCCAAGCATGATAACATATAGAATATCATTTCATCATTAGAGTCATGTCTGCCTTTCTGTATATAATTACATTTTCAACAATCTGTTCTTACTTGAAACAACTAACACCATTGTGAAAATGAAGTAAAAGATAAAACAAATGAAGATAAAAAGGAGAATTCTCAATTTGATTCTCTCAATTTAATTTTCATTTTGTATTATACTCTGAGCTATGAAAAGCACATGTCACAACTATTTGTCTTCGAGGTAATAACATGACAAGGTTACTCCTTAATTATTGATCAACATATGGTCTGATGACCCCATGTAGAGATAAACTATTTATTTCTCCTCCCCTCCCCTTTTTTTCATCTGTCTTTTTAACAGGATAAGTGAAGAACCAGTTCTGTAACCTGGATTGCCCAGGTGGTGGTGCAGAGCTGGTGTTTCAGCCATGTAGAGGCTAAATTAGTCTACCTTTGAGTGCCAGGTCAGGCAGTGATGGATGAGGCTGTCTTACCTGGTTAAAGAAATCAGTTCTGATTGCCTTCTAAGCCTGGGTACTATTGGTATTATCTCAGGCCTTTCTGCCCTGGATCTTCAAGAAATAGAGCCAAATTGTTAATTCCCTGAATTCTCCTCTGCCATCCTGCTGAAATTTTCTTGGTAATTGCTAAGTGATCTTCCTTCTGTCCCTCACATGTTTTTCAAACAGGTAGTATTCCCAGGCCTGGAGATGTAAGCACTCACTTCCAAACCTCTGATCTCATTTCTTTTCCCTATTTCTGAGAGAGAGCCCTCACACCATTTGTTTCTTTTACAATCTTGGGCTGCTCTTTCACTAGAACATTCTTGTTTTCTAGTATTAGGAAAATTCTAATAAATTCTACCTGGTGCTAGATTGTTCTAATTGTATTGGTGACGGGTTGTATATCTGCATTTATCCATGGGAAGGGGTCTCAGTGAAGCTCATTGGTATAAATGTCTTAACTTCTGCTGTAGATGACTTTATATTTCCAGAAAATGATTTCAGTTGAATTTAAAAGCTTACTCTCGGTTTCTTGACCTTTTTATAATCTCTGAATTTTAAAATGAGATTCTTGGTTATTCTGGTTCATTTAGATTATTTATATTATCCGGAGCAAAATGATTTGACAAAAATTTCATCTGTTCAGATAAAAATGGAAACTTGAAACTTAGACTGTTCCCCAGTGGAAATACAGAAAAAAAAACCACAATTGAATATATAAACTTGGGAAAAATGAAAATTAGTAATGATTACTTTATTTAACTATTTTATCATTCACATTCTAGTGCTTACCATTGAGCAAATGACCTATATCCCAGAAGTTTTCTAGAATGCATAGGTATTTGGGTATGTAATATTCCCCTACCTCTAACTAACATTTTGTTTTTTTTTTTGAATCTTCAAGGCTCCCCCAACAGGGATGTGGGACCTTCCCTGGGTCTGAAGAAGTCAAGCTCACTGGAGAGTCTGCAGACAGCAGTAGCTGAGGTGACTTTGAATGGGGATATTCCTTTCCATCGCCCACGGCCGCGCATAATCCGAGGAAGGGGATGCAATGAGAGCTTCAGAGCTGCTATTGACAAGTCTTATGATAAACCTGCCATCGATGATGATGATGAAGGCATGGAGACATGTAAGTTTATAATGGCTAAAGAATACCAGTTACAATTGGCTCCTTAGAGCTCTGGATCTTAAAGTGTGCTTCAGGCAACTCTTGGGGATTCCTAACATTCTTCAAGGTGACCTCCCTGATCTAAACTATTTTCATAATAAAAAAAAAATGATTATTTCCCCTTTTACCCTCATTCTTTCTCAAGTATAGAGTGGGGTTTTCTAGGGACATATGTCATGTGATATTGCATTAGACTGAATGTAGTGTCCGATACGATCATTTCTCTTCAGTTGGTGATAAAATGAAAATTTTGAAGAAAAATATGGAACGGCATTGTTCTCAGGTTCCTTTTAAATAACATAGTTATTTTTGTGAAAATGTAATTTCGATTACTATGAATTGATTTCTTGTTTTTTAATATTTTTATTTTTTGGCTTTCGGGATTGAACCAGAGCCCTTTTCCATTAAGCTATATCCCCAGTCCGTTTTATGTCTTAATTTTGAGGCAGGATTTTACTAAGTTGCCAAGTCTGGCCTAAAACTTTATGATCCTCCTGCTTCAGCTTCCCAAGAAGCTGAAATTACAGGTTTTCCCCACTCTACCCAACTTTTTAAAAATTTATATTCTAAAGCTGTCTCATTTTTACACCAATACATATTGGTAGGTATAAATCACGTACAAAAAAAATTGTTTGGAGTTCTTAATGATTTTTAGGGGTCTGAAGTTATCTCCAGACCCAAATTTTGACAATCACTGTTGTATAGTGTCTATAAGGTAATAGTACCAGTGAATACGTATAATAATGATCTTGAAAGCACATTTTTGTTACTATTGCTTTACTTGAACTAAACTAGCAAAATTTATTTGTATATGTGTTTGTATTTCCAAATGACAAGATAGTTTAAGCCAAGTTGATTGAGATGGTTTTCTACTGTGGAAAAAAAAATGCTTCATGCAAGTTATACTTATCCTTCAATATTTATTTTTAAAAAAATAACCATTTCATTTAAAGTGATGGGTTAACTCTAGTAATGTATTTACTTAGAAGGGAAAGGTCTTAGACATTTTTAACGGTAAAATTTATTGATTAATTGATATTGTTCATACTAATAATTTACATTTCACTTTTCTTAAAGTTAAATGTGATTTTATCCACCTAACTCTTTCTTAGAGAAAAGTTGGAGGTACTGAAGCCCAAAATTATTCCAGAAAGTAGAGATAATTTTTATGGATTGTAAATCACTTTCTTTTTAACATTTATGTAAACCATTTCTTATCACACATGTCTAAGTAAGACTGTAGTGGGGAAAAAGAATTTTAAATTAAAAAGAACACATTCTTAGGAGATTGAAAGCAAAATTATATAATTTTGCCTGTAACATACAAAGTGTTTGGGAAGATGAATATTTCTGCCATACTGTTACATGCAAATAAAACTTAGGAAAAGGATTGCTGCATTTTTCCCCACCTCTGCCTAATTCTTCATCTAAATCTGGACATTTTTTCTTCAATATAATCAGCCAGTGTTTTCATATATATGCTGCCTATTCTTGCCAAATGAAGAACATATTTCCTATTTTAGCTGCCAATTCTGGTCTCCAAGATCCTGAGTCATAAGAGCTTTTGACCCTGTTGAGTTTTCTCTTTTTCTAATGATTTCTTGCCATATTAATCTGTATTACTTGACACTTAAAGATTTTACTTGTCTTTTCTGGGTTTAAACTTAATAAAAAATGTAGTACTTTGGCTATATTTTAGCATGTATAGTTTATGTGGTTTTGAACTTTTTTATTGTTCTGACTAAAATGTTATTTAAGATCCTGATAAAGTTCAGTTTTCTCATAAGTCACTCATTTTAAATAGGAGATTGAATACATGCTACATTTTGGTGTTAGCCAGCTTCATATTACTGTGATGAAACACCTGATGCATTTAACTCATACAAAGAAAAGGGTCATGTAATTCTCATTTTTGGAGGTTTCAGTCTGAGATTAGGTAGCCCTAGTGCTGTGAGCCTCTGGTGACGATGCTGCATATCAATGGCGGGGAGTGTGTAGTGAAGCAAACTGCTCATATCACGATTGTTGAAGCTGAAAGATACCAAGAGATTAGTTCACAATTGCCCTTGATGGCACACCCTCATACAGTCCCATATCTCAAAGGTTCTACTACCTCCCAATAGCACCCCCTTGGGGACCATGCCATTAATAAATGAACCTTTGGAGGACATTCATGCATAGCAGTTCTTCATTCTACAGGGACAGCTTCCAGAGTTTTCCACTAAGATGGACAACTGCTTTTATCAGCATATATACTTTTCTTTTAAAATGCTAAATAGCATTTGTTTTGTTTTTTATCATGGGGATTGAATTCAGGGTTATTTAACTACCAAGCAGCATCTACATCCATTTTCAATTTTTTTTTGTTCTAAGACAGGGCCTCAGTAGTTGCTTAGAGCCTACTAGGTTGCTGAGGTTAGCCTTAAACTTGTGATTCTCCTGCCTCTGGCTTCCGACTTGCCAGAATTACAGGTGTGCTCCACCACACCTTGATTAAATAACATATTCTTAATGGAAATAACATTCATTTACTTATCTCCAAATGAAAAACAAAAGAGGAAATAGACAAACATGCACTTCTGGATAAGAACTAGAAAAACACCTGTGGCAGATGCTCTAAAGCATGCCACAAAATACTATATTTTTCTCAAGTCCTATCGTTAATATTAATTCTCAGATCAGTCTGCTGCTGTTTAGATATGGCAAGCAAAAAGCAACTATTATAAATTTCATTTACAGCTAATAATGTTGATATATTAATAGGTGGAATGAGGAATTTCAAAGAGGAATCCTATGCTAGTCTACAGTCTCCTAACAAGGTTGAGATTTGGGTCAAACTACTTAAACCCTTAAGCTTTAATTTCCTCATTTGTAAAACCGAAGATTTGGACAATAAAGTCACTGATTTTCAAACTGTGTGATGTGATCTCTGGTCAGGAGAGGTACTTCCTAATTTGGGGGCGTGGAGGAGGCCCTGAGCTTTATCCCACTACCTACCATTACCTATCCTCTGCCTTAACAGTTGCTTTTTTTTTTTTTACTTACTTTTATGTGGTGCTGAGGATCTAACCTAGCACCTCTCACATGCTAGGCGAGTGCTCTACTGCTGAGCCACAACCCCAGCCCTAACAGTTGCTTTTGGTTTGTTTTTATGCATTAGAGTTCTTTGTAAATTTTAGATTTTAAAATCTGTGGTTTGCAGTTTTTAGGAGAAAATTTAACCAGTTCTTACTTAGGCAGTTTAGATTGAGGTTGCTTCTAGATTTAACGTTCCCTGATTATCTACCCATTTTCTTGCCTACATACACCTTACCTGATAACCCCTCATACCTCCTGTGAGATCTGTTATAATCCTGCAATCTCTGGCCCAGGGTTGGTCAAATCAGAGGGTTTCATGAATGTCTGTCAAATCAGTGAGCAAGCTCTGGGCTAACTGCTGCTGGTGTGCAAGAAATATGGGGGACAGAAAAAGACTTTCAATATGTTGTAATAGGTCATCAGTGACATTTCACTATACCTGTTGTATCCTACACTGGGCCTTGCATGTACAAGACCTTCACCATCTTAACAAACTTTTTTAAAAACAGACAAGCTGGGACTGCAGTTGTGGCTCAGTGGTGGAGCACTTGCCTCGCACGTGTGAGGTACTGGGTTCCATCCTCAAAACCACATAAAAATAAATAAAGGTTTTTAAAAAAAAAACAGACAAGCAAACAAATAATCAAGTTGCCCTCAGTGCTGGTGGTCATGATGATGAGAGACAAAAATGCCTTTTATGCCTCAGGGTTGTGAGCAAGGCCAGCTGGCTCCATTAGCTCCTCCTCTATTTTCCCAAGTGCCATCATTTTCATGTCTGTTCAGGCTTTTGCCACCTGCTCTGTACCCTTTCCATCACTGGACCCTGCTCTTGCAGTCTCACTTTTTCAGTCCTATGCCTCAGCAACGGGCCCTCCACTTTTTGCCCTCTGTGGGATACTGGGCCAGAAGGTTCTTGTTCTGTGCTGTGATTCAGTTCTGGTCGCCTGTTGAAATTAAAACGCCAAATCACCACTGCTCTGAAAAGAGGACCATTGTCTGAGGAGTCTTTTGGTTAGACAGACGTCTTCAAGGACGCAGTGCACCCTGCAAAATCTGTCGTGGAGAGTGGGCTATTGTCGAAAAGCTACTAACAGGTAGTGGAGGACAGTTGGTGAGGAGCAGAAAGTCCCAGACTGATCCAGTCTCTTGTTTTCTACTGGTATGTTTCATCTTTACTAGAGAGATGCACACAGAGGCATGGTTGATTGTTCTTGTCAACTGGGTCAAGCACATCCCCAGTGACTGCATTTCATGGCTCTGAACAGGCTTGCCTCTTCTCCACAGTGTTGAAATCATGGCAGAGGCACTACACTGGGGGCCAAGAGACTGGGGCGGGATCCATGCGGTATCTGGTATCTGTCATCTTCTGTAGCACTTACGTTCTTCCTGCAGAGATGGCAGAAGCCAGCGTTTGTGTCTCTCATTTAATCCATCTGGCCTCTCCATGTTGTGTGTGTCTGTCTGGATCGAGATGGAGCTTTGTATTCTGGGACCCATTATCTCTGAGACCCTACCTGTGTTTGACAGGTCAGGGCATCTACAATCTATCTGCTCCTTCTTCTATGCAAATTATACCCCCAGCCTGGCTCTCAGCAAGCAGCTTCTGTATCCCCCACAATAAATCAGTTCTGTTGCTACCAAGAAAATGCATGCAGTAACATTGCTTTGTTTCCTTTTTTTAAAAAAAAATAATCTCTTTATTCATAATTAAAAATTGCCAGAAACTATAAGCCCTGTTATTAACTTAGTAACAGCTTTTTGGATTTGAGTTGATGAAACAGAACCAAATATCTCCTATTAATTGCAACTAGTGATTTTAAGATATGTAATATTCAGAACTTTAAATATGAAAAACTTTGTCTTGCAAAGATGGACATACTGCTTTCGAGTAGCTTGCCTTGTTTTCATGTAGTTCTCTTAGGAGGTAGAAAAGCATTTCTCTAAAACATGCATAATTTATTCTTACAATATGAGATTGGAAGAAACTAAATTTACATTATTAAATCAGGTAATATGAGAACTACTAGGGGAATTTTGTTGTTTTATTAGCTACATAATAGCACATTGCATTTGATAACTTAAGATTTTTTTTTTTTGCTTCTCAGTATGCTGCCCCTTTTGTCATCAAATATTTGAAAAAAATACAAACTAAGTCTAATTTTATCAAAAGCAGAGTCCATTTAGATTAAAATTACTATGAAAGAATTCAGGATATACATTCCAAAGTCAAAGCACTTTATGAATTACTCCCTTCAGTTAATCCATTTAGCAGTTAGTTGAATGTTCTGAAATGCTAGAAAAGAAAGAAAGAAAGAAAAAGTAATATAGGGCCAGGTACAGTGGCACACGCCTGTAATCCCAGCGGCTCCGGAGGCTGTGACAAGAGAACCACAAGTTCAAAGCCAGCCTCAGCAACAGGGAGGCACTAAGCAACTCAGTGAGAATCTGTCTTTAAATAAAATACAAAATAGGGCTGGGATGTGTCTCAGTGGTCCACTACCCCTGCGTTCAATCTCCAGTACCAAAAAAAAAAAAAAAAAAAAAGAATAATATATACTATCATTTTATGCTAACTTGTATTTTTAAACATTACCTTCCATTTAAGAAAAGGAGCTTTGATTTTGTTTTTAGGAAGTTTCTGAATGCAGCCTGCGTGTGTGTGTATGAAGTAGTGAAAGCTCTTCCTTAATTTTTTTTCCAGATTAAAAGTAACTTAAGCTAAAATTCAGTGAAAAATTATATCTAAGGTGTGTGAATTATAGAATCTTCATTTATAGCCTTTTTTATTTAGAGGAAAATATTTAAATATTTGACCAAAATCACAGTTAGAATGCATCTTTTTTGGTTTACATTCCTGTGGTTTTCTAAAATATCTGAGCAATCTTCCAAATGGGATATCCCATTATACTAAAACTACTGAAGTATTTAAGGATGTATTAATGAGACAGGGCACCTAGCGTCTGATATTTTGGCTGTAAGTTCCTGAGGGTCCAGGAGCAATCCAACCCAGTGGTAACCAACTCTTGATAAGCTGTGTGGTTGAATGTAATGGTTGTTATGGCATCAAAGGGTGGGCCACCCACCCAGCCTTTGTGGAAATCAGGTGGAGAAGGAAGTAGATGCAGATGTGGAGAAGGTTTCCCAGAGAGATATTGCTTCAGTACAGCACTACTGTTTGAGAGTCTTCAACTGGGTAAAGAGAGGCTATATGGAACATGTGGAATGGAGACCATCTCTAGATTTCTGTAGTTCCAAGCTCTCTTAGGATGGTGTATATGGTACCTGTGAGATCATAGTGAGGAATGAGATTTAAGATGTGTGTAGACAGCGGATCATGGCCTAATATAAATTGTTTACATTTTATCCTGAAAACCTTTAAAAGCTTTTGAAGAATTTAAAGTAAAAGAATATGACTTGGTGACCATGGATTTGAGGATGGATTTTTGGGGGAAGGGAAAGCAAGTAGCAATGTTGGTGGCAAGAAGATCACTTATATAATAGTAATGGAATAATCTAGGTAAGTAATGATACTTGGCAGTGGAAGAGAAAAAGAAGAAACTGCATTTAAACACTTAGCATCGTACACATAAAGATGGATGATGCTCATGTGATTTCTTTCATTATCACTTCCAGGCTCAGAAAGTCGAAATTATTATCTCACTGTGTAACTACTCCATTACCAAGCATTCTTAATTTTTTCTCCTGAAATCTAATTTTACTCCTTCTTTTCAATCTAGCCTGAACCCTCATTATTTAATATCTGAAGTTATTGTTAGGATTTCCTGACTGGTCCTCCTGCCTGTGTATTTGCTCAGGAAGCTCTGTAATTGCACACTTATTCTCACCATCCCTCCAGCAGGGTGGCTCCTTCTTGCTCACATCACACACTCTTCCTAAGTAGATCTTCTCACAGTCCCATGTACAATGCCTCAGCACCTCTGTGTGCATTTTACATTGTTTACACTATCCCTTACCACTGTGCATTTTACACTTTTTCCTGAACAATCTAGTTTCCCCTTGACTTTCTAAAACCCTGGATTATATAAAGTGGCATCTGAGACTATTTAAATAGAGATTTTGTTTGTTTTGGGGGGTTGGGATCAAACCCAGGGCCTTTTTCATGCACAGCCAGTTCTCTACCACTGAGCTATGCCCCAGCTAAAGTATTTTAACATAAAGAAATGTCTGGAGATCCTCCAATATGAATTATATTTCATGGTAATTAAAAAATACTGGGGATTTGGGGAGACAGGAATTCTGATTTCTCAAAAAGGAAAAAACAAAAGTAAGAGTATTGATAGCTGTTCACTTTTGTATTATATCTGTATGTGTTTATATTGTTTGTTTCTAATCAGTGGACCTTAATCTCTTTAACACAATAAATAATGTTTTGTGTCTTGTTGACATTAAACCCACTCCTTGCATAGAATAAAATTTTAAATGACAATTGCAGTAGAGTTATGGGTGTCACCATTTTCATTATTATGAACATTCCATTTGGTCTCAACTGTTGAAAGGAAAGCTTTCAAATACCATTGTCCCACTGGGCAGAAAACATCCTCAGTGTACCATCATTTAAATGTAAAAATCATTTGGGAACCAAAAGCAAATATGCAAGCATTCATAAAACTAAGGGTGTGACCTCCTTGTTCCTGTTCTGCAGCATTGTGTTGGAAGGGGGAAATGATACAGGTTACATCCTACCATTACCTTTAGGAGCTTTCTACCTAATTTATATGGGAGACTGGAATAGAGAGAAGTTTAGAATGCAGAGTGAAAGTGAACAAAAGTGACTTAGTAATAAGTCTTAAACCCTTTGGAAGAACAATCCTAGTGTTTTTGTCCCTCTACCCATATGTATTGAGAGATTATTTTAAAATTCAAGTCCAGAGCTAGGATTGTGGCTCAGTGACGGAGCACTTGCCTCGCAAATGTGAGGCACTGGGTTCAATCCTCAGCACCACATAAAAATAAATAAACAAAATAAAGATATTGTGCCCATGTATAACTAAAAAAAAGTTAAAAATAAAATGTAACAAGTCTAAAATAGAGTAGACCATCTTAGGGGTCATGAATTTGAATTTTTCTCCTATTTTGAAACTCCTTCTGTAGTACCCTACTAAATATCAACTTTTTCCTTCTCTATCTCCTTTCATGGTTATACACTTGGTTCTTCATCATATTAATTATTATTCCCACCCCATAATATTAGTATAAAAGGTTCTCAAGTTTTCATGTTTCATGTTGCTGCTGCTGCTGCTGCTTCTTCTTCTTCTTCTTCTTCTTCTTCTTCTTATTATTATTATTATTATTATTATTATCATTATTACATTTGGCGTTCAGAAAAACCTGTTTCCCTTGCCAAGAGCTCAACATTCTGTGTTAAAAGTCAGAGTCCAGAACAGCAGATCCTGTTATTCGACACCATCTGTATCACTAGCTGTTCATTTCCTACTTCTTTCTTCCTTTTCCAAAGTCAAAATAATCAACTAAAATAAGAAACAGAAATAATATTTATGTACCCAACATGCTCAGTTACTGTGTAGGACTTTTGCAGTGTACTCTTATTGATTTTTATTACATTGTTATTTACCTATCATTAATGAATAGAAGTTGGTGATGCTCAGGAGGTTTGCTGAGTTCACTGAAATCTTCATTGTTGATGTCTTATTAATTTAATCCACTTTGAATTTTATTTTAAAATGGTACCCTGTGAGGACTATGAGTAATCCTGTGCAGAGTCTTCACACTTGGTTTTTAGTAAATTGTTAATTACTAAAGAATCTATTTCTACCATTACAGTTTTAAAATTCATAGGGTAATTCTTTATAAATAGAGAGCAAAAAAAGATAGCTTTTCATATTTTCAGCTCTTTGTTCATATGGTCATTTACTCAACAAATATTTACTGATGCTTCCTTATGCCTTGTCCTCAGAGGAAAGTACCTGTTGTATTATGTAAAAAATAACGTTAGATTATCATTTTAATTTTGTAATTCTTTTGTTTATGCCTATTGAACATTTCACTTCCATCTAGAAAAGTTATCAGAACTGCCTAAAATGATATTAATTTCTAAATCTTACACTCTTGATAAATAACTGTTGATACTGCACAATTGCTTTAAAGTTTGATTTAGACAGCGTACGTATTAGGATGCTTCCAGCTGCACTGAGTAGCACAGCTAACTCAGGTGAACTTAAACTGTAAGGAAATGCATTGTCTTCTGAGTTTTAGAGTTGGGCATATCAGGGTTTATATTCCAGCAGTGTCATCAAAGACCCAATATTTTTGTACCCCTCTGTTCTGCTATTCCTAATTTAACCTATGTGCCTGGTAATTTCAGCAGTCAAGAACTTTTTACTTTCTTGTCCAATTGAGGAAGTAAGTTGTGGCACCTAGCATAGAATATGTTCATTTAGTTTGTTGGGATCAATCTTGTTCTAATACCCTTGGACTAACAAGTTCATAGGAGGATGACATCCATTGGTTAGTTTAAATTTAATGAATTTACCCCTGGAGCTATGTCACAGTCCTGAACTCAATCAGAGTTCCACTGGGAAGAAGAAAGGGAGAAATGCATTTGGATACGCAACAGAGATCATTACAGTATCAATGATAGCATCACTTCTCAATGGGGGGAACTCACTAATGTCCCTATGGCTTGGAGTCAACTTTTTGACAGTAAAATATTTGGAATGACTAGATAAATGTATTCTATTGATGGAAGAAACTGTCGAACTTCACTTGAAACCCAATACCATTTTTTGCATAATCATTAATACCTAAGTGCCCAATCTTTTCCAAATTTCTTGGAGGCCCAGTCCTAACATGATACCTTTCAGAATTGAGTAGCTTAATTTGTAACATGGACTAGAATTTTAATTGAGCTAGATTTGCATCTGTTGAAAACATGATAATTAGGTATGTCTTAATTACAGAATGACTGCACTGCATGAAAGAGAAATAAGCAGCTTCACACTTTACCTTCTTTAAAAAAAGAAACTTGAAAATATCTGTCTTTATAGGTAATCACATGGGAAAGTAGCTGAGAGTTCAGTGCACAGAGCAGGTTAAAACAGGCAGAAATGTTGTCAAAAATAGACATTTCTATTTGTTTGGAAGGAGATAATCATCTTTCTTTGTTCATGGTGTCTGCAAAAGGAAAGCAAATAATCTGTAAAGATGAACAAAATTAAAGTGGAAAATATAAAAATTTATATATAGCATTTAAAATAGTAAATTATCCAAATGTAAGTTTATGATTAGTTCTTGCATTGTAATTTAATGTATGAACACAATAGATCAAGTCATTTACTGCTGATATATTACTGGTACTTTTCTTAGTTGAAAAATTGTTTACATGAATTTTTTTTTCTACTTAAGGGAATAAGAATATTTTATGGCCCTCATTATAAAGATAGTATTAAATGTACAAAGATTGGTTTTGAAACTTAGAATTTGACTAGCTTATTAGTGACTTTAAATATATATATATATATATTTATTAAACACATGTAACCAATTTATTTGAGCTTTTAAAAAGCCAGAGCAGTTTTTCGTAAATGATTCTTATTTTTCTCTATCAAATAATTTCTGAGTTTGAAGCATATATAATGTGATAGTATAAAAGAACATCTTATGTTTGTACATATGAAACTCCATATTGCTAAATATTTTTAATTAGTTGGCATTCATAGGAATTAGTTAGATCAGTACATGCCCCCCCCCCAGTAGAGTTTCTGTGATAATGTATTATCTAAATTAGAACAAACATAAAGAATCCTCAAATGTGCAAGTATCATTTTAAACAGTCCACTTGCTTCGGGCAGTAAAGTGAGGTAGGAGTTTTCATTTAAAATGTGGTTACAACACACAAAGTTAATAAATGATTTAATACTTTTTCTATTTCACCCAATTTAGAAAATAAGTTGTATTACATATACCAGAAAATTATTGTGAATATGAAAAGAATTGGCAACAAACATGACTTCAGCATATAGTGAGTTGTGAAGGCACTGCATTTATTCTGTTAGGGAGCCAAGAGCAGACATATGCCCCTTGAACTCCTGCCAAAACTATTAGGCAGAAAACTAACAGAATCGCTACTGATACTTCCATTCATGATTTATGATAATGGTTGCTGTGGAAGACTAAGTCATTTACATTTATTGAGCTCGTTTTTTTGTTTATAGTTTCAGACATTGTAGAGGATTGTAAAATCCATTAGAGGATATGTATAGTACTAACAATAATAGCATAAAAATATACCAGAAACCAATTGGAATTTCACTGCCTACAATGGATGTTCCTGGTGTTGCTGTAGTTGGGTTGAGGTAGCCTTGTTAGGCTTGATTATGGGAGAGGGGGCATTTTCCTGAAGATAGAGAAATGATGATATTCAGAAATCTGACAAAACTTTGGTTGGGAAAGGGCACTGTCCAGATTTTACTAGTCATTTTTTATTTCCGTGGGCATTTATTTGCAGCTGCTGTCTGCCTATTAGATCTCATTTCTAGAGTCTGGAGAATGGGAAACAGACATAGATGAGAAGTGCAATAATAAAAAAAATTGTACAAAGAGCTCTAGGAATATAAGCAAAAGGTGGCTTCTCTGTAGGAGTTATAGAACATTGACTGACATACATTTAGCTCACTTGAGTATAGTAATAGGCCTCAGTTTTTCAGCTTTATAGTGATTTGGTCAATTATTTTGAATTTGGGGGTCATACCCAAATAGGATTGAAGTAGTGGACAGTAGGCAAATAGAACACAGCCAAGCTTGAGGGTATTAGGCAGGATGCTGCAGCCCTGCTTAAAGTATATTTGAATTTTCTTGGGGGAACTCTCCTTTGAAAAGACTATACATAATTGGCAAGCCCTTGGGTCAACTGGCCAAGATTTTCTTTGCCTACTCTGTGTATACCAGAAATAATTACTGCCTTAATTCAGTATATGTATTTTCACTGGGTCCATCTGAAAGTAGTAACTGCCTTCCTCTGCCAAACTTGCACAATTACTTTTTATATATTAATTGATAGAAAGGAAAAGAAGCAAATTTTCCAACAGCCATCATGCCCTTTGGAGGAGGGTGACTCATATTAGATCCCCCAGTATAAGGGAAGACCAAAGTCATCAATATGGGTTAGATAGCTGGCCTATAGTCCTGTGCTCATTAGATCTAGCTTCCTGAATAAGTTCGTCAATAGAGCCACAAGTCACAGCATTAAATGTCCACATGGGATTGGCAACAGGTTTTTGAAATGCAGTGCTGACTCCTGGAATTATCTTTTGGGCAGACTGTGTAGTGACTGGATGATAGATCACCCAAATACATGCTGTATGAAGCATGGAATTGAGCAGGCACACACAGAGTTGATCTAAGAAATGCATGAAGGTCTTGCACTGTACAAATGTACAGTGATATCACAGTAGATACAGTAGTCCCAGACTGTGAAGGTGCTGCTGCCAAATGAAAGAGGTTGGTTTAAATGACCTCCAAAGAACCTTCCAGATTTAGACACAGTGATGTTTTTATTCTTTGGCTGTACACAGGGCATGACCTGCTGGGATAGAAAATATGTTGGCTCATGTTTTTAACCAAATGTGTCAAGCAGAAGAATAGTACACCTTTGTTTTTTATTTTATTCTAAAGTAGCTCACATCGTTTTTTAAAAAACAAAACTATACTACTTGGCCATGACTGTGCTATCAGCTGATAATCTTAGATTTGTGAGGGTTTAATAGCAGAAAACAAAAATATTGAATCTATGTTAGCTAGTTCGATTCCCTTAATACTTTGTTTTGGTAATTCAAGTGCTCCTTGGTTGGTTGAAAGGCAAGACCAAATTTCACTTGATGAGATATTAAGGTTAGGTCCTTGCAAAAGTTTGAGATAAAGTCCTCACTGTCCTACTTGATTCTGTGTTATTAGAAACTCAAAGTGAGTTGTGCTTTATTTGTTGATGCTGCAAAAAAATGACCTTGGAATTCAAGAAGTAATGAAGATGCCATAGTTCTTAATGTATTTAGAAAATAATCTTAGGCAGCCAATCTCAGAAAAGATTGCTGAGAATGACTGTTACTATATGCATCTATGCTTTTCACATATTTCATATACTTGTATGGGTGCATTATAATTATATATAATGGTGGTATTCATTCATACATCCTCATACATATACACAATATAACAATATGATTTGGGAAATATCATTTCCCAAATCATATTGGTAGAGAATTCAGTTATTTGCCACTTTTTTCAAATGTAAAAAGTTTGAACTGCCCTTGTTTCATATGTTTAAAATATGGGCTAAAGAGAAGAACATTGTTATCACTATAGCTTTTATCTGCAAAATATGAAGAAGTGAGGGATATTGATTTATTGATTTTCATGGCTTCATCCCCTTCTTTTTAGCTACCCTTATGCAGATAACCATGCAAAATTATTGACAATTAGAACCTGTAGTACATATAGTAGCATTTACTAATGATGTTAGCAATAACAATAATAAGAAATGTTACAGAGGCCTTGAGTATCTGTGGTTGTTATGAACCAAAAAATTCACTCCTTAGTGTCCAGAAATCATAAATGGAACTGTTTGGAAGCCTGAGGAAAGAAATCCTGTGCTAACAATAGTGTGCTTTTCCAAATTAATGAAGGATCAGGATGTGTCTACGCTGCTTTAATTGAGAAGAAAGGAAGCACTTGGGGAAGGAAACTTGCTTTCTTTCTTTCTTTCATCTTGCCACTATTAGTGCAAAGACCCTGAGAGGTCTGTGCTGTGTAAGGAGGGTTGAAGTCCTCCCCTGCTACATGCTGTGTAGCAACCAGGGTGTTACTGTGCATACAGAACCATCTAGCTATCTAGCCAGGAAGCTGCTTCTGTCTTGCTATTGGTGCGTCCTCTATATGTAACAGACATGTGTGCATGGGACTAATCCATATTTCCTTCTAATTCTACTCAACATTAAATAGTGTTGCAATCAAAGTTGAGGGCCGAAACCATTTTGCTGTAGAAAATGTGGGAAAGTAAAGTTCTCAAACATTTTTGCCTACTTATTTTTGTGGCTGTGATTCACCATATTCCTTATCTTTATTTTATTTTTCTGTCCAGTGGAAGAAGACACAGAAGAAAGTTCACGATCAGGGAGAGAATCGGTTTCCACAGCCAGTGATCAGCCTTCGCACTCTCTGGAGAGACAAATGAATGGGAACCAAGAAAAAGGGGACAAGACTGATAGGAAAAAGGACAAAACTGGAAAAGAGAAGAAAAAAGATAGAGAAAAGGAAAAGGATAAAATGAAAGCTAAGAAGGGAATGCTGAAGGGTTTGGGAGACATGTTCAGGTAAGTCTTTACCACCATCAACTAGAGCACCCTTAGATATACAGTCATGTGCCACTTAACAGTAAGGATACCTTCTGAGAAATGCATCTCAGAAGTGGTGGTTTCATCATTATGCAAACATCTTGGAACTTATGTGGTATAGCCTACCGCATGCTCGGCTATGTGGTATATGCTGTTATATGTGTGGTCCGTGGTTTACCAAAATGTTAGGTGTCACATGACTGTATATGACTGTGAGGTTTAAATAAAAAAACACAAGAAGCACAGATTTGAAAACAGTATCTTTGAAGTCAACCGAAATTCTTTTATCATTTCCAGTCTTAGCTGCTGCATTTCTATTTTTTTTTAAGGATTTTGCTTTAGTTATTTCAGCAGCCTTCAACATTGATATCTTGCCAACCATGTAAATAACCCTGGAGAAGAAAGAGGGAGTCCTCTGTGTCTTCACTCTGTACAAGAGGAAGAGGCCCATTGAAACAAAGGGCTATTAAAGCAGTGTTTGTTCTTTTTTTGTGTGTGGGAACAATGGTTCATTATTTAAATTTAACACAGAGCTCAAGTTAGTGGTAGCATTTAAAGGTTCATTAATAACAAGTGTAATAAAAAACGTTACAGATAGAGCTTCAATTAAGCTGTGTTGATTAATTTAATACTTATTACTTTAGTCTGTAAAGATTTCATTAAATGTAGTTTCTGCCTGTTTCTTGACAGTTGTTTTTGTGTCCCTAAATTATACTCTAGGATTACTTAGCATATCATTTTTTACAAATCATTGCTATACAATAAAAGTGACAAGTTGTTCAGAAGTTTCACTGAAACTCCCCCATAAATGTTCATCTAAGGTGATTTATAATATTCGGGCATTTAATGTTAAATATAAAGATTGCTTGATTGTTCCATAAATTAAAGCCCTAAACATATCAAGATGATGGTTTAAAATTGAAAACATACAACACAGCCTCTTGACTTTTCAAAAAGTAGATATCCTACATTCTTTTAACTTGTTTTTAATTGCAAAATGTGAACAAGAGTTTTTATTTTCATGGAATTCTCTGATTTACGATCCTTAGGTTGACCTCAATAACTCACGGTGTTATAGATAGGTCAGGTCTGGAAAGTTGAGGAATCAGGGCTCAGCTGGAAGGTTATGCAACACAGCAGTTGTGTTCTGTAGATGTATTTAAGTCAAGTGCATGGAAGAAGGAAACTATAGATTCACATTAAACAAAAATCTAGCCTGTTCACAGTATTATCTTTAGTTTAAAATAGGATTCATTTCTCTCCCCAAAGATTCAGAGCAGTGGTATCTTCATCGTTCTTCATTAGACTTTTTCTTGTTTATATACTGCTCCTTCCAAATCCATTTTCAGTCAAATCATCTTTCTTCATTATATTCCATGTCCAAAAATATTTACAGAATGAAATAGCTCTTACTGCCACTTTGTTTCAGCTCCTGTGTTAGCCAGGGGGCTTTTCTTTCCATATATGCAATCTGACAGCTCAGAAACTAGCACCTACACAATGCACAGACATAAGGCTGCTGTCCATTAATTAAAATTTAAGGAATTTGTGCTACTGTCTTCTTTAAATTAGAGAATAATAGATGGAAGGGAACCTCCTGTAAGAATGCAGCATAGTCACATTTCCAGGGCTCTCTTGAAGGCATATTGAAAACTAATGGCTTGTTAGTTTTCATTCATCAACCAACATTTATCTGGACTTGATATGATGTAATGGGTAAACAAACTTCCAGTCTTTTGGGATTACATTAATTATAAATCATCTTTGTCTGCAATTTGCAACTTCAATGGTAGACTTACAATTTGGGGCCAGAGGAGTAGGCTGTGGGCAAAATGTATATTGTTTTAAAGGGATGGTGAACACTTCCTGACCCTCTTTTTCTTAAATGGCCAGCAGAACATTATATGATATTTTCTCTAGTTCTAAATCCATAAACTTTACCTATAATCTGTAAAGAAAGTCAGCCTTGTAGTAAAAAAAAATTGACCCATTTATAACTTCAAAAACCTGTTTACTCTTGGGCTGGGGTTGTGGCTCAGAGGTAGAGTGCTTGCCTAGTATGCATGAGGCTAATATTTTTCCAGTATTTAACAATGGCTGGTAAGAAAATCATAGATATCTAAACTTCTCTGGATACTTGGAATCAGTGGTTTGCTAAAGTCAGCCCACATTTATTTATGAGAGCAGTTTTTATAAATTTTGCAAATCATTGTTAAGCCTAACCCTTATTTAAAATTAAGTAGATCGAATAAAAATCAGAAATAATTAATATTCAAAATTCATCATTTCCTAATTACTTTTACCATACTATGATCCCAGCTTCTGAGATGATCTACACCTGCTGTATGGGCATATGTTAATACTGCACACTGGTGATTACTGTCCTGCTCTTCCCAGCACTGTGTCCAGTGATGACATACTGGTAGCTTAAAATCAGCCATGGAGAAAGGATTTACACCAGGGAAGTCTATGAATTCTAGGAAACAGAACTTATCTCTCAGGAGAACAGCATGCTGCCACATGGTGGGGAATGGAAGAACTGAGCAGAGTCCCAGTATCTTGTCTAGAACCCTTGCTGGTGACTGCATTCTATCTGATCACAAGCCTCAGCCCTGTAGGACTAAAGTTTGCCAAACTGTGCTCCTTGAAAATGAATTTAGCATTATCTATTAAACATAAAAGAAGTTTTTTTTTCTTTCTTTTTTTGTTGGCTTGCAGTTCTGGCTTCCTAGCATTATTATATGTCATTACTATTTAAGTGTTGTTAGATTTTTAAAAACATTTTTAAACAGTCTTTCATACCTATTGGATCTGATTATTTGAGACCACCCCTCTAGTTGATTCTTTTTATGTTTTGTTCTTTTTAAAACAACATAGTCGAAGATAGTAAAATTTTAAAATTAGTTTCTTCCTTTCTCTTTGTTCTTTTGAGGAGAATAGGATATGATTTTCTTAGCAGTGGTGCTTTGAAATAGCTCAATCAAAAGGTGTATATGCATGAACGTTTCTTTCTATAGTTCATAAGAGGTGCTGCTATGATGGGCTGGGCAGGGACTAGGCAGTGGTGTGTCTGTGATTATTGTTTTTCTTTTGTGGTTCACATAACAAAAAGAAAAGTGTTACTTGCTTTAGATTTTGGGAGTCTAGCTTTCTAGATAAATGTGTCAGCGTATAAGCCTTTTCTCTTTAGTCGGCTTGACAAAGTCGTGTTTTCCTTCAAAACCAGGCTCACTCCTCCACTGCCCATCCTGTTTCTCTCATCATGTGCATGTACACACAGATGCATGCATGCACACGTACACACACACACACACACACACACACACACACACACACACTCATCCTGTTCCTACTTCTACAGGTTATCTGACATTCATTTTTTGTTAAATACAATGAGGGCCAAACAGAAAGACAATATTTTAAAAAAACTTACTAAAGGAAGTTAATGGTCCATTGAGGAGGTATTTTTAGTCATTGGCATATACAGATGGCATGGTTTTCTATTTCACACACTGAATGGTAGTCACAAAAATAACTTAATTATTGATAAATAGCTTTAGGAAAGAATGTTGTGACTCCTATGAATCCTTCTTCTGTGTATAAATTATGGAGTATATGAAGGGCAAAAGCTGCCTTAATGCAAGTTTTAAATCACAAATTTAAATATATAAGGAATCAAATAACAAATGCAAAGGGACGCATGTTTGTATTAATTTATCCTTGTACATATTGCATCTTCTTTGGCACACAAGGAACTCCCATTGCCTTAATTAAACTGGCTTTGTATCTAAGAAACCTGAGTGTACTTACAAACGGGTAAACATAACTTGTGAATGCAACCAGTCTGCATGTGAACCGTAGAGCAGGGGAAGGTCTGGAATTTTGAGTCTTTGTTCATTTTTGAGGCTCAGATGTGTGGCTATTCAAATTTCATACTATAAAATATTTCTGAGAATTCTGCCATTGTATGAGGTTGTCTGTGAAGAGGTAACTCAATATTTATTTTAGGTGAGGGAGATAGGTATAATGATTTAAATGTACATTTTTAAAGGAAAGCTAGAGCATTTTTAAGCACATGTTTTGGTCTTAGTTTTCATCGCCAAATAGAAATGATCAACATGATCATAAAATCCTGCCTTCTCAGATATTAAGACTTTTTAAAAATTATGAGCTTTTTTTTTTAAAAGCTTTAGAGTGAGTGCAATTTGAAACTGCTTTGGTATAAAATTGCAACTATTATCATTTGAATGTCAGAGAATTGCATGTACCCTGAAACTGAAGGTTTTTAGAAGTAACCTGTCTATGCTACAGGTTTATTCCTTGCTGTAGTCTGTATGTAGTAGTTAAGAACTGATTGCTGGGGGAAGCTAAAGCAAGAGTAAGGTTGCAATATTACCATTAAAACAGAACCTTACAGTTACGCATTCAAAATAATTCCCCTGGCCCCTGCCATATTGTTTTATTAAGTTCTGTAAGAGGAAATAGATAACTTGGTCTGAAACCTCATTTGGTTGAAATCAGATATACCTCTTTTAAAGATGTAATCATTTTCAGAATATAAGGAACATGCTCAGGTATTATAACTTCACTACTATTTGGGTGGCACATCTCAGGTTTGAGAGAATAGCAAACACGTGTTATTTTTGCTTCCTTACTCGTGCTTACTAACTGTGTCTGTACCGTGTTTCTCGTTTAGCCTTGCCAAACTGAAGCCTGAGAAGAGATGAACAACAAACCAGATTCAAAAATGTCATGAGCAGCACGTGTTACACAGTTGTTTTTTTTAAAACAAACAATAAATTTACTTTCAATGAATTTTGTTGACGAATTTTGTTTACGACATCAGCAGTTTTGATGGTTTGGTAATTTCCATATTAATCAATTTGGAACTTTTTTATCATGATTTCAAGCTTGGGGGTTTAAATGACTGCTTCAAAAGGCAGAGACAAGTTTTTTTCCTATGTATTTTAAGTCAGCCCCTTAAAATCATATCTTAGTGGAAAACCATAGTCCTGGCTGCTGGCGTATTCAGAAATCATCAGCATACACCATTTGGATGTCAGAACCAGTGCTTCCAAGATTATTCAAAGTATCACCACTGGTTTGGTTTCCTGTGTAACATGGTGGCTTGGGAATACAGACAGGCAGAGAATGAACAGGATAGAGGCAATGAGATATGTGGGTTGCAGAGGTCACCCATCCAGGTTGAAAGGCAAGAGAACACAGATCAGTGACCAAATGGTCCAGTCTGAAGGCATCTTTTTTGACCAAATTTATTCCCTCTATGCATTATAAAGTTTAGACAAAAAACAAGGGGTTGAGAAAATAAATTTCTTTGTTCTGGGATGGCTGAACCAGCAACTTCTGCCAGTGCATAAAAGTAGAGCTACTTTGGCAAATAGTAATCCCAAGGTCTGCTGAGACTGTAAGTCATGAAGTGCACCCTCTTTTATGGATATTTCTGGAAAGAGTCTGCCTGACCAAGTGTTTCAATTTCACATCCAAAGGCTAGTTACTATAGGTAGAGTTTAGACTACCCTTACTGTGGGAGAAAGTTCCCTGCCTTGGAAGAAGCCATAATTCACAATCCCTCCATTATTCGTGGCCCCTTGGGATTTCAAAGACTTTCTAGTTAGCTCTGTTTCCTGAGAATGTTAGCATCCTAATTAAAAATAAATGTGAAAAAGAAAACCATTTAATAAAGGGTCTTATGGAATTGGGCTGAGTGTGTGTGAGAAGGATTTAACTCAGTTCAGACTGGGCCGTGGTTTGCAGTCCCACCCTCATCCCACTCCGTTGTGGGGAAAATCCTCACCTCACCTGTATTCAAAGGAGATACACATGAATTTGCTCATGTCAGAAATATCAGGACCTGGAGTTCTTTATGACTTGGATATAATTTCCATGTAGGTTAATGTGGCCAGTTTCACATTGGTAAGATTGAATGGCATCCTATGCAATCTGCTGGGGATATCAGGAATGCAGTTAAAATAAGCATGTAGAAGACTATGCCTCTCTAAATGAAACCAAAGGGCAGTACTTTGTAATGAAGAAAGAACTCTAAGTAAATTTTGCATAATTTCATTTGTCTTCTTATTTGTTACCTGGACAAAGCATAGCTCTGTTTGATAAATGCCCATCCTGGGACGTTTCCTTGGACTATGTTTTGAATTTGTAAATCCCAAGGGCTTAATGTATGCATCTTTTGATTTGAATCGAAACGGAGGTCCCCCCCCCCAACACACACACCCTTTTTTCTAACACTGGAAAATAAGTGTCAGACTGACCTGATAGCAAAGACAAGTTCTGGGAGAGCTGATATCATATTTTCAAGTATGCTCTTCCTTGTTAGCACTTTTAAATAGAGACCCCCTGACATCTAGAGCACGGAAGCTGACTGCAAAGGACGCCAGAGGAGGCACAGAGCATGACGGCTGCGTCTTTCTAAGACCTTTTCTGACGTTCTTTAACGTTTCTTTTCCTCAGGCCTGTGGCGTGAATATAGAAGGCAAGTGTCAAGGATGACACTTGCTTTATAGTCTCTGTAAAGCAAACCTTTTCGTAAAAGAAATTTTTGACAGTTCCAAGATGCTAAGTCAATTTCAATTCCAGATTGTGTAGAAATGGAATCTTTTTTATTTCCCTGCAATTGATGTGAAAATTGAAGGCTAGTGACTATTCAGTTTCTAATAACATAGGGTAAATAAATACTATCACACCGTTGAAAAATGTACTAGAAGACAGGCTTAGCTAGTGACATTCACCATGACATATAATGGAGATACTCTTTCTAAATGTTTTTATTTGTTACCATTAGAGGCCCTCTCTTTTTTACATTAAATATGATGGATCAAATACACATTATTCCAAAATATATTTTTAGCAAGCCACAAATTATTATATAAAAGTAATCACTTTACCCTTTCAGTCTTTTTCAGAATTCCTTGGGGGAGTGACCTCTGACATAATTGAATGTTGGGTGGTTTTCTTCTGACCTATGTTTATTAATAGCCAATTTAGAAACAAGAGAGTAAAATCAGATTAAATTTCAGATCACAGTGACATAACCATGTCTGCTGTTGACCTTTCCTCTTGTATTTTGTTTTATTTTTAATCCATGTTCTGAGCTAACACTAGGCCCCTGAAAGCCCTGCTGATCCTCTTCCTTGTTTCTACCTCAGCAATCCCTTCTTCACTCTCCTTCATCATCAGTGATTGCTCTTTGCTACTGGATCAACCACAGCATCCTACACCCCACCATTATTTTCCCCCTTGTAGAGAAAAAAAAAAATTCCCCTTCCAATTATGATCTCATTTTCTCTCCTCCATTTCGCAGCAAACCCTTGGGTGCCTTTCTGTTTGTTCTATTTTCTTATTCACTCTTGAACTCCCTTCAGTGAGTCCTTCATCCTGTCTCTGCTCCACAAAGCCTGCTCCTGTCCAGGTCTCTGATGGCCTCTGCATTGGCAAATCTGTGTCTGTCCTTCCCCCTCCTTTCATCGACAGACGTGCTCCTTATGTTGATCATTCTTCTTCTCTGGGATACCTCTACTGGGGATTCCTTTCCTTCCCTGCCCACTCCATTTGGGTCTTCCTGAGTAATTCTGTTTCATGTTCTGCTCAATCTTTAGTTCCCTCCTCCTCTTCTTTGCTCAATAGCACAATTTTGATATGCTCAGAAACAGAACCTTAGGGCTCTAAATACAGTCTATAGGCAGATGACTCCCACGTTCTCATCTCCTGCCTGTGTATCCTCTTCAAGCTCTAGATCTCTGAAACTAGTCATCTTCTTGACATTCTCATGAATGTTGACCGGATAGCTGAAACATTATGCACACCCACCTGAGTCCTGGATAGTCCCTGAGATTTTCTCTTTCATCTTTCCTGTCTCAGATAATAGCAGACTTGCTTATTCAGTTGGTTAAACCTTAGAATAATTCTTGACTGTTGTTTTTTCCTTATACCATATATTTGATTTGTCAATGTACAAAAGCAAAACTCATTTGGTCTGTTTTCAACCACTATCTATAATCCTAGGATGTTTTACTCTCCACCTTGCTGACATAGTGACTGCTAATGACCAACATTATCCAACAAAGATCAGAAGTGTGGGCCAAGAAATGACAATGGACAACCCTCTATATTAACTGCAAGAGGGGGAATGGAGAACCCCTAATACAGCAAGTAGGAATATTTTAGTCCAAGCCCCCAGCCTGTTCTCTTCCCAGTTTGGTCAGTAGCCCTTCAACTGTGCTCCCTGCTGCCACTGCCCCCCTCCCCCAGCCCCAGCTATTTCTTAACACTACAGCCCAAAGTCACACTGTGTCCTCCTCTCTCCAACCCCCACTCCCCAAAGCCTTCCAAGTCACTCAGATTAAAAGTGAAAACCTTAAGTCGTCTGCTGCAAGCCACAGGATCCCCCTACCACACCCTTTCGGACCCCATTCCCACTACCTTCTAATTTGCTGCCTTTCTCTGGCAACACTGGCCTCCTCTTCCTTGAACCTGCCCAGTCCACTAGAGCCTTTGCCCTTGCTCACACCTCTACCTGGAGTATTCTTTTCTAAGATATCCCTGGGTTCACTGTCATTTTTTAACATCTTTATTCAAGTATCAGCTTATCAGGGGGATCAATCCAGAATTGCAAATTGCACTCCCTGCCACCATTGTGTTCACACTTTGGGACATTATTTTTCTCATTTACCCTAAGTAAGAGATGATGTATGTGTCCACTTACTTGGTTTACTACTAAATTGACAACTGCAGCAAGTGGTATCCCTTTTCTTTTTCCCAGCTCTATCCCTCGCAGACTGGTGCATAATCAGTACCCAGTAAATGCAGCAGATGCTGGTGGTTTGAACTTATTCATTGACCTCTCTGGAGTCTTAGAAAGCAGCTCTGTTCCTCTGACTGGGCTTCTTGGAAATGCCTGCAAATAACCCCACCTCAGAGTATCTGTCAGCCAATGGTTGACATGAAAGCCAGTGTAAATGTATCCCAGTCCTCATGGCCCTTAAAGTGCCAGGCCATGAATTCTACATCCTTAGCCTAGAAAAGGGTCATCCTCAGACCAGGAGCATGACAGAACCCAGGAGCCTGGCAAAAAGCAGAATCAGGGCTGGGGTTGTAGCTCAGTGGTAAAGCGCTTGCCTCGCACGTGTGAGGCCCTAGGTTTGATTCTCAGCACTGCGTATAAGTAAATCAATAAAATAAAAGTCCATCGACAACCAAATAAATTAAATAAATGAAAGAATCCAGGCCCTACCCCAGACTTGCCGATTCAGTGCTAAGTAACAATGCCCTATGAGTGTTTTCCATGGACTCAGCATATCGGGGTCTAGGAGATGAGGTCAGCTGGGGTAAGATTCTGTCTCTAAAAGAAGTCAGAATGCTGCTCTTACTCCTGTGTAAGTTGGTAAAAGTGTGAGTTGGTATAAGGCTCTGAAGCCATAGGCATGGGCAGCTCACCTGCCACCTCTGCCTTACCAACAGGGGGCACTCGACAGCTTTCTCTTTCTCCTGCTGGCCTGGGATCCACAGTCTGCTGAGGCATGTGGGGCCAGCCCCCTCCTGCGGCTTGGAATCTTCTGATGCACTCCTAAATGAAGTGTGGACTGACAGGGTGATGACAACCTCACCTCCTTAGTTTCTCCTTCCATAACATTTATGATATTTATATTGTAACATACATTCTCTTTCTCTCATAACAGTTTCAGTCTTTAGAAAAGAGAAACTTTACTTTCTCTATTCGTACACAGTAACAGAGATTTTGAAATGATCTGATTTAACTACTTACTATATTCCAGCCTTCCAGTTAATTTTATAGCTCTGTCCATTATCACTTTGTAGCCCACGCTTCTGATTTTGTTGGGTGACATGGCGATCATAATGACTCCTAAGAAGAAAAAGCATTCCTCATGTAGCTTACTACATCTCACAGTAAGCATTCATTGCATGTTGATACCGGTAGACACTCTGCTAAGAACATTGTTTTTCATAATCCATTTAATCCTCCAAAGTCCTATTTTTAGCCTTATTTTATGGATATAGAATCTAAAAAAGAGTGAAATAACTTACCAAGGTCACACCATAATTGAAGGGTAGAGCTACATTGAATTTGAATACTGGTCAAACTCTGGGGCTGGGTTCCTGAGCACTATGCAGAACCCGCTGAGCCTTCTTGGTCCCTTCCCCCAAATCTACAGGAGCCAAGATTGTTATGAAAGTCACCAGGGGATGTGGCACTGCTGTTGTGCAAGCTGTGATAAAACAGATTCTTATTGTTTCCTTAGACATGTGAAGTTAGTATTTTTTGTTCCTACTTTGATTCTGAAGCCTTCTCTTTCTGTGGTTCTTTCTCACCCCTGAATTATTCTTATTTATTTATTTATTTGTTTGTTTGTTTATTTATTTATTTATTTTTGCAGAGCTGGGGTGGAACCCAAGAGCATCATGCATTCTACACAAGTGCTCTACCACTGAACTACACTCTAGCCCTTCCAGATTATTGTTTTTTGGTATCGGGGATTGAACTCAGGGACATTTAACCACTGATTTACATCTCCAGCCCTTTTTTGTATTTTAGAGACAGGGTTTCACCGAGTTGCTTAGACCTTGCTAAATTGCTGAGGCTGGCTTTGAACTCGCCATCTTCCTGTCTCTGCTTCCCAAGCTGTTGGCATTACAGCTGTGTGCCATGGAGCCCGGCTGGAAACTATTCTTAAGGATTTTATTACTAGTTCAGAAATTACCAATTGCCATATCCCTCCTCCCCTTAACTTACCGTACTATATATGATAGCAGAGGTCCTACTCCGGAATACTAATGATGATGATTAAAAAAAAAAAAAAGCCTCTCTTCCCACTCTTTCAAGGTGGCCTTATTCAGTCCTATAACTGCTCTTTTCCTGTTTTCATATCTCACTTATCCTTTTCTTACTTTGTGACTTCTTGAATCTAGATTTTCTACCACCACTGCCCTCTCTTTTATTTTTCCCTATTAAATAAGTGTGAGGTCACTTCCTCAGAATGTTTCTAGTCATGACCTGCTTGACAATTGCCTGGGAGGTTTCCAGCATCTTCCTGTCCACCTTTAACATGTCCTGGCAGGGCTGCCCAGACCCCAACACTGCCTGATCCTTGACCACCCACAAGTCACAGCTTTGCCCCTCAGCTGTTGGGATGAGAGTCTCTTGCCTCAGACCTGTCTGGCATCCTCAAACTAGCCTTTTTCAAGTTTTTGCTAACTGCTTTGTGCAGGGAAAATAAACTTTTAAGCGAATTCCTGCTTTTCCTCGTTGATGTTCACCATTAGGAAAGCATCCCAAGTTGAACTTTAGATTCCCTACCATTTCAAGTTTGTTTTATTTCTTTCTTTAAAGTTTTTATTTTAGTTTTGTATGTAGTGCTAAAAAACATTTCTTTGAGAAAACGAAAATGATGATGTCTAATTTAGCTCATAGGCTGATTCTGGAAGAGTTAGTTTTAAGACATTAAACTTTAGACCAAGTGTGAACCGGTTCTTTGAGGGACTGATGATTTTCCTTTGATACTCTCTCAAGAGCACAGCAGCATCAGCTGCCTGTTGTTGCTTGAAGCAGTGGCAAAGCATTGATGATCATTTATTCAGAATACTCTGCTGCCACCTGAGCTGTCCTAGCCACAACATGGGAAGGGTGATTGCCCTTTAATAAAGTTGGCTTGAAGTGCCTCCCCATTCAGGTATATATGTTTGCAAATGAGCAGTAAATCTACTAATGAACAATCAAATTTCAGCCCTTGATTAGTGTCTTATTAAAGACTAACTTTTACTGCTCCTTTGCAAGTTGGCAGAGACAAGCTACAGATAGGAAGTTGAGGCAGCCTTTAGCTTGTGAAGTGTTGTCTGATTCAGTGCATAACCCAGATACGTGCTTCTGGCAGGAAAGGCCCAGCTACCTGTTGCAGGGCTAAGTTTGGGCTTTCAGCTCTGATTGCTTCTTAAGAGATAAGCTTCATTGTACATCCAGTCCCTGCTTCTCTGTCTCACCCTGTCAGCTGTAGTGCTATGTGACTCTGAAATAAGTACAGCAGATAGATGCATCCACAGAACATTTTGCCTGCCTTGCACAAAAAAAAAAAAAAAAAAAAATCACCTGGCCAGTAAAATATATTCTGAGCATTTTACCACTCACCTGGCAAAAACTGTTTTTAATGATGAGCCAGGTGGATTTATTGTTGTTTTCTTTAAGCCTAGATTTAGAGTGTGTGTGATGTTTTTAGTAAGTGGGAAGTAAAACCACTTCTTACATTCAACAGATATCTACAAGTCGACCCACTGCATCTGGGCACTGTGGCATGGGTCAGGGATTTAGTTAGAGGTGACAGGCACTGGTCTATTGATAAGCATGCCCTGCTCCAGGGAGACTTGAGAAAGGTGGATGTGGAAATTCTTCTGAGAACTTACAGCAAGTGGACCTAGATCTGGCTAGAGAGACTGTTCCTTTCCAGAAAATGACTTTAAAACTGAGATTCCCAAAGATGTTTTGAATTCTCTCTCTGAAGGAAATATTGAAAGAAAGGAGTCTTTTACATCAGTGAGATTCAAACTTTTTTTTAAAAAAAATATGCAGAGTAAGAAAAATGTTCTTACCTTGCAACCTAGTGAATGTGCAACACACACCAGTAACTAAAATAAAAATTTCACAGAATACTTGCTCTTCTGTACGTAAGGCACTATGTTGTATTTTGTTAACAGGCAGTGTAGCATAGTGGTTCAGAGCTTGCATTCTGAAGTTAGATTGCTTGAGTTAAAATCCCAGCTATATGGTCACCCTTGAATCTTGGACACATTGATTAACCTCTTTGTGCTTTACTCATCTCAGTAGAATATGCATACCAACTACCTCTTAGAGTTGTTTTGAACCTAGAATTAGCATAGAAAATCATTTTAGGACTGCTGCTGGTACTGAGCAATCATTAGGTAGATATGACCTACTTTTGCTGCTGTTATTCTTTATTGATTTAAAAATGCTAGGCGAGTACCAACAAATCAACTTTTACGTCTTAGCATGTTCCACCAGACAATTTGAAAAAAAAAATAGTTTGATGGTGGTAATCATCTAGTGACCTTGGAGAGGCAGAATGGCTTTTCATAAATAACCCAGGAATATGTCCTAAGGACCATGGTTAAACATTCAAGAGAACGGCTTGATAAAATAATAAATTTTTAGAAAATTCAGAGATGCCCCTCACCACACCGCATAGTGTGAACTAAAGGGCAGGAATCTGGTGAGGCTGGGAATTCTGTTAGGTGGCTGTTGCAGTAGCGGCCACACATGGCGGCCATAGGGACAGAGTGGAATTCGGTTGTTTAATTAAATGTAGGAAGAGAAACAAGGGAGAAGAACAGTAAGAAATCTCACAGTTTTGGCCTGACCAACTGGGTGGATAGTCACACACTGACTGAAAGACACTGGAGGATGATCAGTGTGAAACAAAGGTGACGGGGTGAGTCTTGTGGCTGTGATAGGTCTAAATGGAGTTGCCTGATGAGTCGATGAGAGACTCCAGACAGATAAAGCGATTCTTGAAATCATAGCAGTATGCATGAAGGGGACCTGCCTGGGAAGTAGGGAGGAATAGCAGGTGAAGCCCATGAATATGAGGCCCCTACAAATATGGGGGCCAGAACAGGTCAGGTATTGGGACTATGGAGGGAGGCAATGGTGACAGGAGTGGATGTTGCAGAGAGAAGAGGAAAACCAGGAGTGTGGTCATAACAGCCATTAGAACAAGGGTGCTGGTTTTTGTTTTTTGGGTTTTTTTTTTTTACTAGGATGATGTAGTCAATAGTACTCCTGCTGAGAGCGCAAAACCTGCTCCTGGCCTTGGCTGTGTGAGAGTGATTAGTCAGTGGTGCCACTGAGCCTGCTTTGAGTGGTTGCCCACTGCTGAGTAATAGTGTCAGTGTTTCTCTACAGTGCCAGTGTAGACAGTCTCTTAGGCCTATGTTTGTTCCAAGTTAAGAACATCTTATACTAGTTAATTAATTTAAGAAGTAAAGTTTTTTTCCCCAACATTTCCTACACAAACAGACACAAAATCAGGGCCAAATTTCTATTACTGTTTGAGCAATAGAAATGAGATTTTAAATGGCATATTAATTCCAATGCAGATTTTGACGAAGGATTGTAGAATTTAGGTTATAAAGAATATATTTCAAGTGAACTATTACCAAAATACACCTTGGTAGCAAAAATAAATGTAATAACTTGTTTTGTTGACTGTGGATCATGTCTTACTTTCAGGGGTGATATAATGTATCCTTTTGCTTTGTTTTCTTTTCTCTTTTATGTCAGCAGTTGTGCTATTGTTCAGCATGTGACCTTCCCTTCCCCAGTGGCAGGTGTAAGTTAAGGGCCCTGATGTCATTAGACTCTAAATCAGCTGCATTGTTCTGAACTTCCCTCATGTTTATACAACAAAAATATTTAGGTCAGATAAATACCTTGCTTTATCAAAGTGTCAATATTAGATTTATCTTTTTTGAAAGCCATTTCTGAAAAAGTGTGCCATGATGGTGGCATAAGCCTGTGATCCCGGCAACTTGGAAGGCTAAGGTAGGAGAATTGCAAATTCAAGGCCAGCCTCAGCAACTTAGTGAGACTCTTAGAAACTTAATGAGACCCTATCTTAAAATGAAAAATAAAAAGGGTTGGGGATTTGGGGATGTAGCTAAGTGGTAGAGCTCCCCTGGGTTCAATTCCTAGTACTAAAAAAAAAAAAAAAAAAAAAAAAAAAAGAGGAAAATCGTGATAGTTAAGCACTATGTAATCAGAGTTCTGGGACTGGGAGTGTTGCTCAGTGGTAGAGCACTTACCTAGCATGCACAAGGCCCTGAGTTTGATCCTTGGTGCTGTAATAAATAAAAATACAAATCAGTACTTACATTCTTAGACTATTTTCTCAGGATTCATGAATGCTTCTTTTCATTGGACCTCAAAAAGTCATAATAAACTATGATTTGCAGATATCTTTCTTTTTCATGGCCACAGTGTTTGTTTTGTATCCTGCCCAAGGAAATAGTAGAGTTCTTGCTATATTCAAAATATTGATGCTTTATATACTGTTCAAATTGGTACATTGAACATGTTCATGATTTTAGCTTGTTGGCTTTTTCTAAAGGGCTCCATGGGTGTGTTCTTCCTACATGAAACTTTTTAAACACCTTTAATTATTTTCTACTTGCATTTTTAATTTCACAAATCATCCTTTGTATATGTACTTTATTGTTGATACATTGGAAATCTTAATAGTTTTCTGTCTGGAAATGTGTTTTCCATACAAGTAATAGAGTTCTTATGTATTTCTTTTTGTGACACAATTTTGATTTCTTTTTTTTCCAGTAGTAAAATATTATGAACTACTGTATTATTTTTGAAAAGTTATAAAATGTAACTATCTTGTTTGGTAATAGATAACATTGTAGTCTTTAAATGGGTTTCTACTAAGGTTTTAGATCTTTCTTCTCAATTTTAATAAACAAGTAGAAAACATACTATGTTTTTTCCTATGCAACTCTTCTGAAAAGTTTCTACCTTCTAATATAATTTTATCTATTCAGATGTTACTGTCTTATATTCTCAAAGTTCTTTTACTCACCAAGCTGTCTATTTAGAATGACAGCTTGAACTCCTTTGAACATTATTTTTCTTGTGAGATGTAAGTCCTGTAAGTCACTAATGCAGAATTTTCATATCATTTCCATTTAGTATAGTCAGCATTGGAAAAGGACGTTTTCTTTTAGAACTATATTCCACCATTATGTATCCATGCAGCTGATGGGGTGCCTAATTAGAGAGAAAACACTTATTAACAACCAAGATAATAGAAGGGTAGGCAGTGGTCTGTACTCATCAAATGGTAAGTACCCAAATAGCATCAGCAACAATGAGGAGAAAATGAAAATCACTTCTGACTCATGGCCTGTTGTCTTCAATACTGAGAGTGCTCGTCAGCTGGAAGGGCAGCTCTGGGCTGAATAGATGGGGTTTCACAGTGGTGGTTATTTTCAGTTGTTTCAATTAATTCCGCTCTTACACCCTTGGAAGGCTATTGGCTCTTCCCTGCCCTCTGTTTGCCACCCTAGGTTGACTTTTAGGGCAACATCTTGAGGAGAAAATTAGTTGCCAGGAACTATGGGACTGAGCCAGTGAGGTAGTGACCTGAAAATAGGATCATTTACAGAGATGCTATAAAGAAACGCTCTTTTACTGGGAGGCCGAATATGTGAAAAGAGACACTCCTCCTTGTCTCCTTATCTCCATGACTGTATCTGTGAGCATTTCAGTTGTAGTACCAACAGGCAAAACTGCAACTTAAGCAGACTAGGATTTCTCTTATTTTGGATTGTTATCAGTGTCGCTACCTCCTTTTTATTCAACCATCATTAATATATATTTCAATATTTGTTATTGTAGTAAAATACACTTGGCATAATATTTGTCATCTTAATCATTTTAAAATGTGTATGTTCACATTGTTGTACTCTTTCATCTAGCAAAAGTGATACTCTGTACCCATAAAACTGACCCCCCTTTTCCCTCTTCTCCCACCCCTGGAGACCACCATTTTACTTTCTGTCTCTATGAATTTGACTACTCTAGCTGCCTCATGAAAGGGAAATCAAACAGTATTTATCTTTTTGTCACTGGTTGATTTCATTTAGTATGATATCTTATATTTAGCACATTAGAATGTCCTTTTAAGGTTGAAGAATAATCTGTGGTATGTATACACCACATTTTGTTTCTCAGTTCATCCATCTTTGGACACTAGGTTATTACAAATAATGCTGCTTTAACTATGACTGTCTTAACACATTTCTGTCTTCAGTGTCACTTCATGGTTATAACTCTAGCCATCTTGTCAGTATTCTCAGCAGGAAGGAGGAGGAATGGGAAAAAAAAAGTCAGCCTCATTCTGTAAATCCTTCTTATCAATTTCTGTGAACAAGAAATTTAAGACTAACAGTCATAATAAAATTGATACTATTTATTAAGTGCTTGTATGTGCCAGCATACAGTGATGTATAATTAATTTAATCCTCACAATACACCTATAAGGATAGTTGCATTTGACCAAAGAGTAAACTGAGACTGAAAGAGATTAAACCAGTGAGTCAAAAGGCTGTTTTGTCATGGAGCTGCCAAGAGGTGAGGTAAAGATGTGAACCCAGGATTCTGGCTAAATAAAGTCTATGCTCTTGACAAATGTCTTCCATCTTTTGCTCCTGTTTCCAGTGGGGCCTGGAAAATGTCATTTTATCTCAATGAAATGTATCTTCTTGCTCAATCAAATCAAGATTCTGATGGAAGGAGGAAGAGGAGATTAAATATTGGCTAGCACTAAGAGAATCTGCTGTGGATCACCTACTGCTAAGAACTCTTCTTTTTACCTCATGGTTCCTATAGCATGGCTTCAGGCCTCTGAAGCCACAGCTACCTCATAGCTCCAGTTTGCCATCCACCCTTACTCCATTGTGTTAGGCAAAACTAACCACTGCTGGACAGATCATTTTGGTTTAAACAAAGGACAGGGAAAAGACCACACATGGTGGCAAACATTATATCTATCACATAAATGGTCATGATCTACCAAATGTAGGGGGCCTGGAGTAGCTACCTGGAAATGGAGACAGGATGGATATATAAATACAATTGTTAGAGAATACTGTCCATTATATATGGTTTCAAACATAATAGCTTTTAATCATTGTTAGTACTTTTTAAAAAATAGATAGTATTTTTATTATTATTTAGTAGTGCTATTTGTAACCCATGTTTTTCTGATTTGGAGTGACGGGATCTTAATCATGGTATTTTGATTGTTCTGACTGACTTTGGTACCTTATGGATATGTCTCATAATATTTCACATTCCAGCATGCTAGATCATGTTTTGTGTTTCAGTGCCAAATCTTGTCTTTCAGATTTAGATGGTCATCTGTATTCAACTCTAACAATCTCAATACAAAGAGACTTTCGTCCTTAGTATTTAGCAGTAATCATGAAATATATGCATCTTTTAGGGGTAAAAAACTATATGTCTACTACTGTCTCTTCACTCCTTTTAGCTTATTCTTTGTAAATAATGAACGCATTGTCTTAAATCCTAGTCAAGTCATTCTCAGTTTCCAGAATTTTGCCCCCTATGGGTGTTTGTCAATGTCTAGTTACTTCTTTGTCATAAATAGGGAAGGGGTGCTATTGGAATCTAATAGCTATGGATGCTGCTAAATTTTTTTGATGTATAAGAGAGTCTGCCTTTGCATGGGATTATCTTGCCCCAAATTACAGTAGTGCAAATGTTGACAAACTACTGCTGCCCAATCTCAGCTGATATGGATAACTTGGAACTGAGTTGTGGATCTTCAGATGTTACCCCAATGCTTTGGTAGTTTTATGTCTGATCATTTCACACATATTTATTAGCAGTATGAACTGTTATTCTGTGTTGAGGAATAGCATACCAAGCATTTTGATGGATGTTTGGAGGTCAGAATTTTATTTACCACTTTCAAAGTTATTTACAGTCTAGTTTGTTGTAGATCACTTAATGTTCTTTGGCAGAGATTGGAATTCCAGGCCAGTGCACAGATCAACAAGTTCTATAATTGTTAAACAATTTAGTCAAATAAGGAAGAAGGTGGTAGTTTGACATTTTGTCGAATATCACATTCCCTTTCACATGAGGGGCATGTTAGTGGGAGATGAGTCAGTAAACACATCTCCTTGTTCTTACCCCTTGTTGCTCCATCCCAGGAACCATGCCAGGATTCTGGATCTTAGTTCCCAGCTGGGTTCTTAACCCCAGCTGAGTCATTGGTAACAACCAGTATTATGCATCCTGGTAAGGAGAAAGCACAGACCAGGACAGTGTAGAAACTTGCTTGGGGAAGAACTGCTGCTCTCATCAGGTGTCCCAAGACCAGGACATGCTGCAAGGACATAGGTTTCTCAGCCAAATATTCCCTTGCTCTTTAAGAGGGTGGTGTGATTTGAGTAGACAGTGGGCATCTGCACCTGGGTTTGGGGACCTGTTCTTGCCAATTTGCCACAGCATTGGCCTTTGGGGCCTTGGAAAGCACATCAGCTCCTGAAAGTAGAATCTGAGTATGCAAATCAAGTTAACTATAAAAAACAAAAATCTTCACCTCTTAATTTACTCTGTAGAGAGCCTTCTCTAAGAAATGTGAATCAACAGAAATTGTTTCCTATAATCGACAGAAAAAAAGTGCTGACTTCTTAACTTTATAGATAATGAGATCTTTGGGGAAGTTTTCATCTTTCGAAGTTTCCAGGAGCTATATGAAAAGTCTGAGACTTTTTTTTTTTTCTGTTGAAACTTCAATGGCCATATTATCTTTCTTTGTGACTTTCGCCTGCTCTATAAACATATAAGAGTAAGAAGCCATTTGAAAGTGTTTCAGCTTCAACTAACATATCTTTTTGTATCAGCAGTTCAAACATGTAATTTGATTCACAGTGCCTATTTAACTGAGGGTGAATATTCCTAACTAGAAAATTTTAAAAAGATACTCTTACCTTGTGCATATATTTGTGAAGTGTCATGAGCCTTTTGAACCTGGATACCGGTTTGAGTATCAGATAGGCAGATGGCAATGGGAATTATTAGGATTATCTTTGTTACTAAATACTCCTTATTCTTTGTCGTACAGAAAAAGGTGTGTAGTAAAATATCACTCTACCTTTTTTATTATTATTATTAATTTTTTTTTTTTTGCTTTCAAGTGTCCTTTTAAATGGATGTGTTTTTGTGACTTGGGTCTCATTAGCATTTCTTGTGGGGACTGCCTTCAGGGCAGGACCACTTACTAAATTGTTCTGATGTCTTAGGAGAAGGAAAACCATGGAAACCAGATGTAGGGTATGATTATTTGCCTCTGACCTGGCAAAGTGTTGGGTTTAACAAAAGAAGCTTAATAGAAATGCTCAAATTGACCCTTCTCATCACTTGTGCTGCTTCGAGCTCAATCAATCTCTCATTATTATCAGAGTTATTCGAGCAAAGGCAGCAGCGATAGTATTTTTCATAATCACTCCTTGAGCCAAATGTAATTTGCAATTTGTAGTATTGTATTATGAAACAATAATGCATTAAAATGAACAGAGCAAGAATTAGGAGTATGGTGGTAAAGTAAAGGATCCAGAGAAGAAGTCGAATGAAAGGCACTCTCCAAATCATTTTAAGTGGACATGGCTGATTTCATTTCCAAATTAAGCATTTAAAAAAAATCAGAATCATGTGTTGTTTTTGCTGTGTGTAAGTACACATGAATGTATATGTGTGTGTGTGTATGTATATATTGTAATAAAGTCAGTGTAGTTAGGGAAGAAAGAAAATATAATTTGCATGTTATTTGCATTCGGATGTTAGGGGTTATGGGGTTAGTGTGGTTTGATTACCTGTGTGGATATAATTTGGAAAAAATGGTAAGGTATGGCAAGCCTTATAAAAACCTGGTATAGAACAGTAATTAGTAATTGACCTCTTTTCACAAAGAGGGAATTTATTTGCCCCAGAAATCATGTCATGTGATCTGTAAACGGATACCTGAAAAGCTTCAACATCATAATTAAAGTACGCTTCTACTCATTTTACTAGGATGCTTCCAAGTATAGATTGCAAATATTATTTCAGTCATTTGTGTATTTGTCTTTGTGTTTGGAAGGATTACTGTGCATGATCTCCCCCTTTTAAGTTTTTCTGATTCTCTGACTTCTTGTTTCTTTCCTTCTTTTAGATATTTGGAATTTACAATGATTCTTAGAAAGTCAAAGTTGATTCTGTGCTGAATTTCCTTTGCCCTCTCTATTTTCAATTTCTCAATTATTGTTTTAATATTCCTTGTTCCATATACTTCTGGGATTTCCGAAGTGTCAGGTTACGAAGTATATCAGCACATGGTTGATTGGGGTAACAAAGGCTATGCCAGGGTAAGAGCACGCTTAAAGGGACATTTAATGTTGTGAACAACCAATAAAAAAAAGAAAAGAAAAAAAAAGGGACATTTAATGGAACTCCTGAAAAGGATATGTTATCCATTAAGGGTACATTGCACATCTAAGGCTTGGATAAGTAGAAGATTTTTTTTTTTTCCTTTAAAAAAAGAAAAAGTCATTTCTTTTTCCCTCCATGCCAAGCAACACAAATTTGGTTTATTAAATCTAATCAGACTAGCAGTGATGAAAATTACACAAATAATGATCCTCAAGTTTGTGAATTCCCTTTTAAAGGGAACCCCTGCTAAACTCTACCAGCTCAAAACTGCACCCCATCTTACAAAAAGCACTATCAAGTTGTCATGTCCCCTTTTTCCTCTGGCTCCCTTCTCATCATTGTTGATTACCAAGACTTTTTTTTTTTTTTTTTTGCCTAAATAGGAGCTTTCTGCTTTTCATAATCAGCCTCCTCTTCCCTGATTCATCCAGCATTGCCACAATCTACTGCTGAGCAAATCAGTGCGCTTTCATGGCAGCGATTTCTTAAAATGTCACTAAAATATGTAAGATCTTGCACAGGAAGGACATATTAGAAGTGACTTATTTTTTCCCTTTATTTCATTTGTAAAATGGAGACTGAAGTATTAAAAACTATGGCCAGAAACCAGGAGCACAGCATTACAAAAGACAAATGGCTGAAGTGCGCTCCTTGCTGTTTTACTCTCTGGGTGTGGGCAGTTTGATATGCTTCTACCAATGCCTGATAGCATTTGCATATACCAGGACAAGTGATTTGAACATTTGGAGGGTCCTTGCATTTAGAAATGTTGACAATGTCTTGTGAATGGGTGTGTGGGCAGTATTCTGGTCCTTTCTAAGGATTAGGAGCAGTTCTTGACCTGGCCTTCAAATGCCTGGTATTTATAGACAAATTCCATTCAGGAGCAGTGTCCTCTTGACTGAAATGCTTCAGGCAATGTGAAACTTACCACATTTATTTAAACAAAGATTTTATTAAACAGCTGCTCTGAGCATAAAAGCATAGTGTGTCTTTGGTTCATAAGCTTCTTAAGTGAGTAGGTAGGGTAAAAATCTTAGGTCTGAATTCTGGCTTTACTACTTACTTGTTTTGTGATCTAACAGATCAATAGATTCTCATGTGCTTCTTGACCCAGGCTTCCCCTGCTCAACAGGAGGATCACAACACCTCCCTCGTATTCTGATTGGTAATTAATGATATAAAGAACATAATAGGAATTCAATAAATTTTAGTTAAATGTAATTGAGTAATCAAAAGAGCATTCATTAGTTACTCACTTATATGTCTTATGTAGGAATTGCACAAAGTAAGCTTCATAGATCTTGGAATTTCGATTTCTTGTAGCAGTATTCAAGCTTAGATTCACCTGTGAGGAGACCTAAACTCTAGTCTGAGCTTGTATTATGACTGGGAAGCTCCTAGTACTTCTGTGGCCTCAGTTTCTTCTGTCAAATAATGCATTGTTCTAGAAGACTAATTTCTAATTTTTGATTTCCAGAACCATTCAGTGCATATAGACAAGAATACAAGAGAATTTGTAAAGATATATGGCAAGATTTTTTTTCTTGAGAGAAAAATCTTGAGCAGTTCATGATTGTGTTAGACTAGAGTGATAAGTTGAGGGAAGTTAAAACACCAAGAATGTGGGGAAAGATATTACTTGAATCAATTGAAGAAAGGTTTCTAGAGAAACTTGCGTCGCAAGCTGTTTAATTTTGAAAAGTATGGCTTAAAGGACAACAGAGGAATGGTTTAACGCTCATGCTCTTGCTTTTCTTTTTTTAGTGCTGGGGATGGAACCCAGGGCTAGACAAATGCTCTACCACTGAGCTGCATCCCCAGCCCTCATGGTTTTACTTTGACTTGGATTGGGATTCAAGAAAGGCATAGTGCAGGGTACATAATTTGGCTGTAGTGGATCTTGAGACTGGTTCACAGGGCAGCTATTATCTCTCGAGGACCTTTAGGGCAAATGGAAGAATTACCACTGAAGGCAGTGGTCAGAGACAGGTTATTCAATGGCTATACAACACATGCATCCACCAGAAATAACTGGAAGATTCCGGGAAGAGAAAATGAATTCTTGGAGAGAAAAGGTGATAGAATAAATCATGTGGTAATGCAAATACTTAGAAAAGACAGGCATAGGGGCTGGGGTTGTGGCTCAGCAGTAGAACACTCGCCTAGCATGTGTGAGACCCTGGGTTCTCGATCCTCAGCACCACATAAAAATAAATAAAAAAAGGTATTGCGTCCAACTACAACTAAAAAATAAGTATACATTTCTTAAAAAGACAGGCAAAATACAGGACACAATATTGAATTCCATGCCTCCATTACCTCCTCCAGTTTGGGAGTCTGGCCTCGAGGAGTACAAGTGGCTTTTGATAGCTGACACTGAATTCATATTCCATCCATTTTAAGTTCTCTTTCCCAGAGAAGTAGTGTCACTTAACTTACAGATTTCTTAGGGTAAATAGTCAGACAACCAATGTAGTAAAGTCCACCTTGGACTTGAAGACTGATAATTAGCAGTGGGGAATACCAGATTTCAGTGACATCTCAGTGGGGATTTTTTTTTTTTAAGAAAATCTTGTTTTTAAAATTATTCTTCAAATCCTACAAGATTTGGTTCTAGATATCTTGTCTATCCATTTTTAAGCATGGCCAAAAATTTTTAAGACTTTCTTTTTACCACATTATATTTTTGAATGTTGTATTTGGAAAAGCCCCTTCATTACAAAAACAATTATGGTTTTTTAATTCCATTTATAGCAGGATGCTAAGTGTCATCATTCACTGCATTTTTTTCTAAAGACCTCTAATTTTATCGGCAGTAAAAATATTACAATTTAAATGGTAAAATATGTCAGCAGTGTTTATACTGCAGAGAGAATTATGTTACTTCACTAAAAACCAAAATAATGGTTTAGTAGCAACGAAACTCTCAACAGTAGTTAATTTTTCATGACACAACCTCCCATGGAGGTTTTGTTTGTTTGCTGTTCCCACTGGTCAGAAGTATGCTTTGTGCCTGTCATTTTTGACTGTGATGACACATGGCTGCTCTCACAGACAGCAATGAGTTCATCTATAATATGTCACAGTAAAACCCATTTAGCAGATTACTTTGAAATTACTTTAACGGAGTGTAAATGTTGCTGAATCCTTTATGAGGAAAGTCCAATGTTTAAGAATTGTTAAAGTCCTGCTCTGAATGAGGCTCACCCACTATCTTCCTGTGAAGGAGACTTCAATGTTACTTTGGCTTGTGTTTTTCTATGTATTTTCCCCAGGGTGTCAACTCTAAAGCAAATTTTCTATCAACTTTTTTTGTTTTTCCAAGCTCTGTATTTCTCTTTCATTTCTCTCTCTCTCTCTCTCTCTCTCTCTCTCTCTCTCTCTCTCTCTCTCTCTCTCTCTCTTTAAAGGCATTTTCCCATGTTAACATGACTAGCAGATTCCCTGAGGCACTGGAGGCGGTGGCCTCTCTACCTCTCAACCTCACATCTGTTGGGTGGTAGCATTTTTTCCTGGGGATATCTGAGTGGGTCCATCAGGGGGCAGTTAGTAAAACACCCATTCTCTGTTCAGAATGGGTTTGTTTCCTGGACCTACCATGAGCTCAGTATATTGCCAGATCTGCTTTTCTATTAAAAAAAAAAAAAAAAACAGCTGACTTTCATTCATCATGGCTTTTAAAAAGATATTAGTATCCAAGTAATTGATACTTTCCAAGCTGTTAAGCATCTTGCTATTGAATGCTGATCTTCGGAGGTTGATGACTGATTTCAGCTGGGAAGCCAGCTTGGCAAGCATCTGTGCAGCTGACATTTTTTTCAGTGACCACTCTCTGCCTTTTCAGGAAGAATTAAAAGACCACTGATTACAAAGGAACAGTAAACTGGGCGCCCTGGTGCACACCTACAATCCCAACAACTCAGGATTGCAAGTTTGAAGCCAGCCTGAGCAACTTAGGGAGACCCTTTTGTAAAATAAAGTAAAAAGGGCTAGTGATGTAGCTCAGGGGTAAAGCATCCCTGGGGTTAATCCGCAGTACCAAAACAGCAAAACAAAACAAAAACCTGTAGAATATGCTGGCAAGTACAGATACTTTAATTTTTGGTTTTTGCACTCTAGAATGATTAGTATATATATATTTTTTACTTATAGTCTTTATTTCATCCCATCAAGAAAATTAGAACTGAGGGATCCATTTTTGTCCCAATCATAAATGGTATGATTTTATGGTATGCCTTAAAGAAATCTCATAATTTATTAACTAAAGCAGGTATTAAGGGGAATGTCCAAATGTTAATCTATAAACATTTTATCAACACTTTTTTTTTACTTTTTCATATATTAATGTTGAATCTAATATTTTAAAAAAACAGGAAATTATTTTATAGTAGTTTGATTACAAATTTACAAATAACGTAGTAGTTATTCTCATTATTAGGAGGTGATATAGGAAATTAATATTTTGCTACCAAACACAATAAGAAAAAAAGTGCATTCTTAAATGTAAATCAGGATTTCCCTCTTTTTTTGTCCTTTTGTTTGTTTGTATATAAAATAAAAAGCTGAAAGTTAAGAGAGTGAATTTATATACATGAGATTTGGTGAACAAACTGAAACTTCTTTCATAAAACAAGACCAAAAACATTTTTAAAAAGTATTTTGATACGGTTAATTGAACTCAATGTTTGGACTGAAAATATCTAAGCTATTTTAAAACATGCAAAAATGTGCTGTGGGTACATTTCAGTGGAAGAGCGCTTATATACCAATGCACGAGGCCCTGGATTCAACCCCCAAGCACTGCAAAAATAAATAAATAAGTACTATTTTAAAAATGCAAAAATCAGTCTGTCTCAATTTCCCCCCAGTGTTACTAGCTCAACAGATATGCATTATCTTCTTATAAAACTGTGCCTTTTGGCACAGAGTGAATACTGTATCATTATGTGTTATTGCATAGTATTTCTCAAATATGATGCAGGGTTGAATTTATATAATTTACAGTGTGAACCAACACAATGGTGTAAAAAAGTAAGTTAATATAGACAATGTATCATTTGAAGGACATTCATGAATGGGAAAATTAAATGGTTAAAATGATTAACCATTGGAAGTATATAATCATAAGTAAATATATTAAAATTTAAACTTATACTTTTCTCGAAGTTAGAAATTAATCTACTTTATACATCCAGACGCTTAAGCATTGCAGAATTGAAAGGATAAAAACCGAATCCCATGGCTTTTCATGCCATGTACAGACTGATGTCACTCAAAGCAATTGGTCCAGTTCGGCACTGTCCTTTGAATCTTTGCTATGACATTACCTGTGCCTCTGGGCCACCAAATCTTCTCTTTCTCAGGCCCCATATATCTCATTGAATATTAACTCCCTTCTTCCAGTTCCACGGATAAACCAGGCTTCATTACTGACTTCCCTCTCCCTCACACCCGTGGCCTCCCCATCAGCAAATTCTGTTAGTGCTATTGTTGAAATATATCCAGAAGCTAAACACTTCTGCAAGTCTCCTCCACTGTCACCCGACTGACAACCTTAGCCTCCTAACTCTTTTTCCCTCCTAACTATTCTTTTTTACTTACAATGTGTTTTTCCCACTGCTTCCAGTATCACTAATGTGTCACCCATGTCACTCCAGTATTTGGAAATCTTCAGTGCCTTTTGGTCTCACCTCCTATGTGGTCTTCAAAGTCCTGTGTGCTCTGGGCCCTACTTCATTTTCTCTCATCTCTTTTTCTCTTTGGCTTTTACTATGTTCTTTTTTTTTCCATACATGACAATAGTGGAATGTATTATACTCATTATTACCCATTTACAGCACAAGTTTTCTTAACTCTGTATATAAAGTATGTTCATGCCAAATTATGCCATTATATATGTACTCTTTTTTTGCATTACAATTCTTAATACACATATATACCACAATTTTTCATATCTGTGTTTGTATATAAGGTATGTTGACATCAACTTCAAATCTTCTTACATATATTTTGAATAATGATGACTATCATATTCCCCTATTCTTGCTCTCTTCTCTCTCCCAATATGGCTGGTTCCCTTACTTCACTCAGATCTTTGCTGAAATATTACCTTGTCAGAAAGGTCATTTTTGAACACTCTATCTGAAATGAATTAGCCTACACACTGCGATTTGCTTTCCTCCACAGTACTGTGTACCCACATACTCCCTCATCTGTTACATCCTAATTTGTTACCTAACGTAAACTGCAATGTAAGCTTTATCACAGTTGCTAGGACTTAATGTATTTTGTTACTGCATATAGCATAAGTGCCTTAAATATTAGTCCTTACAACATAGTAGATGCTCAATAAATTTTTGTCAAATGAATGAAAATTGTGTTTTAGTTATTGGCTTCTACTGAGATGTGTAGGTTTTTTTATGTTTGTTTGCTCATTATTCCTCAATTATTCATGAATGAATGAATGAATGTTACTCATTCATTTCATAAAGCCCATCATTTTGCTTAAATCTGAGACATTATTGATATATGGATTAAAAAAAGCCTTTTATTTTTTAATGCTGTGTATTTATTAGCTTTAAAAGCATAGCATATATTTTATCCCTTGTGAGTAGTGGTTACATTCTAGATTTAAGTTCTTGGGGATTTTTTTTCTTTCTTCTTTTCTTTTTTGTAATTAATGATTTTCTAGTTTCCAAACAAAATTAAATGTTAAGGATAGGTTTGCTTTATAGAGTTAATTGGATGCCTGTTTTTTTTTTTAATAGTATAGTGTTCAACTTAAAAGGAATAGCATTTTAAGAGTGTTTCCTTCCTTGTTTATAAACCTCTTTGCGAACATAGTGGAGCCTTAATTACCATGTAAGTTACTCTCATGGATACTTCATGTGTAATGAAGTATTTAAACTCAGATTGATATTGATAAGAAAATGATCTATACCATTAACCAAGTTGTTAATTGAAATATTTTTTTTCTTCTTTATCTCAACTTTTGGTACATCCCTTTCTTCTTCTCTTTTATGATATTTTATTGTCCCCATAAATTAAATTCCTGGTTCCTCCTTAGATAGAAATATGCAATATATTTTATTTATAAATGCTTAGTTGCATAATTCTAAAAAATTTCTGGTTTGAAATATCAGGTGGCCTGTAGCTCTCTACACATGACTAGGACTTTTAGGACACAGAGAACGTGCATCACAGGCTGCATGGTCTCTTATAGGGAAAAATGACAGCAGGAAAAAGAATTGATATCAAGCTTCAGGTTTCTGGGAACTTTGCGTGCCAGAATAGAATAATGTTAGTGTTTGCTTAAGGAGTCTTGAGGTCAGCATCCATCCGTAGCAGCTTGTGAGCCATTTTTCAATCATGTGTTTGTTCTTTATATTTGTTTTTGATCAAATCTAGATTTCCAAGTCAAAGATGCCACATTCAGCAATCGCTTTTCATCAGACTTAGGAGAGCATTTGATGAGAAAGCCTGAAAGCTTTCAATTTAATAAGCTCAAAGTATTATAGCAGTGTAAATTATCCTTTCTGCTTTAAACCTTGCAAACATGGCCTTGTTTGTCAGTTTTTAAACTGTGATGAATGTTTCCAATAAACCAGGCTGAGAAAATAAAGAGGAATAGTTGTTTATGGAAAGATTATTAAATAGATGATTGTGGATTATCATTCTTTATTCCTGAGAGAAATTAATAAGCTCACAATTTTTAGGACAGAGGATAGAATTCCAGTGCAGATCTTTTTCTCTTCTGCCATCTGAGGTACTCAAGCACTCTGTCCTCTAGGGTTATTGTTTGTTGTGTGAGGCAAAACTGCACATCTTATTGCTCATTTTTGGTTTTGTTTTGCCAAAAACAATAAGGATACTGAGGCCATTTTCCAAAAGAGCTTTCTCTGGAATGTTCTAACTGAAAAAGAATAAGATATTCTGATTGAAAATTATTAATACTGATGGCAAGAGACATTTTGGGCCATCATTTTGAAGAAGGGGTTATTTCTCTAAATATGTGTCTTTATTACAAAGGAAAGAAAACTCATTTTGTATATATTGACAAGTTAGAATTTTTTGTTACCAACAGGTTTGGCAAACATCGGAAAGATGACAAGATTGAGAAAACGGGTAAAATAAAAATACAGGACTCCTTTACGTCAGAAGAGGAGAGAATACGAATGAAGCAGGAACAGGAGAGGTAGACTTCAGTTATTTTGTTTAACGTCATTAGAAAGAGGTTCTGTTTCTTTCTTTCTGCTTTCTTTTTATAATGTTAATATTATGCATTTAATTTTATTTTCTGTGTCAATCTAAATACTGACGGTTACGAGGTGACTGTTTTGTAATGAAAGTTTTGTTGTTGTTTTTTAAAGAGAGAGAGAAAAAAAAAACTTATTTGAGCCAAAGTGGATGTCAGTGGTTTTAGTTCAGAACTTTTACCTAGGAAGTAGGAGAATACATTAATACTGAATTTATCATTGCTTTAAATATACAAAAAAAAAAGTTTAAAATCCTGCCTCAACCAACTGTGAGAATGCATTGTATGAAAGTAATACTTAAGAAATACTCATTTGAAAATAATTTGAATTTTTATATCTCCTTTTGAATCTCTTAATTCATAATAAGAATTCAGAGCTGTTAGTTTTTCACATTTTTTTTTCTTTCCAATGTGACATTTATTTCCTAATTCTTCTATTTCACTATCTTCACATTTTGTGCTGTTTTTCCACTTATGTTTTCTTCCATCTTCCAGAAAGATGGTTGTTTATTGTTAGATCATTCCATGTTGAGAACCCAAAGACCAGTAAAGTGAATTAAGAGTTACTTTAAGCAGCCACTTGAAAACTACTTTTATAAACTGATGAGGATTTCCTTATTAAAATTCCAGGGAATGAGAAAGCAATGTTACACTTTTGTTATTGGAGTTTACAAGGCTCACAGTGAACTCCTCTTTGTACTATTGTATTTGATTGATGTTCATAATGGCCAAAGCAAGGGGCACTATGTCTATTTTGCTTTGAATAATCTGGGGTTTAAGTGAGTTTCTGGTACCTTGATCAAGTTTATAAAGCTAAATCTTGTCCAGAACTAGGATTCTAAACCCACAACCTTGAGGTCAAATTCAATGTTTTCTGACAATTCTAGAGGTAGGGTGCTTTTAGTCTTATAGCAATGAATGAAACAAACTCAAAATGTTATCCTGGGATGGTTTTCTTTAAAGGAGATTAGTGTTTGGATATTTTTATCCATCTTTTCAATACACTTAAGGCTTTTTGGTTCCCATTTTTTGTGCATGTGTGTTTTTGTTTCATTGTTGTCTGAGTGGAATGATGACTCTGATTCTCTGTAACTTTTCAAAATATATACACAGGGAAAACATGGAGTTTTATGATGTAAGTCTGGGTTTGTTCTGCTGGTTCATTCCACAATTTTATTTTTAGTTATTTTTGGTTTTGGCAGTGCTGAGAATGAAATGCAAGGATTCCTGTGTGCTATACAAGTATTCTTGCTGAGTTATACACCTCAGTCCCCAATTTTAGGGTTTTTTTAATTTTAAATATTTATTTTTAGATTTTTAGGTGGACACAATATCTTTATTTTATTTTTTATGTGTTGTTGAGGATCAAACCCAGCGCCTCACGCATGCTAGGCGAGCACTCTACCACTGAGCTACAACCCCAGCCCAAGTTTTAAAAATCATATTGCCTTATTTATCAGGACTTCCATCAGTTCTCATGAATTTTGAGATTTCCAAACTTATTAGTAAGCTCACAATTTTTAGGACAGTGGATAGCATTGCTTTGCATGCACAGTATGGCATTTAATTGCTCAGAAGATAAACTTTTCTCCAAAAGAGTTTCCTGTGCCTAAAAAGAGAACATACCAGGTAAACGTATGTGCTCAGATTCAGCCACAGGCAAGCATGGCATTTAGTTACAGCAATCAGAGCAATAGAAAGAACCATTCTACTTTTTCCATCTCTTAAAACCTGCCAAAGGGGATAGGTTCATTAATCCTGTACCATTTTTCATATCTAAATATTCCTGCTTTGCAGTTTAAGGTGACTTATGGTTTCAATGCACAGTTCTATCAACATTTCCCAAAATGCTTTTATAATGCATCGTCAGATCTTTCTAGCCAAACAATGATTTTTACATAATGGTTTCACTTGTATTATTAATTTGCCTAAGGCACCATTCACTTCTCAGTTTTTCTTTTAATCTCCATCTCTGTACCTCTAATGATGCAATACTTCTGGGAACTAGGTTGGTCATAATGAATTTACAGTGTACAGGGGGCTTAGAGTAAAAATCTTTTAGGGTCAAGGAACAAGTGACTAGTCCATTAAAAAAATCAATTAGGATCATAATTTAAGAGAATTATTGCACTTTGACTTTGTACTTTAACAACAATTTTTACAAGTGTGTTTTGTTTAAACTCATGGATTTTGAAATAGAGCAAGTGAATGCATGAGACTTGTCGGGGTACACTAAATAGAGTGTGTTTGTCATTTTGGTATGGTGTCTCTTCTTTGTATGCCATCTCTTCTGTTCCTTCTATTGACATTGGCAATGGAATGCTCCTTTTGAGAATGGAAACTGCAGCTTCTTTAGGAAACATTTGATTAGAGGAATAGATGAAAATAAATCAACCTCTGCTTATGTTCTCATCACAGCTTTTCCCTCTGCTTACTGGCAGTGAAATATTTCCTATAACATTATTTTCCACTGTAACTGTTAGAGTTCCAAAAATCATTTTGGCTGATTCCATATAAAAATAGAAAACCTGACATTCCTTAGTTATGAGTTATGACATGTCCACAAACAAATATTTTTTCACCCACATACATCTGTGCAGCCTGAATATTACTTAAGATATAAATATTGAAAAATTGAAAGGATGGTGAGTGTGATTTAAAATGTTTTTCCTACAATGTTAAGATTTATTCTGATGGTGCAAGTAAACTAGATTCTTCTCAGCCTGGATCTAAGATTAAATTTGATTTCATTCTTACTAACTTCTTCCTCTTCCTTCCACTTGCTGCCAACCCTGGTTTTTGAGTAAATGCTGTCCAAATGGAAGCAATGGATGAGAAACATCCCCGAGTGGGTCTGTCTGCTGGCTCTGCTAGGGCTGCCTGCCACAAGCTTGAGCTCCTACAACCCAGTTCTCTTCTTTAGAAGAGAGAATCTGGGGTGATGCCAAGGGTGACGTTAAGTAGTCTTGAGTTTTGCTATTTTGATTTACTGTTGAGAGCCCTGAACCTGGGTACCTAGCCTTTCAGAGATGCTATTGGGCCCACTGAGCATAGGCTAGCACATGGGAAGCAAGGCCGGAATGCAGTGCTCAGTCTTTTTCTAGTTGATCTTTCAGGCATGCCTAGAGACAGCAGCATCCCGGTTTGAGCTTCAAAACCAAATAATAGAACATGTTCAATTAAATGATCTCTGTAACTTCAAGTCTACTTAGCTTCCTTTATGAAACACAATGATAGATTCTTCTGTTGACCAAGTATCAGTAGTAATGCTTTGGCCTTCTGTTTTGCTACAATGATATCTCCACTGATGTGTAAATGGTAGTATATATACCATTAGATATATACATTGTGACACAGGGCATCCCCAACAGTATTTAGCAGGAGAAAAAAGGGTTAAGCAGTAGTGTTTAGTGTGTACAGATATGTTTCAGAAATACTCAGTTAAACCAATTTATTCATGTTTCTTTATTTCATTATTTCTCAAATCCTCATTAAGTTCATATGTATTGTAAAGCCCCAAACCAGTCATAGAGAATCATTCTCCCAACTTAGAGAAGACATCAACCCAATAGAGAAGATATCCACCCATTCCACCCCTTTTTGTTCTTCTTGGACACTAACATCATTCAGAATTCCTAGATTCCTGGGAAAATATGATGTGAAGTAAAGATGTGGCTCCTGGTTCAACCTATCCATCACAACTCTACTAACTGGCTCTAGAAACTGGAGGTGATTTTTTTGTAGAGCTATGATACAGTTTAAAGCTAGGGTTGGGACACCCCTCTACTGTATGAATTTTATTTTGTGCATTCATGAATCTTATTACTGTTCATCTTTCTTTTTCAGTTTTCTCTTTTCCAAGTACTTCTCCCCTGCTTAAAGCTCTTGGTTCTCAGATAATACAATTCTAAAACTACAAAAACTGTGGGGGAAAACTTATAAATTTAAAATAGGAAAACAAAAAATTTATCTGTATTCATACCATTAGTTAAATATTTGTGTGTGCTACTCTGATTTCTTCTTATAAAATACATATGTCCATATACATATACTTTAAAAAGTTGGCATCTATTTACTATTTGATTTATTTTGTGTTTTTATGTATTTTTAGACAATCATGTTGAATGTCTTCTGGAACAGGGTAATGTGTATGTGAATAAATAGATAAGGACAGAAAGAATTAAAGACAGTCTGAAAGATGAAATTGTAGCTTATATTTCTGGCCAAATTCCTTAACTCTCATATAATATTTATGTCATATGTTATTCATTCTATTAAGTGAGTATTATAATGGTAGCTGGCTCACATTTTATATTTATTTGGCAAAGTTATAGTTGTTACAATATTATTATCTATATTTATATAGTAAGTTGTGCTTGGAAATATTTCCAAGGATTCTGATGCTTGTAGTGGAGATACGAAAAAGTTAATGAATTTCTTATAAAATCCTCCCAGTCATGAGAAGTATTTTCAAATCCATTATTCAATGTTATAATCATCATTTGAAGCCTTGGGTTTTTAGCCTTAGACTGTTGAGCTATCTGTGTCCTTAACTGGTACACTTCTAGTTCTTGTTTGTCATTTTGCAAGTTTTTCTGGCATTCTGCATACAGCTCCCATTCATTAGAATTCTCTCTTCCTAATTTTACCAACATTTATTTCATTTTGACATTGTTTCCTTACCTTCATTAAGAGAAAACATTTAATGTGTTAACATTTTAAAAATTGACCAAAAGGCTGGGGTTGTAGCTCGTGGCACAGCGCTGCCTTGCATGCACAAGGCCCTCACTTCTAGCCCAACAGTGCCAAAAGAAAATATGTAAGACAATGAGTTGTGAATCTATGACTGCAGAGCTTTGCAAAGGGCACACCAGTGGTCCCAGAGTTAACAGTGAATGTTCCCTAAAGATGACAGTTTGGGGGCTAAGTCTAGTTTCCAACAGTATGTCCGATTTAGCAAAATTATAGTAGGTGGGGGGACAAGTTAAATTGCATCATTAATACTAATGAGATGATATCAGTTTTAAAATATACAATGGTGAAAGTTGAAAAACAGATAAAAGAAGGTATTCACAGTGTTACTTACTAGTAACACAATCATAATTTTTAAAGAATTCAAGCACTTAAAAGACTATCCATCCCTTTCTGGGTATGGTGGTGGACACCTATAATCTCAGTGGCTTTCGTGGCTGAGGAAGAAGGATCACAAGATCAAAGCCAGCCTCAGCAACTTGGCAAGGCCCCAAGCAATCTAGTTACAGCCTGTCTCAAAATAAAAAATAAAAAAGGACTGGGGATGTGGCTCAGTGGTTAAGCTCCCCTGGGTTCAATCCCTGGTACCAAAACAACAACAACAAAAAAGACTGCCTAGACGCCATGGTATAGGGATTGAATATGGGAAGAGTTCAGTCTACATCACCCCCAAAATATAAACAAAATAAATGAAAGGCCAATTTCTATATGTTCTAGTCTTTATTTCTTTTTTAAATGTACCTTTTATTGAAGAAGCTTCCTATCTTTGGAGGTAGAGGTATTTTGTGATCTAACTGAGTAATTTTAGTACAACAGTGATTTTTCTATCCTGAAGAGTTGATCAGGCAGTTGTGATTCCCATGCATCCTACCTTTTCTGGATATGTAAAGACTATACTTCGTAGTCATAAAAAAGTTCTTTTCATTTTAGTCTACTGCAATTAGTGCTAAAAGCCATTTATTGTAAAAAGCAAAAATACTAATGAATAGAAATGTTACAAGAACAGAAGTCTTGTGTGTTTTATCTTCATCATGCATCATCCATTTTAATTAGAGAAAAGGGTGGTGAGCACTGTGACAAGAGACTGGAATTAAAATCATTAATTGATGTCAAGCTGAAGAGAGACTGTTAGCATGAATTTAGTGACAGCAGGAAAGAAATTAACCTTATTACTTTATTTAGTATATTACATTATTTTGTGTATTATTTTCTATGCAGGTTCAAGGCAATTTCATTATCATAATGGAAAAGACTTTTTTTTTTTACAAAAAGGAAAGGTGTGAATATTTATGTTTCAACATAACAAACTGAAATAATAAGTTCTTCACTATTTTTTAAGTCTTGATAAAACGTTTTAATTGTTGTTTCAATTTTTTTCTTCAGATTTCAAGGATAGGGAAATAGTATATGCTATTGTCCATCAATGTCAGTTCTTACAGCTGCTTGCACTAATTTAAACCTCAGAATAGTTCTTTTGTTTATAATTGGGAAGGACTCACTGGGATGCATAAAGCAATAGACATTTATTTCTTTGGCTAAGTTTTGGACTAATCAGTTTCTTCTGTCATTGCTGAGGGTTGGTCTGAGATAAATGGAATGGATAATGCTGAACAACAACCTGACTGTTGAGGAAAACTAATGACTCCTACATCTTAGAGATAATTTGTGACCTTGGGGTCACAATAAAAGAATGGAGGGGGTGTCCTTTTATAGCATTGACCATCTGGAACCATTAGGAGCTCAACTGCAAGATACTATCTCTTTTTAAAGTTTCCTTAAGAAACTATGCTATTTTTATTAGGATACTGAAAATATTTTTTCCCCTGAGCCAAATATTATTTTTTTGAACTAAGTTTCTCCACAAAGAATGAAATATATAATATAGATTTGAATGTTCTCTTTTTTTTTTCAAATTACACAGAAAAATATTTGTGCGGGGGGGGGGGGTCAACTTCTAACAAATCACTATGAGAAGAAGTGCTGGTAGTGTTACAAAGTCTACTTTGTAATAAATAAGACATTCAACTATAGAAGAGTATAATAAAGAAAATCAGTGACTTTTATTAACTTTGCTCCCAAAACCTACAGTACACTTCCAGTTTTTAAAATTGGATTTTCTCTGTCATTTGCTTAGCAAATTTTTTTAGCATTCATTTTTAGAGTGAACTTTGAAGTGCACTGTAGTTCAGGCTGGTAACTGGGTTGATTAGCCTTTGCAGTAGCAATCCTCGCTTGGTGGATCACAGGTATGCTACAGTTTTATGCTAAGGTTTTCATGACCAGCATAAACTGTCAGGGTTAGTTAAAAGGAATGTTGTGATCAGCCTTCAAAACTTGGGGATAAAATACATTGTTGATGACAAGGTAAGCAATAAAAATATGATTTCTTGTATTATTGAAGCTTAAAGAGAAAAAAAAATCAGTGTTTTTAGGAGGTAGTATAGGTGGGACTGTGATGTTCATTGGATTCAATTTGGGTAAAAGAAAGCAATTAAGAGCTGTGCTTTGTGAATAATACCTCAGGCTGATGAGTGTTTCTTTGGAGATAATGACTTCTTAGAAAATTGACCCCCAGTGAATGTGTGTGTGTGTGTGTGTGTGTGTGTGTGTGTGTGTGTGTGTAGTTTGGAAAAAGAAGAGCATTCAAATCCAGGACCATCAGTAATATAATTAAACTGGGGTACAAGAACTTTGGGGAGATTATTTGGGAATGTGCTTACTTTGAGAAGACTATGTTCCCATTCTCTTTTTATGATAACTTCCTAGAAGTACTGTACTTCCAAATGGATTATTTCCACTTTTAACAAATTTGAATAGGGTTAGTCCTTTAGAAATCAGTCTTAAACCAGCTCCTTTTTTTTTATTTAGTATTTTTTTAGTTGTTGATGTACCTTTGTTTGTTTGTTTGTATGTGGTGCTGAGAATAGAACCCAGTGCCTCACACATGCTAGGCAAGCGCTCTACCACTGAGCCACAATCCCAGCCCGCTCCTTTGGTTTGGAAGGTTCTCCAAATTTAAAAATTTGGGCTTTATATTTATATAATGATGTTTATGTCTATTTTTTCCATCAAAATTCATCACGTTCTCAAACTTCAAGACTTATGTGAATGCTGAGGACCACTGGATATTTCCTATGATTATTTGATTCTCTGATAATGACCAAATACAGTCGTAAAGTGGGTTGTTGGATAAGTGAGAATTGAGCTTCAAGTTAATATCATGTTGTGTTAAAGAAAGAACTAATTTCCTTCTTTCTGCTAGCTATTTTTTTTCTCCCCTGACTGAATCCAGTCAAAAAGACAGTGTGTTGCAAACAATAAAACTATCTCTCAACTTAATGTAGACTTTCCATCATGGATGTTTAGAATTTAGTGATAACTGGCTTTTATAATAACATAACTTTTATAATAGCATTTCTATCAAAATTGCTCTTAAATAGGTAAGTAGTGTATAATAAAAAAGCTCTGATAATTTTAGCTAAATTTGACATTAGACTTTGAATTGCTATTTCTCTTGTGTCTTCTGTCCGTGGGACTTATGTTTATTTGGATCTGGGATCTCTTGATAAAAATTTCTCATTTTCCAGTATTCTCTTGATCTAAGAAAGTCATTAGTTCTCAACTCAGGAAATAAGGTTCTTCTCCAAAGTTTTGGGAATATGAAAAACACTTTTGATTGCCCCCATTGCTCAGGAACACTGCTTAATTATGTGTGCCTGGAATCCCTGTTGTGCTAGGTATCCTGTACAACCACAAATAGCTCCTTCTTAAATGTCACTAGATGCCTGCTGAGCAAAACTGGGCTAGGTGAATTTAAGTATTTTCATTTTATAGCTGCAAAATAAGAAAAACTAGGGAAATTTGACCCTCGGAGTCCAACATTTTGAAAATCAAGACTGAAGTAATGGTGATAGCTAGGTGTAAGGAGATAAGTAGTATGTGACACTTTTCTAGAATTAAAAAACTATTTTAAAATTATTTTAGATTCATAGGAAGTTGCAAAGATAGTACAGTGAGGTGTTATGTACTTTCATCTAGTAACTCCAGTGGTTACAACTGATTTAATGAAGGATACATCAGAGCCAGGAAATTGACATTGAGTGATATTCTGTGATACAGATGAACCCCAGTTTTCTTTTTTTTTTCTTGCCTGTTGTACAATATCTCCGTTATTTCTGATTTTGAAGTAAATGGCTATGAACAATTGTGTGCAGATTTTTTCTTGGACATAAATTTTCTTTCTTTGGGATAAATACCCAGAAGTTCAATTGCTGGGTAGTATGTTAAGTGTGTTTAATTTTTAAGAAGCTACCAAACTGCTTTCCAGGGTGGCTGTACTATCTAATATTTAATGGCAGTGTGTGAGAGACCTAGTTTCCTTTTATCCTTGCCCACCTTTGATATTGTCACTATTATTTTTTTAAATTTCTATTTATTTTTTATTTTTTTATTAGTTGCTCAAAACACTACAATGATCTTGACATATCATACATTTGATTCAAATGGGGTACATAATCTTATTTTTCCACGTGTACAGATTGCAGGATCACATTGGTTATATAGCCACGTTTATATAGAGAGCCATACTAGTGTCTATTGTATTGTGCTGCCCTTCCTATCCCCCCCCCCGCCTCCCCTCCCCTCCCCTCCCATCACCTCTTTCTACCCAATCTACTGTGACACATTTCTCTCTCTCTTTTTTCTTCCCCCTCACACCATCTTATATGTAATTTTGCATAACAGTGAGGGGCTCCTACCATCTTCCATGCAATTCCCCTTCTATCTCCCATTCCCACGCACCTCTCGTCCATATTTAATGGCAATATTTGTCTCATGCTCTTTCTCCCTGCTCTGTTTTGAGTCGCCCCCCCTTATATCAAAGAAGACATTCTGCATTTGTTTTTTAGGGTTTGGCTAGCTTCACTTAGCATAATGTGCTCTAATGCCATCTATTTCCCTGCAAATGCCATGATTTTGTTATTTTTTAGTGCTGAGTAATATTCCATTGTGTATAAATGCCACATTTTTTGTTATCCATTCATCTATTGAAGGGCATCTGGGTTGGTTCCACAGTCTAGCTATTGTGAATTGTGCTGCTATGAACATTGATGTAGCTGTGTCCCTGTTGTAGGCTCTTTTAAGGTCTTTTGGGTATAGTCCGAGAAGGGGAATAGTTGGGTCAAATGGTGGTTCCATTCCCAGCTTACTATTTTTTATTTTAACTGATCTACTAGGTATCTAATGTAGCTCATGGTAGTCTTAATTTGCATTTCCCTAATGGCAGGTGATGGTGAACATTCTTCTGTGTCTTTATTTGTCAGCTATATATCCTCTTCAGTGAAATCTTCCTTTGTATTTTTGGCCTATGGATTGTTTTCCTATTGTTGCATTATGAATATTTTTTAGACTTTGTGAGATAAGTGATTTGTGGATATCCCCATTTGCACCTCTCTCTTTATCTTCTAAATAGAACTTTTCACAGAAGAAGAGTTTGTAATTTTTGTGATGTTGAATTTATATATTTTCTTATTTTATGGATAGCAGTTTTGGTATCATTTCTAAGAACTCTTCACCAAACACTAGATCCTAAAGATATTATTCTATGTTTCCTGATTAATTTTTGTAGTTTTACATTTAAACCTATGATCTATTTTTATTTTATTTATTTTTTTACCAAACTAATATAAAGTCTTTATTTATAAGTAATTAATTTTTTAAATTCTTTTTATTTTTATTTATATATGACAATGGAATGCATTACAATTCTTATTACACATACAGAGCACAATTTTTCATATCTCTGGTTGTATACACAGTATATTCACACCAATTCGTGTCTTAATACCTGTACTTTGGATAATAATGATCATCACATTCCACCATTATTAATAACCCCGTGCCCTCTCCTTTCCCCTCCCACCCCTCTGCCCTATCTAGAGTTTGTCTATTTCTCCCATGCTCCCTCTCCCTATCCCATTATGAATCAGCCTCCTTATATCAAAGAAAACATTCGGCATTTGGTTTTTTGGGATTAGCTAACTTCACTTAGAATTATCTTCTCTAACTCCATCCATTTACCTGCAAATGCCATGATTTTATTCTCTTTTATTGCTGAGTAATATTCCATTGTGTATGTATGCTACATTTTTTTTTTATCCATTCATCTACTGAAGGGCACCTAGGTTGGTTCCACAGTTTAGCTATTGTGAATTGTGTTGCTATAAACATTGAAGTGGTTGTGTCCCTGTAGTATGCTGTTTTTAAGTCCTTTGGGTATAGACGGAGGAGAGGGATAGCTGGGTCAAATGGTGGTTCCATCCCCAATTTTCCATGAAATCTCCTTACTGCTTTCCATATTGCCTGCACCAATTTGTAGTTTCACCAGCAGTGTATAAGTGCACCTTTTTCCCCACATCTTCACCAACACTTGTTGTTTGTCTTCATAATAGCTGCCATTCTGACTGGAGTGAGATGAAATCTTAGAGTGGTTTTGATTTGCATTTCTCTAATTGCTAGAGATGATGAACATTTTTCATGTATTTGTTGATTGATTGTACATCATCTTCTGAGAAGTGTCTCTTCAGGTTCTTGGCCCATTTATTGATTGGGTTACTTGTTGTTTTGGTGCTTAGCTTTTTGAATTCTTTATATACCCTAGAGATTAGTGCTCTATCTAATGTGTGAGGGGTAAAGATTTGCTCCCAAGATGTAGGCTTTCTATTCACCTCATAGATTGTTTCTTTTGCTGAGAAGAAACTTTTTAGTTTGAATCCATCCCATTTATTGATTCTTGATTTAAATTCTTGTGCCACAGGAGTCTTATTTAGGAAGTTGGAGCCTAATCCCACATGATAGAGATTACGGTCTACTTTTTCTTCTATTAGACGCAGGATCTCTGTAAATCTATGATCTATTTTGAATTAATTTTTGCATAAGGTGTGAAACTTAATTTCAGGATTTTCCCCCTCCCTATTGGTATCCAATTGCTTCATTACTATTTGTTGAAAAATCCATTTATTCTAATGAATTGTTTTTGCACGGTGGTGAGAAATTAGTTGGCCATAGTTGTCAACTTCTGGGTTCTTTATTCTGTTCCACTGATCTATGCATCTGTCTTTCTAAAAGTATTATATAGTCTATATTAGAGTAGCTGTATTTTATCTCTTGCATTCTAGAAGCGTGATTTCTTCCATTTCTTTGTTCTTTTTCACAATTGTTTTACTATTTTCTCTTTTGTCCTTCCATATTAATTTTATCTCATTTTTATTTTATTTTTATTTTTTTGTGGTGCTGAGACTCAAAACCAGGTTCTCGTGTACACTAAGCACACACACTATCACTGAGCAACACCCCAAACCAGTATAGATTTTAAAATAATATTGTCAGTATCTACAAAAATATTGCTTGGATTTTTATAGGATCTTCATTAAACCTTTATCAGTTTCAGGCACATTGACTTACACATAGAATCTTTCCATCCATGAACAAAGTTACAAGTCTTTTTTGTTGTTGTTGTTTTAAGAAATTCTTTGATTTCCTTCAGCAGCACATTATATAGTAATGGGATACAATGTAATGTTTTGATACAAGTAAATATTGTGTAAAGCTTAAAGAAGGATTAACTATGATTTCCATTTCCTCAAACAATTGTCATTTCTTTATGGTGGGAACATCTATTTTGAGATATACAATATGTCATTGTTAACTGTAATCACTCTAGTAGTCAACAGAATACTAAAACGTTTTTTTTTTTGTCTTTCTAATTATAACTTCAAATTATTGACTGACCTCTATCCCTCCTTTTCCTTCCTAGTTTCTGGTAACCACTGTTTTATTCATTACTTCTTTGAGATTAACTTCTCATTTCCACATATGATTGAGATGATGCAGTATTTTTCTATCATTTAACATAATGTTCTCCAGGTTCATCCATGTTGCTGCAAATGACAGAATTTCATTCATTTTTGTGGTTGAATAGTATTCCACTGGGAATATATGCACTATTTTATTTATCAGTTCATCCATTGTTGAATACTTAGGTCAATTCCTTATTATGGCCCTTGTGAATAGAACTGCAATAAACATTCAAGTACAGATGTCTTTATGATATACTGATTTCATTTCCTTTGGATATATACCTAGCAGTGGGATTGCTGAACTATATGATAGTTCTAATTTTAGAATTCTGAAGACCATTCATAATATTTTTCATGATAATTGGATAAATTTACATTCCCAGCAATAGCATGTAAAGGTTCCCTTTTCCCCACGTCTTTTCCAAGACTTTACTGTTTTTGAAATAATTATTTCAATTTGTAAGTGTGCAACAAAAATATTTTTCCATCAAAAATCATCAAAATTCTACTGATAACTAATTATTTTTAGGTAACTAACATTAATTTATGGCATAAATTATATCAATATATTGTAAATACTTTAATAAATAATTTAATAAAATCTTAGTAAATTGAATATATGTTCAGTAAAAGTGGTCAGATAAGGCCCACTTTTATTTATTTATTTAGGTACCAGGGATTGAACCCAAGGGTGCCAGACCACTGAGCCACATCCCAAGCCCTGTTTATTTTGAGACAGTGAGAACTAAGTTGTTTTGGGCCTTGCTAAGTTGCTGAGGCTAGCTTTCAACTTGCAATCCTCCTGCCTCAGCCTCCTGAGCCACTAGCATTACATGCATGTCCCACTGCATCTGGTTGCTTTTTAATTTTAATGCAGTCAAATTCATTTCAGAATTTGACTGGATGTGTATTTCTTGTCCTTAAGCTCAGAATTCTCTAGTTCTGTATATATCACATGAAATCAATACCACTGTCCTTAAACTGGAATCACTTTTTGCTATTAATGACATGAACAGTGTGAATTCATGTTTAAACTGTAGTATGTTTAATGTGTATGCTTATTTAAAATACACACACACTCACATAGCGTATATGTGTAACTTTTAAAAAAATCAATTCTTGCCTTAATCATGTCATGCCTCACATGCAGGTAGATGCCAGAGGCCCTTTGTTCACGATGATTTTTTAATGCTAGTTAATATATGAAAATGTAAACCTAAGATTTAAATTATGAGTGTTTCTTATTGACGTGAATAAAAAGTATCTGAAATTATTTTTTAGCATACATGGCATTACTTGACAATATAAAATATATATAACTTAGCATTTAATACCTCTGCTCTTCCGGTAGCTACACAGGATAAAATGTATTTTACAACATGTTTTGGTGAATGCTTCTGTATATAGGTTTTCGAGACAGAATAGTTTCTCTTATTTCATCTTTGTTATAATTTTACAGGATTCAAGCCAAAACTCGAGAATTTAGGGAGCGACAAGCTCGAGAACGTGACTATGCTGAAATCCAAGATTTTCATCGCACATTCGGCTGTGACGACGAGTTGATGTATGGGGGAATGTCTTCTTATGAAGGTTCTCTGGCTCTCAACACCAGGCCCCAGAGCCCAAGAGAAGGGCACATGATGGATGCTTTGTATGCTCAAGTGAAGAAGCCGCGGAATTCCAAACCTTCACCTGTAGACAGGTAGGCTCCAGGGGCGATCCTGGTATTGCTTTCAAATCAGCTTTTATATAGTTTTTGACAAGGGAGTAGATTGTTCATCAATCCTCAAACCTGAACTGCCTGTTATTAATGGCTTTTTAAAAGCTGTTGTGTCTAAAGTATTGAATTTACACAAATCGAAGCCTAATGGAGAGAGCAGCAAGAGGTTTTGATAGCTTTTCTAATGATTCCAACATATTTCATCCTGTTCTTCAAACAGTTTTAGGCCTAAGAACCAACCTTTAGTTTATAACTCAAATAAAAAGCAAACTTGAAATTATGGCCCTTCTACTTAAGCAATATTTGCTTTTATTGCTAGGAGAGGCTCCAGTTAGGGTAATTAACTAGGTGAAGAATGACATGATTTGTTCCAGTTATGATTTAGAAGGGCCACCTTTTTGGGTAACATAATTTTATATTATGAAAGAATTAGTAAATGAGAAATACAGCAGAGCCAGTTTTGAAATTGGTAATTAACAGTCACATAGCACAGGTCTGATTTATATTTACCAATAAAACATACAGGAGTACCATGTTGACTGTATTTGATGCCTATAGTTATTTAAAAATTTAACTGACTCTATGGAGATATGTGTGTGTGTGTGTATTTCAAGTTTTAACTGACATAATTTTAAACAGATCTTTTTCCATTCTTCCATTTGTATAATCAAGCACCAGATGGATTTTAGCTCATGAAGAAAATAATACTCATTTCTTTTATGTCAAACATATGCATAGTATTATCATAAACACTTCACTCACCATGTTATTATTGTTGCTGTGTGTGGGAGCTGGGCTCTGTACATTATACATGGTTTCACTTAAAAATCAGTGATTCCCAAGCCTTCATGAGCTTTAGGGTCACCTGAAGGTTTCTTAAAGCACTGATTGGTTGACTGTCTTCTAGCATTTTGTCTGGAGTGGAGCCCAGGGATTGACATTTCTTATAAATTCTAAGTTTGATGTTAGCACCACTGGTCCTGGGGATATACTTTAAGATACCTTGCAAGACAAAAGATGGCACTGGAATTATTTTATCTGTGGCATGTGTGTAATTTGTTTGATACAGTTTTGTAAGAAGTCTATTTCAGTTATTTGTTTCCAGCTTTTTTTTTTTTTAATAGAGGTTTGCAAATGCAACATATAAACCTTGGGCAAACCCAGAAGGAAGCATTTAAAAAAAATAGCAAATGGGAAAACAAAACAAAACAAGCAACAGTAAATGAAGAAGCAGATATTAATGTGAAATTTTGATCAGATTATTGTTCTGATGTTTCCTTTCTATGTTGTAATTTCAATATTTATTTTTTCTTAGAAAATCTATTTTATGTAGAAGATAATGAGTGAATAAGGAGGCTTCTAGTTTATTTAAACCCCTCTACTGGGATGACCTAGAAGGTTCACCTGCTTATTAACTAACACAGATGTGCCAGGACTCAAAGAATGAAGTCATTATCAGTGACAGTGACATTTCCTTTAAAAGCTTTTTACTTGTTTCTGCCATATTTGTGAAAGCTGCTTATAGAAGGTCAAACAGCATTTGAAGGCGGTTTTAATGTCCCATTGAAAATGTTTTCCTGGGAGAAAGGACACTAGTAACAGTAACATTGCCAGTTTGTAACTTTGGGAGTAACTTCAAAATCATTAATCGATGTATTATTGGACATTGATGAAGCATTCATCATTTCCACATCTAGTTAAAAAGAGTGGATGTGCTTGAGCAGTTACATAGCTCAGAAGTCCCACATGACCAGAGCCAGAGTCAGAAAGGATCTCCCAACAAGTCATAATCAGAAGTGGTTGCTTTAAACCCCAGTGTTTTAAAAGACTCTGAATCCTGCCAGAAGATTTCTGCACATTTTCTAAAGGGCTTCCATGTTCAGAACCCCTCTACTATGGGCTACAACATCCCTTCCCATGACTTCTGCTGTGCACCACACTAACCCAAAACTGAAGCAGCCTCCTAACTAATTGCTATCAAAACTCTACTCAGGAAAACATCTCAGAAAAAAAGGATTAGTCACACCTGTGAATAATTCAAAATCACACCTTAGACATCGCTATAATCCAATCCTCACCAGCTTTACTCAGAGAGATTATTTTTTCAAAAAGGAATTACAGAAACCTAGGTTTGGTTTTCTGATTTTTTTTCAGAGAAAAAGATACCCATTAGATAATGAGTGACATCACTAATTCAAAAGTTTGATAACTACTCTACCTGTACAATACTTCTTCACTGACCTATTCCTGAGTATGAACTTGGTATGGAAAAAATGGTATCATCCCCTCATCTTTTTCTGTCAGAGAGCCAGCTGTAGAAAAGTGCTTCTCAATTTTGAGTAGTATAGAAACTCCTTTTTAAAGGAAAGACAAGCTCTTTATACTGCAGCATTGGTTTAAAATGTTTTCATTATAATGTTATTTAAATATGTATAAAAATATAATAAGACCAAATTCCTTCTGTTTATAACCATTATACAACTATAAAACCAAATGTCTTTACAAAATTAAATACGAACAAAATGGCAGAGCCATTATGTTCAAATGAACAGCATTAATGGGACCATACTATTTTTTAAAAATAATCTAAATTCTTGCACAAATCATAAATAAGGTGGTGGTTGCTACATGGTTAGTTCATTTGAGTGTGTTTATGTACCACTATGAACTAAGTACTAACTAAGCGTTCATCATATCATCAAAAGAACTGCAAAATTCTGGGTTCTTTTGAGTGTTCATGTCCAAATATCTTTGGTCTGCACATCACAGAGATGAATCGTTTATATGTGAAGTTAGCTTGCCTCTGTTATCATTAAGTTGAGATAGTGAAAGTAGTATAATTCTTGGTGCCTTCATATTTGTAAACTTAAAATTCAGACAATAAAATAACATGCCCGTAAATATCTAGAAGACACTTACTACATTAACTTATCATCCTAATGGAAATACAAAACTTGAAACTTCTCAGAGATTATTTCTGGTATGAACAATGCACAAGCTCCTATCATCACTAAATGTTACCAAAATTTGTAATCAGTATCTGATCAACTTTACTATTCAGATTTTTGGGTTTTGTGGGAGTGTAGGCAGTGTAAAGAGTTGACAGTCGTGAAGTGTAGCCTGCATCTCTTCTTGGATTTTCTTTGTTCGTTAAGAAAGCAGAATTCAGAATTTTTCTTTCTTAATCATTTTCTTGGATCTTATAGTCAGAAATGTAAATTTGGTAGCTCTACATGGAAGCAACCAAAGATAATTGATTAAATGCTATGAATTTGATGTCAAAATGGGGGTATCTTTTTCAATTTCCATGTATTATTTATGAAGCTTTTTATAGGATAGCATTATATTATGTCTAGAAATATTTTCGTGCTGTTTATTGACATGTCAACTAGTATATAACCATATGCTTTAATCATGATGCCCTGGTTACTTTTTATTGGTGTCCTTGGCAACATTTTGGTTTTTCATGTTGGATAAAGAGAAGCTAAAGAGAAGCAGACCCTCTCCTGTGTTTTGTATGAATACTAGACTTACACTTACACACACAAAAAAAGCTGATGTATTTTTCTTTATCCTGATTATTAATCAGAGACCTCAAAATTTTATCATTGGAAATGATTCATAATCCTGTATTTCTTAGACATGAGTGCCTTTCCTATTTGTTACTGCATCTCAGTGGATGCACTGCTGTTTCCATACTCTCTATGCATTGAGGAAGGAACTGCCAGTTGCGTGCCTGCTATCTTCTTATCCCCTTCTTCCTTGCTTAATAAATTCCAATTTTGTTCAAGATAGCAAAAGATACCTATCCAAAATTTTCAATTTCTCCAGGTTCCCTTTCAGCCACGGGTGGCATAGTTCGGACAAATAAAAGTTAGAAGCAGATCTAGAGGTGGAACTTCCAACAAAGCTAGTTTTTTCCCTGACTAGAATGGAGCTGAGCTTGGGGGTTTAGTGCAGCAGTAGAGTGCTTGGCTAGCACATCCAAGGCCCATGGTACATTCCCTAGCACTGCAAAAAAAAAAAAAAAAAAAAAAAAGCGTAAGGCTGGGGATATGGCTCAAGCGGTAGCATGCTCGCCTGGCATGTGTGCGGCCCGGGTTCGATCCTCAGCACCACATACAAACAAAGGTGTTGTGTCTGCTGAAAACTAAAAAATAAATATTAAAAAAAATTCTCTCTCTCTCTGTCTCTCTTAATTTTTTTTTTTTTTAAAGCGTAAAGGTGTTGAGTCGGTTCTTACTCTTTAACATTTCGCTTCTCTGTTTGGATCCTGGTGGGTGCTGCAAGTGAGGGTTTACAACCCTGAAGGTGAAGGCTGCATGGAAGAAGAATGGGGCAGCCTGGTCCCTTGAGCATGCATTCCTGGCATGGTCACTCTGGACTTGTCACCTGTTCCTTGTGTATGTTAACCTGCCATCAGGTTTCTGTTTCATGAAGCCAAATGCCATTCTGAATATAATAAGTTGTGCACAGAAGAGCCCCCCCAAAAGGAATCATTATATTTTGATCAAGATTGTTTGCAGATTGGAAAATTATCCCCTAGTCAAATGATTTTAATATTTTGTGAAATTAAATAATGGGCAAAATTCTTCAGTGTTGCTCAGTTAGCTATTCTGCCCTTTATTTTGTTAAGCCTCTACTTAAAGATATTTTATCAATGAAAGGTCTTCTAGAAAATATCCTCCTTAACTTTTGAAGACCTTTATCCCCTGCCAGCTCCTACCTCCATGGACAATTCTGCTATAAAGTCAGAGGCAGTTATCTGTTATATACTAGCATGAACTATAGAGCCAACTTGTCTGAGTTTTGAGCCATTGGTTGTATAAACTGTGCTTCCCTTGCCTCATCTGTAAGATGGGGATAATGGTCCTTGCCTTGTTAGGCTTGGGCAGGATTAACCCTGTTAATAGCATATAAAGCACTCAGCACTGTGCCTTGTTCATAATAAGCACTATTCCAGGGTCTGCTGTTGCACTTGTTACTTAGCAAATGGTCTTTTACTCTCAGGAAAGCACAGTATCCATAGATGCAGAAAACAAGTAAAGCATGAAATTGAAATTAATCAAGTGAGGTTTGATTCTTTATTACTTAACATAAAAGTATGGGGATACAATTCTAGATATCACTTCATTTATTAAATAGCTTGGTCTCTACATATTATCCCAGAATCTCATCATATCATAAAAATTTCCCTTTCTTTTAGGACTTACTGCATATAGCATGAGGCATGACAGATTACTTCTACAGCTTTAGTATGGATATTAAAATTGAATGCTGGGTATTTATGCTGGGTATTATAGAATGCCTTATCTGAGCATAAGGGATGGTGGTGTTGAGAGCAGGGCCTCTCAGTCTGTTTCAATATGTCCTTTAACAATGTAAAGGTCTTCATTTTGTATTTTCACAGAATTTTGAAGTTCTTCATGTTTTACTTTCATGGAATTCTTACTAATTCTTACTGATTCTAGGATGGTTCATTTTCTTTTCTTTTCTTTTTTCCCCTCAATGTTGGAGATTGAAATTGGAACTTCATGCAAGCTAGGCAAACACTCTACCTTTGAACTCTATCACCACCCCAGAATTCTTACTGATTCTAAGCTTGTGAGCACCCAGAAAAAGGGAGACTTGAATCACTGCAAACCTCATATAAACTTTTGGCATTTCTTATATGTCAGGTTAGCTCCTGGTGGGACTGGCAAGCAGGAATTGTGATCTTAAGACTTGTAAGACTGTGCTATAGTTTGAATATATTGAAGGCCTGGTCCCAACCTGTGGCACTGTTGGGAAGTGGTGGAACCTTTAGAGATGGGGCCTAGTAGAAGGTCTTAAATCTTTGGGGACATGCTGTCCAAGGGATTGAGGGACTCTGGTCTCTTCTCTCTTTTTGATTCCTGGCTACCATGAGGTGAACAGCTTTGTTCCACCAATTGTCTGTGAATTAAACTTCCCAAAGTGAACCAAAACAATTTTTTTTCTTTATAAGCTTATTATCTCAGGTATTTGTTATAATAATAGAAAGCGTAGGCTGCATTCTCAAACAGTACATTTTCAAATTTTAGTGTGTATAAAAGAACCCAGAGTTCTTCTACCAAATTACTCAAAATGCTTCTCACAGATGTTAGATATTTTGATTCAGTTGATGTGGTTAAGAACTGTGAGCTCACATTTAAACAAGCACCCCAGTTGACACTGCTGCTGCTGATCCATCCAACTTGGAAAAGCATGATTCTTGGGGTAATGGGAGAGAAAAAAATCTGGAGCTCCAATATGAGTTAGTTTATTAAGGTCCGTTAACAGTGAAGCTGTGAAATCAGTGATAACCCTCATAGACACAACTTTATCCTGGCATTCATGATGTCAATTGTTCACCTGTGATTCAGTCATCCATCGTTTTATTTAAAGGATTATCTTGCAAGTGTGATATTATCACTAAACTTTTTTCAGTGTGTCTCAATACCAAAGAATTTCTTTTCATACAAGTTACCACAGTTCCAATTTAGAAAGTTTAGTATGCTTTGAATTCTAACAAAGGCATGATGAAATTCTGGTCAATATGTTTTTTATTTACTTGAGGACACCATGCAATTTGTATTTTTATATCCAGATACCAGAATCTGTAGTTTAAAACTGCACAAAAAGACAGCTCTAATGGACATTTGCTGACTGTCACCATGCAATCATTTGCCTACAGGAGTGCATTGTCCTCAAATATAATTGAAATAAAATAAGAACTGTGCTGCTATAAATCTAAATAGCAGGAAAATAGTAGGCTATACTCCCCTAGCTTGCTGAGGACACCTTAATGGAAACATAAATACCATAATCATATGCTTTTTGCATGCATTTTACCACTACAGAGAAAATGCCAATTTTAAAAGAAAAGACCTTTGTGAACTTGTTTTTTCCCCCCTATTAAAACTGGAATCCAGTTGTGTCAAAAAGTAAGTCTGGAAAATACAGAACAAAACTAATTTTCTTAGGTACAGGCAATTATTAAACATCTGCTCTTTTAAAAATGGTGGGTCATATAACAAAGTTGCATTTGCTATTCAAAAAGTCAAATGCCACTTTACTTCAATTTACTTAATATTATTTATCTCTGCTTTTCTTGAAATGTGAGAAAGTAATTTTCAAAGGTAGTAAATGTCATTGTAATGTACGTTTTACAGGTTAGCGCCATTGTTAATTCATGTGCTCCATCCAGCTGGGGCCAATCTCAGTGCCCTTTGCCATCTGTATGTTTCTGACCTTGGCTAACTCAGCAAATGTTCCCAACTTTGTCACTTTCTTCAACATGCTCTAGAGCTATAACCCAACTACATTTGCACCTGATATTTCTTATTCCTCATTGCTGAAGATCAGTGGCCCTCCTTCCAGGCCAGGTCTTTGAGCAATCTCCTGGATGCCAGTCCTACCCTTCCAAGGAGGGTATTGCATCAGTACCTCTCATCAGCTGCTGTATTTAGCTTTGGTCTCTCCAGTGAAGTTTTCATGAAGCTAATAAATATGCTAACGTCAATCATAATTTATTTGTTTAAATCACTTTTTACTATCAAGTTGTTTTCTACCCAAATTTCCCTCTTTACTTCTAAGGCAAACTTCTTTGAAAGAATAAATCTAGTTTGATACAGACTGCTATTATCTTCTTTCCCATATCTCATTTGTTCTGTGTGGTAGGCATACTACTGCTCCCCAAAGCTGCCCACACCCTAATCTCCTGAACCTGTGAATATGCTATATGCTATTTCATAGGGCAAAAAGAATGTTGCAGATTAGATTAAGTTCAGGATTTTTTTTTTTTTTTTTTGGTATCAGGATTGAACCCAGGGATGCTTAACCATTGAGTCACATCCTCAGTCCTTTTTATTTTTTATCTTGAGACAGGGTCTTGCTTAATTGCTTATGGCCTCGCTAAGTTGCTGAGGCTCACTTTGAACCTGCAGTCCCCTGTCTCAGTCTCCCAAGCCTCTATGATTATTGGAGTGCCGCCACTATGGCTGGCTAAGTTCAGGATCTTAAAATGGGGACATTTCTCATATGTATTTCTGTATTTGCCCAATGTAATCACAATAGATGTGATAAGTAAGAGAGAGATAGGAGAGTCCAAACCAGAGAGGATTTGATGATGCTACACTGCTGGCTTTGAAGTAAAGATTCCAAGACAAGGGATTCAGATGGCTTCCAGAAGCTGGAATAAAGAAAGTATTGGCTTGGGGGCTCCAGAAAGAACACACACCTCCACCCCAACCACCACCTTGATTTTAGCCAAGTGAAACCCATTTCAGACTTCTGGCCTTGAGAACTATAAGATAATCCATTTGTGTCATCCTCAAGCAGTAAGTTTGTAATTTGTCACAGCACCCACAGCATATCAGTTTCTCATGGCCTCCTAAATTCCTGATGCAGTGAATACTTGAGTCCTTTCCATTCTGGGTTAGTCTGGCATTCCTGGAAGTCATTCCTGAAACTGTCATTATCAGTTTCCACTGCTAGTTTCTTTTGCTTCCATCTTCCTGACTTTTTTTTTTTTTTTAAATCAAGCTTATAATCAACAGAAATTTATTTCTCACAGTTGTGGAAGCTGGCAAGTTTAAGGTTAATATGCTGGCAGATTAGTTGTCTGTTAAAGACCCAATTTCTGATCCATGGATTACTGTCTATGAAAATTGCATTCTTGTTCTGAGTGTTCTTTAACAGTCTCTGTAGAGGCTCTAGTCTACCTGTTCCCTTAAATTTTGGCTTTCCTAAGGAAATAGCTATAGATCTTTGCTACTTTGTTCATGTTGTTCTTGGTTAAGGTTCTACCCAGCAGGAAGCTCTGGCCATGCCTGATCTGCACTTAACCCAGTGCTTTCTTTCCAGATTTCCTTAGCACCATTAGCTGGGAATACATCTTCCTGTGCCTTGCAGGTACTTAAACTCAACCTATCTAGACCTACATTTCTTATTTTTTATCCTAAACCCCCTCTCATTTCATCAGCCGAATCTCAGTGAATGATTTCATCACTCATACTTCCACTCAGGCCAGAACCCTTCTTCAGAAGTCTACCCCTACCTATGATGGTCCAAGATAAAAGTATTTCATTTTAAATAATTTCCAAATCTTTTCTTTCCTTCTAAAGCACTGCTCATGGATCCTAATAGGAGTCTCCTAACTTCTTTCCTGTCTCCATTCTTGTTTTCTACAAATCCCTACTTCACCCAAGACCTGGAGTTTTGTAAGATAAGATATGATCACGTCAATCCCTTGTTTAAAAATTATTTTGTGGCTTATTGTCTCCAAGATGCAGTCTAAACCTTCAGTGTAAGGTGTCTAGACCCCTAAGACTTCATTCTTCAGGCTTATCTTCAGTTATATCAGACTATGCCATATTGATTCACATGCTGCTTTGCTAACAGAAAATCAGTTTAAAAATATAAACCCAATTTCACCAAATACATGGGTGAATTAAATAGCTTTCTGGTGTTATAAGTTCTGCAAATGTTAGATTTTGGTGAGGAAAAACAAGCAACCACCATTCATTAAGCTATTCTAATATAGTTAGAGATGCAGCAATTAAATTAAAGGCCGAGGTGACATAACAACCCAACAAATGAAATCGTGAAAGTAATGAAGCTATAAATAAGGTCATGGCTAATTTTAAAGACTTCTTGTTTAATTCTTTTTGTTGATTAACATTGCCTGAAACCACAATTTGTTTGTAGAAGTAATGTGTAATGGGGATTGTTTATTTATATATTTATTTTAGCCTTAGGGAAAGTTTAAATATTCTGCAGAAATATGGGTCTAAACAAAAAACAACAACAAACAAAACTATTTTAGACTTTGGTGGTTATCAGATAAACAGTCCCCCAGCAGAGTATGTTCATTTTTGTTTTAATGTCTTTGCCTTCACGGGGCACTGAACTTTTAGGTCTTTGACAATGAGTTGGCCACACTGTGGCCCAAATCTTATTGAGCTGCTTGATATTTCATTTGATTTTGACCTCTAACAGAAGCTCCGAGATCCTGCTTGATATGCAGTTTGGCACAATGTCTCATCTTTTTTATTTTGTCCTAACCGTCTTGTTTTCCTGTCCCTTTGGCAGTTCAAAGCCATGGCTCCAAGTGCCAATCTTACTGGTATTTAGTGATCTTATGTTGGTGTTATTTTCTTTTTTGCTCCCGCATAAGGATGGAATATCAGTCAACTATTAATATAAATTAATGAGGATTTATACAGAGCCCTGTTGTGAGATGAATTTTCGACATCTTGGGAAAATTTATCAAGCCCTGAATCCACAATCCATTTTTAAATTAACTTCCCAGATGTTCTAGAGCTTTTTCTTGGGCACCCTAAGTCCTTGGTGTGGATAACTATTTGTTTATTCTCTGTTTTTTCCCCTTCATCTCTTCTTCCATCTTTACCCCATAGGTTGATTTTGTGTAAGTGAAGGAAAAACAGTAGTTGATTTAAAAAGATATTTGTTTTCTTTTCCAGTCAAGGGAGTGGTTATGATATCCTTAGTTTTTTTTTCCCCCCGACTCAAGTAAGTATATGGAAATGGGAAAAATTATGAATTTTCTAACATGTTACAGAGCAGAAAATAACTAAATAATTCATGTATTCTATATATAGATAGTAATTATTTGAAGATGCATTTAAAATTACATAAAATGGACTCGAATGTTAGAATAAATGAAGGTATATTATGTAGAAATGTACATTTCTGTAAAATAAATATTTTAAAAATCAATTCTGTATTAGTTTGTGTCTTACATTATTATTAGTTACACACCCCTTAGACTCCCTTGATGTAATGATGAATGCTAAATTTAGGAAGTTTAGCAGTTCAAAGGGTTTCCTGGATGTGCATGAATTCAGACCAAAACTTTGTTATTTAAATCCCAGAGAATTATGTAATTCTGATGCAGAAGAAGATGGGGAGTTGGGGATCTTATTTTATTTTTTGCAACCTATTAGCATAGCTTTAAAAAATTACCTACTTTGTAATAGAAATTAAAGCTTATTGAAGATAAATAAAATAAAGATCATTTCTAATTATTCTTTTCCTCCATTCTCCTCTTCCTCCTCCTTGTCCTCTTTCTTTGTATGTTTAAGCTCTGTGGAATATTCAGGGTCTTAAACTCTTTGAACAAGTCCAAAGTTTACATCTGTTAGTGTGTTCGGCAGCCTCTGTGGTCACCTCACTGGCAGTTTTTCAGTTGGTATCCATGTACCAAGAATTGTGATAGGTGCTAGGGTTAGAAATGAATAAGACTTCTTCACCTTCCAAGTTTCTCCCACTGTGTCACGTGTTAGGTTACATGCAATATATTGCATATATAGTAATATGAATCAAATAGGATACTAAGAAGGTTGACTCAGGTTGGTGACAGGTGGATTTCTAAGAGCTAGTATGCTTGAGTTGCATCCTAAATGGGTAAGAGCTATATGATACATGCAGGGGACAGCAAGGGACCACAGTACGTAGTTTTGACTGATAGGTCATGCAGTATGCTGGATTTATGTACTCTTAGTGTCAGCTTTTGGTAACTGTAACCAATACCTGAAGTAATCAACTTATGAAGAAAAAGGTTTATTTTTGGCTCACAGTTCTAGAGGTTTTAGTCCATGATTGGGTGAACTTATTGCTTTTAGACCTCTGAGTGGGAGTAGAACCTCATGGTAGAAGTTGATGGCATAGCAAAACTATTCACCTCGTGGTTAGATAGGAGAGGAAGAGAAAGGTACTGGGTTCCTAATATCTCCTTAATGGACATGCCCCAGTGCCTGGAAGATCTCCACCACCTCTTAATAGCTCCATGGTCTGGGTACTGAGCCTTTAACACATAGGCCTTTGGGGGACATTGATCCAAACCATAGCACCTGAATATTAAATATGGCAAACTTTTAACTGTGAAAATTTCTAGATGCTTTCTACCCCTGAAAGTCACTATGGAACTTCTGTGGCTTTTCTCTGAGTAGTATGATTCTTTGAAAACAATTGTGGGATTTCATCCACTAAAGGCTACCCAGCCAAAAATGCTCATGCTATCCTGAACCTTTAGGTGAGTGGAGCTTTGAAGCCTACAGGATGATGAGATAGAGTCAGGCCATGGAAGGATGCTGCAGACCCAGTAAGGTAGCAACCTACTTCTAGGCCTCAGGTGCCATGAGTCATAGCTGAGGGTGGTGATTACAACCTTGTGCAAGAGTTCCAAAGTCAATCTGCCAGAATATTGTGTTTAATGTGGCTTCATTTAAGGGATATAAGGAATTTAACATTCTTATTTTTGCCCTTCATGACTATGAATGACATGCCATTTGCTGAAGGCTTTGCTGGAGCATCAGGAGAGATGGAGCTAACTGCATGAGTCAGTTACAGAATCTGTTGAGCATCAACAAACACAGACTACCTCACTAGACCATTTTAGCTGTCAAAGCTGTGCTTTCATCAGCATCTTCCTTCTAATATTATTTCTAAGGAATTTTATTTACATCTGGGAGATTCCCATGAATCCCTCTTGAATGGACCAATCTAAAACATTCAACCCCAGTTTCTCTTAAACAATAGCACATCATTGGATTGTCTTTCCCCCCACCCCCTACATGATCTCCAGCTTTTATATGAGATCAAGGAGAACTGGATGTACACATACTGTGACCCTTCCTGATGAATAACCATAGCATCCAGCATCCCATCTTCTTTATAACTGAAACAGTATTTCAGTTGATTTTTTTAAAAGAGCAGATTGTTCTCTGCTTGTTTACTGCAACTTCCTTTACAGCAATTGCATAAGAGCACCATTTCCCAACTTTGATATTTAGTACATTCTTGGAAATATTTGAAAGTCAAGGGACTATGCCAATGCCACACACATATGTGTACACATGGTTGGATGAGACTCTGTTCCCAGAGAGTGGAAATAATGGTAAAATTAATGAGGATACTTCCTGCAGGCACTGGTGATCAACCCTGCTGTGTTGGAAGATCCAGGGCTGAGGCAGATGCAAGCAGGGGCCCTGCCATCTCCTCATCACAGTAAGGAGAAGCATATGGAACCAGGCAGCACCCTTTCTCAGGGACTGATGTCCCTCTTGACCCTTTCTGGACTCTGCCAGTGCTTGCACATGGCCATGAGGGTGACTTTTCCTGTGTGGCCCCCTGCTTGAAATCCTTCACTGCCCATAGTGGGAAGGGGGGCAGCTGGGAAGGTTTTTTTTTTTTTTTTTTTCAGGGAGAATAAGGTAGGGGCAGGTGACAAGTTGGTTGGCATTGCACATCTGGGGGTCACAGGAGCTCAGCCCTTGGGAAAGAGTAAGTCACAGTTGCTTCGACATGAAACTGTTCTTTCTCAGGGGCACTCACTTGAATCAAGCTTGGCTGCCGGGGGGGGGGGGGCTGCTTCTGTCCCCGCAGAACAGCAGGCGCAGGCAGGCACTGCCACCTTGTAGTGAATGACATTAGCTGAAATTAGAAGATGCAAATAATTTGAAATTGCAACTGCCTCCTCCTGGGCCTCCGTATCTACCTTCCCAGCTTTCTTTTTCCCGCTAGTGTTTGACATTATGAGATGGTATATAACAACACATTTGAACATTTTTTTCATCCATATTCTCCAATTACAATGAAATTGCAGTTTAAAGGGGATTTTTGTCTATCTTGTTCACTGCTACATTCCATTTATTTATATTTGTATGTGTAAATAAATTAAGAAATGAAAAAATCAAATTCCTTTTCAGCATAGCAAGGATAGTTTAGGGGTAGAGTGTGTAATAAGAAGACTACAAGCTGTTTATAAGTAGAGAAGTCCTGTTTTAGAAAAAGAATATGGTATTTCTATTAGCAAAACGTAAACTTTGAATTGGTAAAGTCTCTTTTATGGATGTGATAGCACAAGCCTGTGATCCCAGCTGCTTGGAGGCTGAGGCAGGAAGATCACTGGACCACAGAAGTTTTAGGCCAGCCTGGGCAACCTAAAAAAGATAAAAGATAAATAAAGAGTCCCTTTTGCTTATTTTAAGTAAAATTCATAATTTTATAGGTTCATAAAGCTCACGTAATTGAGGGGAGATTTGATATAATGTTATACCATATGCTGAGATATGCTATAGGTATTGTTAAAAGCACAGGCTCTGCAGCCAGCCTGAGCTCACATCCCACTCTGTTTTAGTCAGCGTTTTTGCTGCTGTGACTAAAAGACCTGACAAGGACAATTTTAAGGTGGAAAAATTTATTTTGGGTCTCATGGGTTTCAGAAATATCAGTCCATAGAGAGCTGGCTCTATTTCTTGGGGCTTGAGGTGAGGCAGAACATCATGGCAGAAGAGTGTGGCTGAGGAAGGAAGCTCATATAATGATCAGGAAGCAGAGGAGAGACTAAGCTCAGCTTACCAAATGTATACCCCAAAGGCACACCACTAGTGACCCGTCTCTTCCAGACACATCCTACCTACCTTTAGTTACCACTCAGTTAATCTCTATCAGGGAATTGATTCACTGATTATGTTAAGGTTCTCATAACCCAATCATTTCACCTCAGAATGTTCTTGCATTGTCTCACATGTGAGCTCTTGGGGGACACCACCTCACATCCAAACCGTATCATTCACTCATTGTTGTCTGTAAAGTGGGGATAATAATAGTACCTACCCCAGTGGGATGTTTTTGTAAGAATTAAATGAATGATTATATATAAGGCACTTTAAATATTATTGACACACAGGAGAAGCTCAGTAAGTTTTAATTGTTTTATAGTTTGGATCTAGAATGTTCCTCAAAGGCCCATGTGTTGAAGGCCTGGTCACCAGCCTGTTCTGCCACTAGGAGGTAGTGGAACCTTAGAAGGAAGATAGTGCCCTTGAAGGTGCTATGGGGACCCTAGTCTCTTCCTGTCTGTCTCCTTGCCACCTGGAAGCCATGAGGTAAGTAGGCCTCCTCCTTTACTACACACTCTCACCATGACGTGTTGAGGCACCACAGGCCCAGAACAAAAGGAAAAAGTTACTATGGATTGAAACCTCGGAAACCATGAGCCCAAACCATTCCCTTCACATTGGTAATCTCAGGTATTTTGTCATCGTGACAGAAAGTTGGCTAATATAGGTTGTTGTTATCATTGTTGCGCTACCACCACTACCACCACCACCATCATCTATATCTGGGGTTCTCAAGACATTTAGAAGCTAAAGAGTTTTCTGTGTTGTTTTCTATGTATATGATATGTACTGATTCTATATCTTATTTTTAGTGTCTTTCACAGGTAAAAATTGCTTTTAGATTTCTCAGCTTATTTTGGTGCTTATTTTATTTTGATGCTGCAGTTAATGCATGCAGCTCTTTGTCTTAGTTATTGGTGCTCGAATGTGCATTGCTGTGGATATTTGATTAATTTCTGTAATTAGGAAGCAACTTAATCCTTGTAATTTGGTATAGGATTTAACTTTAATAGCCTAATATCAATTCCCAAAACAGGAGACTAAGGTGAATGAGGGTTATGATATTAGAGAATGTGTGTGGAAATGCTGCAAGTCTAAATGCTGGGGTTGGATTCTCCCATGGCCTGTGATGCTACCTGTGGATAATTCCCATCTTTTGAGAAACTATTTATTGCTTCCTTCCTAGAAGTGTATGGTGGGGATGATAGGCCATTTTTAAATAGCTCTATGAGATATTTAAATTAAAACTACCATATAATTACATAATATTAGTATTTAAAATGCCATACATCCATTATATGATAATCAATTAAAATAAAGCTGAATGTTAATAAATATTTAGTACATGATTATTGATGCTTTTTGTAGCTAAATAGGAAACATTCTATTTTTTTAAAAAAAATTCCCAGTTTGGAAATGATGCATAAAATATGAAGATAGGCTAGATTTTCTCTTTTATGTGTGTGTCTTTTTTCAGCACACTCTGTCCACTTGCCTGGGTTGGACTACCTACATGCTTCATAGGTGAAATCTCATTATACTCAAGGATAGCTAAATGCCCGTCAAGGAATAAATGAATGCGTTTGAGTTGTTTTAATTAGCTAGGTGTGATTTAAAGGTTGCTGAAATCAAAAAGGCTTATTCATTTTTCATCAATAATCACTTACCTTAATATTTCATTAGAACCTGCTGATTTGCAGACCTCCTTCTGGGCTTTGATTCATTACAACTGCAGACATAATTTAACTTTTCTTCTTTTTCTCATTCTGTGTTACGCTCTTTCATAGCTGAGACACTGTTAAGATGTTTCCAACATTCACAGGGCTGCTAATTGATCCAACTTTTTTTTTTTTAAACTGTACTTAAAGCTAAGTATTTTAGGCTATAGAAAACTTGTGTGTATATGCGCATGTGTGTACATCTATGTTTTGGAAGTTTCCTTTCATCATGTGAGCAGTCAATAATAATATGTAAATTTTTGGTTTCTTAAGTTCTGAGAGTCAAGGCTGATTGCTCCTTATACAAGTCAGGAAGTAAATAGTTGGGAGACATTCTTAGACGATGCCATCAACAGGGAAGAACAAAGCATCTTGTGTGTGGCATACTCAGCAGCTGAGCTGAGCTCACTCTCTGTGCATATACCTTATTTTCAGAATGCTCCTCTTGTTGCTTGAGAGGCAGCCTGCCTGCCTGAGCTCAGGTGGTGGCTGTCTTCCCAGGCTGCGGTGCTGCCACCTAGGGAGCGTTATGCTGATACAGAAAAGCTAGGAGGTGGGCCTCAGAGTATGAAGACACTTGTGCAGAAAATAGCCCTTCTCCTTCAGCTCTCCATTGATTATTTATGAGTGATCAAATCAGAACCAGTGACAGCCATACAGATGGGAAAATCTGGCTGGGACTGCTTAGAACACAAAGTTCCAACTACTTCTCTTTGAAAGCATAGATATATCTTAGTTGTTGGGAGTAACTAATCTTAAACCTAGAAACACATGAGCATAGGTTGAAATTCTGATTAGCTAATGCTGACACTGGGAAAAAAGAAAATGGATGAATAAACAGATTTTTTTTTACTTTCTCCAGATTAACTAGGAAATGCTATAAGCCTGTCTTTTACAGCCATGTTGAGCAGTTTGCATAAAGTATGAATTAGTAACTATCACTAGTTGTACTTGTTTTGATGCTACATAGAAATTGCTGCATGCTAAATAAGAATCTGTGAGCTTAAAAATTTAGTATATATATTCAGAAGACTAAATATATTCATCAGTCTGGACCCTTTTTAATATTTCCTAGAAAACTTGATACTAATCTCTCTCGTGTCCCAGATTTCTGTTCCAGAAGCATGTCTTAAAAATTAAGGAGCCATCAATAGAAATATAAATATCTACCTATGGAGAATTAAAAGGATGCTTTATTTATTGTTAGTGCTTTCTGTAAAATAAACACTTCATCCTTACATATTAAAATAATCTTGCTTTGTGTGGATTTGTTTGTTTTACAAATTTTATTTATTTATTTTGTTTATGATAATCTGTAGGGTTTCTGAAAGAAGTTTTAAGATACAGTATAAAAAATGTTTCTTTATTGGACTTGTCCTTCAACTTTGTGACCTTACCAACTGCCTTTCCTTTCCTTCTAGACTTTGTTCTATGTATGTGTAAGTAGTAGGAACTAGTGCAGCCATTGTGGCTTTGGATTCAGATCCTGGCACTGCCACTCAACTTGGATGTTTGGCAAGTTGATTGACCTCTGTAAGCCTTGTTATAGTCATCTGTATTTTCCATTTTTTTTCTTGGCCCATTGTTAGACCATATGTCCGCTAAGTCCTGATTTTTTATTTAGAAAATATGTTCTTTATAACCATGCATCATGATCTGTGCTAGAAGCTAGTGGGGCTGAAAGAGAAGTACAGATATGATCTCTGATGGCAATGTTCTTCCAGTCTTTTGGGAGAATAACAGACGGACTTAAATAACACAACCAGTTTTATTGACCATGCTGTTTATTTTAATAGCTAGGCCAGAATGGTTTGATTGACTTTTTAAAAATCTGGTATGTTTTTTACCATATGGACAAGGCCATATCTAGAGTGCCAAGCTAATAAGCCTTCTTTTCTCTGCCAGTGAACCATGAAAGTTGTTAGCAAAATGTTTTATCTTGAATTGATCCATTTTCCAAGCTCTTGGTAATATAAACACCCATCTTAAGGGATAAAGTGCAGATTATTTTTCATCAGTCATTGGAAATTTGTAGCATCAAAGAACTGTAGGCAACCAGTTTGTGAAATGATCTAGAAAGGAATGTACATGGTGTAGTTGGGGATGCCTGAAATGTTATAAACTACCCAAATCAGTTAATTGTGGGAACACAGTGTAGGTTACATTATACTAAGTTGTAATTCTTAAAGAATGTAAAAAAAAATGGGAACTTAGTAATATTTATTAGTAACATTAAAGAAAAACAGTTAAGATTTAAAGGACGAAGACTATTTTCCCATTTTTATGCAGGACCCAAAGTACAAACTATTGTGAGCTGAAATATCACCAATGCCTGTGTATTGTAATGAAATAGTGTAATGGTCTTAACTGTTTTTTTTAAATATTCTTTTTAGGGGCTGGGGATGTGGCTCAAGCGTTAGCGCGCTTGCCTGGCATGCGTGCGGCCCGGGTTCGATCCTCAGCACCACATACCAACAAAGATGTTGTGTCTGCCGAGAACTAGAAATAAATATTGAAAATTCTCTCTCTCTCTCTCTCTCTCTCTCTCTCTCTCTCTCTCTCTCTAAAAAAAAAAATATTCTTTTTAATTGTGGATGGACATAATGTGTGTGTGTGTGTGTGTGTATATATATATATATATATATATATATATATATATATATTATGTGATACTAAGAATCGAACCCAGTGCCTCACATGTGCTAGGCAAATGCTCTCCCACTGAGCTACAACCCCAGTCCCCATCTTTTGATTTAATCAATTCCTTTTTTTTTTTTTTGTTTATTTTTTAATTAGTATATAATGATACCTATTTATGTGGTACAGTGTAGTGCTTTGGTACATATATACAATGTGTAATGATCAATTCTAAATAATTAGCATATCTGTTACCTCAAACACTGATCATTTCTTTGAATGAAAGAACTTTCAAAATCTTCTATGGATTTTTAGGTGTTAATTCCATCCCAAGCCTCCTTGTTACCATGATATTTGTATCTTCCTTTCGTCTTTCCATTCATTTTTCTTTTATATCCTATTTTAGTTTTCTATTACTGGAATATCACAGAGGTTTATTTCAGCTCACAGTTGTAGAGGTCCAAGGTTGAGGGGATGCATCTGGTGATGGCATTCTGCTGGCAGAGGCCTGAGGTAGTACAGGGCATCACATGGCAAGAGGCAGGGAGCACACCCATGGGTGTCTGTGTATGTGTGTGTGTGTGTCTGTCTTCTGGTCTTTATCCTTTTGTTGTTGTTTAAGTTTTATTTTATTGGTTCTTCTTAGTTATACATGACAGTAGAATTCATTTTTATAAAATCATACAAGCACAGGTATGTATCTTATTCTAATTAGGACCTCATTCTTGCAGATGGGCATCATAATAGGTCTCACTTAGGTATTTTCATATATGTACCTAGGAAAATTATGTTAGATTCATTCTACTGTCTTTCCTATTTCTGTCCTCCCCCCTTCCTTTTGTTCTCCTTTGTCTAATCTACCCAACTTCTCTTTTTCCCCTTCCCCACTGTTATTGTGTTCTAGGTTCCACATACTGGTGAAAACATTCACTGGTCTTTCTTTTCTTACAAAGCCACCAGGGTTCAATCATGGGAGCTTATCTGATGACCTTACCTAATTCTAATCATCTCATAAAGGCCCTCCTCTGAAAATCTCAATTGGATTGAGATTTCACTGTCTTAATACCTTATGACAGTGATTAAACTCAAATATGAATTTTGGAGGGAGCAAACCACATTCATACCATAGCATATTCATTAGCATATACTGTGTATTTGAAGTTGTTTTTTTTTTTTTTTTTTTGCACAGGGGATTCAACACAAGGACACTTACCCACTGAGCCACACCCCAACCCTTTTTTTTTTTTTTTGTATTTTATTTAGTGACTGGTTCTTACTGAGTTGCTTAGGGTCTTGCTAAGTTACTGAGGCTGACTTTGAATTCACAATCCTCCTGCCTCAGCACTCCCAAGCTGCTGGGATTACAGGTGTGCACCACCATGCCTATCTTGAAGAATATTTTTTAGATCCCTTTTTCCTCTGTTTGCATCATCACTGTACTTTCCCTTCCCTATGTCCCTCCCTCCTCCTCCTCTCCCTCCTTTCTTCCTTTCTTTCCCGGGCCTTGTGCATATTAAGCTATTCCTCTACCACTGAGCTGCATTCCTAGCTCTCACTATACTTTCTAAATCTATTCCTAGTGACTGGTTTTTCTCCTGTATGGGAGTCTCATTTTCCTCCTTCTTCTTATGTCAAATAATTTTTAATTGGATATCAACAACAAATTTTCTGTTGTTGAAGGCAGGTTAGTTAATTGTTGAGTGTTTCTTATTTTTAGACTGTGTTTTAATTTCTTTCAGGTCAGACCCAGAATAGACTTCATTCTAAGGCCTAATTAGTCCCATTTCCAAGATGAGGCCTTTCTTTACTAAATACCAGTGTATTCAGCTGGTATATTTAATGAAGTCTCTTACTCCAGTTGGGTACTGTAAGCATTCCCACAATTGTTCATCTTACTGCTGGCTCCTAATTATTCTTTCCACGGGATCACTCTTCCCTGGGCCTGTGGGATTTTTCCTTATTCATGCCTAAATTAGTTTTTAAGGACTGAAGAGGACCCATGTAGAGTTACAGAGCTCTTTCTCTGTGTAGATGCTTCCTCTCAAATTATTTGTCTGAAAATGCTAACCACCTTAGCACCCCCAAATTCAAAATTTGGTCTCCTCAGCTCATTGTGACAGCAGTGAGGTTTGCTATTCCCCTTCTTGTATTGAGGTGCTAGACAGCCCAGGTGATGGTAACTGTCACCTCATTTGTTTGCCTTTTCAGAGGTTATGGTTTTAGTCTTCCTGGACCCTAGTGTCTGAAAATATTTGTTTCCTATGTTTTGTCTGGTTTTCTAGTTGCCTACAGTGGGAAGTTAATTCAAGACCCCCTTGTCCTCGTTGCCAGAAGTAGAAATTGTCCAAAATACTTATGAATAATTGTTGTACTAAAGACTTCTTCCATCAATTACCTGATTCTTACCCTTAATCCCCTTACAATTGGTTTCCATCCATCTCTGTTAAAAGCCTTTTGTCAGTCAAGCTGATTGTCAGATCTGGATACCATCTTGAAAATTGTGTTCACGTTTGAAGTACAAGTTCCCCTTCTTCCTTGGTCCCTTATGCTCTCTGTCTTCATTGCAGACTACCAACTTTTGTGTGGGTTCTTTTGTCCCGTACAGGTTGCAGGATCTCAAGTGCTTACTCTCTTGTTTAGTTTTCTTCCTATCATGTCTTCAATTATCAATTATATGCAGACTCATTTCCAAGGTCATTGTTGTCAAGCTGAAGTCCTAAGTTCCCAGCCCAACTTCCTGTGTATCTCTCTGAGAATCCTGACAAATTCAGCAGGAACAGATCTGGTGTGACCTTATTATTAAGGCCATGGCTGTCACTATGTGCCCTTTCTGCTGTTCCTACCAGCATCCTCCTTAGTTTTTTTTTTTTTTTTTTTCTCATCCTTCCTTAATCCTTAGATCTGATTGTAAGGTTTTATGGATTCTGTTTCTATGCTGTTTCTCCAATCAGTTCTTCTCCATCTATTTTACATTTTCTGATTCAGAAATGTATCACCCCTTGCCAGATATAATACAGTAGCAGCACTCACATTTCCACACTCCTCCCAACCTAAGGTGCTGCTGACAGGGCTGTGTGAGATGGGTCACAGGTGGTTGGGAGGAGTGTGGAAATGTGAGTGCTGCTACTTTATTATATCTGGCAAGGGGTGAGTGCTGCTACTGTATCTTGTCAAGGTGCAAAATCAAGTCCAAAACCTCTAGTGTGGCACACTCATCCTAGTGAACTACCATGGTCTTAATGCTCTGTATCTCTTCTCATCATAGAGAAGATGAGAGGGGAGGGGTGGGGGGATAGTAGAGGATAGGAAAGGTAGCAGAATACAACAGTCACTAGTATGGCATTATGTAAAAACGTGGATGTGTAACTGATGTGATTCTGCAATCTGTATACGGGGTAAAAATGGGAGTTCATAACCCACTTGAATCAAATGTATGAAATATGATATGTCAAGAGCTTTGTAATGTTTTGAACAACCAATAAGAAAAAAAAAAAAAAAAACTCTAGTCACTGCAGGCTGCTTCCTATCCTAGAATCTGTCAAGTGTTTTCCTGCCTTCTCACTGGTGTGGAATGCCCTGCAGCAGCTCTCTTGATCCTATTGTTAAAATGCTAATTCTCCAAATGATATCTCTTCTGTACCAAGTTGCAATGAAAGTTTCTTCTTCCTTGGATACAAAAACATTTTGTATGTTACTAGGACTCCCTTAAGTGTCTGCATGTGATAGTTACATACTATCTGTATATCTGTGTCCCCTCCACATTTTGTACAATTTGGACTTTTCCCCCATGTTCTTCTGGACATCTTCAGTAATGTTGGAAAATCATCCAGGCATTCTTTGAGAGTTGTTTTTAGGACCTACACTGCTGCTAGAATGTAGCCTCATGCACAGGGCTCACTCTATGAACAGATGAGTTCTCCTAAGAGGAGATAAGGACTAAAGGAGATAAGCATAATGACCATGCCCTATATCCTCCAAATGCTTTTGTACATTTTGGAGCATTTAAAGGTAGGTATGTAAGATTAATGAATTAAAAAAATAGTATTTAGTGTCTTGACATATTTATTTAAGAAGATCCCTTTCCATAGCATATAACCTCAGCATGTAAAGATGATTCAATTAAAAATTTGGCATATAGAACTTTGCAGTAATATGTCAATGACATGGAACAGAAGAGTCACTTTACAAATTTATTAATACACTGTAATTGTTTGGTAGGACTTCTTGCCTTAAAAATAACTGTGATCCAGAATTGATAAAGTTGTGGGGGTGTTGGTTGTGGGGAACTTTTTTGTTATTGTTGTTTTATTTTGTTTTTTTTGGCTTTGGGTAAATTTCTTGAGCCAGTAACCATGATGTATTATTCTCCTGATACTTCTGTGTTCAAGAACAGGTATCAAAAGGAAACAAAGAATGTAGATTATTTTGCAACCCTTCAGTGCTCTCTCCTCTTGTCTATATTTTCTTCCTGTGTAGATATTCAGGCACTACTGGGCATTATGTTTAACTAGACACAACATTTTGCTGATTTCCTTTAAATGTTTCCTGAGTAAGAAACATGTTATCCCTTAATCAGCTTCTTTTGAGATGTCTGTTTATACTAAACAAAGTCCTATTCCAATTAGTTTGAAATTCTAAGCAAAAGCGCTGGTAATTAAACATTGTCTGAAGGAGCATCCTGTTACTGTACTGTAATATTGAAGTTGAGGTGTAGTAGAAACAAATATTAAGCTTATTAGCATGTCTATCAATTTATTGGTCTTAACCAATCAACCACATACAATGCGCAATACACTGACATAAGAAATTCCTTCTCGGGGCTGGGGATGTGGCTCAAGCGGTAGCGCGCTCGCCTGGCATGCGTGCGGCCCGGGTTGGATCCTCAGCACCACATACAAACAAAGATGTTGTGTCCGCCGAGAACTAAAAAATAAATATTAAAAATTCTCTCATTCTCTCTCTCTCTCTCTCTCTCTCCCCTCTCACTCTCTCTTTAAAAAAAAAAAAAAGAAATTCCTTCTCTCTTAAACTGAAGTACTATGTGAATGTGATAAATAAGTATCTCTCTTCCTACATTTGTAAATTAGATAATTGTATGAAAATTAGAATCACTATCTCTTTAGGGTTATAGTGTGGAATGAATGAGATAATATAAGTAAAACATTTGTCCTAGTAACTGCTGGCAGTTTTAGAAATATATTTAATTGCATTGCAGCTAAAATCCTAGTAAGTAAATCCAGAACTTAGTGGGTAGTTTCTTCTTTGAAGAAGCATTCAGTTTTAACACATAAAATTTTGGATGAGCTCTCAGAGTTGCTAATTATTGTTATTTTGGTGCTAGGGATGGAACTTAGGGTCTTGCATATGCCAAGTAAGTGCTCTTACTTACTACACTGAGCTACACCCCCTAGCTCTGGAGTTCATTTTGAATGTAATGTAATGAAATTATGGACTACACAAAAGGAGGTAATTCCTGAATGTGACATATTAGACAATATACTTAATATGTATTGCACAAGCTTAATAATGATTTGTGTCTATCTGGTATCTTCTGGGTATTATACTGTGAATGTGGGTATCCGCTGGTGAGAACATTTCAAAGTTGGACTGTCAGTAGATGAACCACTGTTACATTAATTGGCGATAGAATTTATTTCATAATGTGTGTGATCTGTTGCAGTGGTAAAATAGATTATTTTTAGATTCTTAATATAAAATTGTTTTCTCACTAGATAATTATAATTGGCTCCATGTGTAACACAAATTTTAAATATTTTATGTTATTAGTAACACCAGCATAACACAGGAATTAACAAGATAGAAATGCAAATGGATTTTTCTGTTTCTTAAACTGTGGCTGCAAATGGAGAATTGATTCTGTAAATTATTTTTAATGTGCATACTTTTTAACAAGGTCCTGAAAGTGGTAATCATTTCTCAGTTTCCAGCATCGAGGAGTAGTGATGGTTTGACAGGTGCAGTGTTGCTTTTGTTATCTATGAAATATTTGTTTTCATTAAATTTGGTTAATAAAAATTTACTTAGAATTATAGTTTTCTACTATGTGGTAGAGCTGGAAGGAACCTGATTTTGTAGTCCCTCAAGTTACGGAAGTAGCACCTGAGTGGGAGGAAGCAGCTGCTATGTGTCCTCATCTTTTTTTCTTTTGAAGGATGTCATGGTGGTATCTGACATGGAGCTGGAGACTGCAGGTCTGTGGGTCCAGTACCCTTGACTTTATCAGAAGCCTTTTTACAAATTTGTAAACAGGGATCATCAAACTGGGTTTGCCAATTTACAGAAGGAAAATACACAGATCAAATAAAGCGTATATGTGAAAGCGTATTGTCTTAGATCCCTCTTATAATTATGCCTGCATGTTGACCTTTTCCTTGGCCTCTAGAATTACATTAAGTGAGCTAATTTGAGTGGGAAGATGTATATGACAGTCATTTTGAAAAACCAGGGACACCTTGTCATGCCAGCTGGTTATTAGAGTACTCCTGGATTTAGGAATCTGTATTATAAATGGCATCTAGTTAAGGGTCTTATGTGGGCTTAAAATTAGATTTTTTTTTCCTGAAAACACTCAGTAGGTATCATATAGATAGTTGTAACCAGATATACCTGAAAGTTAAACAGGTCCAGCTACTTGTGATTAAGCAATGCAAGTATGATTTGAATGTTCAACTGCCAATCCCTTCTAATTGAGAACGTGGTAAGGGTGCTCAGGCCTGGGATGTCTAGGCGCCTAGGCCCATTTCCAGTGGCCTTGAGGTTGAGACCTCTCCTCCTCCTGAATTCCATGTCCTTATTACTCTCACTGGCCAACTGCTGCCCTTGGCTGCCTCTGTAACTCTTTTGTAGTTTGTTTCAGATTCTTGATAAACATCTTGATGTTCTTTGCAGTTATGACTTAGACATGCTGACCTTGCTCCCTGTTGCTGAGTACGCACTATTTGCTTGCTCCCTTATTCCCCTATTTCAGAGCTGCTTTCTGTTCTCTTTGGTTCTTTTTTTTTTTTCTTTCTCTTGTCATTGGCCTACCCTTGCCTTTTCCCTTCCCTGCACTCGGGGGACCCCCTGTGCTACTCCTCTTGTGAGGCCTGTCTCCCTGATGTGCTCTGGACTCAATCATGCTTCCAGGTGTTTGTCCCAGCCAGCCATATGCACACCTCCCCAAAGCTCCTGGGCCAGGCCAAGGGAGTCTTCCCATCATGGTGCCTTTGCTCTTGTCATTGGTCTGCCTGAGGCCCTGCCCTGGGTCTTGACTTGGGTGGCTTCCTTCCATCATCCAGACTCCCTTGAAGTTGCTTCCTCAGTGTGGCCTTCCCTGAGATCCAGCCTGAAGCAGAATGTCCATCCCTCTTCACCACACCTTCTCTACCATAATCACCCTTCCTTAATTCTTTGCATATGAGTACGCCTGCCTCCAATTGCCTTTTTCATTCATGTTTTATTTCTCACTTTTCCCTCTAACGTCTGTGAGAGCAGGGACCCCAGGGGTCCTGATGAAGCTCCTGAATATTCCTACAAGCAGCAGAGGCTTCACAGATACTCTAGCATGTGTGGATGCTTGTGGGACACGGGCTCTGTTTCTCCTCATCCCATCAGTGCTGTACACTCAAGGATGTGCTTGCTCCTGTTGCCTGCTCTGGTTCCTTCTGTGTGTGATTTTGAACTCTGACTGATTGGCGGGACTATTTACCTTTCCTCAGAAAGCCCTGCTCTGGGGGCCAGGCACAGAGGATTGACTTGTGGGTCTGCCACCATGAAGATTTCCCTATCCGGAACCAAAAACGAGCTCTGTCCTCACTGTGCTGGTGCTCTCTGGTTTTTGTTAAAGGGCCTCCTTTCTCCAAATCCAAAAATTGCACCTTGCCTCAAGGCAGTTATATTGAAAAGACTCTCAGATTTTGCTATTAACCCTTTTTTTTTTTTGCATACATTCAGGAAAATTCCTCTTTCTTAATATGTAAAGGAGATACTTCTAGAAACCATGAGCCCTGAATTAAGATCCATCAGTAGTATGACCTTTTGACTAAACATTAAAATTGTCTTTACAGGAAAGTAATACTTTTTTTGTACAATAATTATAAAACAGAAAAGGAAAGGATCATCCGACTCCAAAATAATAATTATTAAAATTTTGGGGATATAATTATTAGTCAAACACACACAAATCTTCATGTGTCTGTACTTATTGAAAAGCAAAAACAGAATATACATCAGTCTTTAGTAACCATGTCCTTTTACTTAATCTGTCAGTAACATCTTTCCATGCTCTTCAGTATTCTCTTCTAAAAGCATCATTTTTTAGAAATGGCTGCCTGATGTTTCATTTTATGGATTTATTTTCTCAATTTTCTGGTCTGTAAAAGGGAACAATTATGCTGTCTATGCAGTCTACTGGAATTATATGGGATTGCATGACAAAGTATAGGAGTTGGCCTGTCACAGAGATATGCTCAGTGACTAGCAGCTGTTATTGATATTTTTTCAATTTCCTTCCATCTGTTAACAACTTCAAATGTACTATGAACAATGTCTATGACCTGTCCTATTTCCTACAAATTCAAATATTTAATTTTATCTTATCCATAAAATTATAACTTATTACTTTTTTTTCATTTTTGTGTAATTTTATTGAAAATGGTAGAGTATTTCTACCTAAGACGAACCCCTCCTTAAAAACCTTCAGCTTTTTGCCTTTTTAGTTTTAAAAGAGATCTCTGAGGGTCTCATAGAAGTTCACCCCTCAGTCTTACTTTTGCTACTCCTTCCCGTTAATTCTCCAGGAACAGTTAATTGTCCGTTTTTGGTGTTGATCTCCACCAGGCTGTTTCAGAAGCACCTTCGTCACTGCTAGACATGCTGAATGATGGTAGACCAAAGAAGTTGTTGAGTTGATAATTCAACAATATTCTTTAAGAATACACATGACCTTAAATAAAACACATTGATTTAATTTAAAATAGATGTTATTTTGACTCTGTCTCATTATATTAAGAGAATGTTGAACTTTTTTTTCTAAGGTTGGGTTTTTTTTTTAATACTTATATTTCCAATGAAAGTTTATTCTTCTTTTAAAATGTGTCAAGGTTAAGTTTCCGTTCTGAAGTTATATATATTAAAAGGCATCTATATTCATGGTTGCACAGTACATTGAAGAGCTCTAGACAACATGCTTTTGAGGCTTTAGTCAAGTTGACAGAGTGTATCTATTATATTTTCCCTCCATTTTAGGAATTGCCCCCAACTTTCTGTACAGAAGGAGGTGGGTGGGTTAGAAGAGAACATTTATTTTCAAAGTGAATGCAGCTTCACAGTGGCCATGTCTTCAGTTACCACTGTTTCTCAGATAATATTTTAAGGTGTTCAGAACTGTATGAACAACCTTTTTTTTTTTTTTTCAAGGAAAACAATCATTTTTTTTAAAGAGAGAGGGAGAGAGAGAAAAAATTTTTAATATTTATTTTTCAGTTTTTGGTGGACACAATATCTTTAATTTTTATTTTTATGTGGTGCTGAGGATAGAACCCAGCGCCCCGGGGCACGCATGCCAGGCAAGCATGTTACCGCTTGAGCCACATCCCCAGCCCGAGGAAAAAAAATCATTTAAAAAATTATTTTGAAACTATTTTCTCACTTTTTTTTAACCTTAAAATGACATATCATTTTCCCCCATATATTTCTTTCTTAGTCTAAACCAATTGTTGGCCTTCAGTTTTTTTGTCCTGGTCACATGTGTGTGGGAGAGGTTTGGAACAGGAGTTTGTTAGCCCTTCTGACCTTTGTATTATTCAAGTAGAACTGGTTATTGAAAAATGTGAACACAAAACCTCAGCCATTTCTTTCTAAATGTATGAAAGATCCTGACCAAATTAAAAAACCAGGAGAGCCTTGTTGAGCCTGAATGTGTTAGGCTATGAAATGCACCCTGGGTTTTGAGGAAGAAGTGAGCACATTTATGGCTTTAATTACTCATTTGGGATTTTACAGTCTGTTGCCAAAGCCAGTTATCATCAGCTTTGATTAGAAATCAGGAAAGACAGCTGCTGAAATGCAGAGTGAAAAGAATTGTATTGGATTAGAGAGGCATTCTTTTGAATCTGAAAGAGAAGGAAAGCATCTTTGGGAAACATCTGAATATGCATTTATTTTAATAATTCAATGGCTAGAGGTATAGCACAGTACCCTGTAAGTTGGAGTGGTTTTCATTATTAAATTAAGTGCCTTTGTTCAGTTCATCTAGATTTGCCTATTGGCTGCTGCCTGCTTTCTCCTCGTTTAGTTCCATTTTGATGCAGTGTTACATCCCTATTTGTGGGTTGAAATGTGTCAGTATTCATAAACTAAATTCATGAACCATCCTTCCAATCATTTGGGCTGATGAAACACCATTTACCAGTGTGAAGCCAAGCCAGGAGAAGCATATAAAATAATGCATTCAAATGCTAAGTTTAAAAAGACAGCCTTCTGTATTTCCGATCCTATATGCATGGAGAAGTACTACTTTGAGCCTTATTATTTTAACAATGTAATTTTGGGATTATAATATATATCAGAATAATGTCATAACTTGATGGCTTGAGTAAATCAGAATTTCACAGTTAAATTCACTTGTTCATCGTTTGTAGAGTTGAAAGATGTGTCAGGAAGATTTACTTTCTGCCTTTTGAAAGCTGTTTTAGATATTGTATGGAAACTTATACATGGCACCTTCTCCCCATCTTGAGTTAAACTTTGTTAAGCAGCAACATTTCTACAAAAGATTATCATGATTATTTATGTATATTATGTTCATAGAAATATGCCAACCCATAAATAACTATATAAATACTAAGAATAGTTGTATTTATATTCATATTTGTAAGAGAGTAAACATTTATGCAAATACAGTAAGAAAAATTATCAAACACTTTGTCTCAGTGTGCTCTGGCTTCAAAGTTGAAGCTGAACATTTTCACCCAATTATTTAACTCTAGGCAGTGTAATGCTTAAACAAAACAAAGATAACATTCTGTACCTACACAATGGATCAAAACAACTTCCTTCATCCTCACTTTGGACCATCTGTTTAAAAGAAACTAAAAACCCTCAGGAAGCAAGCCTCTAATCTGTGGTTAAGAGTTTAAAGACACATGCTCATTCTCACAACCCAGCAATGTGCACAGAGAGCTGTAATAGGTTTTGTATTAGCTGTAAGAGGGTAGATGGCTTGACCTCAGCATCTGTCGGTTACAGCTTCTCTGTTCTTAGTAGGAATTTAAAAATTCTTTTTGCACAGGATTTAATTCCATGTTATTTTTATATCAACCTTAATAAATATCGGGAATAGTATTTTCCAAGAGCTTAATTATTCTTGGTTATCAAATGCTTTTAAGAACCTTAATTCTTGCCCTGACCTGACATCATCTTGATGAAAGGAATCAGACACATGCTAGTAATATTTTGCATTGTGGAAGTCTCTACTGGAGAGCAGATTTGACTGGTGATAAGAGAATAGTGAAGGTCATTAGCCCTATGTTATTGCTTATTGAATCCCACTAAAACATTTTTTAAATTTGCATTGCTTTAAAAGACTTGGACAACTGTTAACACTTACAGTCTTGGAGTGCTGGCAGGGGTTTATGTCCGTCCCCTCCAGGGAACTATGGTTGTGAGACAGTCAGGGTCCATTTTTCACAATACCAAACAGGAAAAACAATACTATCAAATTCTAATTCTAATTCTAACAGTATTAAATTCTATTCTATCTAATTCTCTTAAAGTGAAAGAATCTTTTTCATCATTAAAACATGTAGTTACTTATTATTTACTCAAAATATACTGTTATGTGTAGTGTTATATCTGATAGAGTTGAATAAATCACCGATTCTTTATCATAATAGTGGAAAACCTTTTATTAAAAGTGATGTTAAAGTGGTCCTGATCAGGCAACCCTGGAAATTGAAATGGGGAGGAAATGGAGAATCAAAACAAGTTGAAACTTAATGGGCTTGTATGCAACTTATAGGAAACATATATAAATATTCACATTTTGGTGTTCACTAAATATGTATATATATTTATATTTATATGAAACGTAAATATATACACACATACATGAGTGTGTGTGTGTGTGTGTGTGTGTGTGTATGATCTGTGATAATTTGTTTTCTATTACTATAACAAATACCTGAGATAATCAACTTATAATGAAAACAGGTATTTTTTGGCTCATAGTTTTGCAGATTTCGCCCCTTTGTTTTGGGGCCTGTGGTGAGGCAACATAAGGTGACAGGGAACATGTGGAGGAGCAAAGCAGCTTACCTTATAGCAGGGACATGATAAAAAAGAAGAAAAGGGGGCTGAGGACTCACCATCCTCTTCAAGGACATGCCCTCAGTGATTTAAGACCTCCTACCACTTTGAAGTTTCTACTACTTCCCTGTAGCACCAAGCTCAGGATCAAGCCCTTAACACACTGGCCATTGGAGGACACTCCATATCCAAACTCCAGCAATATCTATTATTAGAGATGTGGTTTTCTGTGATTGATATAGTGGCACTGGACAGCAGGCTCTGTAGATTGTGGAATTAGTCATCAACCTTTCAATAAGTGCTCTCTGTTTCCTTGGATTGCTCAAATGATAGTCATCACAGACCCACACTGGCCTTATACTTCAATAGGTGGGTAAATTGGGTGTCATCTCCCACATCTTTTCTGACTCTGCTTCCAGCATTTGGTGTTCACCAGCGGCAGAAGAGATGCAAGTGCCTTGGTGATACCCTTCAGTTGTGCAGGGTTTTCTTGGTATCTTCTCTCTTCATGGACAAGTTTGTGTGTATTCTTACGTAGATGAGTACTTTTCCTATTTATTTGTTTGTTTGTTATTTTTAGTTTTTTGAATCAAACCCAGGGCCTTGCATATCCCAAGCACATACTCTATCACTGAGTTACGCCCTCAGCTGTATGTTTGGATACTTTTAAAGGGAGGTATTATGTTTGGAAGCAATTCACCTGGAAAATTTATTGAACTGAATATTGTCAGACTTTTATTTTTTAAACAAATCAAATCATTTAATACTATAGAAAATGTAAAGACATGTAAAAGCAATTATTGCAACCTTCATTCCTGTAAATATGCATCACTGACCAATAAGACCACAAGCGGATATCATAAGTGAGAACTCTGCAAGATCTGATTTCATGCCAGTCACACCCACATAGACACATTTGTTTGTTTATGTCAGTCATTAGACTTCAGTAACTAAACAGCAGTGGTAGTTAATGTGGAGCTTTATAGAAGAAATGGGGAGGGGGAACTATCCTGGATAGTGACCAGTTGTAAATAATGTCATATCCATTGCAAAAATATCTGTGCCTAGGAGAGAATATGAAAAGGGCAAGCGATTTGAATGGAGTTATACAAAAAGTCAAGCAATGGACTGTGGGAGAATGCCGGTGTCTTGCCACCCTTCAGCCAGTTCTTCATGCTCAGCAGCACTAAGCTTGCTGCACATCTCTCATCCGCTCCTTCCTGGACTCAGCACACAGTAGCTTTTATATTTTCAAGAAAATTCATTTTGAAATTCAACCTAGGAATTAAAGGAATTTTTATAGTTCTATAGATTAGTAACCTTACCTTTTAGGGGGAAAAATGGAGAAAATGTGGTAAAACTTAATATATTCATATTAAGTAGGAGAAAAACCTAACTCAATTAGTGGTCTGAATTATACAATCTATGAAAAATTAATAGTAATTTAATTACCTTCGGATTCATGGAGTTCCTTAGAGAAATTACTGGGTTGAATAGATAACAAAAAAAAAAAAAAACCTTTCACAAATAGTACAAAGGTTGGTAAATAAAATAGTGTTTCCAAAGAATTCACAATGGGCTAGTATTTTAAATTTTTCTCCAAGTAGTGTATGTATGCTATCAATTTGTCTTGTGAATCTTTCTTTATGAGAATAAAGGAGCTATTTGTGATTTTTTTTATTTGTGGTACTTAAAAGGTATTTCTTTTCTTCAATGGGGGTGCAGCTCAGTGGCCAGGCACTTGCCTAGCATTTATGAGGCCCTAGGTGTGATTTCCCCAGCCTCACAAAAAAGAAAAGAAGCCATTCATTTACACATATACTGTATCATTCCTTTACTCATTCATTCATTGAATAAACATTATATATATATATTTTATATATATATATATACACACACACACACACACACACACACACACATATACATACCATATACATGCATACATGCTCCTTTCTTCTTTCTTTCTTTCTTTCTGGTCTGGTGAACTCACAAGACCAAGTTATTCTCCCACCTCAGCTTCTCAAGTGTTGTGACTATAGCAACTTGAGAGTAATGAGTTTAACAAACTCTTTGCCTTTATAGAACAGGGGATGGGAGTTAACTAAAAAATCAAATCAATAAATATTTACTTTTAAATTATGATAAGAGCATAATTAGGGTATTGAAATAATTTAGGGAAAAAAATTTTTTGAAAAATGACAGTTGGGCTGAGTACTGAAGATGCAAAGAAGTCAGTCATGCAAGGAATGAAAGAAAGAGCCATCCAGGCAGAAAAAGCTATATGAAGTAAGAAAAGGCAGGGGAAAGTTTATCATGTTCCAGAAACTAGGAGGCCAGTCTGGCTACAATGTGTTTAGTGGTGTGGAATGAAATCAGAGACATATGTGAAAGTAAAACCTACCTAGGCAAAGCTAACAAGATGAAATTTTATTCAAGGTGTCATGGGGAGGCATAACAGTGTTTTTTTTTAAGATAGTGAGCATAGTTTGATTTATCATTCTGAAACATCCCAATTGCTGCTGCATAGAAATAGATTATAAGGTAGGTATGTCAGCCAGGAAAACAGAAACCACCCTAGGTATTTCAAACAGGTGGGATTTTATATAGGGGCTCTGTTACCAAGTGTTGGTATAATAAAAAGATACCACAGAAGTAACTTAGAGATAAAAACTTCAGAAAGCAGCTCCCGCAACACAAGGCATAAAAGGGCAGCTTTGGAGTTGAGAGATAGTAGATAAAACCCCCAACACTGTGGGAAATAGCAAATGCAGAAAAACCTGTGAAAGAGCTGTGACAGCAGTTCAGAAATGAGATAATGGAAGTTGGGACCAGGGGGTGGATTAGAGATAGAAACAGACATGCATAGATTTAGGAGAGATTTAGAATCTAGAGCCAAAAGGGCCTGCTGATGGATTGATTGTATTGAGTAGGAAATTTTTAAAAAATTAGCTCAGAGCTTCTGGCTTGAACAACAGAATAGTGGCATAGTTTATTAAGAATGGGAAGTTAAGAGGAATGGGCTTGGAAAAAAATCTAAGTGTTGAACTTCAATCATGTTGAGTCTGAGATGTCAAGCAAATGGTCAGGTGAGTGAGTCTGATAGACACGGGAGAAGTGCAGACAAGAGGTATCAATGTGGAAATCATCCACATTCAGATGGCAGTTAAAACTGTGGAAAGGCCTGGGTGTGGTGGTGCATGCCCATAATCCCAGCAACTTGGGAAGCTGAGGCAGGGGGGTCATGAGTTCAAAGGTAGCCTCAGCAACAGTGAGACGTTAAGCAGCTCAATGAGACCCTGTCTCTAAATAAAATACAAAATAGGCTGGGGATGGGGCTCAGTGGTCGAGTGCCCCTGAGTTCAATCCCCGGTACCCAAAACAAACAATAACAAAAATTTGTGGAAAGGGAGGATATTGTCTATGGGGAGAATGAAAAAGAGAGATGGGATTGTCCCCAGTGTTGGGGATCTTGAGATATCAGTGCAAGAGTGAGAAAGAGCCAAGGAAACCTAGATGAGAGAGCAGGAATGGAAGAGGGGGAGTCAGAGTGGTACTGTGGGAAGCAAGGCAGGAAGGAGGTGAATGGTCTGTGTATCCAGTGTTGCCAAGAGACCAAGAGACTCTTCAGTAAGATGTAGGCAGGTGATGTTCAAGGGTTTAGGCACCTGAAGATATTTGGCTACCTGTCTTGGGGTAGAAGGCTGAAGAGTTCATAATAGGCAAGGGCTTTACATTCTGACACAAAGAGTCCAAAGGAGACATAAGGGCAAAATTGTTTCCTTAGCCAGGGCCTTACCTAGAGCTCAGGGAAAAAAGTATGTATTTGTGTGTGGAGAATAAATATTTGACACAAATATATTTGAGTTCTGATAGTTTTTTTTCAGTGTTCACTCTATACCTGCTAGGACAGTTTGGTTAAGTGTCCCCCAGAGGCCCATATGCTATAGGCTTGGCCACCATCTGTGGTGCTATTGGGATGTGGTAGACCTTTTAGGAGGTTGGGCCTGTGGGAGGCAGTTAGGTCACCTAGAAAGTGATTTAGGAACCCCAGCCACTTCCTATCTGTCTCTTTTTGCCTCCCGGCCACTAGGAAATGAAAGTCTCCTCCTCTACATGCTCCTGCATGATGTTTGAGCTGCCACAGGCCCAGAGCAATAGGGCCAAGCAATCATGGGCTGAAACCTCTAAAATAATATACCAGAATAAACCTTTCTTCCTTTTATTTTGATTATCCCAGCTATTTTGTCATAGTAATGAAAAACCGTCCAACATACCTGCCACGAATCAGTGTTCCCATCTACTCTTCTAAGTCATTTTCTTTACCAGGTTTTTGTTTACATTTCATAGTATTCATTATTTGACAGCTTTTTTTCATCCATCTTTCTTCAGTCACACTGCTTTATAAATGAGGAAAACTCCACTCAAGTCTAAAAGTCATTTTGTGTGAAAAATCTCGGATGATAACAACCATTATTTCTGTTGAGTCCTGATAAGTAGTTTGCCTTTTTTAGGTACCGAAGTGAAGCCCACAGGGCAGCATTTTAGTAGATTTCCTAGACTTTGCAGGTCTGCTCTATGATGCCAAAGTTCAGAAGTGTTTCTATGACCTTTTCAAGCTGTCTTTTCTGTCTGTCATATTCAGGGCAGACATCTTGACTGACAAGGGTGATAAAATTGCAAGTGATTGGAGTCCTTAGAAGCCTTTGTCAGTCTTCTTGTATCTCATCTTGACTAAAGCATAATTCAGATATTACTGTATACCCCCAAGACATTTTCTCTAGTAATATCTCTGTTGAAGTTACACCTGTCTCTGCTTGGGCCAGGCATGGGATTGGGACTGTTTGCTAAATTACCAGTTAGTATTTGGACCTTTAGAAAAGTTCTGTAAAATGCCTAACATAGCACTGAACATTTGGACTATTATCTCTTGGTATATAAGTTATCTTTCAGTTTGCTTTGCTACCATAATTAGAGAGATAAGAGCAGAAATCCTATTTCTTGGTGAAAGTACTCTTTTTAATAGCAGGACAAAGCATGTATTGTTTTACTTTACTTATCAACAGACCACACTGCTGTTGACTGAGGTTATGTTTAATAAGTATGTTCTCTTGGGCCAAAATGTCAAATATATCCCTAATGAGTTCAATGACATCACCGAGCGTGCTCATATTCCTTGCCAATAGTCGGCATTGTTGGAGCAGATCACATTAGCTGTCTTCTGCACACAGATGCAGGGTCAGGGCATTAACAAGCCAAAGAGCTTCAGGAAAAAGATGAAGATTTAAAGCAAAGTCTGTCCATGTCAGGAAACAATGGGTGGCTGTTCAGTGTGGATGGTGGAGACTTTCAAGAGGAGGCTTTTGCCTCTGACCAGTTTTCTGTGCATCTCTGCCCTGTGAGAACTGTGTAAGTCAGTGACGGCCTGAAAGATGATCATCTTTAAGCCAGACTGCCACTTTGAATGTTTGAGTTTTGGAATATGCCACAGACAGCCCTGACATTCTAAAATTGATTGAAATTTTATGACCTTCTAAAGTAACAAATAGATTTCCAGCTTGGATGAATTCTGGAAATAATATAGTTCAGGAACCCAAAGTTGGCTCTTCGTATAGTTCACGAATAAGTTCTTTGGTTGCCTTTTAGGATTTAATGCTGAAGTGTGTATCAAGCAAAAGGAACACAATTCATGCAACACACATGTCTATGTGCGTGTATATATACATGTATGTGTGTGTGTGTGTGTATATATATATATATATATATATATTTCCTATAAGTGCAAAGTATATGGTTTCATTTATTTCAAGAAATTTTGTCAGGTATTTGTGTATATGTAGATATCTGAATCTAATTTGAGAAACTTCAGCATATGAGCTTCCCCTTTTGAATGCAGCCGGAATAACCTAAGGATAGAAGGCAGCCTTGGGGGATATTTTATTTTACTCATTTATTCACTCACTCATTCATTTGTTCCTTCACTTTTGCAGCACTGGAGATTGGATCCAGGGCCACACACGTGCTAGGCAAGTGCTGTACCACTGATCACACCCCAGCTCATGTTTTTTATTTTTTAAAGTTGTGCTTATACATTTTCCCCCTTCACTTTCTAATCTTGTTGTTTTAGAGAGAAGAGAAAAGGGTACCTGCTTTCCAGGTGACTGGTGTGCACTGAGTAGTAAAAATCCCAAAGAGAACATCTTCAGTGTTAGGTCGACTAGAGGAAAAATAACTTGGAGAAAACTGAGCTGGTGTAGGGTTATATTCTGTGTCTAGCCGGGGTTGCCAGGCATAGAAAACCGACCTCTTTAAGCAAACACCCTCCATACTGGCTACATTGAAAAGTCTTTTTACTTTTGCTTTTTGACAAATGTAAACAAAATGCTTGGACTTACCAATGTGAATTTAGAAAGAAACTGGCTTTGTGTAGCAGTCCAGGGCGGGGACAGAAGGAAAGGGAGAAACAGACAGGGAGCGCGTCTGGTGCCAGCTGGTGCTGAGGTCTGGCCTGCGCCCTGGTGTATTTCTCTCCGTTCAGGGAATCGACATGCTGAGGCTTTCCTGGTTTCTGTGGCTGGGTTGGTTTATGTTCCTTTTATTGTATGTGTTTACTTATTGGTTACAGTCTTTGATTTGTGGTTGCTCTATGTATTTAATAGAGCCAAAAGGCCACATTGTTTCCTTAGCTCAGGTCCTACCCAGAGCTAGGCAAGGAAAGGTTGTTTGTATTTGACACTGATGTATTTCAGTGTTGGGTGTCACCTCCTATCTGACCAAGTGCATAATTATGAACTAAAGTCATGGTGTCCCATATGCAAACAGGAGTTCAGATGATTGCCAATGACAAAAATGGGCTAGCGGATCAGTAGGTCCTACTTAAACTTTTATGTTTGATAGTTTATTAAAATGTGCAGATTGGATGAATAAAACAAAGGGAATATTCCTTTATTGTACCAGCACTTCATTCATTCTTTCCTTTGGTCATTTATTTGTTTATTCATTGCCCAATAAAAGTAGCAGCAAAGATTGATAAGGTACATGGAAAGCATAAGAAATGTAGGGCAGAGCATAGTTTGTGCACTCAGGTTTCTAATCTAGTCGAGCTCACACACACTGTCTCCCACAAATATAGAAGAATCACAAAGGGATACACAAATAGGAGCAAAAACGATGTCATGAAAGAGGCACATTTGGGCTTCCTAGTTCTGGGGTATTTTTAAAAAGAAGAGCTTTCAGCCATATTAGGAAAAGGCATAAACTGCTACACAGAACTAAGCAGCCGCCTATGTGTAGAAACAGTCATGGAGCTGATGCAGAGAAGCCGTGGCTGGGGATCCCACTAACCATAGGTGTTTGTGGAAATGGAGTCACTGCTTTGGAGATTGAGGCAAAAGATACAGGGAGCTAATTACGGGAGGTTTTGAGGAAAATGTTAAGGGCACAGTGCTAGTAGACCGTGTCAGTCACCCAGTCATGAGAAACAGAGACCAGGGGACTTGGGTAATTTACATATAAGTACAATCATGGGCAAATTAAGGTGGCTGTAGAAATAAAAAGCAGAAAGGAAGAGAATTCAGAGTCGTCCTAGAGTTCTCTCCTGCCACAAAAACAGACATGAATGGCAAAGAGCAAGGAAAAGAGTTGAAATGCTTGAGGACAGTTATCAGCATATGTTTGGGGGGCATGGGTCTGTTCATTCTTTCAGTTATTTATTCATTTGCTTAAACAATTTTATTGAGTACCAGGCTATTTAATATTGTGCTGCCTAAAAATCCTTCTTTCTTCCCTGTTTACATCCCAACCAATATTTTATTTTAAATATGTTTTTAGTTGTAGTTGGACATGGTGCCATTTATTTATTTATTTATCTATTTATTTATTTATATGTGGTGCTGAGGATCAAACCCAGAACCTTGCACATGCTAGGCAAGCATTCTACCCGTGAGCCCTAGCCCCAGCCCCCCAACCAATATTTTAAAAATTAGATTTATTGAAGTATAACTTAGATAGCATACACGTCATTTCTTAGTTTTAGTCAGTTTCACAAGATTTCTATCATCCCCAGGAGGTCCCTGTGTGTGCTACGTGTTGGCAGTCAGTCCCAGACCTTTCCCTAGCCCCACCACTTACCTGCCTTCTGTGGATTTACCTTTTCTGGATGGACCTTTTTTTAGAAATGGAAACATCAGAATATATGATTTTTTTTTTTTGCATTTGAATTCTTTGACTTAGCCTAAGATTTTTATGATTCATTCATGTTGTAGATCTAACAATAGAACCCTCCTTTATACTGCTTCATTGTATTCTATTATGGGATATGTGATATTTTCTTTATTCATGATGGATACTTGGATTTTTTTTCCAGTTTGGGGCTCTTATGACTAATACTGTTATGAACTTGTGCCTACAAGTTTTTGTGTGAACACACATTTCATTGTCCAGGAGTGGGTTGCCAGATTATATTTTTAATTTATATTCATCTTTTTCAGAAACTGCCCTACCTTTTCCCAAAGTGGCTGCACAACTTTACAATTCCACCAGGAGTATGTGAGAGCTCCGATTTATTCACATGCTTACCAGTACTAGTTATTGTCATTTGTTTGTTTGCTTTTTGTTTTTTGAGATGGGAATCTGCTATGTTGGCTCTTTGTTTTTTGAGTTGGGAATCTGCTATGTTGGCCAGCCTGGTCTTGAACTCCTGGGCTCAAGCAAGCCTCCTGCCTCAGCCTGCTGAGTAGCTAGGACTACAGGTGTGTACCATATGCCCAGTTTGTTGTCTGTCTTTTTGATTTTAGGTATCTGAGTGGGTATACAGTGGTGTCTCATGATTTACATTCCCCCAGTGACTAATGATATTTTCATTTGCTTAGTGGCCACTTGCATATCTTTTTAGTTTTTGTTTCTTGGTAAACTATCTTTTGCCTGTATTTTTATAAGGTTACTTATGTTCTTATTATTGAATTGTAAGAGTCCTTTACATATTAGGGATACAAGTCCTTTAACACACATGTGATTTACCAATATTTTCCCAGTCTGTGGCTTGCTTAATTTCCTTCCTCCCTCCCTGATTTCTTCCCTTCACTTCCCTTCCCTGTTTTTTTCTTTTCTTTCTTTCTTTCTTTTTTTTTTTCCAGAACTGGGAATTTAACCTACTGCCTCACACATGCTAGGCAAGCATTCTAATTCAGAGCTATATCCCTTCCTTTAATTTTTTTTTTGGGGGGAGGAGGTATCTCACTAGGTTTCTCAGACAGGCCTTGAACTTGTAATTCTCCTGACTTGGCCATTTAAGTGGCCAGGATTACAGGTGTGCACCAACATGCCCAGCTTGTTTGTTAATTTTTAAAATGAAGTTGTTTGAAGTATAAACATTTTTTTCATAAATCCAGTTTAGCAATTATTTTTTCTTGATTATGATTTTGGTGTCATATCTAAGAATTCTTTCCCTTACCTAAGGCCTTGAGAATTTTTCTCTTATATCCTGTGGCCCACTTTGAGATCATTTTTGTGTGAGGTTTGAGGTCAGGGTCTAAAGTTATCCCCTTACATATCTTAACCCATAAGTTGATGTCTTAACCCATAATTAAATCAAAATGGGCAATACTCCTGGGAATACATTTGCCCCTCAAAACTGGTCTTGGGTATTTAAACCCATAAGGTCTCTGTGAGGTTCTCAGATCCTCTGTGCTAGACATTGCTCCTGCGCTTTCTTTGTACATTTGTCTATCCTAGCGTGTGAAATCCTGTACTGTAGTGATATGCATTTTTCTGTGTCCCTTCTTGGAATATGAGCTTATTAATCCCTGAATTCTCAGCGGCTGAAATATAGTAGGACCTAAAATAATTCTGGTTGCATGTAATTAAATTTATCAACCTCTGTGAACATTAAAGATTGCTCTTCCTTGCTCTCCTTTTTTTTTTTTGGTTTTCTTCCTCAGTATTTAAAACACACTAACATTTGCAATAACAATAAACAATGAAAATAGTCCAGGGAACCAGCTTGTTCAGGCAAAGGAATAAATCATTCTAGCTGACAGTACCCAGATTTCTACAGAACTGCTGTGTAGCTTTCTGAGATAGACACAAAAAGAGACAGTGATTTGATGGGACATGAGCACGGTGATGGATAGCTGCTCCAGTCCTAATGAAATAGAATATCTAAGAAAACCTGCAAACCCTCAGACAACAGCAGACATGCAACCTGCTCCATCTCCATTATTCACTCCCAGTCATTCTGTACTTTGTCCTGCCACAGGTCTCATTGTTCCCAATTGATCACAGAGATGTGCCTTTTTTCATCTCTTGCCCTATGCACTTCCTGTTGTGGCACCTGAGTCACAAGTTTTTTGACCCCACAGGTACAACAACAACCAGTGCATTAGGGATTTATTTTAAGTTTTTTTGCACCGGAGTTTGCTTCTTTCTTTTCATATTTAGGTGGGAGAGGACTGGTCTATTTTCTGCAGATATTTATTGAGGATTTTATATGTATAAAGCTCTGTGCCCTGTACCCTGTGGAAGACACACACACACACACACACACACACACACTTATTTTCCTCTCTCTTTCCCCCATTCAACACCTGACCCTTCCCTGGGGGGGGGGGGGATTTCAATACGTTTAAAACATTGATGAAAGAAGAAGAAATATTGCCCCAATTCCCCCATGTATCTGTGCAAAAAATCTTGTGAGATTTTCCTAAATCCAGCTGAGAAATAATCTTTCCATATTGTCACCTTGAGCAGGATTCAGTGGGCAATGTATTTGATTATTGATCTTCTTAACTATGTCTCATGAAAAGCTCTTAAGTCAATCTCTTAATGTTAGTTGTTTTGAGACAGAAAGATAAGGGCAGTGATGATTATAGGATTTGGCAGGGGCTTTCAGAATGAGACTTGTCCCCTCAGAGACTGACCTGCTCAGAAGTTTGAATTATATCAAAAGTAGGGATCAAGCACCTGCTTAAGGTTTAAGAACAAGCTTTTTAATATCCACCTTTATCACCTCACCTTTCATGTAGTTTAAAATATACACTTTAGAAAAATGATTAGGCTGGGATTTGGGTCCCAGACCTGGTTAGGAATCCTGTACCTAATACAACAGCTGTGTGTCCTTGTATATATTGCACAGTTTCTCTGAACCCCATAGCAATGGTGCTTCACACCTGTTTCACAGAGAGAACAGTTATAAAGTTTGAACAAGAAATATAAGGAAGCTGTATGGACTTACCTAGTGCAGAAGTTGGTGATAGATGGCTGTCATTACTACTGTCTTCGTAACTATTTCTGTGCTGACATGATTTTACTGATTATGTTGTATCCATATGATTTCTCCCTGGACCTCATATGGTGTCACTTGCTGTGACTTTATATACTTTAAATTTCTCATTCAATCACATATTATGGATACTGTTGAGTTTTATCTCAAGTTCCACTCACCTCTTCTCTTCAAGAGGTCAGTAGTCTCTTGAAACCCATCTGTGTCCTCTTGTTTTAGAAAAAATTCACCCAACCATAGATTGATATCAACTCATCAGCATCTAACTTATAATCCATATTCAAGTTCCCCTAATTGTGTAGTTTGTTTTTGACCCAGGATCCACTTGAATTTATGCATTGCATTTGGTGTTGTCTTTTTCAGTTTCTTCTTATTTAGAACGTTCTTTCTCCCACCTGTCCCCTTTTTATATGTCTTGACAGTGTCATCTGAACACACTGTGTTCCAGATCCACTTGTTTGTCTCCCCTGGCCCATGATACTGAGTGGGTGTGAAAGCATGGGCTGCAGTCCCCATGTGCTTCTGGCTGGTCCTGCTCTCTGACTTCCCATGATCCTACTTGTTCTCTCAGAACTTGCTTCTCCTCTGAAGCACAGAAGACAATTTTGAGTTCCTCGTGAGATGATTTATTTAAAGGCCCCAGCAGACTCCAGGCATGTGCTAGAAACCAAGAGCGTTCAGAGAGGTTTGAGGATAGCTGGGCAGAACCGAACAGGATGGAGTGGAGAGCATCCCATCTACGGGTGGCTAAAGGCAGCAGGGGTTAGGAAGCTTGCTTCAGTTCATCTTCCTTTCTTGCATTTATTGTGCTGTGATTCAGAATACAGAAGGAGCAGTGCGATTCTAGAGGCTGATGCAGCTGACACAGAAGGGCTGCTGGAGCAGAAATGCTCCTCTGAAAGGTAGAAATTTAATTACATTATAGTTCAGTCCTGAGGCCCTGGCAAGCCCTTTCTGCACCTGGGCATACTTGCAGCCTTAGGGCAGCCTTTAGGTAGGTGGGAACCACAGTCTCCCTTCACCACCACCAGATGGATCTCTCTCAATGTGTTATCAGCCTGTTGATGCCTGGAGGCTGCTGCTGTTGCTGTATTTTCTCATTTATTACAACAGCAGCAGGGCACATACACGGAGGGCCCCTGAATCTTGAAAGTGTATTCCATTTGAGGTCTAAGCTTTCAGTTCTTAGTAAGAGGACCCTAAAGGACACAAGTCCTAATTCTTCTGGGGAATGCCTCAGTTTTCCTAAGATCATGCCAGAGACAAAGACTTCCATTCAGATAACTGGCCTATGGTCAGTGCCAGCTATAAGTATTTGGAGGCTTAGTGCAAACTGAAAGTGCTGGGCTCTTGTTTAAATCATAAGAAAAAAAGTGCCATTAAATGTACCAAAATAAAACCTTATTCCTTTCTTCTATGTTTTTTTTTTTTTTTCTGAATTGCCATGATGTCTTCAATTTGCAATCAAATGTTATTCTATGGGAAAAAAACATTAAAAATGTAAACTGTTAACATGCATTTTACCATTGATCTTTATATAGTGCAAGGCCAAATTTGTTTGTTTTTGTAGTAAAAACCACATAACAAAATTTACCATCTTATCCATCTTTAAGTGTACAATTTAGTGGTGTTAAGTGCGTTTGCATTGTTGTGACCCATGCTGATGCCAGCTTTAAAAGCAAGAGTAAGAACACTGAACTCATGTGGACTCACTGAAATATAATTTGTATTTCATAGTTCACACATGCATATTTTTTTCCATTGTCAACAGGACGGTGAAACTCTACACACAACTAACTCAGCTGTTTTTGTCCCTCATGTGTGCACCGTATTCATACTCTCTACTTTGGGCTTACTGATGAGTCATGAAAAATTAAAAGAAAAAGAACTATAGGTAGCTTGATATATCTATTTCTCTTTCTCTCTCTCTCGCTCTCGCTCTCGCTCTCGCTCTCTCTCTCTCTTTCTTTCTTTCTGTGCCATTGTATTTAACATAAGTGATTGGTGAATTTAAGGATGTAACATCCTTGTGAAGAAAGGATATGATAGGTTTCTGGGCTCCTTGGCCACTCAAGCTTCTTAAGATACCATTGCCTGCTTTCTGCATTCAAAGCATGTGGATTTCTAAGAGTATAGATTTTCAGGATTCTCACCATGACAAAATGACAAAAGTATGTAAGGTAATGCACATGTTGAAAACCTGATTTAGTCATTTCATAGTGAAACATATCAGAGCATCTAGTTGTATACTATAAATATATGTAAATTTTACTTGTCAGTTAAAAAGCAAAACAAGGTCTGGTTTGAATGGAAAGAGGGGCTTCTCTGATCTCTTGGCAGTTCCCACTGAACCCCTGTGCTTCCTGGGTCTGCCAGAATCTTGTGCTGGTGGGGTTTCAAGGATGGTAAAATACAGATGGGGTACTGGAGGAGGGTCGGGGACTAGTTCTTCACCTGGATACCCTCTATTTAGATATTGCTCCAAAGATCCATCAAACTTCACTTACACAAGTTCCAGGATAAATTAGTGAGCCTGTCAAGACAGAAGCTGCAGAATCCTTCTGAACATGGTACCCAATGTGAACTGGCCCTGCTCAGGGTAATATTTCTAATATCACTGCAGGAAGAGAAGATACTTGAGATAGCCCTGCTTTGGCAGCCCTTCCACCAGATCCTTTGGAACCATCCAGCTTGTCTCTCAAAGGCTCTGCTTCGGCTCCCATCCCTTTCCTCACTTTAAGTAGCTCCCCTCCAGGGGTCAGTGTGACAGTCTAGGAGGTAGGATTGAATAGGCAATGTTCATCAGATATATTTAGGTAATTTAAACTCTTTTGTGAATCAGAGTGCCATAATTTTATGAACCATTTTGTAAATCTTATAAAGCATGAGTCACCCAATGAATATTTCATTCAACCAACTGCATTCAGTTATGACCGAAGAAGGTATCATCAGTCCATTCTGCAGCTGAGGAGATGGAGGCCCAAATGGGGAAGGTGGAATTTGGCATTCCTTCCCCCATTACATTATAGGTCTCTATTCTAATTTCAGACCTTTGTTATTCAACCTCTAATCAGAGGACTGAAAGAAAACTTCATTCTCTAAGAGTCACCAGCCCCCTTTGAAGCAGTTCACTTTTGCATAAAACCCTCCAGGTAAGAAGCACTCTGGGTGCTGAGCACCAGGTGTGATCCCAGCGGAGAAAACACTCATTATTTTGAAGGTTGCAAATGGATTTCAAAAGTGGGATTGTTCCTTCTGGTTACTTCTGGAGATGAAAGTGCATAATTTTCACAACATCTTTTTTTTTTTTTAAAGATACCAGAAGCTTCATATATATATATGAATTTAAATACAGGATGTCACTCCTGTAGTCTCTGTAGTTTACTGTGGTTGAACATTTTAATCAGCTGTTTTTGTGCTTTAAAGATTTTTCATTTGATTTACAACTTGTAGGAGTGGAGTTGCAGTGAGTAATCAGGAAGAATGCCATAGAGAGGACAAAAAGAAGGTGAAACACAGCGTTAATAATTTAGTTTCAATAACCTTAAAAGGTTTACTGTTCACTTTTAACCTTGTATCCCAAAAAGCAAGCTACTGCAGTGAATCATAAAAATGTTTCTTTTAATTTGCAAGTCATTTATCTAACTATGCTTACAGGGACTGATGCATTCGTTAAACAAAAAGGTCAAGATTCGACAGCTGCTGTTCCATTAGATTCTGGCCATTGGAGGTCTCCTTGCCTTTGATTGGAAAGATCTTAGGGTTGAAACTCTGTAGACGCTTGCTTTCAAATTTTATAGATCATTATAGTGCCAAATTATTAATTTAATAATGTTTTAGTTAGTACTGAGCAAATCAGAAGAGACTTAAAGTGGCATAGAGGCATGAAGAAACTCAAAGTGATTTTTTGATGGGGACAAATTGACTAAGAGACTTAGAGGTGATATTTAAAACCAACTGTCAAAACTAGGGGGCAGGCTGGGGTCATGCTTGGTGAGGAACTTTAAAACACCTGCAGACTAGAATTTTAACATCTCAGGAGGCCTGCTAAATTAACAGGGAGATTTTTTTTTCCACCCAGATCCCATTACCAGCCGATTAAAACAATCCCTGTTGAACACTATTCTGTGCCATTGCATAGGAAATCACCAGGTGCAATGAAGGTGTGCTTTGTTTCATAATTAGGAGGGGTGCCTCTTCCAGATAAAGGGAGGGAGCCAGGGGCATATTTCTTTGGGGGTCCTTCCTTGTCTTTAATTAAGAATATATGTCACAATAAATGGAATCATTTTCCCCCTAGAATTTGTATTTTATTTCTGTTAATGGAGTTGGCCGGTATTTTGTTTCTGGGGAAGTATCCTTGAAGATTTCCTCTTGCTCTGCCCCTCCATCTCATCTGGGCCCTGGGTCTCCTTGGATCACCTCCTGTGATTGACCTTGAAGAACAAGGGAGGATGAAGTTTTTAGAAATCCAGAAGAAAGGCAACTAGAATCTTTCATTTTTGATTTTCATGTTTTATATGGACAGACCCAATTGAAAAGGGAACTAAAACTTTGTAAACCTTCAGTGGACTTTGATTTTTTTTTTAATGGGATCATTTAAACTGGGGTCTTCTTTTTTCCCTAAACCTGCGAATGCCATCACTGCTTTTGGCCCATCCCTACAATCCTGTGATGATTTGAACTGCTCATTCAGTATTGGCTGATGGACCTCAGCGTGTACTCCCTGAGATTCAAGGTACAATGAGAATCTGGGAAAGAACCCTAGCTTCCCCATCTAAAGAACCCTAGCTCTCCCATCTATCCCTGGGTTTGTTTTGAATCTTCAGAATTAGATATACTGTAGTCAGGGCCTCCACTGGTCAATATGGCACTATTGTACTAGTTAGAAAAGGAACCACCTTTTCCAGAAAATGTCAATTCCTCTCTGCTGCATTGTATTAGAAAAGGATACTTATGCTGTTTGCCACAAAATTGTTACTATGATTACAGATTGACACTGTGATTCCAACACTCAGTCATGACATTATGCAGTGTGTAACTTAGGCAGCTGTATCAGAAAATCCTAAAGCTGCTGTAGGAAAGCCTTCAGAATAAGAATCAGAATCTTGTCTCTGTCACTTGCTAGTCTTGTGACTTTGAGCTAATTACCAACTTCTGAGCCTGTTGCTAGTGGGTACAAGGACCCGTTGTGCACATGCAGTTTCTATTGTCAGGTTCCTGGACTGTGTTTTCTCATCTTACTTCGTGAATCTTTCTACTAATGTACTCTTGAGCCGAAAGAAGAATCACTTGAGGTTGTGATGATCCACTCAAAACGACCATTTCTTTTTCATGCTTTAGTTTTTGCTATCTCTAGTGTCTTATATTCCATGTTATTCTGAGTGCTTACTGTTAGGTAGAAAAACGTGTCATTGTTAATTCTTGCCACCATATTGGTTAGATAAAAAAAAAAGTGAGATTAAACATGAGATTTTTGTTAAGGATCTCTTTAGAATAGTGAAATCCAGACTCCCATCAATTAAATTAAACAAAACTCGGGAGGAGTTTCATCATTTAATGAGTTGTTTTTTCCTCAGCCGGCTGTCTCCTGTATCAGTATAAGCTATAGGACAAGGTCCTGAAGCCTAGGATTAGGGAACTAACTGGTCAGTTTCTAATCAAAGATTAGAAGTAGATTGGGAAATTGACTTCCCTTTCTTCACCCCCCTTTTCCCTTTGCAGTTCACACTGTGGACCTCAGTGCACTGTTCTTAAATCCCATGAACAACACTAATTATTATTTCTCTCTTCTCCAAGTACTGAGCACCAGCTTGGTTTCCTCCAGTCTTCAGCTTGACAATTCCCTGGATGCTTCTCCTCTTCTGTGAACTCTCCTTTCTGACCCTATAGGCTGTGACTTCTTCACGGTCCTGCCTTAAAAAATGTTCATATAGTTTAGAGTCAACAGAGGAGCCCTCATTTCATTTCCAAAAGCAGATATTGTCTTAAAATATCCTTAGGGTCTATCATCGTCCGGTGCCCCTGATTATAGAAAGAGTCGGTGTTTCACCCTCCCTCTGTTCTGCATCTCCTATCCTTTGTGTCCTCTGCTCATCCTCATCTTCACTCCAAGTCTACCCCACTTGAGCCTCTCTCTCAACTTAGCTCTTCTCCCTTTGTACCTTCTCCAAAGTTTCCCATGATATTTTCAGTTCTATTCCGTAATTTATCCACTCAACAAACAGTGATGGCCAGGCTCAGTGGCACACACCTGTAATCCCAGCAGCTCAGGAGACTGAGGCAAGAGGACCCCAAGTTCAAAGCCAGTGTCATCAACTCAGCAAGGCACTGGGTAACTCAGCAAGACCCCGTCTCTAGAAAAAAAAATATATTTTAAAAGGGCTGGGATGTGGCTCAGTGGTTAAGTGCTCCTGGGTTCAATCCCTGGTTCCAAAAGAAAAAAAAAAATAAAGAAACAATGATGGAACACCTGTGCATACTTAATGCTAACTCCTAGACCAAGAATAAAAAGACAAACAAGTCATTTCTGTTCCATAGGATTTTCCAGATTAGATTCTAATGGGATATTATTTATTTACCTGTTTGTTTTTGACCTCTCTCCTTATACAATTGTGGGTTCTAGATGGAAGAACAGTAATGGTTGCATTCCTTGTACCTAGAACAAAGCCTGACCTAAAGTAGGAACCCAATGAACATGACATCAATATCCCACAATCAAAAGATCCAAGTGTCTTGCCCTCAGACCACTCTAATGTGTGCCAGACCCTCATTGTATAGGGCTTTGTGGTTGCAAAGCTTTTGTTCAGGCACTGCCTTGTCTGAGTTCACAACAATAGTATGGTCCCATACCTGTCCCACCTCTGGTCTGATATGTGATCCTCAGTGCCCCACTTAGCAGACCTGGCCCTTGTGTCTTTGCCCATAAAAGATCTTGCTTCACCTGGCACATGTCTGTGGAAGTCATTGTAAGGATGACAGTGATTATGACTTGTCCTTTGCAAAGGCTGTGGAAGTGTGGAGACTTGTAGAAATGGAGTGTTTTTACAAGTGTGGAAAGTGATATGATCCCCTTCCTTTTTCGATAACTGAAGGACAACTTGCACTGATACTGGGAGCAATATCGGGTACTTAACACTCACTGTTTTCCAAGTGATGATGAGTAGTTTCAAGTTCTGCAAAAGAGAGGGAGAGAGAGAGAGAGCGATCATGAGAGCACAGTGAGGTGGGCTCATCCCCACCCAAGATGGTGATATCTTAGGAAGGGCAGCATTATGGATCTCAGCCTGTAATCTTCCATGCCAACCCACTATTTCTTATTTCCCACAATATCTAAGGAAGAATGATGCTTTTAAGGGTACTCATTTTAGGTTTCATAACTATAGAAGTCATTTGTCTAATATATAGTTAAAGAAGAGAAAAACATTTATTTTAAGAAAAAGAGTTCCTTTTTCTTAGATGGACACCATTGGGTGAGAATAGAGTTTAAAGATACCTTTAGCTCAGGACATGTGGACCAAAGCAGAGTTCTCTAAAGTGTAATTGGCTGTTGTGTTAATCTCTATGTCCTTAGTCAAGGAAATCACCATTATAGTTTTCACATGTGGGGGAAATCAGACGTGCTTTGTTTATATTACTGCCATTTATAAAGCATTTAAAGCAGCTATTCTGCTGAATAAACATTCGAGAGGTTGAAGGATAAGCATATCACTTAAACTTCTTAAGACTAAACTTTCCAAACCATTTCCTGCCAGAGGGACCCAACAGCAAAATTGCAAACTCTGTGCCCTGAGATGAGATAGGCTGAATTAGATTAAGCAGCTTACTGTTGACATGTCTATTGATCTGGGTTCCGTGCAGTTTCCTGTCTCTGCCAGCAGTCAGATGGCTGTATACAATAACACAGTGGCCTGGTTTATGTGAAATTGGGGACTCCAAGCATCAATTACTCCAGGAAGGCAGTGGCACTCGGAGATAAGGGTAAGCTGCTTGCAGTGTTTAAGACCACTAAAATCCAGGCAACATATTTGCTGTCTAAAATGTTGCTTATAAATTTGACAGTGTTCCATTTATAAAATTTCCAAAGAGATCAATTCAGTGTTATTCTCTGCAGGTAGTCATACAAATAGCATTATGAATGCTTATTGTTAAAGTAGTGTATCCCACTTGCTCAATTTCATGCATGTTTCTTAAATATTTGCATACAAATATTGAGTCCGGTGGCAGGATATCAAGAATGTGTGGAGCCATCTCAGACTATCAGCTGTGCCCAAACCAGGGAATGAAGTTGATGTAAGAAAAAAGTCAAATATTTGACTTGGATATTTGTATTCTTTTTTTGGTGAGACCAATCAAGTAAATTAAGTCAACTACCTTTTCTTATCTATCTAATACTCTAAGATTTGTTTGTATAAGGCAATTATCTTTAAGAATACTAAATATATCTTTAATGCAAAAAGAATGGCAAATACAGAAAAACAAATGAAAAACACAAATATCACCACCTGGGACAATTATTTTGAATTTTTGGATACAAGTATTTCAGTATTTTTCAAAATATATTTCCCTTCTATGCCTACTCACACACTTCTTTACTAGACACCCATTTAATTTTGTAAGTAATTTTTTTCTTTCTTTTTTCTTTTTTTTTAGTTACTTTCTTAGGTAAAGGAAATATAGTTTCCCTTTGAAGAGTCTTACCTCTTAACTTCAAACATTTTAAAAAAGATCGAAGTTGAGCCTATGTTTATACACTTCTGAAGGGGAGTAACCAAGAGGCATTTTTATAATCCATAGAGTTCGATGTTTCAAAATTCTTGATGGGTCAGCTCTTTGGGTCTGTTCATACAAGTTGTTCTTAAGTTTCATGCTTAAAATGCAGCTCCTTATTCCTATAAGATGTTCACAGAGCAAATTCCATGCTTTCGGGTGAAACATATGTGCTAAGAATTGGATAAAAGGATAGATTTTTGAAAGTGACATTTCAGCTTGCCTGTCATGACATTTTATGTATTTTTCAATATGCATTTATCTCAAAAATATCTCCCTTACTTTATTATAGGTAGAAACAGAGTTTCACATAAAACTTAGGAAATCCCTTAAATACAGTAGTGATGGAAACCAGATCTGGAAATTTGACAAGTCTGGGCACATTTTACTAATTTAATTGTATTTTGCAAGTTAACCTCCTGAGATTGGTACCGCCCTCAATCTGGCTTTGCAATAGTCACAGCATTCTTTTCCACTTTATACCTCCCAAATGTGATGCAAAATGGATGTATTTAAAGTGTGTTTAGCATTTACTGGCATAGTTTTAGGCTTTATCTTTTAATGAGATTTTAATTGGTTTTATTGTAGGATTTATGCAAGGTGCCTGGAATGCCAATAGAGGAGGAGGACCTAATAAGTAAAACGGACCATTACAATTAATGCTAGCATGACATCCCCTCAGCAAAACTAGCACAGGAAGTTCCCCACTGGGTCTAACCCTTAAAGGAAACCAGACCTGTTCATTTGAGATTTTTCAGTTGGCCTAGACTTTTTGAGGTGCTGAAAAAAATTCTTCTCATAGTCTTCTTTTACTGAAAAGTCCTGACTCTGTAAAATTTTAATTACCTTCAAATGTTACCTTCTGATGTTATACTTTTCTGAGTTGTTAAAGCCCCCTCCCTTTGAAACTTTAAGGCATTTGTTATAAAATGAAGAACTCAATATGAACAGCCACACTTTCTTTCCCACTTTATCTAGTAGTGGTAGCATCTGGAAGGAAGACCAAATGGAAAAGTTAAAAACTATTTTTTCTCTCCTGTCTACTCAGAAAACAGGCATTGCCACGTAACTTAAAACCATAAAGGCCTTTGTAGTCAGTTTAACTTGTCATCAATGGTGAGGAAAGAATGCATTCTTTGATAAGAATGGCACATATAGCCAGATTAATAATGGCAGTAACTTCATATGGCTCTCTGAAATCACACACATGCCCCCACTCTGAGTTTGTGGACCCTGAAGAGCTATACTTTTAGGCACTCTACTTATCAAAGGAGTCCACCTACAGGAATTAAAATATAAAAAGTCACCTTGTTAAAAAAAATGGAAATAAATTGAAAAAGTTAATGGTTTGTCCTCATTGAATGAAAAGTCACAAAAGATGGAATACATTGTCAGCATTCCTTGCACCTAGAACAAAGCCTGACCTCAAGTAGGAACCCAATGAACATGACATGAATATCCCACAATCAAAAGATCCAAGCTAGTATGGCATTATGTAAAAATGTGGGTGTGTAACCGATGTGATTCTGCAATCTGTATACGGGTAAAAATGGGAGTTCATAACCCACTTGAATCAAATGTATGAAATATGATATGTCAAGAGCTTTGTAATGTTTTGAACAACCAATAAAAAAAAAAGATCCAAGTGTCTTGCCCTCAGGCCACTCTCTGTGTGCCAGAGTCCAAATCCTCATTGTATAGGGCTTTATGGTTGCAAAGCTTTTGTTCAGGCACTGCCTCGTCTGAGTTCACAACAATAGTATGGTCCCATACCTGTCCCACCCCTGGTCTGATATGTGATCCTCGGTGCCCCACTTAGCAGATCTGACTCTTGTGTCTTTGCCCATAAATGATCTAGCTTCACCTGGCTCATCTCTGTGGATGTTATTGTAAGGATGACAGTAATTATGACTTGTCCTCTGAGTGGCCTGCACAGTCATTTATACTTCCCTTTTTCCCGTTATTTATGTATCCATCATATCTCTACAACAGGATTTGAACTCTTTGAGAGCCTCTCTTTTATCTTTGCCTCCTCTACACAAGCAAAGGGTGCGCTATAGACCTAGAATCCTCAGTAAACGTTTATTTAATCACTAACTTGAATCAGGTTAGACCAATAGGTCTTCCAGGCACAAGTGGAATGAAAGGAGTTAGAATGGTTGTCAGGTTGACTTCATCTGCTACAAGACCTGGGAGGGTTTTGTAAAGGCCCATGATAGTGGGAGGAAGAGAGATGCCAGGGAAGTTTTAGATTTACTTGAGATGATTTGAAGAGAGCCATAGAGAAGTGTTGAAAGGAAGGGGCTTCCAAGCCCTTTCCCACACTGTTGCCTCCAAGCTTGAGGATTAGCCAAGTGTTGGTGAAGGGCCAACATCCTTTCCTGATCTTTAATCACGAATATCTTCAATACGAGAATCTCTGACCAGGTCACTCTGGATTCATTAATCACGTTTCCTATTGACCTTACCTCCCCACACTGCTGTTATTGGATGCAGGGTCATATCCAGGCATTTCATGATCTTACAGTATGAGGCCAGTCCAGAGCTTTCTCATCCCGCAGCTCGGCCTTATTTCTAGTAGTCTCCACCCAGCACTTCCTCTGAACTCTCCTACCAACTGTCTCATTGTTTCTTGTCCCATCGGGGAACTAAGGACACACCAGACAAGGTGTTGGTCTTGTCTGCCTTTTAACATATATGGGAGTTACTTTCACTAAGTGAATCCCTTTTCTAGTGATCTCTACAGCATCAAAACCTGGCAGAGTTTTCAGATTTTTGAATAATTGAAACAAAACTGGTGGGGATAAAAGGAGCAAAAAACCAAAATAATAATGCTCATTTGGGCTAGAAGAGATTACCAGCAGGGATCAGGTTAGAGAACTGTGAAGAACAGAAGCCTGTCTAGGGAGGTGTTGATACCACAAGGTCCAGAAGAATGAACTTGTTATAACAAGACCTCAATTTAGCAAATGTTTTTATTAGAAGTGTTTTTAAATATATATGGGAATATATAAGTTGTGAGAAAATAAGGAAATGAAGGCCAGGGGGTAGGTAAAGGAGTAATAATAAGTGTTGATTTCCTCAACATGACTCATCTGATAATAAATTTAGAATAATACTGATTTGATCATGTTTTAGTTAAAAGATATAAGAATGAAGACTGGAGGAGTGGGCAGAAATACCCGCGGGAGTGAAATATAGAACTAAGATTTACAGGAAGAGAGAAGAGTCAAGAGAGTCTTGAACAATGTCAGTTTCTTGTGTTTCCCCGCCCCCCTCTTTGTTGTGCTGGGGATCACACCCAGGGCCCTCATGCATGCCAGGCAAGTGCTCTACCCCTGAGCCATGCCCCCAGCCCAGCTTCTAAAGTAACATTTTGCAGATATGCCCACAAGCAGCAGTGCAGCATCCCCATAGAAAGCATTGGGGTGATCAAGGAGAGATGCTAATGTACTAACAGACAAGGAAACCCTTGGAGAAACAGACAGCTGTACTCCATTTTCTAACTAGAACTTTGGATCCTGTTCTTTTGTCCCATTTTTACCTGTCTTCTGTTTTGCCTTTGTCGCCCTCTGCTCAGAACACACACTTTCCCAGATTCTGAGCATTTTAAGTATACATCTTTTTCCTGGGTTGTGACTGTGATCCTAAAGAGGAGGCACACACTTTGAAAAAGGTGACTCAGCAGAGAGGAAAGGGCCCACTTGGGCCTTGGGACCACATAGACTAGAACCAGGCCTGAGCCATTCTCAGTCCATGTCTATGACCTGAGACACGTTTCCCCATCTCTTGGTTGGGGGTGATGACTCTGACCTCACAGAAATTTAAGACTTAAGGGTCAAGGGAGGAGAATGAACATTTATCTGTGCCAATAATGTGCCAGCACAGGCTGATGGTTGTGTATTTATCTGTTCTCAATTCTTCTGATAATTCAGTGAAGTAGGTGTGATTAACTGAGATAATGCTCAGAAATACCTAGATGTGCCTCACACACATCGAGCCCATAGAAATGTAACTTCTCTTCCTTTACTTTGGTAGTTGTCACCTGGACTGACAGGAAAGAATGTACTGTCACCTTCTCCTAATATTGGGGGGAATGAGAGCCATACCAGATCACTACCAAACCTCTTACCATCACACTGCTGAAACCTGAAGTCAGGAAGAACTTGTCCCTGTTCTCAAATAGCCATGGTTCCCTGAAGTCTAGCTGTCTCAGAAGTCGAGTGCTTGGGGTCATCCCAGACCACTGCATTTCCTGAGAAATGGGTCTAGGCTGTGGCTGTGACCACAATGACGTGGTGCATGTCTTCCAGATGGAGCAAAGAGGTGCAGTCACTCCTGTTTCAAAAGGCATCTTTGCAGGTAGCAAGTTTGTGGCAATTAATATCTATAAAGTTAGTCAAGAGAAAGTAATATGTTTTTTTCACTTTGTTTTGCTGTGTATCCTTCTCCTCCTTGTGTGTACAAGGGTAGAAACAATGGAGCTGCTCTGGATCTACAGGAGGGATCAGGCTCCAGGGCAGAGGACAGAATCCTACGAGATAGACTTCCCATCCATGGGTCCCATCCAATGCCTCATCCAGGATTCATGAAAAAACTACAAGGGGCAGTTTACCCATGCAAGAGCAGTTCCTGATTTGTGTTAACATGTCACAAAGGAACTAAATCATAGCCTTAATGATTAGAGGAAAGAAATGAAACCCAACTATTTCTCATCTTTTCTAATTTCACTTCTTTTCACCACCTAAAACACATAAGAACATCTAGCCTGGGTGCATGCATGACCCATTTTTACATTTTTTATGGTAACTGAAGTATGTTTGTATATGTTGGGAAATTCTTAGTCCTGGTCTCACAGTGAAAACACATTGCACAAAGACAATGTCATTTAGATATTCGAGAATTCTGGAATACCTTTGTTCCCTTGCAATACGGAGCTAATTTTAGAAAAATATGTGTTGGAAATTCAGTGAATCTAATCTCTGCTAGAGAGGATTTTTGGTAACTGAGGTGAAGTCTATATATGAATGATAATCAAACTGAGTGCCTATTTTAGATTTCGATCCATAAATATCTTACACAGTTTTATCATCCCTACAATTTTGTGATAAAAGTAATAATGTTAATGATAACTAATAATAGGTAACATTTATTAAATACTTTTCTTGCAAGAATTTGCATGCATTTTCTCAGTTTTCACAGCATCCCTGTGAGGTGCACACTTTTTTTTTTAAATACCACTTGAAGTACTCAGAACATATAGAGAAGCAATTGAGCAAATCCCCTTACTACTATATGTTGGAACCAGGATTTGAGTCTGTCTTTCTGACTCTAGTTTCTTCACTCTTGTTTAGGAAATCTCAGCTGAGGAATATTTTCCCTTTTCATAAATGCTGTTAATTTTCTACTTTCCCCACAACACATTAAAATTGATATCAGTTATCTCACAGAGAACAGAATAGTGCTTTGCTTCTCAGAGCAATGGTCTACCTTGCTCAAACTCCAGTACTGTCACTGATGACATCTCCATGTCAACCTTGCCTCTATCATTCTAGAATACTTAAGAACATGATATTAATGCAAGTTAAATAATATGGAGTCCTCTGGACTCCTGGTAAGCAAATAATCCTCCAACTAAATATTCTGTTAGACTTTTGAGGATGAAATATTTCCTGTGAAATGAAGTTTATTTCTCATTAGAACAGATAGTGCATTCCTATGTCATTTACCTTTTGACCCAAGAAATGGGTTTTAAAGGGATATGATTTTGAGGTTACTGAAATAGAAAGAAAGAAAATCTGAAGTCTCCCCCTCCCCAACGCCAGCTAATTTTAACTGACAGGATTAAATTTGTTTTGTTTCACTTTTTTTTTCTGTCCAAAATACCATATGTAAAAATGTAGTTCACTCTCAAATAACATTACTCTCCATATTAACCATAATTTTGTGCATGTGTGTGAATACACACAAGTTTATTCCTTAAACTTTAAAGAATTGGTGTGTAAATTCTTGGTGATATGTGTTTTTTTAAAAAATTAATTTATTTTAATTAGTTACACATGACAGTAGACATTTATACACTTTGATATATCATACATAAAGGGGGTATAATTTCTCATTTTTCTGATTGTACGTGTCATAGAATCACACTGGTCATGCAGTCATTTACATACATAAAGTAATAATGTCTGTTTCATTCTATTATCTTTCCTATCCCCATATCCCCTCCCCTCCCTTCACTCCCCTCTACCTAATCTAAGGTAGCTCTATTCTGCCCTAGTGCCCCTCCTTATTGTGAATTCACACTGTTATCCACAAATTAGAGAAAACATTTGGACTTTGGTTTTATTGGGATTGGCTTATTTCGCTTAGCATGAAATTCTCCAACTCCATCCATTTACTGGCAAATGCCATAATTTCATTGTTCTTTAAAGCCGAATAATATTCCATTGAATATATATACCACATTTTCTTTATCCCTTTGTCTATTGAAGGACACCCAGGTTGGTTCCATAGTTTATTATCTATTGTGAATTGAGCTGCTATAAACATTGACATGGCTGCATCACTATGCCGATTTTCTAATATGTGTTTTTAATGGAGATTTCAAACATCTCATATTTGGGACTCCTTTTATTGTTATTATTTTTGAATATATCAAAAGCTATGACTGCAAATTTCTGAAAGGTCCTCAGAGAGCTTGTCTCCACCCTGATTGCTACAGAGCAGCCTATTGGCTCCTTGAAGTTTTTTTTCTGTTGGCTCCTTGAGGTTTGTATATGAAGCTCTAAAGTTAAAAAGTCACTGTTGAAGCATCCTGGTGTCACAGAGAACCAATGGCTGGCCACACAGCTCCCATTCCAGAGAAGTGCCTTCATGTATCCATTCTCCCACGGGCGTCTTTGCTCCTCACTTCCCTGGGTTACCTATGGTTTTTAACCCTGTGGAAAATGAAACTCACTTGAATTGGGCTATAGATGTGCCTTTGCGGTAAGGTGTGATTTATTAGTAAACAGTCTTGTTAAAAATGCACTGAAAGCCTCACATTCCCCTGGTGGTGCTGGCAAGCCTTTTGAAGGTGGAAGACAGAAGAATATCATTAGTAATGTTAGCTGAGAAGCCACTCATATGGCTGTTCTCTTATTGAACAACTGAATAAATAGTCATGCAAAACCTCTGTAATTTGGTTCTGCTTCCCACATCCAGGCCACCTGCAGACAATCTTCACTTATGCGTCATCTTTATTGTCAATTACTTTTCTTTGCTAAAATACTTCTTCTTTAATGAATGCTATTATTTGCACTTTAGAGAATGGCTCATTATTCCTGATTTGACTTGTACCCATGACAGAAACTAATTTTTTAAAAAATAAGAGACATAGAAGAAAAAAAAAAGTAAATCATGTGTTCATGGTTATATCTCAAAAAAAAAAAGGCAATCCTGCTGATTTATGGCTTAAAGCTGCTCATTTTTTAGCAAAAGTACTTTCAATTGTTTTACACCATAGAGAATATTCAACCTTTGAAGATTTAGAAAGGTGTGTTCTTTGTATGAGACTCTCAGGCATATTTTGTCCAGAGACAAGTTCATTACTTTTTTCTCTTACAAAAAGTTAGATAACAGTCTCTTTTGATGTAAAAATTTCTGCTTTCTGAAAAAGGACAGGAGGCACTTTAAAAAATCAGCGATTTTAAGTTTTCTATAAAACATCAATGTCTATTCTTAAAGGGAATTTGTATTGCCTTAAAAACTAAATTCATATTGGCTATCTTTAAAGTTAGAAAAAAGGAATTTAAAATAAACTCTTTGGGTGCATATCAGTTGGGACTTTCCATAAAGTTTACTATGTATCTTTATTGGTGTGTGTTTTAGGAATTTATAAAGGGAGGGGGATGTCTCAGTGAAAGAAAAGGGTTGTGTGTGTAGTGTGTGTATTTAACCCTTCACTGACTCTGTGCCTTATTTATGTGACTTCCTTTGTCGTGAAAGTCAGTGAAACTTGATCCATAGTGTCCCAGCCTGCAGTGACCTCAGGAGGACAGGGCAGTTGTTCTACCTCACCCTTGCAAGTGCTTTCACCAGGAACACCCCACCCCCACTTGAGTTTTACTTTCTCTGTCCTGGCTTATGTACACTAAATTAACTTACTAGGAGATTCACCCTCTCCGCATGCAGCATAAGGGTTGCTTATTGAAAGCACTTGACACTGTCCTCATTTTTAAAGTTTATTTTATACTTTTCCTCCATTCCCCACCCAAAAGTTGCAAAACAAACTATTTGAATGGGAGATAATCAGGAAAGTGAGTCTTAACTAACCACCGAGCCCCTGCACAAAGAAAAGGGGGAAATGTGTTTTAGGAGCTTAGTAAAATTGTAGACTGGGAGACCACACCCCAACTCACCACATACACAAACTCGCACCCCCTTCCCCAGCAGTCAGGGACTGAAAGCTGGGCACAGGGTAATAGTCAGGTGCCTACTGTTTGATGAAACTAGGTAATCCAGAGTCCAGTGCTGATTCTTTTGAATTGTGAGGGATACTGTTTTCCTTTGACCATCTGAGACAAGACCCATGTCTAGTAGGAGCCTAACAAATCTCAGGAGCAGCAGGAGATACATTTAAAAAAAAAGTGGGGGGAGGGGGGCTTGCTTAAGGCAAATGCCACTTGTTTCCTGGTAGTGCTGCATTGGCTGAAACTCTCCCAATAACCAGTGACATCTGGGACTTGTATCTTAGCTTCCTACCCCAAGATGATAAAGATATGAAATGAATTGACAGGGGCCCTCAAGCAGCCAGCTCACCGTTCTTTTTCACTCCCAGTCTGAGTGCAGGGACTCAGCATGGTTCTTGCACCTCCTTGCCTACAGCTACCTTTGGTACCTGCTTCTAGACCCTCCCCTTGTCCTCCTTTTCCTCCTCTCCCAGGGGAGGTTGGGTTCATTGCAATCATATATGTGATTGATTCAAGTTTCAAACATGTGGAAAGGCTTTTAAAATCATCAATTCTTCAGTCTGACCCTACTGCCACATTGTGGCTGCCTCTCTTCCCCCACCTCAGATTTAGTCTTCATCCCCTAGCTGCTGGACTTTGATGGCAGCAGTTCTCAGATGCCCAATTCCAGGGGAAAGGGTGACTCTATCTAGAGCACACACCTTAGACTTGGTGTGTTGCCTACCACCAGCTGAGGTAGCTGTGGTGGAAACAGGTCAGACAATCCCTGTCTGTTGCTTTAATTAGACTCCAGAGGTGGTTAGAAAAGTGAGGAGCTGTCAGGACCAGCATCAGGAGGTGAGGTGAGTCCTTGCACTTCCTACAGGCCTGTCTCTGCTGCCCTCCTTTTCTTGTCCTTCTTCATACCCCAGCTTTGACCTGGCACATCTTTACTTCTGAACACGGTAATATGAATACAGTTGGGGGAGTATTCTTCTTCAAAAAAAAAAAAAATAGTACAGAAGGATTTGAATACTTTACAAATTTGTTTTCTAGTATGTTAAAATGTTTTCCTCATTACACCTGGTCCGTGTTGCATTTTATGAGAATTAGGCCCGTGTAGGAATACTTTTTAACTGAGATCAGATATCAGTGCAACAGACTAAATATAGTCAGAATAGGCAAGTTCAACAAGCAGGTGTTAAAGATCTCACTCAGTTCCTGCTAATTCACACCTAAAAATTCCAATGACTTCAGCATCAGATGTCTCTTAGTTAAGAAATACAAAATCAAAGATTTTTTTCCATTGTTTAGTATAATTGATTTCACTAGAGCCCTGAGGCTGCTGTTGATGAAATGTGCTTATGATGCAAAGGTTTGCAGAGTGTTGTTTTCCAATTTTTTGAAGATGATTGTCCCCAGACTCAAATTACAGCTTACATTTGCCATAATGATGCACGTACAATCATTTTGCTTAATTATGGTTGACTATCTAAAACTACCTTTCCCTTGAGTCACTGAAAGTTTTATTGGAGTTCTTTAATATGATTATAAAAATTAATGGGCTTGTAATTAGATATAAGAGAAGCAAATCCAAAGTTTGCCAAATAACAATTGTTCTACTTCTGAAGTTACACATTTTTTGCATATGAGGCCATATGACACGGGCTCAAAATCTTGGGCTGGTTCATTTCCACATTAATTTGAAAATTAATTCATATCTTCTTTTAAATTTCTTTGGGAATGTAATATGTTTTACTTTTAAAGGGGTTTATTATTGTCATTAAAATCAATACTATCAATAAATGTTGCTATGATTAACTTTCCATATACCTTCAATATTCTAAATAAGATCTAGGCTTAGTCAACACATTTACTATTCAGAAACCTTGAAGCAAGTGATAGAATAGGCCTCTCATTTACAAATATTAACTATACTCCAGCTGATTTTGATCTTTAATCATAAGATAAAAGGCATCTTTGAGGCATTTAGAACCTTCTTCAAGAGAGACCAGATATTTTCCAAACTTTTCTAGCATATGAACAAAATGTTTTCATATTATTCCTATTTCATAACTGGAGTGTAGTTTCTTCAGTAGCAAAGCTGGTTGTTGGTACATCAGCAGAACCCAAAGGTAGATTCCAAGAAGTTCTCATCTCTTGCTTCAGTATTTGGATCTGTTTGCATCAGAAGCTTTGTAGAACAATGCAGAGGGCTAAGAGTTGCTGGTAGCTTTACCGACCTCAGAACAGACATTCATTTGGTCTGTGTCTAGAGGGAGAATTTCTCTGAATGGGCTGCTGGTGATTAATCCATTTTTGTCTCTATTCTTCAGTTGTTGGTGTTCAGATTGAAGTGTTTTGCTTTTCCATGTGTTGGTGGAATTAAGTAGACACAGAGCTCTCTTGTAGTATACTCACACTCCAGAGTGCTATAAAATGACCTTTGAAATTGAACTGTCATGTTTCTTGGCATAGGCAGGGGGAAGAACTGAGGCTGCACCTGGCATAGAGGGACACTTGTTGTTAGCAAAAGTTAGCTGTGCCCACTTGGTTGTATTCACATGCAGGGCTTAGTGGATCCAAGCTGTGGCCCCTCAGAATGCCAGGCATTATGTTTACCTCTTAGTTGCAACCAGCTCAGGTATGACCATTGTCACCGAATGAGGTTAACATTTTACTTTTTTCTGAATCTAAACCACTTGTCTTTCAAGTGAATCACAGTAGAGGGAATAGATCATGGATCATACCTCAAATATTGCCATGAGAATATTTGTGTGCACCTGGGTGCACCTACAGACACACAATGTGAAACACATAGTTAGTCCCATTTTCTTCTGTTTTTTTTTTTTAAATTGGAGATAAACTCATAAAGAATGGGTTTTTCCACGTAATTTGTCACATCAATGCAAATAAGTGGTGCTATAGATGAAAAAACTTCATTTGGAATAGAAGAAAGTTTGTCTTACTGAGTTTTCAGAGATGTTGAGGAAATAGTTTTGATCACCTGCTATGGCTTTGGATCCTGTGTGTAATGTGGTAAAGTTACTTAGCTCTATCTCTTTTTTCTTCTTTATTTAAGCAATGTGATATTTGGACTAGAAGTGCTGCTTTTTCCTTCCAATGAGTGTCTCTCAATCACAGTAGGCTCTTTCTCATTTCTCATGTGGAAGAAGTTGAAGATATGTATAAAGCATATGGTTGAAGCGCCTTTCAAATATTTTGGAAGTTTTTCTGACAATTCTCTCCAAGAGCCATGGTGCTCTAAAGTGGGGATTTTGCCATTCAGCACTGTCTCCCTGTGCTAGGAGCCACAAGCATATATACGATGTATGGCACCTTTGGTTGTAAAGTGACGCCAGCTAGCCACTGAGATGATTATGTTAAAATTTACATTCATATGCAAACTGGACTCCCACTGTTCACCTTGGCCTGCTACCGGACTCAAGTTACGGGACTTTACGGGACTGCTGGAGAGTTCCCATTGGTTGGGGAAGGATAGTAGGAGGGAATTCCGGAGGAGGTGGGAGGAGACGGGGGGGGTTCCGGTCGGCGCGCGGTTCCGGTCGGACACCCTCGTGGGAGGACCGGTTTTTGACTTGCTGGCGCTGAGAGTGTTAGCGGCTTTTTCAAAATAAAGTTTTGTTCCTGCTTGATTGGCTCGTGATTCTGTGCCCAGCCAAGACTGCGGCATTTGGCGGCCCGTGCGGGGAACGCCTGAAGCTTAGAGGTGAGTAAATTGCTCGCCCCTGAGGGAAGGCGACAGGATGGATGACCTTCTCAGAAAACAATGTGTTCTTGTTTTGATTTATTTTGTTTTCATTTCGAGCTCCCTAGCCCTAGAATTTTCTCAGGCGAACTGGAAAAAATGGTTGGCTCAAGGTTTGAAGTTATTCAGCCCTGAGAAAGAGAAAATTGATACAACCATTGTCTGCTCCGTCTTTGTTTCATTCTGCTTCGGCTTTGTTTTATCCTACCTTATTGGGTTAGGTTATAGTAGATTAGAATCCAATAAAAAACAAACCGAAAAACTGTTAAGTAAATTGTTAGAGGTCCAGACTATGGTAGAAAAAACGCTAGGTCAAGCAAAAGAGAAGGTCTCTCAAGCTAGTCAGACAGAGGAGAATTTAAAGAAAGCAAGCTTAGAGGACAAGCAGCCATCAGGTGGAGAATTACAACAGGAGGTTGCTACCAACTCCGTTCTATCACCAGAGGGCGTAACTCAGCCAACAGCTCCATCTACCGCTGAGCGGCCCTCAACTACCGTAGTTGATGGACGGAATTCTGAGGCAGGACCCCAAAGATTAGCATGCCCTGTACTTGAGCAGGCAGGAGGGCAACGAATTCACCGTGCTTTAGATTTCAAAACAATAAAGCAATTAAAGGAGGCTGTAACGACCTATGGGCCGCAAGCTCCCTTCACAATAAGCATGGTTGAATCTGTTACCAACTTGGACATGACACCAGCAGATTGGGCTAACATGTGTCGATCTGTGCTAAACGGAGGACAATATTTGTTATGGAAGGTTGCCAATGAGGAATTTTGCATGGAGACAGCTAGGCGAAATGCAGAAGCTGGGTACCCTCAAAGAAATATGGACATGCTTTTGGGGAAGGGACCTTATGAGGGTCAAAGACAACAAATTGAATATGACCCTGGTGTGTACGCACAAATTGCTGTAGATGCAGTTAGGGCATGGAAAACTTTACAGGGGCATGGAGACTTACAAGGTCAATTATCTAAGGTAATACAAGGAACTAATGAACCTTATGCTGAATTTGTAGATAGACTTATTCAGTCAGCCTCTAGGATATTTGGAAATACAGAACAGGTAATGCCATTTATAAAACAACTGGCTTATGACCAAGCAAATCGTTGCTGCAGAGAGGTCATTAGACCATGGAGACATGAGGATTTAAACACATATATTAAATTATGTAGAGACATTAATGAACAGGGGCAAGTCTTAGCAGCAGTACAACAGGCTTTAGATGCCAGGCCAAGAACATGCTATAATTGTAATCAAACAGGACATTTTAAAAGGAGTTGCCCCATAAGAGGAGGGTTTAACAAAGCTGGATATCAAAGGAATAGAATACCAGGTATTTGCCCACGATGCCGTAGAGGGAGACATTGGGCTAATGAATGCCGTTCTCAAACCACCATAGAGGGTATTCCGTTATCAAAAAACGGACAAGGACCAAGTGTTTACCCACGATATCGTGGAGAAAGGTATCAAGCTCCATTGCCAAAAAACGGACTAGAGGGCCCAATGCCCCGGGGCCCCAAACCACAAATATATGGGGCAATGGAGGAACCCAACAGCCCCATCAAGGTAGTGCCCAGGACGCATTATCCATTAAATCCCTCATCAGACAAACTAGAGGGAGCGCAGGGCTGGACATCTGCGCCTCTGCCAGAGCAGTACTAACCCCAGAGATGGGAATTCAAATCATTCCCACAGGAGTAAAAGGACCTCTTCCCCAGGGAACAGTAGGCTTATTATTGGGACGCAGTTCTTCTACACTAAAAGGACTTATGATAAGTCCTGGGGTAATTGATCCCGATTATGAAGGTGAAATAAAAATTATAGCTAGTTCTCCAAGAGGTATATCAGTAATTTCACCAGGAGATAGAATAGCACAGTTATTAATAATACCCAGCCTGCATGATAAATTTTCCAGTTGTAATGTAGAAAGAGGTTCCAAGGGATTAGGCTCCACAGGTGTAGATTGGGCTATGCTGTCTTTAAATTTAGATTCTCGCCCAATGCTAAAATTAAAAATTCAAGGACATGACTTTAATGGGCTGCTGGACACAGGAGCTGACCTCAGCATCATATCTCGTCAAGAATGGCCAAAACATTGGCCATTACAACAAGCCACTCAAACGCTTCGAGGCCTAGGAGTGGCAACAAATCCCCATAGAAGTGCTATGGTATTAGATTGGAGGGATCCTGAAGGATGTGAAGGAACTATACAGCCCTATGTATTGGATCATCTTCCTGTAAATTTATGGGGACGAGATGTCCTAGATCAATTAGGATTGACATTAACAAATAACATCAATCCTAACGCGCCCACTACTAGGGCTAAACAAGGCTTTAGGAAAGAAAAAAGATTAAGAGAACAAGAACAAGGTATGACAGCACCTATTCAAATAGATCAAGAAATAAATAGACATGAATTGGGTTTTCAGAAAGGGCCACTGAGACAATCAAAATTACTTGGAAATCAGAAAGACCAGTGTGGGTTCCTCAGTGGCCCTTGACTAAAGAAAAGATACAAGTAGCCCATGACTTGGTCAGACAACAGTTAGCGGAAGGACATATACAACCTTCCGTATCCCCCTATAATACTCCCATTTTTGTCATTAAAAAGAAATCTGGTAAATGGAGATTATTACAAGATTTAAGAGCCATTAATAATGAGATGGTTATTATGGGACCTGCTCAATCAGGGATTCCTCAATTGTCTGCTTTACCAAAAACCTGGCATGTTTTAGTTATAGATATTAAAGATTGTTTCTTTTCAATTCCAATTCATCCCGAGGATAGTCCACATTTTGCATTTACTATCCCTGCACTGAATCATGAAGGTCCTGATCAGAGATATGAATGGAAAGTACTCCCTCAAGGGATGGCTAACAGCCCAACTATGTGTCAAATTTATGTTAATAAAGCAATCCAGCCACTTAGAAACCAAAATCCTGAACTACAAATATTTCACTATATGGATGATGTGTTACTGGCACATAAAGATAAAAACACATTACTAGAATGTTATGCCACACTTACAAATTTATTGAAAAATTATAATCTAGAGATAGCAATAGATAAAGTACAATTTAATCTTCCAATTAATTATTTAGGAGTTCTATTATCCTCAACCATGGTCCGTCCACCAAAAATTCAAATACGAGTAGATCAACTCAAATCACTTAATGACTTTCAAAAGTTATTGGGAGACATAAATTGGATAAGGCCTTATCTAGGCATACCAACAGGAGAGTTAGGACCTTTATTTGATATTCTAAAAGGTCCATCAGATCCAAATTCACCCCGCATGTTAACGCCTGAAGCAAGAAAAGTATTAAAAATCATTGAAACATATATGGAAAATATGCATTTGGATAGAATTGATATAAGTTTGCCTTTATTATTTATTGTACTACCAACAAAAAATATTCCTACAGGAGTATTTTGGCAAGAAGGTCCATTATTGTGGATACATTTATCTTATTCCCCTAACACTATTCTTACTAGATATCCTGAGGCTGTAGGACAATTAATACTCAAAGGAATAAAAGCAGCTAAGGGAGTGTTTGGGATTTCTCCCAATAAAATTATTACTCCATATACTATGGATCAAATTGATGAGTTAGCTAATGAGTTAAATACTTGGGCAATAATCCTGTGTAAAACTAGTGTTTCATTTGATAATCACTTACCATCTAATCCTTTGTTGTCTTTTTGGTCTAAGCATCCTGTAGTTTTTCCAAAAATGACAAGAAAAACCCCTATCATAAATGCTCCAAATATATTCACTGATGGGTCAAACAATGGTACAGCAGCAGTAGTTACTCCTGATCAAACTTTTACATTTTTAGTACCCAAACAATCAGCTCAAAAGGTAGAGCTTAATGCAGTATTACAAGCTTTTATGATGTTTAAAGATTCTGTATTTAATTTATTTTCTGATAGTCAGTATGTAGTTAATGCTATTAATTCCCTTGAAGATGCTGGTAGGATTTCCCCTTCCTCTACTGTTTTCTCTTTGTTTTCCGCTATACAAAGTCTAATCTGGGACCGAAAAGATCCATTCTTCATAGGTCATATCAGGGCACATACAGGATTGCCTGGAGCCCTTAGTATGGGCAATGAACTAGCAGATAAATCTACACATGACATACATATTTTCTCCACAATAGAAGAAGCTATAAATTTTCATAAAAGGTTCCATGTCAATGCTAATACTTTACAAAAGCGTTTTAAAATAACTAAAGAACAGGCCAGACATATAATAAAACAATGTCAAAATTGTGTGACATTTTTACCACAAGTTAATCTTGGAGTCAATCCTAGAGGACTAATACCTAACCATATTTGGCAGATGGACGTCACACACTTGCCAGAATTTGGAAAATTAAAATATTTACATGTTACAGTTGATACCTCTTCCGGATTTTTGATGGGCTCCCTTCATGCCGGAGAAAAAACTAAAGATGTTATAGCTCATTGCTTACAAAATTTTGCCACTGTGGGCGTTCCAAAACAGTTAAAAACGGACAACGGTCCTGGTTATACTTCCTCCTCTTTTAAACAATTTTGCTCATCATTTGGTATTACTCACATAACAGGAATTCCATACAATCCACAAGGACAAGGCATAGTTGAAAGAGCTCATCAAACTATTAAAATGTACTTATTAAAACAAAAGGAGGGAATTGGAAAGGGGTATATATCCCCCACAGATAAACTTAAAATAACCCTTTTTACTCTAAACTTTTTAAATTTAGATTCATCGGGACTTAGTGCTGCGGAAAGACATTTGTACCCCAAAAATGTACATAAGCCTAAGGTACTTTGGAAAGATATTCTAACAGGACAATGGAAAGGCCCGGATCCAGTGATAGTCTGGAATCGGGGCGCTGTCTGTGTTTTCCCACAGGATGAACAGCAACCGATTTGGATTCCAGAGAGATTAACTAAAACAATTTCTACAGAAAAAGAAGATGATTTGACTCAAATCCATAACAGCTGACATCCAGAGCTCCAGCTTGGCTATTCTTACATCTGCGACAGTGATTAACCAAGGTTTTTTTTTTCAGTATCTATTTTATTATTGCATTTTTCCACATCATAAAGTTCTATTTTATTTTTGAGCTCATACAAACCTAGGTTAATGTTTTTCTGATCAGTTTTATTTTTTGACTGTGTTTTATTTTTTATTTATTTATTTATTTATTTATTTATTTATTTATTTATTTTTGACTGTGGAGTTTTTAAACATTGCAATGGAGATTTCACCTAAGTATAGTTACAAGGCCTTTATTTACTATTGTCTTATGTGTTGTATGTTGTGTGCACACTTCTGTTTTGTGTTGTATGTCTGTATGTGTGTATGTCCATATTTCTTATATGAGGAGCGCTCATGAAAAAATGGATCCGAATTTTTTCTTTATTCACGTGATTTATATGGTTTAATTTAAATTAGGTGAACAGCTGTTTATGATTGTTGTTAAAGATGGTTAACAGATCTGTTTGTTTACTAATTTAAATTTGGTAAACGGCTGTTAAGGATTGTTTTTAAAGGAGTTTAACAGATCTGTTTGTTTACTTTCACCTTTTCTTTTTATTATATTTAATAATTCTGTTCAGGATAATGTCTCTTTACCATCATTGCCAGAATTTCCATCTCCATCCCAATTCCAGTGAAGACTGAGATAAAACCAAACTACAGCTTCTATGATAGCTATCACAGTAAACTGTATAAACTGATGCATCAATGAATATAACTCAACAAGTAATGCTATCAAGGACTTGATTTACTTTGGGAGGATATGGACATATTGATAGACTCCTCCAATTTGAACTGCTTGCAGAACTTGCCTGGACTATATATCAGTTGCATACATTGTGAAATATCATCTGGTGCACCGAATTGTGGTACTGCTGGCATATTTTTGCTGATGGTGTCACCAGTGATGCAATTTCCTTGCCAGCTCACCCCATGTTTATTGTGGTAATACTGGCATATCTTTGCTGATGGTGTCACCAGTGACGCAATTTTTCCAAAGGAGCCGTCAATTGGCTTGGTGTCGTGGCATTTCTGTATCCTCCTCCCTTCTACTAGTGATGGTCTAAATTTGGGGGCCAACAGAGGTGAGGCAAAGAACCTCACCCCCCCACTGGCACCAAGGCTAAATTTGGGGGCCAACAGAGGTGAGGCAAGAACCTCACCCCCCCACTGGTGCATAGGCCTATCCACAAGCATGGCTGAATGCTGGACCGGTAGTCAGCGACGGGTTGCTCTGATTACAGTGGATTCAACCTAAGACAGGAAGCTGACGCCTAAAGGTCAGTTCTCCCATGACGGGTAAGAACCATATGTTAAATTGGACAACCTACCAGGCACGGTCCCTAGCCACATTGCTTGTTGCTTAATTAAACAGAAGGGGGCAGATGCTAGGAGCCACAAGCATATATACGATGTATGGCACCTTTGGTTGTAAAGTGACGCCAGCTAGCCACTGAGATGATTATGTTAAAATTTACATTCATATGCAAACTGGACTCCCACTGTTCACCTTGGCCTGCTACCGGACTCAAGTTACGGGACTTTACGGGACTGCTGGAGAGTTCCCATTGGTTGGGGAAGGATAGTAGGAGGGAATTCCGGAGGAGGTGGGAGGAGACGGGGGGGGTTCCGGTCGGCGCGCGGTTCCGGTCGGACACCCTCGTGGGAGGACCGGTTTTTGACTTGCTGGCGCTGAGAGTGTTAGCGGCTTTTTCAAAATAAAGTTTTGTTCCTGCTTGATTGGCTCGTGATTCTGTGCCCAGCCAAGACTGCGGCATCCCTGGGACCCAGCTCAGTGATTAGCAGAAATAAGTGCTCAGTGAGTGCTTGTGAAACAGAACCTTGCTCTGCCCTTTGGTTACTCAGGGTGCTTGTGATGGAAGATGTGTGTCTGTTGCTGTAGTTGTTACAGAAATGTCTTGAGAGGTGAAAATTCATTTTTTTTTTCTACAGTAAGGTGGCCCTCTTTGTTGGATGGCTCTGTGAATTTTAGCCCACAGAACTCTGAACCACAATAAGTCGATTTCAATGTATGTTAATTTAAAACTAAAATTTCAAAACATGTCCCCTCTTATAAAAGATGTCACTGTCCGCATTCTGAAAAGATGAACTTCTTTCTCCAAATCATTCTAGGCTCCTTTCCTAGGAGTGCCTTTTCATTTGTTTGAAATTTGTAAGTGTGTTCCTTCTTGGTTTTTGAACATTTAAGTAAACTCTTATTTATGCTAAGGATCTACCTCATTACAAAATCTTATTTTTAAATAATGGGAGAAGGGGCTGGAGTTGTAGCTCAGCAGTAGAGCGCTTGCCTAGCATGTATGAGGCACTGGGTTCGATTCCCAGCACCACATGCAAATAAGCAAATAAAATAAATCAACAATTTAAAAAATATTTTAAAAAATAATGGGAGAATACTTGTTTTCTTTCAAGAAGGTTCTTACTGTGGAAACTGAACCATAGCTCAGTATTTTATGAGGAGCAGCTAACAGTTGTATTAGTGAATAGCACTCATCTAGTTAAGCTTTCCATGCAGGCTCCATTGTCCTTCATCCTCAGAACTCCCCAAAGTAGGAGTCCACATTCTTTTTTGATAGATGAGAAGTTAAAAGACTCAACGCGGACACACAGGAATTGGAACTCAGTTGTCTCTCTAAGTCTCATACCTTTTCAGTTCCAAGCAAAATGTTCCTTGTAGTCAATACCATTTATGAAGGTGATCTGGCAGGTGTGTGCACCTGGGTGCACCTACAGGCACACACATTATGTGCACACATACACACACACATCAGAGGGAGAAAAGAGAATAGGGGACAGGGAGCCTGCCAAGGAACTGCCAAATAATTTGTTCAGCAGCTACCCTATTTCTGAAATGGCAGAGGCTGATGTAGGAATAGCCACATTCATACAGATGCCTGTGTTGGCCATCACAGCCAGGTGAAAAACCATCTGCTATATTTTTCCGCCCCAGCATCTGTGTGTGAGGAGTTTTGTTTCATAATGCAGCAGCATCCTTAATGGGGAAGGATCCAGTGGCCTAGTAACTCATGCTTTGTCTCTTCTTTCCCTTGTCACTACTCTGGGTTCCCAGCTCGTCCTTATTCATCGTTGTATGTCTAGCTGAGTGGTTGTACTCACACCAAGGTGCTATTGATGCCTTCTCAGGGTTCAGTAAGTACTAAGCCATGGGTTGGAAGGGCAGCATACTCATAACAGTGTATTTTTTTTCTGATTTGGATGAAGACCCCTTAAGTAGAGATCAGGCAAATAGGCAGATAGACCTCATCTGCCACCAGTTCAGTTTCTGACTTGAATTTCTTGCCTCTCTGAGGATTTCTTAACTCTTCAGTCTTTGTGGCAACAGCCACAAACTATTGCCTATCTCTAAAATAAGTTAACCATCTGTGGGAAGTTCAAGATGCCCATTTTTTTGTGTGGTTGATTGAGACACTGGGAGTCAGCACTTGGGCGTTTTCTCTTCCTGCCTCTAATTAGCTGGGTGACATTAGATCAGATACTTTTCCTCTCTAAGCTCATCCTATCATTTCCTATCTTATGGGGTCATTTTCGGGATTAACTGAGATAGTGAATACAAAGCTGCTTAATGTGACCAATTATCATTATGATCATGATTTGTAACAAAGATCCACATGATCATAGCTCTCAAAGATAATTCATTTATAAAAATCCACCTCTGATGATGGCCTTCACTCACCAGTCTCATTCATGGCTGTCTAGATGATTTTCTTGACTCTACCAAATCCAGAATATTAACACAATTTTTGGAAATCATTAGACCACTTTTTGTGAACGTGCTATCATGCTATTGGGCTGGTAGTTGCTGCTCACATTTGAACAATAGTCTTTGTTGTCAAAAACCTAGGAGAAAGCCTTAGCTCACTAAGGTTGGACGTGCAGCTCAGTAGGACACTTGCCTATTATCCACAAGGCCCTGGGTTCTATCCCCAGCACTGCAAAATAAAAGGAATTACTCTAATTAGGAAATTTCCCCTTTCTTTATGATCCAGTTACTCCTGATTAACCAGAAGGGAAAACTTCTATGCTTGAAAATAGGAGGGCTGTTCTTTTGCTACCCACCTAGTAGGAACTGAATGTTTAAAACACCAATTTCTCTATTCTATTTATGTTTTTATTCAGGTTGCCTTAACACAGCAGGCTGGTCCTTGCTAACAGGTAACTAGGGTTGAGGTGTTGTCAATGGCTATAGGGTAGTACAAAGCTCCTGGTCACCTGAATGAAACCATGACCTTAGCCTTGTTGACTCTGGGCTCTGCCTGGATTAGCCAGCTACTGGGATCAGCTTAGAGCACTCATTCCTACCTCTTGGTCCTCAGGCCACTGTTTCTGGCAAGGACCTTTCTTCAGTTCCCTGTGCAATATGTCTATGACTTCTTCAGGCTTAAGACAGTCCTTTCTTTGAACATTCCCATCCACTGTGGAGCAGGGACCTGCACGTCAGCCATCAGCCTTCTCATCCCTGTCCTGATTAAACATGAGGCCTGGGGTTAAATTGACTACGTGTCCCTCTGTATTTGCCTATTTTATGGCACCTTTTGAAGGGATTATCTTGCACGCTTTTATCATGTATAAAGGGATAGAAAGGTGCATTTGTGGTTCAGTTGAATGATAGTGAAAATTTTCTGTCAAAATAGAATAATTTTAACTTTTAAGTGATTAAAAGAACAGTGTTCATTATAGAAATTTAGAAGTGCAGAAAAGCATAAGGGACAAAAAAAAAAAATGACCCCACATTCCACTGACAGCCTTCGAGGCCTGTCCTTCCAGTATCTCCTTATGCATATATTCATATACCAGCAATTTCGAATGGGCATTTTTTTCTGGATTCTTCATTAATTTGAGTTAAAGTGTTACCCAAGTGGAACTTATTGAAATATAGCTAATCTTTTACTGAGTCACTAATTAAATGTTGACTATTTGCAGAGGAAAAAAAGAAAAAAAAATGTGAAAGTCATAATCGCCAGGATTATGTTTGATTTTCCTTTTCTTCTTTATTAGTTACATTATCTGAATTTAATGTAATTCCTTAAGACTCAAAAATGGAAGTGATTTTAAAATTGACTAGAAATAATGCATTTGTCTGGCTTGTAGAATTTTTTTAAAAAATAGTTTTAATTTCTGCACCATCTTCTAGAATACTGCTGCTATCAGAGTTCTCTTGGGAACTGAGTCATAAATGCCAAGGTCCAAAAGTACTTCTCACTTCTATTCTTTTTATTCAACAACAGCAGATTCACATCCTAGTAGGAGCTAAAGTAGCCCGGTAAAATAGAATGGAGAATCCAAGCACATATCTTGTTAACTCATTAAAACTACTTTCAAGTGACCTGGAGGCCTGAAGTTGCTAGGTTACTCAGTATGCACCTAGTCTAAGCAAAGGAGAAGAGCTAGAGCCATTTGCATGTCCCAGAGTAATTAAATGTAAACTGATGATATAGATTGTTGAAGGACCGACATGCTCCAAACATGTGCTAAAAACTTGGAGGTGGTTTTTCATGGGAGGTTTGTTTGGGGGAGTGGGCAGGTGGTCTGAGAGGAAAACAACATACAGTCCCGAGTGTTCAGTCTGAACTGAGAACTGATGGGACAAAAACCAGAAGGTTGAAGGTTGAATTCCAGGTCTGGTCCAATCAGTTCCTCAGACTGAGTAATTAAAACATTATGACCATCTGTTTATACTCAGAAGCCAACTGAATCTTGAAAAACAAGAATAGATGATATTTGGTCACTGTAATAAACTATTTTAAATGATGAGTTCAGTGTATGTGTGTGTGTGTGTGTGTGTGTGTGTGTGTGTGCGCACATGCCTGCAGAACCACACATGTACGCATTGTTTTAAAATTATTATTGTCATTATTATAACCTAGGGGCCACATCCTCAGCACACCCCCACCCTTCTTTTCTTTTTTTGAAACAGGGTGTTGCTATGTTGTTTAGGCCTTGCAAAGTTGCAAAGGCTAGTTTTGAACTTGTGATCTTCCTGCCTCAGCCTCCCAAGCCACTGGGATTACATTCATGCGCCACTGAGCCTGACTGAAAAAATTAATTTTTAAGTGATACTTTCTCAAAAATAAAAATTTTATACATATTATTGGGGAACCATTTTATATTTTGATGCATATGTACATTGTGTAATTTTTAAATCAGGTTAGACAAATTTATCTCCTCAAGCATTTATGGTTTCTTTATGGTGAAAATATTTTAAATGTTTTCTTCTAGCTCTTTGAAATGTTCAGAACATTATTGCTATCCCTAGTCACCCCCACTGTGCAATAGCATGTCAGAACTTCTTGTTCCTGTGACTTAGTACCCATTGGTCAACCTTTCTACATTCCACACTACCCACTGCTCTTTCCAGCCTCTGAAAGCCACCATTCTGCTTCAGATTCTGAGAACAACTTTTTTAGATTTCACATTTTTGTATTCTCTCTGTGTTTGACTTATACTTAACACAGTGATCTCCAGTTCTATTCATGTTGTCACAAATGGCAGGATTTCCTTCTTTTTCAAGGCTAACAAGAATAACATTCCATGGTGTATGTACCACATTTTCTTTATTCATTCATAATTTCTAGACACTTAGGTTGTTTCCATTTCTTGGTGAATGTGCACACACACTTTAATTTAGGAATAGAGCACAGTATTTCAAGATACTGCACTCTCCAAATTAATTTGATTTGGGGCTGAATGTTTCCTCATCTCCTGAGTTTAGTTAGAAAAGGTAATAAAGTATTATGTGGTCCTACCTCAAGACACACCCCATCATTCTATAAGATGGACAAGCAAAGCTCACGCTGCACAGTAACATCAATAACAAGAATTTGTTTTGGGCAACACCTTGGGAAATGACTCAGATATGGGTTTTAGGTCTGGCTTTCCTCTCAAGTGCATTAATAGAACAGAAAGAATAAAAAATATTTGTAACTCAAAGTTGCTACAAAAGTCAAAAGCAAGTAAAAGAAATGCTGCTATCATGCGAATCAATGTAAAAGAAAGATTTCTAAACTTCCTTGGAAAACTAGTTTATTTTACGATTAGAGGTAGGGCCGTCCCTGCGTTGTATTAAAAGTTATCATCACCACAAGAACCACAGCATTATATGAGGAGCTTTCAAGATATTAATAAAGTTGATTTTAAAAATTAACTCTCCAATGATAGTGCCCTTTAATTAGATTTGATATGGTATTAAGTAAGTACAATTTAATGCACTCTATTTAAAGGTATTATGTCACAAAGCTGAGAAGTAGTTAGTCATTGCAAGTTGCATAACCCTGTAGAGCATGGAAACACTTTGAACTCTGTCTGGGTCACTTCTAGAAAGCTGTAGACAAGGAGGCTCACAGGCCAGCAAAAACAAAAACAAAAAACCTGATTCAGGGGATAGAAAAAGTCATTATGAGAACATTAAATGACACAAGTGAATCATTGGGCTAAAAGAGAGGGAATAATAACTAATATTTATCATACACATATTCCATGTTCCGGGCACTGTGTAAGCCCTGTAACTGGCTTCAGTTTCACATTTCCCTCAACAGCTCTGTGGTTACTAATGTTGTCCACATTGGATACATCAGGAAGCTAAGGTGTGAACAGGTGGTTAATGAGCTTGCCCAAGTTTTCATACCTACCTAGAGGCGGGTTTTATGGCATGGGGTGATGTAAATGTATGTTTGTGTGTATACATGGAACCTGTCCCATTCTATGTGATGATATCATATACCTCTTATGAAAATTTGGTTTGGGATATTTGTACCCATTCACATGACTCCAGGCTTGCCTTTCCTCTTTTCCTCCTTTCCCTTTCCTTCTTGGAACTGGGATTGAACCCAGGGGCACTTGACTACAGACCCACATCCCCAGCTCTTTTTACTTTTTATTTTGAGACAAGGTCTCACTAGTTTCTTATGGCCTGGCTAAATTGCTGAGGCTGGCTTTGAACTTGTGATCATCCTGCCTCAGCCTCCCAAGTCCCTGGGATTGCAGGCAGGTGTGTGACGCCACACCCGGCTCAACTCCATGCATTTTTAAATGTCTCCTCTCATATTCTGTCCCTTATCATTTCTCATGAAATACATGATGCCATATACTCTTAGTTACATAAATATATCTTGTTTCCTAATCTATAGTTCCTTTCTTATTAAGGATAGTGAATGTGTCTCCTGTTGATACGGTCCAATATAATAAACCTTATAAATGTTTTTAATTAATTTATTTATTTTAATTAGGTGTATATGACAGAGATATGCATTTTGATTCATTGTACACAATTTCAGCACAACTTTTTATTTCTCTGGATGTACATGATGTAGCATCTCACCATATGTGCAGTCATACGTGTACCTAGGATAATGATGTCCATCTCATTCCACCATCTTTCCTGCTCTCAGTGCACCTTCTCCTCTTTACCCAATCAAAGCTCCTCCATTTTTCCCATTCTCTCCCGTCCACCCCATTTATGGATCAGCATCCACTTAAGAGAGACCTTTTGACCTTTGGATTTGGGGGATTGGCTTACTTGATTTAGCATGATATTCTCCAACTCCTTCCATTTACCTGCAAATGCCATAATTTTATTCTCTTTTAATGCTGAGTAATATTCCACTGTGTATATGTGTGTGTATGTATGTATGTATTTATATGTATGTGTGTGTGTGTGTGTGTATATGTGTGTGTATGTATGTATGTATGTGTATATATATATATATATATATATATATATATATATATATATATATATCTCACAGTTTCTTTATCCATTCCTCTACTCAAGAGCATCTAGGTTGCTTCCACAGTTTAGCTATTGTGAATTGAGCTGCTCTTTACATTGATTTGGCTGTGTTACTATGGTATGCTGATTTTATGTCCTTTAGATATAGATTGAGAAGTGGGATAGTTGGGTTAAATGATGGTTCCATTCCAAGTTTTCTAAGGAATCTCCATATTGCTTTCCAGACGGGTTGCACCACTTTTCAGTCCCTCCAGCAATGTCTGAGTGTGCCTTTTCCCCCACATCCTCACCAACATTTTTTGTCATCTGTATTCTTGATAACTGCCATTCTGACTGGAGTGAAATGAAATCTTAGAGTAGTTTTGATTTGCATTTCTCTAATTACTAGAGACGTTGAACATTTTTTAATCTATTTGTTGATCAAATGTATATCTTCTTCTGAGAAGTATCTGTTCAGCTCCTTAGCCAATTTATTGATTGGGTTTTTTTTTTTTTTGGTGTTAAGTTTTTTTAGTTTTTTATATATTCTGGAGATTAGTGCTGTATCTGACATGCATGTGGCAAAAATTTGCTCCCAAAATGTAGGCTCTCTGTTTACCTCATTGATTATTTCTTTTGCTGAGAAGAAGCTTTTTAGTTTGAATCCATTCCATTTATTAATTCTTAATTTTATTTCCTGTGCTTCAGGAGTCTTGTTAAGGAAGTTAGGGCCTAATCCAACAAGGTGAAGATTGGGCCTACTTTTTCTTTTATCAGCTGTAGGGTCTCTGAACTAATTTCTAGGTCCTTGATTCACTTTGAGTGGAGTTTTTTGCATGGTGAAGGATAGGAGTTTATTTTCATTTTACTGCAAATGAATTTCCAGTTCTCCCAGCACCATTTGTATCTCCAATGTATGTTTCTGGCACCTTTGTCTAATATGAGATAACTGTATTTATGTAGGTTTGTCTCCTCTATTCTGTACCATTGATCTACATGTCTATTTTGGTGCCAATACCATGCTGTTTTTTGTTTTTGTTTTTCTTGAGGCTATTATGAATGAAGTAGTTTTTCTAATTTCTCTTTCAGAGGATTTCTTGCCGCAGTCTAGCTGGGCACAGAATCACGAGCCACTCAAGCAGGAACAAAACTTTATTTTTGAAAAAGCCGCCAATACTCCGTACCCGCCGGCAAGCCAAAACCGGTCCACCCACGCACTGCGTCTACCGGAACCGGGGCCCAGGACCTCCCCCGGAATTCCCTCCTACTATCCTTCCCCAACCAATGGGAACTCTCCAGGGGTCCCGTAACATGAGTCCCGTAGCAGGCCAAGGTGAACAGCAGGAGTCCAATTTCCATATGAATGTAAATCTTAACATAATCATATCATCTCAATGGCTAGCTGGCCTCACCTTACAACCAAAAAGTGCCATGCATCATATTATTTGGTTGTGGCTCCTAGCATCTGCCCCCTTCTGTTTAATTAAGCAACAGGCAATGTGGCTAGGGACCGTGCCTGTTAGGTATGTCCAATTCAACATATGGTTCTTACCCGTCATCGGAAAACTGACCTCTAGGCGTCAGCCTCCTGTCTTAGGTTGATACCACTGCAACTGAATCATACCCGTCACTGACTACCGGTCCAGTATATAGTCATACCTGTGGATAGGCCTATGCACCAGTGGGGGGGTGAGGTTCTTTGCCTCACCTCTGTTGGCCCCCAAATTTGGCCTTGGTGCCGGTGGGGGGGTGAGGTTCTTTGCCTCACCTCAGTTGGCCCCCACATTAGACCATCACTAGTAGAAGGGAGGAGGATTCAGAAATGCCACGACATCAAGTCAATAGACGGACAGCTCTTTAGGAAAAATTGCATCACTGGTGACACATCAGCAAAGATACTCCAGCACTGCCATAGTTCGCTGTATCAACAAATAGAGCACAATGCATACAAGTGATACATAGTCCAGGCAAGTTCTGTAAGCAGTTCAAAGTGGAGGAATCTATCAATATGTCCATTTCCTCCCAAAATAAATCCACTTAGAGATCGAGCATTACTTGTTGAGTTATTATTCATTGATGCATCAGTTTATACAGTTAGTTGTGATAATTATTGAAGAAGTTGTAGTTTGGTTTCATCTTTGTCTTAACCGGCACTGGGATGAAAATAGGGATTGACAATGATGTTAAGAAAAGAAAAAAAATGTAACATTTCAACAGGTATTAAGAAAACAATTTTTAGAACAATTTACATTATCCTGAACAGAAATATTAAATATAATGAAAAGGAAAGGTGAAAGTAAACAAACAGATCTGTTAACCTGCTTATTTGTACACATATTAAAACAGTCTTCAACAGCTGTTTACCCAAATTAAATTAAACCATTAAAATCACGTGAATAAAAAAAAAAATTGGGGATCCATATTTTTATGAGCATTCCTCATATATGATATATGGACATACGCACATACAGACATACAACATAAAACAGAAATGTGCACACGTAACATACAACATATAAGACAATAGTAAAGGCCTTGTAGATTTACCTAGGTGAAATCTCCATTGCAATGTTTAAAAACTCCACAGTCAAAAATTAAAACTGATCAGAAAAACATTAATTTATGTCTGTATGAGTTCAAAAATAAAATGGAACTTTATGATGTGGGAAAAAGCAATAATAAAATAGATATTGAAAAAAGCATCCTGGTTGATCACTGTTGAAGATGTAAGAATAGCCAAGCTGGAGTTCTGGATCTCAGCTGTTATGGATTTGAGTCAAATCATCTTCTTTTTCTGTAGAAATTGTTTTGGTTAATCTCTCTGGAATCCAAATCGGCTGCTGTTCCTCCTGTAGAAAAACACAGACAGAGCCCCGACTCCAGACTATCACTGGATCCGGACCTTTCCATTGTCCTGTTAGAATATCTTTCCAAAGTACCTTAGGCTTATGTACATTTTTTGGATACAAATGTCTTTCCGCAGCACTAAGTCCCGATGAATCCAAATTTAAAAAGTTTAGAGTAAAAAGGGTTATTTTAAGTTTATCTTTGGGGGATATATACCCCTTTCCAATTCCCTCCTTTTGTTTTAATAAGTACATTTTAATAGTTTGATGAGCTCTTTCAACTATGCCTTGTCCTTGTGGATTGTATGGAATTCCTGTTATGTGAGTAATGCCAAATGATGAGCAAAATTGTTTAAAAGAGGTAGAAGTATAACCAGGACCATTGTCTGTTTTTAACTGTTTTGGAACGCCCACAGTGGCAAAATTTTGTAAGCAATGAGCTATAACATCTTTAGTTTTTTCTCCGGCATGAAGGGAGCCCATCAAAAATCTGGAAGAAGTATCAACTGTAACATGTAAATATTTTAATTTTCCAAATTCTGGCAAGTATGTGACGTCCATCTGCCAAATATGGTTAGGTATCAGTCCTCTAGGATTGACTCCAAGATTAACTTGTGGTAAAAATGTCACACAATTTTGACATTGTTTTATTATATGTCTGGCTTGTTCTTTAGTTATTTTAAAACGCTTTTTTAAAGTATTAGCATTGACATGGAACCTTTTATGAAAATTTATAGCTTCTTCTATTGTGGAGAAAATATGTATGTCATGTGTAGATTTACCTGCTAGTTCATTGCCTATACTAAGGGCTCCAGGCAATCCTGTATGTGCCCTGATATGTCCTATAAAGAATGGATCTTTTCTGTCCCAGATTAGACTTTGTATAGCGGAAAACAAAGAGAAAACAGTAGAAGAAGGTGAAATCCTACCAGCATCTTCAAGGGATACTATAGCATTAACTACATACTGACTATCAGAAAATAAATTAAATACAGAATCTTTAAACATCATAAAAGCTTGTAATACTGCATTAAGCTCTACCTTTTGAGCTGATTGTTTGGGTACTAAAAATGTAAAAGTTTGATCAGGAGTAACTACTGCTGCTGTACTATTGTTTGACCCATCAGTGAATATATTTGGAGCATTTATGATAGGGGTTTTTCTTGTCATTTTTGGAAAAACTACAGGATGCTTAGACCAAAAAGACAACAAAGGATTAGATGGTAAGTGGTTATCAAATGAAACACTAGTTTTACACATGATTATTGCCCAAGTATTTAACTCATTAGCTAACTCATCAATTTGATCCATAGTATATGGAGTAATAATTTTATTGGGAGAAATCCCAAACACTCCCTTTGCTGCTTTTATTCCTTTGAGTATTAATTGTCCTACAGCCTCAGGATATCTAGTAAGAATAGTGTTAGGAGAATAAGATAAATGTATCCACAATAATGGACCTTCTTGCCAAAATACTCCTGTAGGAATATTTTTTGTTGGTAGTACAATAAATAATAAAGGCAAACTTACATCAATTCTATCCAAATACATATTTTCCATATATGTCTCAATGATTTTTAATGCTTTTCTTGCTTCAGGCGTTAACATGCGGGGTGAATTTGGATCTGATGGACCTTTTAGAATATCAAATAAAGGTCCCAACTCTCCTGTTGGTATGCCTAGATAAGGCCTTATCCAATTTATGTCTCCCAATAACTTTTGAAAGTCATTAAGTGATTTGAGTTGATCTACTCGTATTTGAATTTTTGGTGGATGGACCATGGTTGAGGATAATAGAACTCCTAAATAATTAATTGGAAGATTTAATTGTACTTTATCTATTGTTATCTCTAGATTATAATTTTTCAATAAGTTTGTAAGTGTGGCATAACATTCTAGCAATGTGTTTTTATCTTTATGTGCCAATAACACATCATCCATATAGTGAAATATTTGTAGTTCAGGATTTTGATTTCTAAGTGGCTGGATTGCTTTATTAACATAAATTTGACACATAGTTGGGCTGTTAGCCATCCCTTGAGGGAGTACTTTCCATTCATATCTCTGATCAGGACCTTCATGATTCAGTGCAGGGATAGTAAATGCATAATGTGGACTATCCTCGGGATGAATTGGAATTGAAAAGAAACAATCTTTAATATCTATAGCTAAAACATGCCAGGTTTTTGGTAAAGCAGACAATTGGGGAATCCCTGATTGAGCAGGTCCCATAATAACCATCTCATTATTAATGGCTCTTAAATCTTGTAATAATCTCCATTTACCAGATTTCTTTTTAATGACAAAAATGGGAGTATTATGGGGGGATACGGAATGTTGTATATGTCCTTCCGCTAATTGTTGTCTGACCAAGTCATGGGCTACTTGTATCTTTTCTTTAGTCAGGGGCCACTGAGGAACCCACACTGGTCTTTCTGATTTCCAAGTAATTTTGATTGTCTCAGTGGCCCTTTCTGAAAACCCAATTCATGTCTATTTATTTCTTGATCTATTTGAATTGGTGCTGTCATACCTTGTTCTTGTTCTCTTAATCTTTTTTCTTTCCTAAAGCCTTGTCTAGCCCTAGTAGTGGGCACGTTAGGATTGATGTTATTTGTTAATGTCAATCCTAATTGATCTAGGACATCTCGTCCCCATAAATTTACGGGAGGATGATCCAATACATAGGGCTGTATAGTTCCTTCACATCCTTCAGGATCCCTCCAATCTAATACCATAGCACTTCTATGGGGATTTGTTGCCACTCCTAGGCCTCAAAGCGTTTGAGTGGCTTGTTGTAATGGCCAATGTTTTGGCCATTCTTGACGAGATATGATGCTGAGGTCAGCACCTGTGTCCAGCAGCCCATTAAAGTCATGTCCTTGAATATTTAATTTTAGCATTGGGCGAGAATCTAAATTTAAAGACAGCATAGCCCAATCTACACCTGTGGAGCCTAATCCCTTGGAACCTCTTTCTACATTACAACTGGAAAATTTATCATGCAGGCTGGGTATTATTAATAACTGTGCTATTCTATCTCCTGGTGAAATTACTGATATACCTCTTGGAGAACTAGCTATAATTTTTATTTCACCCTCATAATCGGGATCAATTACCCCAGGACTTATCATAAGTCCTTTTAGTGTAGAAGAACTGCGTCCCAATAATAAGCCTACTGTTCCCTGGGGAAGAGGTCCTTTTACTCTTGTGGGAATGATTTGAACTCCCATCTCTGGAGTTAGTACTGCTCTGGCAGAGGCGCAGATGTCCAACCCTGCACTCCCTCTAGTTTGTCTGATGAGGGATTTAATGGATAATGCGTCCTGGGCACTACCTTGATGGTGCTGCTGGGTTCCTCCATTGCCCCGTATATTTGTGGTTTTGGGCCCTGGGGCATTGGGCCCTCTAGTCCGTTTTTTGGCAATGGAGCCTGATACCTTTCTCCACGATATCGTGGGTAAACACTTGGTCCTTGTCCGTTTTTTGATAACGGAATACCCTCTATGGTGGTTTGAGAACGGCATTCATTAGCCCAATGTTTCCCTCTATGGCATCGTGGGCAAATACCCGGTATTCTATTCCTTTGATACCTAGTTTTGTTAAACCCTCCTCTTATGGGGCAACTCCTTTTAAAATGTCCTGTTTGATTACAATTATAGCATGTTTTTGGCCTGGCATCTAAAGCCTATTGTACTGTTGCTAAGACTTGCCCTTGTTCATTAATGTCTCTACATAATTTAATATATGTGTTTAAATCTTCATGTCTCCATGGTCTAATGACCTCTCTGCAGCAACGATTTGCTTGGTCATAAGCCAGTTGTTTTATAAATGGCATTGCCTGTTCTGTATTTCCAAATATTTTAGAGGCTGTCTGAATAATCCTATCTACAAATTCAGCGTAAGGTTCATTAGTTCCTTGTATTACCTTAGATAATTGACCTTGTAAATCTCCATGCCCCTGTAAAGTTTTCCATGCCCTAACTGCATCTACAGCAATTTGTGCGTATACGCCAGGATCATATTCAATTTGTTGTCTTTGACCCTCGTAAGGTCCCTTTCCTAATAACATATCTAGATTTCTTTGAGGGTAACCGGCTTCTGCATTTCGCCTAGTTGTCTCCATGCAAAATTCCTCATTGGCAACCTTCCATAACAAATATTGTCCTCCATTTAGCACAGATCGACACATGTTAGCCCAATCTGCTGGTGTCATGTCCAAGTTGGTAACAGATTCGACCATACTAATCGTAAAGGGTGCTTGAGGGCCATAGGTTGTTACAGCCTCCTTTAATTGCTTTACTGTTTTGAAATCTAAAGCATGGTGAATTCGTTGCCCTCCTGCCTGCTCAAGTACAGGGCATGCTAATCTCTGGGGTCCTGCCTCAGAATTCCGTCCATCAACTACGGGAGTTGAGGGCCGCTCAGCTGTAGATGGAGCTGTTGGTTGAATTACGCCCTCTGGTGATAGAACGGAGTTAGTAGCAGCCTCCTGTTGTAATTCTCCACCTGATGGCTGTTTTTCCTCTAAGCTTTCTTTCTTTAAATTTTCCTCTGTCTGACTAGCTTGAGAGACCTTCTCTTTTGCTTGACCTAGCGTTTTTTCTACCATAGTTTGGACCTCTAACAATTTACTTAACAGTTTTTCGGTTTGTTTTTTACTAGATTCTAATCTACTATAAAGGTAACGTAATTCAATAAGATAGGATAAAACAAAGCCGAAGCAGAATGAAACAAAAACGGAGGAGAGAATGGTTGTATCAATTTTCTCTTTCTCAGGGCCGAATAACTTCAAACCTTGAGCCAACCATTTTTCCCAGTTTGCCTGAGAAAATTCTAGGGCTAGGGAGCTTGAAATAAAAACAAAATAAATCAAAACAAGAACACATTGTTTTTTGAAATGGTCACCCATTCTGTCGCCTTCCCTCAGGGGCGAGCAATTTTACTCACCTCTAAGCTTCAGGCGTTCCCCGTAAGGGGCACCAATTGCCGCAGTCTAGCTGGGCACAGAATCACGAGCCACTCAAGCAAGAACAAAACTTTATTTTTGAAAAAGCCGCCAATACTCCGTACGCGCCAGCAAGCCAAAACCGGTCCACCCATGTGCCGCGTCTACCGGAACCAGGGCCCAGGACCTCCCCTGGAATTCCCTCCTACTATCCTTCCCCAACCAATGGGAACTCTCCAGGAGTCCCGTAACATGAGTCCCGTAGCAGGCCAAGGTGAACAGCAGGAGTCCAATTTCCATATGAATGTAAATCTTAACATAATCATATCATCTCAAAGGCTAGCTGGCGTCACCTTACAACCAAAAAGTGCCATTCATCATATTATTTGGTTGTGGCTCCTAGCAATTTCTCACTGATGTATGGAAATGCATTTGATCTATGGGTATTGATTTTATATCCTGCTACTTTGCTGAATTCGTTAATTAATTTTAGATGTTTTCTGGTGGATTTTTTTTTATCTTCTAAGTATAGAATCATATCATCAGCAGATAATGATAGTTTGAAATCTCCTTTTCCTATTTGTATTCCTTTAATTTTTTTTCATCTGTCTAATTGCTCTGGCTAGAGTTTCAAGGACTATGTTGAATAGAAGTGGTAAAAGAGGGCATCCTTGTCTTGTTGGCAGTTTTAGAGGCAATGCTTCCAATTTTTCACCATTTAGAATGATATTGGCCTTGGGTTTAGCATAGATAGCTTTTACAATGTTGAGGTATGTTCCTACTATCCCTAGTTTTTCTAGTGTTTTGAATATGAAAGAGTGTTGTATTTTTTCAAATGCTTTCTCTACATCAATGGATATAATCATATAGTTCTTTAAGCTATTGATGTGATTAATTATATTTATTGATTTCTGTATTTGAACCAACCTTGCAAGCCTACAATGAATCCCACTTGATCATGGTGCACTATTTTTTTAATATGTTTCTGTATGTGATTTTTCAGAATTTTATTGAGAATTTTTGTATCAATGTTCATCAGAGATATTCTTGTAAATGTTTTTGATATGTATTCTTTATGTCTGTCTTGAAGGATTTTTTCCTGAGGACCAACTAACATGTTGCTGTATGCTCTCAGTAAATACTTTAGCACTTTTGTTTGCATTTTCTTAGCAGGTATTCTATAAATGTGCATATTATACATTATATTCAGAGAAATTCTAGTTATAAGTGTCAGTCACTGCTTGAACAATGAATAAAAGAGCAAGCCCGTGGCTCAGGGTGGTGAAGTGAACTCATTGTCAGTGCTGAGGGTCCTATTACCTTCCAAGTCCAAAAATGGTCACACACAAAAATAAAGTTTAAGGTTACAATTAGATAAGATAAAATTTTAAGTAAGAGAGCATAAATATAGAATTAATTGTATCCAGCTGTTTTGCTCCTTATTCTAAGTGATAAGTGTCATATATATATATATATATATTGTGTTTTTCCTTAAGAAATATAGTTTGGCCTATTTGTGAAATATAGCAATTTATTTTCCTGTTAACTTCACATGGAGAAATTTCTTCAGGATATCTTGAGATTTTTAAAAACAATTTAGGATGGTACAAAATCAGGGTTGAGGATTATTTTGCTTGACCAAATTTAGCAAATCTGATTGATATGTAAGCATATGATGAAATTTTAAGTAAAAGGTAAGTTTGTTAGTGTTTACTTTCCCTAATATATACAGTCACATCTGTTATAAAAATAAATTCACAATGACAGTAAAATAGTGTCTTAATAAACACATTATTATTTAATAATCTGTGTCTAATAAACTGTAAACACTCTTAAGCATTTATTTTATTTTTATATTTTGTGTTGCTGGGGATTGAATCCAGAGCTTTCCGCGTGCTGGGCAAGTGTTCTACCATGGAGCTACATCCCCAACCCATTCATTTAAGCATTTAAATAAAAATGGTATTCCCCCTACAATCCTATTGGTCCCCTTCAGGGATCACAGATAATAATTTAGATGTATTTCATTTTCAATCCACAGTCCTTCTCCTCATTATTCACCTAACATTATTCTTCCCTGACAATGGAAGAAAAGGAGTTGACTTGAAAAAAAAAGTAGGAAAAAAAAAAAAAACCTCAGGGATATTGCAGGATATTCGTAGCAATTCCTTGAATTATTTTAGGTAACTCAGTTCTAACTGATGTCCAGAGACCAGAGTTAACCTATGAATTCCCTAATTTGTTTACTTTGGAAGATCATCTCCAGTGCAGCATCTGTTTTTGCTTTCTCTGTGAGATCTTGGTTTTTCCATCAAGGGGACTGAGGCAAAGGGGGAAGGCAGGTGACTGGAGTGGACCACACAGGCAACTCCAGGAACCTACTGGGTCAGGACTCCCTTCACCAATGGTGCCTGTACCTCCCCTTGCTGCTCTGGATGGCTACCTTCCACGTCTGGCTTTTCATCTATTTTTCAGGGATAAACTCCATCTGCCAGATAACATTCCTCTCTAGCTAGGAGAATGTCAAAACTCAGATTTTGCTTAGTATGTCTTATTTTGGACAACCAGCTTTCTTCTACAAAGCTCAGAGAGCAGTAACTGAAAATTACTTTCAATATGCAGAGGGAAGAGCCTTCTGGAAGTACAGGGGTTATTTATGAAGCCTGGGTGGTGGAGCTCCCTGCCATGTCCCAATGAAATCAGGGAGATAAAATTTTAACGTTGAAGGCACTTATATTTTAAGAGTTTTCCACAATTTTGCTCCCTCCCTGCAATCCCTGCATCCATAGCTGCAGCAAGAAATCTATTTCCAGGAAGAGGAACACCCTGGATTTTGTGATATTAGTAGAAATAAAAGCATTAAAAACCAGGGAAGTATCAACTCCTTCTATCTTTGAAAAATAGCCAACTGAATTTTCTCACATAAAGAGTAGCCCAAACTAGTCTTCCAGCTTTACTTTTGAGCTCTTATAAAGATGGGCCAGAATTACTCTGAATATAAATTCAAGCTCAAGAGAAGAGAAGGATGTGGAGAAAATCCAATTAACTGGAGTGAAAGTCATACAGAATAAACTACCCATCACTAAAAGAAATAGGTTTTAAATTGAATAAATCTTTAGAGCAGAATTGATCAAATATGTCCTTATTGTATGAGAAGATGCACTTTTCAAATAATATTTTTCAGGAGGCATCATCTGCTTGAGGATGTTTCATCTTCTTATTAAGAAAGCAGTTAGAAGTTTGGAACCTTTTTCATCCTCGTTATTAACTTGCAGGGGAAAATCTTCCTATTCCAGCATTCATTAAACGGATCTCTTTGTGTATACAAATATTAAAAGTAGTCTTGAAAGTACTATAGGTAAGCAAGGGGGAAAAAATCCACTGTTTGTTTCCGCATAGAATTGACATTTTTATTTAGGGAAAAATCCATGAATTTACAATCTCTCCCTTTCTAGGTTTTTCAACATTTCTTGCAAATTGTATGTAAATGAATGCAAATAAGCAATCCTCACTAGCAAGCTGCTTAGAAGTGTAAAATGCATAAAATTAAGATGCTGAGAGAAACATGCATCTAATTAAGGTAGCATGTAAAGAAATATTTAAATTCAAATTAGATACTTCAGTGGAAAGAATTACTTGTTTAATTCAAAAGGTGTTTTGTATAATTCAGGGAAGACTTGTCCTTAGCGATGTTCCCATTTCCTTCAAAAATCAGTTTTAGGAGCTTTGCACTGGCTCAGTTAAACTTTAAAATTGGGTTTAACTTAAGAATTAGCTGCCATAAAAATGCATTCTTGTTTCAATGGCTTTACCTCCAACACAGACTTGAGAGACAGACATGATCATTTGAGAGTAAGGGGGAGTTGGGTATAGGGATCACAATTTCTGTCCCATTCATACAAACTCCAAGTGGTACTCTCCTTTCATGAGTTTTGCAACACCTAGAGATACACAGATCATAGCCAACTTGTTTTCCCTGGATGTGGCACTACAGAAAGAACACCAACCTATGGCTCACTGTCACACTGGACACCTTCTTTATTCCAATGGGCAATATTTGTCATCTTCCAGGTCTGCCAGGGACAGAAGAGGAAAAGCATTTGATCTTAGAAGACTTCAGTTTAAATAGATAGAAGGACTTTTGCAAATCATAGAGCAACAGGCAAATTAGTGAAAAAATATAACTTCTGTGTTCAAAAGATATAAACTATCTTATAAAATTGGTGCTGTTTCTGCCTTGGAACACAGCAACCTCAAGAATAGACAGAAAAACAAGCAGGAAAATCACTTATTCTAGTTTTCAAAAATACTTGCTCCAGGAGAGGTGGGGGTATAATTTTTTAATTACATATTTTAATTGTTACATATAAATGGAGTTTAGTGTATATTCCCTCACATTTACACAACATGCATGCACTGATCAAATCTAACCTCCCTTTTTATATTCCTCTTCCCCAGTATCCTTCTCAGTCTCTAGTTATCATTATTCTACTTTTAGGTTGACTTTAATTAGCTTTTACTTAAGAGAGAAAACATTAGGCACATCTTCCTGAGTCTGGCTTATTTTGCTTAACAAAACAATCTCTAGTTCTATCCATTTTGCTGAAAATGACAGAATGTCATTTTTCTTTATGGCTGAATAGTACTCCATTAGGCCATAGTATTCATTTCGTGTCTTTGGAGATTAAGAGTAGTTCATTATTATAAAACCGCTTTGATCATATGTAACACACACAACTCCCTTTTAGATTTGAGTCCCCTCATCTAAAATTCCCATGTCTGGCTTAGGAAAATAGAAAGTGAAGCTGATTTAAAAAGAAAGAAAGAAAGTGAAGCTGAATGTGTCATTCTTCTGTGGGAGGGTTGGACCCACTTTCTCTTCAACAGGACCAGCAATCCTTTTGAATCCATGCCAGTCTTCTTTCATTCTTTTCTCCCTTTCTGCCCCAGTTCTCTGCTCCCCCAGGCCTGAGGCTGAAGTGCATATGAGCCAAGTAGCATCATGAATTGAAAAGTGCATTCTGGTTGGAGATCTGGAGGGTCACAGCTGGTGTTTCCTTGGTCCGGGAGAGTCTTGTCATCTGGAACCTGAGTGCTTTCCTGTCTGTTAGAGCCCTTTCCCCACTCTGATTCCATGATACCTTCAGGGGCCAGCTTTCGACCCATGATTGGTTGGTTCAGTGATTGCTGTATTCACAGAACAAAGAACATCTCACTGCCCACCTGACCGTCTTTTTTCTGGAAGTCCTGCAGTCAACATTATCCCATTATTCACTTTCATCTGAATTGCAAGAAACTGGACCATTCCCAGTCTTCCCTCTTCTCCTTCCAAATATCCAACATCATAGTGTAGACCTCTTTTCTCAACTAAATGTATTGCAATTGTTCTTAAAACACAATCTCCATCCCATTCCTGATCAAAGACTTTCTGATGCCACATCGTTAAAATGTTTTTAAAATATTAAATGACCTGGTCACACACAGACACACAGACACACAGACACACACACACACACACACACACACACACACAGACTCTCTCTCTCTCTCTCTCTCTCTCTCTCTCCTCTCTCTCTCTCTCTCTCTCTCTCCTCTCTCTCTCTCTCTCTCTCTCTCTCTTTCTCTCTCTCTCTTTTTCCTCCCTACATCCTATGCAATATCCTGAGTAATAGGACCTGTAAGATGCTGGTCCATTTCTGTTTTTATGCCTGTGCACACACTGTTTTCTCTGCCTGAAGTACTCCTTCCCCACCTGTATCTTCTACCTCTGCCTAGAAAATTCCTGCTTATCTTATTCCTGGGAGAGTTTCTCCTTCTCTCACCCTCCTGGGCTGAATTTTTCATGTTCTCTTGTGTTGTGCTGGAGGCCTCTGTTTGTAGCATTCCTCACAGGGTTCTCTAAAGTGCTCTTTCCTGCTAAGTCCCCCAGTAAGCCATGAGCCCATTCAGGCAGGATGGTGTTAGGTGAGCAAGTGACCAGAGAGAGTGACACAAGATTCTCAAGACATTTTGTTCTCAGGATCCCTTTATACTCTTAAGAATTACCCAGGGTCTCAAAGAGCTTTTTGTTTATTATTTGGGGAAATACCTATGAATATTTACCATATTTGAAATTGAACTGAGAAATTTTTAAAAATTATTTATTCTTTCAAAATCAGAAATACTAAACTCATGTAGTACTATCAGTGATATGGTTTTATATAAATAACTTCTGAATTTTAAAACATTACAGTGGGAAGAGGAACACTGCTTTATGTTTTTAGAGATCTTGTTGATGTCTGGCTTATTAACCAAAGACAGCCAGATTCTCATATCGGCTTCAGCAGTCGATCTGGCTCATTGCATGATTTTGTTTAAAGAATACAAAGACAATGTACACAAATGGTGGATTTTTTTTAAACACTAAAACTTGAAAAAATGTAGTTGCTGACATCCTGTTATGAGGTGAAACCTGACATCGTAGGGATGAACTTTTTATAGTTCTGTTAGTCAGCTTCTTGTCACTATGATAAAATACCTGAGGAAACTATTTATAAAGAAGAAGGGCATTTCGGTTCACATTTTTGGAGGTTCCAGTCCTTAATCGATGGCCCCCTTGCTTTGGGCTGGTGCTGAGGCAACACATTATGGAGAGAACACATGGTAAGCAAAACCACATACATCACAAGCAAAGAGGAAGAGGAGGGGACAGGAGTTGCACAGTCCCCTTTTGGGGACATTCCCCCAGTAGGAACACCCTTCAGACCAAACCTTTAACCCATGGGTCTATGGATTCAAAGACCTCTCAAATCATAGAAATGCTATTACCTTAAAACCATTGAATGACCTCGTTTTGCACCTTGCACAGTTATTTTACCCCTTCAGGATTTAGTTATGCCATGTATCAGTCACTTGGAAAACATGTTTTCACTGAGTTACGCAAATCTTCCAGACAATGATACATTCTGTTATACAATAAGAAACAACAGTAGAATTCTTTGTTGGGAAGCTATCAAACTCACAGTGGTAGATACAAGTTTTTCACAGTTCTAATTTTCACTTGGAAGCTTAAATTTTGTCATTGGTAACACAAATATAACCAGTAGTTTTCCTCAAGGGGAAAGGCTCACTTTGTCCATTTTCAAAACAATACCTTTTGAATATCCATGTCTGAATAACAGGATTTTTTTTAACCAATTCTTTTTTTCAGTAAAAAATGTATTCTGAAAAAAAAAATGTATTCTGAGAATAAAGTAGCTACTTCAGCTTTTAACCTGATTATACCAGTGCTTTTCCAACTGAGACAACCATCACACCTGAGAAACAAGAAATATATTCTTGCACATTATTGTCCTTAGTAAACAGGGCCAAATTTATGAAAATTAATGTTGACTGCTTCATCCAAGACGTGCCTATATGAAACTGGCATTTATTTTCCTCTAGTATTCCGAGGGGATGAATGGACTGGCCACCAGTATTGTCTGGTGCCTCTCACTGCCCTGATTAGTGCCACATTGCCAGCTGCACCACTCTTCCTCAGTGCCTTTGCACCTCAGTGCAAGTGTCAATCCAGTGAAGAAGGCAAGTGATGCCTTAGAACTATTATAAAATACTTTGGATCTCATGGACCCTCAGAACAGATATTGGAGATCCCTAGGAGTCCATAGATCACACACTCCAAGTGCTTTAGGATGGACTGGAGAGACATGCAGAAGCCCCTCATACCAGGTTGTAGAATCTGCCAAGAAGTGTGTAAGGGGAGGAGGGGCATGGTCAGTTTTGTACCTTAGAGTGACCCTGGTAGCTGGAGAGTAAAGCATGTTCTGGGGCATTGAGGAATTTTAACTTTAACTAGTCATCACTGTTTGGTAGTTGGTACCAAATGCATGTATAAGATGGAGTCCCAAACTCTTGAACTCTTTTGGTTTGGTGTTTTTTATTCAACATAACATTCAATTGAATGAACAAACCAGGTGCCGTATTTTCTGGGTGCTCTTATTTCTCTTCTGCAAGTACATCTTGGGCACATGTACACATGTCACTGTGTCTATAAAATGTGTGTGTGTGCACAGGCATCATTGGCTCGTTGGCCCTTAGGGCCTGGTTTGTATTTTGTCAACAGCAGTACATTTCTTGGACTATACACATTATCTTGTATCATATGTGGAAAGCATTTGTTTACCATGAAGACCTCCCACTGTGCGGAAGCATGGGAGACTCATTACTCAGTTAAAAGGTCTAGGTCAATACAATATCCTGAAGTCATTGCATGTCATCCTAACTAGGCCAGCACTGCCACTCAGGAGTCTTGCTTCTTTGTTGATCTCTCTCTAAAAATACTAAGCAAGCAAAAGACAATGAATCTTCAAACTCAGCTGATTCTATTGTGATTGATCTGAGCCAATTTTAAGGTAATTGATGATATTGCCTTAGTTGAGTCTGTTAGTGCAAATAATTATTAATCAATATGCTCTCAGCTCTTACTTCAAAAGATGATTCTAACACATGATTTATTCTGAACATTTCAATTGAGCAACCAAATCAATTGGCGAGTGGTCTAAAGCACTTTAATTATCTGCAGCTCCATATTCCTTTCTCAGCCATATTTACCCAGCCAACTTGTTGTCTCATTCTGGCAAGGGCGACAGGAAGTTTTTCATTGCCATAGTAGAGAGAAAATGTATTGTGCACCTTTGATTGACTAAGTTGATTTAAAGTGACTTAGTTAAATGCCTTAAAAACAAAGCCTGGTGCCTTTCCTTTGGAGAGTATAATTAACCTTGCCCTGCAAAAAAGAAGGAATACTTATTAATTTCCATTCAGTTGGAAAACAGTTTGCTAATGTGTAGTGAATGTTTCTCAGTCAATTTACCCTTAAAGCATGGGTAGACCAGAATCAAGGAAAGGAGATGAAAGTGTGAAGCATTTTAGGGGCTGAGTTTGTATGCTCCCCAAATGATTGCTGTTGTAGTACATGCTCTGAGACTTCCTTGTTCTAAGGTTTTCCAGCATGAGTTTTGTTATTATGTCCTCTTAGGTAATATCTCAATGAATATTGTGGTTTGACTTTGTCTTTTCTCCTATAAGAGAAGATACTGAAGAAAATAATCCCTACCAAGAATGAGCCTGTCTTTGTTCCAAAGCAGGGCTTCCAAGCATCTGTTTTTGTTGTACTTGTGGAGGGGACAGGAATGTGTGGGTCTTGGGCTGGGGCTTTAGATGTGATTATAACAGATGGAATTTTCAAATGAGTGTTCCCTGAATTGTCATTGTAGAAGCTCCTTCAGCTAGCATTGAGATGTTTTGTTACCCTTCTCACCTAGTATTGCTCCTTGTGCTGCTATCAAAGCATATCTAAATAGTAAAATGTTAAGTGACTTTCAGGATCAGTTCTTTTTTTAAAAAAAAATATTTTCTTAGTTGTTGATGGTCCTTTATTTCATTTTGCTCATTTATATTTGGTGCTGGGAATTGAACGCAGTGCCTCACGTGTACACGGCGAGTAATCTACAGCTAAGCTACAACTACAGCCCCTCAAGATCAGTTTTTTAACTCTCTCCACTCCTACCATGCACTGCTGGGACACCCAAAGCTTGGACCCAAAACTGCACATAGCCATAAACTGAAACTCTTAACTCATTGTTAACAGCTGGCCCAGGGTTATGTTTCCAGAAGGTGATATTCTTAAGCATTGAGTAGCTTCATACTATCCATTAAACAGTGGGAGAGAGGAAAGGTGGATTCTAACTCAGGATTCTGCAGGAGCTAATTTCAGTAGACATTTTTGGAAGGTCTGGCTCTACATGGAAGACCAAGAAAAATGAAGCCCTGCTGCTGTGCAGAGGAAGTCACAGCTCTGCTGGGAGGGTTGGGGTGGGGAAGTAGGATCACAGCCATTAAGAAGTCAGGAGAGAGTGGCTGACACCGGAGGAGCTGGGGTGGGGAGAGAATGCAGATTGGTAGGCCCTTGGTGTCCAGGGAAGGAGGAGAGGTAGTCAAGTCACAATTGGTATCTCAAGTGGGCCTTTGAGGTTGCCATTGCTTATATTCTCACTCTTCGTCTGTTCTGCCTTCATCTGTTCTGTCGCCTGCCATCTGGGAGCAGTGGCTCACTCTGGGCTCATCTGGGAACCTAGAAGACATAAAATCCAAGACTGGCCACCGTTCTTTCAAAATGGTACTTTTGGAGAGAGAAAGTAATGTGGTCTAGGGGATCTTACCATAGTGAAGTAACTCTGAATGTCAGACAGTTAGGGGACAACTCCTATTCTTTTTTTTTTTAATTTTCTTTTAGTTGTTGATGGACCTTTATTTTATTCATTTATTTATATGCAATGCTGAGAATCAAACCCAGTGTCTCACATGTGTGAAGCAAGTGCTCTACCCGTGAGCCACAACCCCAGCCCAACAACTCCTATTCTAACCTTTGTATGTGAATCATAGTGTAGGCAGATCTTTCTAATGGAACATTCTAGACTCTGATTAGATTTTGAGAAAGTTGTATCATAGTTTCTTGAACATCCCCTCCTTCCTACTGCTTCTGTATTTCTTCCCTCCTTTCATTGCCCCAAATCTTGCTCATCATTTGAGTTGATGAGAGAGACCCCTCCTCCAAGTTCTGCCTGCTACGTGGGCCCAAGTTTGGGCTGTGCATCTTGGGTGGCTGGGTGATTTGAACATGTCACTCATTTGAACAAAAGTTTTCCTATCTATTAATAAACGTGATTTATATGTATTCTTGGGGGTGGTCATGAGTATTAAATGAGGCAAAACTTAAAGCATGCCTTAAACTATAAAACTCCACAATATGATCAATATGATGTTTAATATATGTAATATACAATATAAAATGTTATTTTACTTTTCTGATTTTGAGATTCCTCCTTAGCTCGCTGTGTACTCTGGGGTCGGTTATTGTTGCTCCTAACTATACTGATTGAGAGATGAAGCTCTGGTTAAGAGTTTTAGTTACTGTCTGTCCTGTTCTCTTTCTACCAAAGTTACTAAGTGTCCATGAACTGAAATAGGAGAGGTAAAATATCTTAAAGATAAATGCCAAGTTTGTGTTGCGTATAGCAATTCAATAAGAATCCAGTAATTAAAGGAAGTCCTTAAAATATTTCTTATTTTCTTCTCTTTTCATCTTTTATTCTAATCTCTGTTTTTAATATACATGAAGACAAATTTAACCCATTTAGGTATGTTTGAAGATCTGTATGACAAATAAGTTTGCTTCTAGCTTCGTATAATACTAATGACATACGAAAGACAGTGTTCTTTAGTACGAAGGAATGGAGTTCTCAAAGGCTACAGTTACCCCCAAATATTTTCAGATCCAGACCTAAAATAATGCTTACGTAAGCTCCTAGCTGCTTTCCTGGGTTTAAAGTGAAAAATAACAGATAAAGGCAGAAAAGACCTGTGTAAACATGATATATTAATAGCTCATCCAATCTACATAACAACATAAATCAGGGGTCCAGGTCCTAAAAGTGATAGTCCCTGTCTCTACTCCTCCTTTATTCCCTTCCCAAGAAAGGGTCTATGGCAGGTGAAACAGCATTTGTTTAAACAGAAAAGGAAAGACTGCAGAACCTTCAAGTGCAGGAAGTGGCAGTAAATACTCCATGCAGTGAAGCAGCAGGAGACCTGGAAGTGAGCTGAGTGTGATCACTCAGAGTGGAATTCAGTGGAATTCGCAGCCTCCTGGGTCCCACCAAGGTACAAGGTGAACTTTCTAAAAAAAATTCAAGACTTCTGTCTTGCCTCCTCCAAAAGTTGAGAAAGTGAGATGTGAAGCTCCTTTCTGGACATGAGATTTGTTTTTACTGGTAGGGTCTGGGTCTGATCTCTTTTGCAGGCCTTGAACATAAGAAGAAAGAATACCGAAATAGCTTCTTAAGGGAAAAGACTAGTGGCTCAGAAAAGAAAAAAAGAAAAAGAAAGCTCCAGAGGCCCCGAACATAGGCTGATGTGCAGGCATTGGTGACCTGGGATTGTAAATCGACTATCCCTCTAACAGAGGAAGACCTAGTTAAAGAGACTTTGGTTTTTCTTATAAGGCGTGAATAAGTGCTCTGGGCAGTCTGCCCCACTGCAAAACAGAATAATGCTAATAATTTGCATTTATATAATACCCCTTGGCTTGTGGATCTAAAAGCACTTTGCAAACATTAATTAATTCTCTGAACCCCCATGAGCCAGGGGGTGCCATTGGTAACTAATCGAGAAGGAGGGCCAGTGATTCTTGCCAGAGTGGATATGCAAGTTAAAGAACACTGCAGGCCTGGGAGCTGAGGGGGTGGAGTGGAATTTTTATGAGAAAGAACAACAAAGGTAGAATGTTGATCAGCCTGTGTGGGAAATAAACCTGGATATTATGGCTGTGGATGGAGGCCTATCAGCTAACAATTTCGTTTCTTTTTGGTGATTCCAGGCATTTGTTATGAGATATTTGTTTGCCTATTGTTTGCTTTTTTTATTTCCAAAGCTCTGCTTGAAATTGGTCTGAAACCCCAGAGTAAAGATTTGAGCGCAATTCACTTGTTCTCACGATATGAGGACATGCAGCAGCCAAACCACACTGGAAATCAGTATTTCTTTTGATGTTTTAATAGTTAATTAGCAAATTGGTGCAGCCAATTTGGAAAGCAGTATGGAGATTTCTTGGAAAGCTGGGAATGGAACCACCATTTGACCCAGCTATTCCCCTTCTTGGTCTATTCCCTAAAGACCTAAAAAGAGCATGCTACAGGGACACTGCTACATCGATGTTCATAGCAGCACAATTCACAATAGCAAGACTGTGGAACCAACCTAGATGCCCTTCAATAGATGAATGGATAAAAAAATGTGGCATCTATACACAATGGAGTATTACTCTGCATTAAAAAATGACAAAATCATAGAATTTGGAGGGAAATGGATGGCATTTGAGCAGATTATGCTAAGTGAAGCCAGCCAATCCCTAAAAAACAAATGCCAAATGTCTTCTTTGACATAAGGAGAGTAACTAAGAACAGAGTAGGGACGAAGAGCATGAGAAGAAGATTAACATTAAACAGGGATAAGAGGTGGGAGGGAAAGCGAGAGGGAAGGGAAATTGCATGGAAATGGAAGGAGACCCTCATGGTTATACAAAATTACATACAAGAGGAAGTGAGGGGAAAGGGAAAAATAATACAAGGGGGAGAAATGAATTACAGTAGAGGGGGTAGAGAAGAGGGGAGGGGAGGGGACGGGAGGGGGGATAGTAGAGGATAGGAAAGGCAGCAGAATACAACAGACACTAGTATGGCAATATGTAAATCAATGGAAGTGTAACTGATGTGATTCTGCAATCTGTATACGGGGTAAAAATGGGAGTTCATAACCCACTTGAATCAAAATGTGAAATATGATATGTCAAGAACTATGTAATGTTTTGAACAACCAACAATAAAAAAAGAAAAAAAATAGTTAATTAGAAGATTCATTCATTCACTGATTTATTAATCAATCACTATTCTATTGATAAGTACAGGGTTTTGAATTCCTGTTTCCTGTCAGACTTCAGGGTTGTCCTCAAAGACCTATACATGAGAAAAGCAATTCCCTGCTTATGGTCTAGTGGCTCAGGTCTGTTTTCTTTCTTCTTTCTATGTCATATGAGTATTTTCATTTCTCTCATCTGCTTATGTGACATAAGTGTTATGGTTACTGATTGTTTTTGAAAAGTTGATGTAATTTACCAGTAAATGTTATGCATTTGTATTTCTTATGATGAGAAAGATGCACTATGCATAGAGAATAATAATGACCCAGCATAAAAGAACCATTTACACAAAGTTAAGTCAAACTAATTCTGACCTGTTAATCAATGGACTATAGGAATTCATGATTCTTTTTCCCCTCCCTCCCTCCCTCCCTCCCTCCCTCCCTCCCTCCCTCTCTCTCTCTCTCTCTCTCTCTCTCTCTCTCTCTCTCTCTCTCTCTCTCTCCTCTCTATCTCTCTAAGAAATGTAATTTAAAGCTAGACCAACAAAGTGCTACTTGTTATTGGTATCGAGGGAGTTAGCTTTTACTGAATAGACAAGATTTGCTCATGATCTTCTAGCCAGTATCAAACTGGGGCAGATGAGTTACTTTTGCAGCAATGGAAAGTTGGTTATAGCCAGTTGTTTCCCTAAATAGATTCCCATTACTTCCAGTTTTCCAAAAATTCGAGTAATTTGGACAACCCTTTCTAAGTTGGTTCAAAAGCTAACTTCAGTCTGGCCCTTTCCAAGTCATAGGAATTTATGGCACGTGAACTCCTGAGATGTATTTTATATTCATACACATATATGTCTTTACTGCAAAGTTGCAATGGTTACATATTTTTTTTTTGTTAAATGATTTTAGTGTTACTTTCATGTTTACTAATACATAGGAAGAGATCCATTTGAGGAAAAAAATGTGCATTTCAGTTTTGAACTGTAGGGAAAAAATGAGATGATCCTGTTGCCGCTAAAAGTTTTTGCTTGAACTGGCTGTGTGGACAGGGACAGGCATGGCCTCGGGAAGGGCAGAGCTCTGGTGTGTGTGACAGATCAAACAAGCCAGGGCTGCAGACTCCTCCCAGAGAGACACACACTTTCTTTCAGGCTGTTGCCAGCTGGTTTTGCTGTGCACTAGTGTTAAGCTTTACAGATTGAAAACATCTGGCTTTTCATCAGCCCTGTGTCCTCAGAAGGAGAGCAGTGCTAGCTGAAGTAAATTCACCAAATTCTTATCTGACACATTTAGTTGACCCCTAATGCCACAAATTGGGGGCATCTCTGAGGACTAATCTTGTTTCCAACTGTGCAGCTTTTCACTTCTCTACTTACCCTGCCTTCGGTATTGATGTTAAAAAGTGGAGGTATGCCTTCATTGGGGAGCTTTCAAAGGCACCATTGGTAGCAAATTCTGAGAGGAGAGTTATTTGCATAGAGGTCAAACACAATGTTTCCTGCAGGAACTTCCTGAATTAGGAAGTTTCAGAACAATGCCATGTAACCAGATGTCAGCAGGTTCCAAAAAGAAGGGTGGGTTACCTGTTGTTGTATGAGTAATAGTAAACTGCTATATTAACTGATTTTTGATGAAACAAATTTTGCAAACATTAGAAAATTGTAATTTCTAAACACATTTTGATAAGCCATTAGAAATTATAGTGATGTAACTCTTGGTTGGGTTTGCCTTTTGTTTTGAAAGCAGTATTTAAGATTTTATAGCTCATTTTTCTCTACAGCACTTGACAAGGCTTGGAGAAATTTTGAAATGAAAATGTCCCTCTGAATTTTAACATATGAATGTTTTTTTAACTTGCAAAGTGGACATTATACAGATAAGTATTTTTGAATGGCAACATACAAACCAAACTTTTGCTAATTGGATCATAGCTTCCCACTGAGTTAAGAGCTCAGAGCTGGCTGATCAGTGTTTATAATTGGTCTGATGTTGTCATTGGTTTTAGCACTTGAGCTTGAAGTACCTCAAGAAGTTAATGAATGACCTGTTAAAACAAAATCTACTCAAGAAAGTGCCCTTTAAAAGAAACTGGTAGAAGCCAGGGGTGTTTATAATGTGTAGCAATAATGTTACACACCTGGTTTTTTTTTTTTGTGTGTGTGTGTGTGTGTGTGTGTGTGCATCAGCACAGTAATCAACATGTTAGTAATTATCCTTATTTTACACTTAGGTTCAGAGAGGTGAAGTCACTCACCTCTGGTCACACAGCTAATAAGTACCTTTGTTAGTTGCTTTCCTGTTTGGGGGAAAAAAAAAAAAAGAACTATGTAGGAACCTAGGCGATACTCATGGGTTACTTAGCCTAGCCCTTCCTTCAATTCTAAAGAACTCAGAAGATGGGAAGGAAGTGACTTTTAAGTAGCCAGTGTAGTATACCAAGCAGGGAGCTAGATATTCTTCCCATTGCTAACAATGCTTTAGCCACTGAGGCTTTCCTTCTGTTCTACAGGCACCTTGGTAGTTGCCTCAGGGCCTTTGCATTGGCTGTTTCTTCTTGCTGGGTTGTGTTTTCTCATAGTGGGTCTTGTGTCACTTGGGACTCAGCTCCCTTCTCTTTAGAGAGCCCTTCTTCCCATTCTACCTCAGCAAAGGTACATCTCCACCCCCACAGGTACTGGGGACCAACCCCTCACATGTTTCTAGCTGCTGCGTGAGTTCCTGCTGCCCTGTATTAATAGAGAGTTGTAACCAAAGTCTGGTCTGCAGCCTACCTGCTACCCTGCCTGAGGGCCCTTCCTCCTCTTTTATGTGTTGAAAACCAGACTCTATTGAAAGTGTAATGTGTGCTTCAGTTTGATGTATGTTGTGATTATTTTAATTGCTTTTTACCTTGGACTTAACTCTTCTCCTCTTCTAAGCCTGAATTTGTGTTTTGTGTAGACGTGCTGGAAGCTTAGATAACTTTATTGCAGACAGATACAGCCAAACACATGGTATTGGGCATGAATTATGTGAGCAAAGTCAAGTTAGGTTATGAACAAATGAGTGCTGAGCTTCTTTTTAGGAAGGGACATTTATTTATCTTGGATTGTTACAGAGATTTTTCCGGACTGTTTTTCTATAATTACTTTGATTAATACTTAAGTGGTATGTTTACATGTTGAGTTGATTTATATGAAGCTTTGCTTTTCCTCCACTGAAATGCTCAGGTATCTCCTGTCACATGGTGATGGAAACCATTCTCTGCGCTCGGAGCTCTGCTCATGCAGAGGTTTTCTCCAGCTGAGGAATGGCAATGCACCACATGTCTTTGGAGAAGGGGCAGCAATGACACAGCCGAAATGTTCCACCAGAGGGCTATCTTGCCAGACCCCCCAAGCTATTTATAGATACTTCCACTTTGGGCTTCTGTGACCTACAATAAATTTTAAAGCAGTCTCTAAACTTTCTGCTGCGTGTCGGTGCTTGCTGTCAATGATTCCCTACGTATTGTTTCTGTTCTGGAAGGGCCGGCAGCAACGTGGACATTGCCTCTCCCTGCCTTGGTGTTTTCCCCTTGCATTTCTCTCTCCCTTCCTCAGTTCCTGGGGGTGGGGGGGGGGAGACTGAGGCCTTTTCAGCAGAGACAGTGTGTTTGCCTGAACTTCAGGATGAGATTGCAGATACCTTTAGCCACTGCCCAGCTTCAGGAAGCTGCCCTTCAATTCTGATGCTAATGCTTGTTTTCTCTCATATCCTAACCATGTCCATTTATTTATATCTTTGAATCACAATTCCATCATCAGTAATGTACGGGGTTCTTGTTAAAATTATGAAAGCATTCTGCAAGTTATGAGAAGTTTAAATTATTATATTTTTTAAGCACCACATTTCCACACACCCCCCCATTCCACTCAAGGCTTTCATTTTAGAGTTGGCAAATGCTCATCCCTTTAGATCCCAACCTCTGTGCCTACAGGTTCAGTGTTTTCATGAAGAGTGTAGGTGGAGGCAGAACCCGTCTATTTTGTACCGGGATTGCAAGTCAAGACAGTATAAGCCATTTCATGAGCAGCATCTGTGAGGTTTACTTTCTTATCCCACTTTTTCCTTAGGAGAAGTTTTTAATGACATAGATCAGTGGTAGAGATGCCATCCCCATGAGTTTCTCTTTTATTCAAAGGCATTAAAAGTTACCATTATGTCTTAAAAAGAAGAAGATGACGAAGGAAAAAAAAAGAGTCTAGGCACGGTCATGCACACCTGTAATCTCAGCAGCTTGGGAGGCTGAGGCAGGAGGATGGTAAGTTCAAAGCCAGCCTCAGCAACTTAGCGAAGGCCCTAAGCAACTTAGTGACACCGTGTCTACAAATAAAAAATAAAAAAGGTCCAGACATGTAGTTCAGTGGTAGAGCACCCCTGAGTTCAATCCCCAATACCAAAAAGAAAAAGGAAAGAAAGAAAAAGAAAACTGGCACCCATATCTTTGTGGTCTAGTGCAAAGTGGGTTGTGGGCTGAGCTGACTTAGTCCCAGAACGTCTTGACTTATTTTAATCACCCCTTTGCTGCTGAAATTTGAGGATTTCCACTTGCTGAGCTTAGATTTATGAATTAAAGAAACCAACTTGGCTGTAGGTAATTATATTAGAGGAAAGTTTATTGGTGTCAGTGTTCATTTTATTGGAGAAGGCTCAGCTTATTCATGGTGCATCTTTTATCTCCTTTGTCTCCATAAATGCACGGTTTTCAGAGATTTGCAGCCACAAATGTGTTGTTCCCTTTTGTCAAATGTAAAACTTTTCACATGTGTTTTATTTTTTTTAATGGTAAGTCAGTAGAAAATATATCTGCAGACATTTCTGTGTGTACTTTATGCTCTATTCTAAGAGTAGGTCTCAGGACTTTGTGCAAATAACTTTGTAAAGTCAGAAACATTTGAAGAAATTAGAGTGGCTGAGGGATACAAGTCCCCAGCAGAGAAGGAAAGACTGTGTGCAGCAGAATCCTTGGAGAGGGCCAAGGAAAGCAAAGACCCTCACTTGCTGGTGTTGCTCTGGTAACTGGAGGGGTGGATGTGTGGGGTGCAGACATCAGTGTATAAAGTGACTCTGATGTGCCCTGACTGGCAGGGCTTCTTGCCCTTTCAAGGGAAGGCCTTGATCTTGTATTCTGCTAAAATGAGGTGGTCGGAAAGTGGGTCTTACGTTCTAATTGCCCAGTGGGTTGAGGTTTGGGGACAATAAGTAGATATCAAGGAAAGGTCAGGCTTAAAAGAAGGCAACCCACTGAGCAGACCAAATCAGAGAGAATGAAGGATGACTTTTTTTTCCTTCTTTTTTCTTTTTTAAATTACTTTGTCTAAGGTAGAGAAATACTTTCTTAAACATTTTGAAATCTAATTGAGGCATACTTGTCAAATTGATTTGGGAAGTATTTCTCTAATCTTTTATTTCCTCCGATAATGAATGAAAATCTCATCTCCAAAAGAGGTTTAGACCAAGTGTATTACCAAGGCAGAGAATAATAGCACAGGAGCAGTGTCGGGAGGTGAGGAGGGATGGGTCAGGGCAGCATGCATGCAGGGCTTGTGCTATTTTCTGCTACCTTCAGTGTCAGCCGGGCTATGGTGCTATTTGAAATGTATTTTGAATATATATCTAATTTTGCTAGGTTCTTGCCTTCAGTGCTTGAGTGCGTGCACACACATACACCAGCCTTATTTTTTATTTTTATTTTTGCTGTGCTAGAGATAGAACACAGGGCCTTCTGCATGCCAGACAAGTCTTCTACCACCAATCTATACCCCTAGCCCCTTAGATTTTAATATTTATAATAAAAGCAAAACAGTAGCATAAGTTCCTTCAATGAGAGGGTAAATCATGCAGTTCAAACGCCCAAACACACTTTCACACATGCACACTCACACATTAAGGAAGGATTTAAAAGAGGAAAAAAAATGCACTATTGCAAATCACTCACCTCCCAGGGACAATCCTGTAACCAGGGAAAGCCTTGTGAATTCGGTTGCTTGGCCATCTAGGATTTTTATGATAAACTGGCCCCTTCCCCATAGCACAGCTTACCCTTGGCAAGCTAGCTTTTCTTTGTCTTTTTCTAATTGCAGTCATTTTCTGATCTGATTGCACCAGCCTTTGTCACACCTAAGTCCCTTACCCTAGAAGTTGTGGCTTCTTCTAAAGTCTCTAATGGTGCTAAAAAGGATGATAGGCAAGCCTGGGATCAGGGAGTGGGGATGTGGTTGACGGTACAGGTGGCAGGAGCTGCCCCAGAGACAACAGTGATACCAATGGGGCCATTATTTTGGTTGGAAATACGTAAGAAAATCTTTCCTCAAAGTGGAAACAATAAACAAATTATCCACTTCTACCATCGGCTAATTGCCACTGTCTCTCAATAAACAAGTGGATTTTTCACTAACAAGCATTTCCATCAATCTAATCTCCTCTGCTCTCTGTTCTCTCTCCATTTCATTTATGCTGTCTTCAATTTTTCTTAATAACAGTGCACTTAAAGTCCCATTTTTGTATCCTTTTGGCTTAGAAGTCTATGAGTGTCATTTGATTGCAGCACAGGTATTTTTAATTAGAATTAAAATTAGGTTGGGTTCAACTCTTTATTTTCTTGGTTCTCATAAATCAAAGAAAGGATGCAACAATCACAGCAGCCCATAAGCATATAAGATTTTAGTAGCACAATAATAGCCTCCTTTTTAGAAATAATAGCACCTTATTTTAAAATTAAGTCAAATTACAATGATAACTATAGTCAGTCCAAAAATATTAAATTAAATTTTAGAGTAACACTAGCTAAATATTTTATTTTATTTTATTTTATTTAGATATACATGACAGAGAATGCATTTTGACATACATACATAGAGTATAATTTCCCATTCTTGTGGTTGTACATGATGTGGACTTACACTGGTTGTGTATTCATATATGAACATAGGAAAGTTATGTCTGATTCATTCTACTCTCTTTCCCATTCCCCCTCCCTTCCCTTTATTCCCCTTTAAATATTTTAATGATCTTCTATTTCTAGGTGTTTGTGGACAGTTCTCAACCAGTATATGAAGAATGCTCAGTGACAAAAATGACCTTTTGGAAACTGTCTTAATACAGTAACAGGAACAATGTGGTTCGAGTATGATGAAATGATATAAGAACTTAAACACCTGCTTTGTTTAGCAATATGAGGGTTGAGCACATCACATTTGGGGACCTAACAGTTAAATTGTTAATACAATTTTACTTCAAGATTCCCAATCATCCCATAAAATAGATTGTTTTAAACTCCTTTTTCTTTATCTCTCATATTATTCACTCTATATTCCTTTTAATACAAGTAAATTAATGGCTTTATTAGGCTTCTTAGAGATCAGAATTATAAATTGTTTGATCCTTGAATGTCTAAATAAAATATCCTACGTTTGCTTAAGGAATATTTCCCCCAGGTGAAAATATATTTTATTTTATGTGATTGTGATGATGAAATTGCTTACTACATTTTTTGAATCAAAAATTCATGTAGACAATTTAAGTGTGCAAGTTTACGATCAAGTCTCTGGAGCCCCTGCATTGGCTTATGGAAGCATATTTAAGTTTATTTTTAATTTCCTTTATGGCTGCTGTGGTTTCTTTTGATTTAGATATAAGTATAAGCACACACACAAGCAGAAAGTATACACAGGGCTTTCCCAAGTTATCAAGGCAATTTTCTGAATGAGCTGTAAAACTGAAATTAATATCTTTCTTTAGAGTCATCAAGGACAAACGCACATTATCTGCTGTCCCTGCTTGATGCTTAACTATCCACTGAGTTAATGTGGATTTTGTGTATATAAGGATGCATGATTAGGGGAAACTAAGCAATTCTTTTTTACCATGTGCAGTTAAATCCCATAATGGTACATGTTCCGATTTAATTAGTTCTCATCATATTACAAGATGCAGCCAGATTGATATAATTAATAATGATGATGCTAGTAATAACTTCCACATTATACATACCAGGAACTCCAAGTGTCAAATTAAGCATTTGTATTGTTTTTAAAATACAATGAATTTTAAATTAATTTTAAAGTGAAAATTTATTATAAATAAAATTCTTTGATGCTGTCCTTCCTATAATAATTTAAAAAGTAGTTCACATTTTCAATGTCATTCTTTTTCCCTAATAAAATCCTATATGGAAACTTACTATGCATCATTTCTCAGCTTTTTGGCTAAAATCAAGTGAAACATATTACACCAATCAAAACAATTTTCTTTCACTAGTATATATTAATTTTAAGGTCAAAGTGACTATATTTATTTATTCCTTTTTTTATTATTATTTTTATTGATTATTTAAAACATTACAGAGCTCATGATATATCATCTTTCATACATTTGACTCAAATTGGGTTTTGAACTCCCATTTTCACCCCAAATACAGATTGCAGAATCACACCTGTTACATATTCACATTTTTACATAATGCCATATTAGTGACTGTTGTATTCTGCTACCTTTCCTATCCCCTACTATCCCCCCTCCCCTCCCCTCCCCTCCCATCTTCCCTCTCTACCTCCTCTGCTGTTGTTCAATTCTCTCCCTTTTTTTCCCTCCCCCTTGCCCCTCATAACCTCTTATAATTTTATGTATCCTTGAAGGTCTCCTACCATTTCCATATGCTTTCCCTTCACTCTCCCTTTCTCTCCCCCCATTCGTCTTTGTTTACTGTAGTCTTTTCCTCATGCTCTTCCTTCCTGTTCTGTTCTTAGTTGCTCTCTTTATATCAAAGCAGACATTTGGCATTTGTTTTTTAAGGCTTGGCTAGCTTCGCTTAGCATAATCTGCTCTAATGCCATCCATTTCCCTGCAAATTCTATGATTTTGTCATTTCTTAGTGCTGCATAATACTCCATTGTGTATAGATGCCACATTTTTTTATCCATTCATCTATTGAGGGGTATCTAGGTTGGTTCCACAGTCTAGCTATTGTGAATTGTGCCGCTATAATCATTGATGCAGCCATATCCCTATAGTGCACTCTTTTAAGGTCCTCAGGGAATAGTTCGAGAAGTGCGATAGCTGGGTCAAATGGTGGATCCATTCCCAGCTTTCCCAGGAATCTCCATACTGCTTTCCAAATTGGCCTCACCATTTTGCAGCCCCACCAGCAGTGTACAAGTGTACCCTTTTCCCCACATCCCCGCCAACACTTATTGTTGTTTGACTTCATAATGGCTGCCAATCTTACTGGAGTGAGATGGTATCTTAGGGTGGTTTTGATTTGCATTTCTCTGATTGCTAGAGATGGTGAGCATTTTTTCATGTACTTGTTGATTGATTGTATGTCCTCCTCTGAGAAGTGTCTGTTCAGGTCCTTGGCCCATTTGTTGATTGGGTTATTTGTTATCTTATTGTTTAATTTTTTGAGTTCTTTGTACATTCTGGATATTAGGGCTCTATCTGAGGTGTGGGGGGGGGGTAAAAATTTGTTCCCAGGTTGTAGGCTCTCTATTTACCTCTTTTATTGTTTCTCTTGCTGAGAAAAAACTTTTTATTTTAAGTAAGTCCCATTTGTTTATTCTTGTTGTTAACTCTTGTGCTATGGGTGTCCTATTAAGGAATTTGGAGCCCGACCCCACAATATGTAGATCGGAGCCAACTTTTTCTATCTGCATTTGTTGTTGTTTTGCTCTTCCTTTTCTAGGTTTTTGAGGTGTTGTATGAGTTCATTTATTTGTTGTTTTTTTCTTTTTTTGAGGTAAGAACTCCAAGAAATGAATTTCTCTCTTAAAACTGCTTTCATTGTGTCCCATAGATTCCGGTATGTTGTGTCTGTATTATCATTTGACTCTAAGAATTTTTTCATCTCCTCCTTTATGTCTTCTATAACCCATTGATCATTCAATAACATATTGTTCATTTTCCATGTGATGTAGGATTTTTCCTTCCTTCTTTTATCATTGATTTCCAATTTTATTCCATTATGATCAGATATGGTGCATGGTATTATCTCCACGCTTTTATATTTACTAAGAGTTGCTTTATGGCATAATATATGGTCTATCTTTGAGTAGGATCCATGTGCTGCTGAGAAAAACGTGTATCCACTTGATGATGGTTGATATATTCTATATATGTCGGTTAAGTCTAGGTTATTGATTGTGCTGTTGAGTTCTATAGTTTCTTTATTTAGTTTTTGTCTAGAGGATCTGTCTAATGGCGAGAGCGGTGTGTTGAAGTCACCCATAATTATTGTGTTGTGGTCTATTTGACTCTTGAACTTGAGGAGAGTTTGTTTTATGAACGTTGCAGCTCCATTGTTTGGTGCATACAAATTGATGATTGTTATGTCTTGTTGGTGGATGGTTCCTTTTAACAGTATATAGTGTCCTTCTTTATCCTTCTTGATTAACTTAGGTTTGAAGTTGATTTTATTCAATATGAGTATGGCCACTCCTGCTTGCTTCCGAGGGCCATGTGAGTGGTATGATTTTTCCCAACCTTTTACCTTCAGCCTGTGTATGTCTTTTCCTATCATATGAGTCTCCTGAAGGCAGCATATTGTTGAATTTGTTTTTTTGATCCAGGTTACTAGCCTATGTCTCTTGATTGGTGAGTTTAGGCCATTAACATTTAAGGTTACAATTGAGATATGATTTGTACTTCCAGTCATGCTTCTTTATTTATTTATTTTAGTTTGGCTAGTTTTACTTTTTGGTTATTTTCCTCCCCCTTTACTGAGATACCTCCTGCTGTTAGTTTTGGGCACTATTTTTCAATTCCTCTTCTTGTAGTGTTTTGCTCAAAATGCTTTGCAGAGCTGGTTTTCTTGCTGCAAATTCTTTTAGCTTTTGTTTATCGTGAAAGATTTTAATTTCATTGTCAAATTTGAAGCTCAGTTTTGCTGGATACAGTATTCTTGGTTGGAATCCATTATTTTTCAGCGTTTGAAATACATTGTTCCAGGATCTTCTCGCTTTCAAAGTCTGTGATGAGAAATCGGTCGTTAACCTAATTGGTTTACCCCTGAATGGAATCTGCCTCTTTTCTCTCTTAGCTTTTAATATTCTCTCCTTGTTCTGTACGTTGGCTATCTTCATAATTATATGTCTTGGAGTTGGTCTATTATGGTTTTGAATGTTTGGGGTCCTGTAGGCTTCCAGGATTTGGCAATCCATTCCATCTTTCATCTCTGGGAAGTTTTCTAGAATTATTTCATTTAATATGTTGTCCATTCCTTTGGTTTGAATCTCTGTGCCTTCTTCTATCCCTATGACTCTCAAATTTGGTTTTTTTATGACATCCCATATCTCTTGAATAGATTGCTCGTGGGATTTAAGCATCTTTTCTGTGTTGACTATATTCTTTTCAAGTTGATAAACCTTGTCTTCATTATCTGATGTTCTGACTTCTACTTGATCAAGTCTATTTGTAATATTCTCGTTTGAGTTTTTAATTTGGTTTATAGTTTCCTGCAATTCTAGGATTATTGTTTGATTTTTTTAAGATCTCTATCTCCTGGTAGAGCTCGTTCTTTGCCATTTGAATTTGTTTGTTTAATTCATTTTCAAAATATATATTCATTTTCAAATTATTTCTTGGACTTGCTGTCTCATGTCTTCTCTAATATTCCTTTCCATTCGAGTTAGGTATGCCTTGAGTTCTTTCCCTATCCCTGCTTCTGATGTTTCTATGTCCTCCTGTAGAATTGAGTTGTCTTGCATTGTTTGTAATCCTTTTTTCCCTTGTTTTCTCATGTTGTCCACGTTACTTTCCAGCTCTATTTGATTGTCGTGTTTCTGCTCTCTTCTATAGATTTGTTTTGTTTCTGTATTACTCTGATGTCTCTCCTTTGTGTTGTTAAACTGTGCCTGCTAACGTGGATTCCGCTGTGAAGGAATTCCCATGTCTGAGCTCCAGTGAGGACACTACTCTGCTATGACGGGCCCCAGTCTCCTTGCCAGGGTGTCCTAATGGGGGGGTGTGACTGGACTGTCACTGTTTGGTTTCAGCTCCCAGTCGCAGCAGGCGGGCGGTCTCTAGCCGCCCAGTATCACAGGCCATGGGCAGGTGATCAGTCGCCAGTGGGCGGGCGTTCTCCTACCGCCCAGTTACTCGGGCAGTGGGTGAACTGTCGCCGGCAGGCCTGCAGTTTCCAGCCGCCCAGTCTCGAGGGCCTTGCCTCTAGTCCCCTGGTTTCTCCTGCTAGTCTTGGTTTCTCCTGCTAGACCAGATTTCCTGAGTGATGGTTCTCGGCGGTTCAAACTGTACTCTGGGCCTGCCGTTTGTTGGGTGTGGAGGGTGGCTATTGGGAACCCCGGCACTCTATTGTTTTGTTTCCCTTGTGGGGGATAGAACTGTACCGCTTCCTTCCCCATCTGAAATCCCGAACTCAGCCCGGGGGTCAGTGCGGGCTTGGCTGGCGGGATTCCACCGTGTCGCAGCCACTTATCTCCCTGCTTGCTAGTTAATCCCTTCTCTGCGGCGCCACGCCTTCTGTAGCCGTGGGGCAGGCCGCGCGAATCAGACAGCCTGGATCTCCGGGGTCACACAGTTGGCTTTTGGGATCCCCGGCACTCTATGGTTTTGATTTTTTCTGCTTGCCCCTCCCCCAGCGCTGGCTAGACAGGTTTTGTTTTGGCTGCTGATGGGAGGGGGGGTTGAAGGTCAGGTGCCTCTAGTTTTCCCTTAGTCTTTATGCAGGCTCACTCTGATACTCCCTCCCCCGGAAAGCCTAGGAGAGATTTTATGCGAAATCCCCCTATGCATGGGGGCTGAGCTGAGTGACACCCACCTGTTTTGTTGTTGCAATCTGTTGGAGAGTGGCGGTGGATACTTCAGCTCTCCAAGATGGTGGCCGCTGATTGCCTTAGTGGAGTGTCCCTTGTGGGGGATGGGACTGTACCGCTTCCTTCCCCGTCTGAAATCCCGAACTCAGGCCGGGGGTCAGTGCAGGCTTGGCTGGTGGGATTCCACCATGTCGCCATTTATTTATTCTTAACATCAATTGTTGAGATATTGAGGCATGTCTGTGGAGTCTTAGGATTATGCAAAGCATTATTTGATAAATCCCCACTTGCTGCTTAGCATCCGGGGTCTCTGATATGATTTCCTCACTTATCCACAAACCTAAGTTTTTTTCTGAAATTGTTCTTTTTACACTAGCAACCAGGTTGACTTGCCGTACCCTAAACATTAGGATTTCTTGACTTCACATCCTTGATCCAGAAATTCATCCCCCTTCTCTTTCTTTATACATTTAATTAATTTACCATGTCGCCCAAGCATCTCTTTCTTTTAGTAGGTACCATTTCATAACATTTCTCTTCTCTCTCTCTCTCTCTCTCTCTCTCTCATTTTGGTGTTGGGGATTGAACCCTATGGACCTTGTGCATGCTAGGCAAGAGCTCTATCACTAAGCTACACCCCCCAACCCTACTTCATAACTTTTCTCATGTTAACATCCTTGGCTCTGCAAACTACTTAACGGCTTATACGTATGCATCTTTTTTCGTATCTAGAATGCAAATTTCTTTTGTAAAATTAAGGAAAAACATTTTCACCATCCTGAAACTCAGCCTAGCACAGGACTAATCCATATAGTTAATAATTCTTCCAAAACAGATTTGTGAGAATAACATCTTTTAAAAATCTGCTTTGAGCTGCCCCAGTAGAAAAAAAAAAATGGCATTTAAGTTTGTTTCCAATTGGCCCTATGTGAGCTGGAGCACATTTTGCTAGGGAAGAATCTTTAGGTTTGATGGCATACTTGAAGCAGAAATTGCTTCTGTGACCAATTGGATACCTCACTGATGTGAGGAAATGCTTCCTATCCTTTAGTGAGGGGAGCCGCTCCCTTGGGCTATGGTCTTGGCGCTTCAGCTGGGGGAAAACTCAAAGCAGGGATAGGAGATGATAGCATCGATTCTTGCAGCCACATCATCATGTGGACCTTCTCTCTTTGCCTGTGAAAAAGAGGACCTTTGTGTTAGGTTTGGCCAGGTGCTCTGACATGGAACATAACAGCAGTGACAGGGTGGCCTCTTCAGTGGCAGAGTGTGTGAATTGGTTTCCCAGAAGCTGGAAGTGACCTGCCCTTAGAAAGGCAATCAAACATGTCTCCCTGTTAAAAAAGTGAGAGTGATGGTTTGGAAGTTGGAGAATTTGATAAACACTTGCTCTTGTTTTACCATCATGGTGTATGTGTGTGTGTGTGTGTGGGGGGTGACTCATAAAAGTAAGTTGCTTTTGTAGTTTATCGAAGAAGAAAGTAATAGCATTCTTCATTGTAATAAGATTTCTGTAAAGTTGCATATATGAAAAATGGACCCATTCAATCCCTGTGGGGGAGGAAAGGAGTTATAAGCTTTTTATCAGACCTTGTGGATAAGTAGTGAATATTTTCTCAGAATGTTAGATGTTTCCTTACTCAGTTCCGACATCTGTTCCCTTCCTTCACCCCGTAACCCCAGTTCACAAATATAACTAGATTTATCACAACCTGAACAGCAGGAGTCCTAACACTGTAGAAGTGGGTTTGGCTGTTTGTAGGGCCTTAAAATATTAGAAGCTGAGGTTTGTAAGTAGTCTCTATGATTATATGGGGTATGCATTTTATTTCAGAGCATGGTGAGGGAGTTTGGGGTATTGGAAAGGAAGAAGACTCCATCCACACTCTCACAGAGATTAAGATCTATTTGTGAAAGCCAGGCATCCATATGTGCAGAATTAATGCATGCAACAGGACTAGACGATTCATAACTAATTAGTCATGTGGTAAACAAAGAAGTGCTTGAATTCAAAACAGGCAATAACTCTGATGTCTGAAGTGATTTGGAAGATTTCATGAAAGGATTCCCAGTTGGAGTAAAATATAAAGTAGTAGCAGAGCTGGTAGTGATGAATATTTACTGTTTCTTATTTGTTTTCTCATTGTTCATATGTAATAATGAATGCATTACTCATTACTTCTAATCAGTGGATATTGTTATGTAAATTTCACAGCAATTATCTATACCTTTTTAGCAGGAAATTTTAATTCCTTTTTGTGTAATTTTGCTTGGAATTTTTTGGTCACCAAGCAAATAGGAATCTCAGGAAACTTGAAGCTATATAGCATAGTATAGAGGGACTTGTGCAGTAAGCTGTGACATGTGACATGGGTGACCTAAGTCCTTGCTACTGAAAGTGTGGTCCATGAACCAGCAGTATCAGTACCACTTGGGAGCTTTTTATAAATACAGGATCTGAGATCCTATCCAGGCCTGTAGAATCAGAATCTGCTTTTTCATAGGATCCCTAAATAACACATGTGCTCATTCCACTTTAGGAATCACTTTTCTCTGTTAGGCACACTAAGTATCAGTGTACTGTTCTCATCTTGTTCTGTTGGAACTTTTCACAAAATTGTGAAGGTGGGTGTTTAATCTCTGTATGTGCAGTTTTCTCTGAGCATGACACATTATTTCATAGGGTGAAGTTTTATCATATCACAGATGAGTGATTCTGCCCATAGTTAAAAGTTACGTGAATACCTAAGCCATTTTCCCAGCACTTGGAGTTTTTCAAAACTCAAGCCATATTTTGGAAAAACGCTATTTTCTCTTTTATATCAAAGCCCATATGAATTCAATTTTGTGGGAAATTTAAGCCACATGTTTCTGATTCATTTACACTTAACCCTTGAGAAGGTTGTGTTACAACAGCAATTGCCTGTCCAAAAATATCTTAGTCTTTTAGTAAATCCTTCGTAAGGGCAGAGAGTTGGGGAAGAGAGAGTGGAGGGAAGTGGATGGATGGACAGACTGTAGAAAGCTGGGGTCTGAGTTTAGGACCCTGAATCTGGAGTCAGGTCTGGGCAGATGCTATGTGCAATCCACTTCTTTTTTAAACATCTTTGGCATAGGTGAGGTGGGATGATGATATAGATTCCTGTATTGAAAAGAAACAGGGGCATTTGTAAATCATGTAGCATTGTCAAAAGCCATAGTTTTAGTAAGCATGTGTTACCATTTCTCTCTCCCTTTCTTGTACAAATTGTACTCATATCACTTTGAAATTTTGGGGTTTTGGCCCTTGTGAGACCTTGTCCAGATTTAGTGTTAGCTAGTCTCTGAGCACTGTTGACAAAGGGTGAGAGGCTTATCTGCTGCTCACAATCCTGGGAAAGCCTGAATGAGTGATGAATTAAAATAACCTTGATTATTTTTACTTTGAGTGTTTCAGTTTGAGCTGATACATAACTAGAGAATTTTTTTTTAATCATTAAGCTTCTTTTTGCTTTTTGGTAAAGCTTAAATTCTTGTTTGTCAAATCAAGACATTCAACCTGACAACTTTTCTTGATTGATGGATAGTATGTATAAATGTATGTTTATACATATGAGAATATATGTCATGTATAAAGAGTGAGTGTTTATGGTGGAAGAAAACAATGATCAAATTAATCCTGTTTTCTGTTTAGACATCAATCCCTAAATATAGTGAGTTTGTTTAAATAAGACGACATGGCTTGATTGCAGCTTTTAGTAGCCATTGGTAAATGAAAGGGCATTTGAATTCCATGTCTAACACATTATTCCAGGGAGCCAGCAAATACATATTCATATGACAGATGCACTAATCAAGGCTGAAGGTCTTACTTAAATATTTTAAAAAGCAACCTTGGCACTAGAAGGCAAATACAACTCCAGCCTAGATTGTGATTTTGCCAGTTTTCCCCCTTGCTATCAGGCTTTCTCATGCTTCTTTTGTGTTGTGCCATGCAGTGCCCTTTACATGCCATACCCTTTATCTGGAAGGAAAGTTTTTCTCCTCCTCCATCATCAGCTGCCTCTTCCGGGAGCCTTCCCTGAGCCCCTTGGTCCAAGATCAGTGTCCACCATCTGTGCTTCCCACACATTCCAGGCTCACCTCTATCCTAACACTCATCACTCTGGTATATAATGAACTGTTTACATGCCTGCCTCCCCCAGGGTAGTCACTCTGTTTTGTGCCGCTTTATCCCTACTGCATAACTCAAGATTAGACACTCAATAAAGTCATTGAATGAATAAACCCATGACTTTTAAAGTATCCCAAAACAGCTCTGAAAAGCTAAACATCTCCCGATGCCAAACTTGAGCTTGTGGATTCAGTTTATTAGGGATTTTTGCAAACGCATCTCATATGGTAGGTTCACATCCCATAATAGCTGAACCTTGCTTCTCTGATGCATAGCCTGGGCTCCTTCCTTTTCGCTGGCCATGGAAAGCTGTGTGTGAGAGAGTATGGTAGCTCGCTGTGACCATCGTCACTACAAAAAGAATCCCCAGCAGATGGATCCAAAGAAGCCTTCTGCAGTTGCTGGAACTTAATGTGGTGTGGTTTCTATGAGGCCAGCGTGCTCCATCCCTCACTCCATTCTTCAAGCTGTTGAAAATACATCCCGGATTTAAAGAGTTTCACAGATGATGTTCTCATAGCTTCCTTCTGTAACCTGTTTCATTATTTGTTTAATAAGTCTTGCTGTCAAATGTATTCTTTTTCTTTAATCTAAATCCCCAAATGCTCATTTTTCTACATTTGGTCCCCAGTTGAGAAAAGGAACAGCTGGCCACCACAGAGGGTTTTTTTTTTTCCCCCTCTATCCACCCCTTGGATCATGTATAATCTCCTCAGGGTTTTCAGAAGTTTCTCATTATATTTGTGAGTAAAACTAAGACTTGAACTTTCAACCCAAGTTTATCACCAGACTATCCAGCTTCCGTTGTCACCCCTGTTCTCCTACACCCCGCCCTCCCAAGCTATTTTCTGTTTCTTTTTTTGTCACCATCATGGGAAACTGAACTTATTCCTATATATTTGGTCTACCTCTGCAATTGCCAGCTTCTTGAAAATAAAGATTGTAGGACTCCTCTTTGTATTGCCTGCAGTACGTAGCCCATAAAATTGCCTAGCAGCCGGGCTTCCCTGTACATACCTAGCCCAACTAACTGATCAAGAAATGTAACCAGTAAACTTAATTCCTACTGAAAGGAACATCTGTATGCAGATAAAAGAAACATTTTAGAAGAAAAAAGGTCAGCACCAAAATACAAAAGCCTAATGTGGGCCAGAGAGGACTCTGTAGTGTGCCTTTGAGAGCTCTCTGTGTACCAAGAAGGCAGTGGATATTCCTGGGTAGCGGTAAAGCATGTTCCATTAAGCCCATTTCCGTGGTGCAATCCAATATAGGAAGTGGATTTGTTGGTATTACAGATAATTAGGATAACAGTTACATCAGTAATTACTGTGAAAGGATTTTGTATGGCATAATTAATGTCCTCAAACTATTTAGATATTCTTGGATGAAAGAAAATACAGAAGTGGGAATTTTGGTGTTGAAAAGACAAAAGCAAACTGTTTGAAATATGTTACCAAACATGATGTTTTATGAGCACAGATTGGCAAAACATCAGGACACAGCTGCTGATTATAGATGCTCTTTTCAGTAACTACCTCAGAGCCAGTGAACCCTGTGCAGGGAGAGCCTGTCAAGACAAATCAGAGCCAGGCTCATCATCCTCAGAATGACTTACCAAGTGCGTGGCTGTCCTGGAGCTTCCCCAATGTCTTAGGAAGGATATGGCCAAATGGAACCACATAGCAATGTGTGGGCTTGAAGGTTTAACGTCAAAACCAAGCTTTGCTAAGATGTGTTGATTTTGCCCACAAACATATTCTCAGTTCTCTAGATGAGAGGAAAAAAAATTTAAAAATTAGTTATTTTATAATTAGTATTTACTATGACATATTTTATGTTATTATAATTTTGCAGGGAAAAGGCACCCTTTAAACTAAGTATGCAGCAAGGTGCTTATCTATTAAGCTTTCATATCAGATACAAAAATATTACCAAATAACCATTCCCAAAACTTAGTGTCAAGTTTATCATATTTTAAATTATTAACATTTCTGTTGGAGGAGGCATTTTTTAATAAAATATTTAAGCTACAAATCTCAGAACTCTTTTGGCTACCAACACCAAAGCTATAAAACAAAGTTAGCTCACATGTTACACTTCTATCAAACATTCAGGCTTTTCATTAAGAAAAAGAAAGAAGAGAAGAAACACTCCGCGCCCCCCGCCCCCCACATCAATCCATGACTAGTGACATGACCTTTGCTCAGAAAGATCCATGTTTCAACATAACACTCCTGCACCCCTGGGAGCAGCAGAGGCCAGAGGGCAACCCTTTCTGTTAATGGTAGTACATGATTTGGGGACACAAGGTCAGTGGACATTTCAATTAGTACCAAGAGTCAATCGTTGTACCAAAGGACATAAATAAGTAGCTATAAAAATAATTAAATTATGAACAAATTAGAAATAAATTAGTCTTATAAAACTACCTTTCAATACTGGAGACACAATGAAGCATAAATAAGTTATTCGGCATGAAGGTGGTAGACTAGTTTACAATACATGAAAGAAAAGTTACCCTTAAAAGACACTTCGTACCTGTGTCTTTTAATTTTTGATGATCTTTATATTTACATGAACATTGCTGGTTTTGCATTTTGTGCTACTAACCATGGGAGAGTAGTTTCCTGACTCTAGATATTTTTGACTTAATGTATCAAATTTCTTTAGAGAATGAAAAAGTCTTGTCATTTGTGGAGCACCTTTTCATGAGCAGCACTCAGCACTGTTCCTAGTGTGGACTGTTACTTATGAGAGGGCATCTCTGGGACCCTCACTGTGCATGGTACAGCATGCACTGGCTCATCCCACACCCATCCCACACCAGTCTTAGCCCATCACATTCTGCTGGCAGAATCGGGTGATGATGGTTGATGCTCAGCAGTGTCCCTGGGGTGGTCAGCATGATTTTGGACTGAACATGTTTTATTATAGTTAAACCTTTGGGAGGTAAGTCCAGATATAGGAGGTAAGTCCTACATAAAGAATTTTTAGTGAACAATATAAAATTGGCCATTGTGGGTAAGTGAGAGATTTTCTTGGCAGGTATAGCTTCAGACAGACATACAGACACAGGCCTTTAAGCAGCAGATTTAAAGACAACAGAAAAACTGAGCCTGACGCAAGAGCAGGTGTAAATCTTTAGTGATATGCCAGGTTTACATCATTACTGCCCGGACAAATTGGTCATGCTTATTTTATTTGTACTCACAAATCACTCTCTTAATTAGTGTGATAGTTTTGTTTTGCAAACAGAGGCTCCAACAGAGTGTATGGTTTCAGATGGAATATTCAGAATGTTAATATTGAATTATACCAGCCATCCTTCCTTAACTAGAAATGAAGTGGAAACCCAGCTTAGAAATATCTTTAAGGTTGAGTTTTAGTTTATATTCTTAAAAAATAAATATTTAAGGAAGATTATAGATTGGGTACTGTGTGTGTTGTGTGGGGTGTTTGCACAGTGTTTTTTGATTGGACTTTCTCTCTAGAGGAAGGACGGGCCTCAGGCTGTCCCAGCCAAGGCTTAGAGTCCTTGAGGCTTTCTAAGCTCTTTTTAATGCAAGCAAGAATTCTAGTGTTTCCATCTGTCGGAGTCAGATGTAATTTTGCCTTAATACTCAGGGAATAATCAACATCCATCGACACTTAAGAAAGAACATAGTCCATACTTTGGAACACAAGGTTTACTGCTGAAATTCTTTTTTTTTCCAATTAATTTTCCTCAATATAACCACTTTTTCAAAACTTACTATTTTATCATCAATAGAGTGAGATCTCTTATTCCTACTTCATACTTTGAAATTCATCAAATTTGAGGGAGGGATTAGGTAAAGAATTAAAAAGACAGGATGACAATATCATTAACCACTAAAGGGATAATGAAAGTAGAGGAAGGTTTGGAAAAAAAAGACTCTTCATTTTTGTATAGGTGTATGTCCAAAATAAATTGTCAGCATATTCAGTTGAAAATGTCCAGAAGGCAATTTGAGTAATGGAGTTGTGTTTTTAGGAGACCTGGGGATGATGATTACTCTCTATAAAAATGGTCATTGGCTTGATAGGCTGGACTAGCCTATGGGTAGAGCAATCAGAGAAAGAAAAGATGAGCAATAATTTTGGGAACAGCTTATAAATATGGACAAATAATATTTTAGTTGGAAAGAACCAGCAGAGTCTTTTTTGCTGTTGTTGTTCAGAAATATAGGAAGACCAAGAAGTCACTCACTGTCTTAAGCTGTTAGGAAATCATCTGAGAATGCAAGAGAGCTTCGGAAGGCAATTTGCTGGGTATTGAGAAGGTAGCATGAGGTGAGGGAGGCAGCGTAATTGACTCTGCATGCTGGTATAGAAGAGTGGGGATGGAATTTGGTATTTATAACTTGATTGACAAGGCCCAGAAAAGGTTATTAAGCTGAGATAAATCAACGGCAATGGAGGGGGGCATTGGTAATCCAAGAGGAGAATAACTCAGGAAGCAAAGTCCTCATTGAACATCCAAAATGGGTAGGAGTGGAGAGGAGGGAATGCTGGCAGGTAGTAGTGGAGGTTGTGATAATAGACACACAAAAAAAATGATGTTATCCTTGTGAAAGAACAATAGCAGTTTTCCTTTGGGGGTACTTTAAAGCTTGTCTCCCCACAGTACCTTGCAAAATGCTAGATATTCAGTAAATTTTAGTTAACATTTCTAACTGCCTCGGTTTTAACATAAGAATATTCTGACTTGCTGAATATATGACAGAAGACCACAGTAAAATGTGTCATCTGCATTACAAAAGGAAGTGGAAAAGATGGAAAGTTTGACAGTACTAAAGGGATGAATGAGAGGCTCCCTGTGAAGGTTAAAGAAGAATTGAAATTTAGTGAGCTTATGGAAGAGAAGACTGGATATAGAGTCCTGAACTGGATAGTTCATATTCTCAGAAACAGAGTCTTAGGAGAATGAGTATGAAAAAATTTTCCTCATTACTTTAAAGGCTCAAATTAGGAGAAATGTGTTTAAATTTTTAAAAAGGGATACATATACATATATATATGCATATATATACATAAAATTGTATATAATATATCTGTATATATAATACATAATAACATATCTGTAATATATAATAATATATCTGTAATATATGTGATACATTATATATATCTGTAATATATATAATATATATAATGTACATATGCCCAGCCTATATCTTAGAAGGAACTTAGTGAAATATTTAAGATGGACTTCTAATAGGCCATAGAGAATCTTTAGGGGAAAAAAGTCTATTATCTGTTTTAAATATCTTTCATTCAGTTGACTGAGGTCAAGGGTCAAGGCCGGTTGAATTCTTGAGACCCTTTCCAGTAAATAACTCTGTAACTACTATGAATGAATTCAGAAATGCTACTGCTTGACTTTTTAATTTTAAAAGAAGTTCTATGAATATACAGAACACTGTGCACTCACAAAAATGTGTGAGTGCACAATCATGCAAGAAAACTGAAAACAGACCCACTTCATATACAATATAGTTTTGGATTCTTTATGCAGAATAGAACTACAAATCACTTTTTTACCATAGCTCTAAAATTTGTCTGTGAATGTTGTCATTGGAATTTGCTTCAGTATTTATAGAGTAGAAAAAGAAATTGCTGGTCGGGTTCACACAGACCTCTTCTGATGACCTTGCTTCTGCTGTCTGGCATTCTCAGATATTGCAGAGAATAATTCAACAAGTGCTATTCTTTATTGACAGCTTTAGAATATTTTCTAGAATATTTAGAAATATTATACCATGTATTTGTTATAAATGTATTCTTATGATACTGAATATCTTGAAATTGCCCATTTTGGGTTAATTCCTAGAGATTACAAGAATGGTGAGGGAGGTTGCATTCAGAAGTTACATGGAATTGCTCATTGCTGAAGTACCTGGTGACTTCAGTGTATTTAATAGTGTTAGCAGCTCAATGAAGAGAGCCAACATTTGAGATGAACAAAAGTTTTCTCATTAATATTTCAAAGTAGATCCAAAACCATAGAAAAGTTTTTCATGGACCCTTCCTTTTCTTCTTTTTTTGGTGTCTCTTCATTTTCAATTTCCAGTCCTCTACATAACAACTATTTGTTTTTCTGCTTTTGGCGAAAGATATAGTACTGATTTGCTGTTCATGTATCCCAAAGTGACCTACATGTGTGGTATTTTAATTCATCATCATTTTGTCCATGGGTATTCTTGGTGAATTAATAATAACCATTTCTTAAACTAAAAAAATGGAATTTTTTTTTTTTTTAGACAAACAATGAAACAAACTGTATTCTATTCATTGCAGAGCTACAATGGAGCCACTTACACTTTATGTATAAGTATACATAATATACTTATATAAGTATGTCATACATCATATACTCTGAATGCCTGTTTCAGCACAAGGAAAATTATTCATGGCATAATCATAAAAATCCTTTATTTTTTTTTCTTCTTTTTTTTTTATTGATTATTTATCGCATTACATAGTTCATGATATATCATCTTTCATACATTAGACTCAAATTGTGCTTTGAACTCCCATTTTCACCCCAAATACAGATTGCAGAATCACATCTGTTACATATTCGCATTTTTACATAATGCCATATTAGTGACTGTTGTATTCTGCTACCTTTCCTATCCCCTACTATCCCCCCTCCCCTCCCCTCCCCTCCCATCTTCCCTCTCTACCTCCCCTGCTGTTGTTCAATTCTCTCCCTTTTTTTTTTCCCTCCCCCTTGCCCCTCATAACCTCTTATAATTTTATGTATCCTTGAAGGTCTCCTACCATTTCCATATGCTTTCCCTTCTCTCTCCGTTTCTCTCCCCCCATTCGTCTTTGTTTACTGTAGTCTTTTCCTCATGCTCTTTCTTCCTGTTCTGTTCTTAGTTTTTCTCTTTATATCAAAGCAGACATTTGGCATTTGTTTTTTAGGGCTTGGCTAGCTTCGCTTAGCATAATCTGCTCTAATGCCATCCATTTCCCTGCAAATTCTATGATTTTGTCATTTCTTAGTGCTGCATAATACTCCATTGTGTATAGATGCCACATTTTTTTTATCCATTCATCAATTGAAGGGCATCTAGGTTGGTTCCACAGTCTAGCTATTGTGAATTGTGCCGCTATAATCATTGATGCAGCCGTATCCCTATAGTGCGCTCTTTTAAGGTCCTCAGGGAATAGTCCGAGAAGTGCGATAGCTGGGTCAAATGGTGGTTCCATTCCCAGCTTTCCCAGGAATCTCCATACTGCTTTCCAAATTGGCCTCACCATTTTGCAGTCCCACCAGCAGTGTACAAGTGTACCCTTTTCCCCACATCCCCGCCAACACTTGTTGTTGTTTGACTTCATAATGGCTGCCAATCTTACTGGAGTGAGATGGTATCTTAGGGTGGTTTTGATTTGCATTTCTCTGATTGCTAGAGATGGTGAGCATTTTTTCATGTACTTGTTGATTGATTGTATGTCCTCCTCTGAGAAGTGTCTGTTGAGGTCCTTGGCCCATTTGTTAATTGGGTTATTTGTTATCTTATTGTTTAATTTTTTGAGTTCTTTGTACATTCTGGATATTAGGGCTCTATCGGAGGTGTGGGGGGTAAAGATTTGTTCCCAGGATGTAGGCTCTCTATTTACCTCTTTTATTGTTTCTCTTGCTGAGAAAAAACTTTTTAGTTTAATTAAGTCCCATTTGTTTATTCTTGTTGTTAACTCTTGGGCTATGGGTGTCCTATTGAGGAATTTGGAGCCTGACCCCACAATTTGTAGATCGTAGCCAACTTTTTCTTCTATCAGACGCAGTGTCTCTGATTTGATACCTAGCTCCCTGATCCATTTTGAGTTAATTTTTGTGGATGGCGAGAGAAAGGGATTCAATTTCATTTTGTTGCATATGGATTTCCAATTTTCCCAGCACCAATTGTTGAAAATGCTATCCTTCCTCCATTGCATGCTTTTAGCCCCTTTATCAAATATAAGATAGTTGTAACTTTGTGGATTAGTCTCTGTGTCTTCTATTCTGTACCATTGGTCTACCCACCTGTTTTGGTACCAGTACCATGCTGTTTTTGTTACTATTGCTTTGTAGTACAGTTTGACCTCTGGTATCGCTATGCCTCCAGATTCACACTTCCTGCTTAGAATTGCTTTTGCTATTCTGGGTCTTTTGTTTTTCCATATGAATTTCATGATTGCTTTGTCTATTTCTACAAGAAATGCCATTGGGATTTTGATTGGCATCGCATTAAACCTGTAGAGAAGTTTGGGTAATATCGCCATTTTGACGATGTTAGTTCTGCCTATCCATGAACAGGGTACATTTTTCCATCTTCTGAGATCTTCTTCTATCTCTCTCTTTATGGTTCTGTAGTTTTCATTGTATAAATCTTTCACCTCTTTTGTTAGGTTGATTCCCAAGTATCTTATTTTCTTTGAGGATATTGTGAATGGAGTGGTTTTCCTTATTTCCATTTCCGAGGTTTTGTTGCTGATATACAGGAATGCCTTTGATTTATGCGTGTTGATTTTATACCCTGCCACTTTGCTGAATTCATTTATTAACTCTAGCAGCTTCTTTGTAGACTCTTTTGGGTCTGTTAAGTATATTATGTCATCCGCAAATAGCGATAGTTTAATTTCTTCTTTTCCTATTTTTATGCCTTTAATTTCTTTTGTCTGTCTAATTGCTCTGGCTAGTACTTCGAGAACTAAATTGAATAGAAGTGGTGATAGAGGGCATCCCTGTCTTGTTCCAGATTTTAGAGGAAATGCCTTCAGTTTTTCTCCGTTTAGGATGATGCTAGCCTGAGGTTTAGCATATACAGCTTTTACAATGTTGAGGTAAGTTCCTGTTATCCCTAGTTTTTCTAGTGTTTTGAACATAAAGGGATGCTGTACTTTGTCAAATGCTTTTTCTGCATCCATCGAGATGATCATGTGGTTCTTGTCTTTAAGTCTATTGATGTGGTGAATAGCATTTATTGATTTCCGTATATTGAACCATCCTTGCATCCCAGGAATGAATCCTACTTGATCATGGTGCACAAGTTTTCTGATATGTTTTTGTATTCGATTCGCCAGAATTTTATTGAGAATTTTTGCATCCAAGTTCATTAGAGATATTGGTCTGTAGTTTTCTTTCTTTGAAGTATCTTTGTCTGGTTTTGGGATCAAAGTGATGTTGGCCTCATAGAATGAATTTGGAAGAGCTCCTTCTTTTTCTATTTCTTGAAATAGCTTGAAAAGTATTGGTATTAATTCTTCTTTGAAGGTTTTGTAGAACTCCGCTGTATAGCCATCTGGTCCAGGGCTTTTCTTAGTTGGTAGTCTTTTGATGGCTTCTTCTATTTCTTCTTTTGTTATTGGTCTGTTTAAATTGTGTGTGTCTTCCTGTCTCAATCTGGGCAAATCATATGCCTTAAGAAATTTATCGATATCTTCATTATCTTCTATTTTATTGGAATATAGGGTTTCAAAATACTTTCTAATTATCTTCTGTATTTCTGTAGTGTCTGTTGTGATATTGCCTTTTTCATCCCGTATGTTAGTAATTTGAGTTCTCTCTCTTCTTCTTTTCGTTAGCATGGCTAAGGGCTTGTCTATCTTATTTATTTTTTCAAAGAACCAACTTTTAGTTTTATCTATCTTTTCAATGGTTTCTTTTGTTTCAATTTCGTTGATTTCTGCTCTAATTTTAATTATTTCTTGTCTTCTACTATATTTGCTGTTGTTTTGCTCTTCCTTTTCTAGGTTTTTGAGGTGTTGTGTGAGTTCATTTATCTGTTGGTTTTTTCTTTTTTTGAGGTAAGAACTCCAAGAAATGAATTTCCCTCTTAAAACTGCTTTCATTGTGTCCCATAGATTCTGGTATGTTGTGTCTGTGTTGTCATTTGACTCTAAGAATTTTTTCATCTCCTCCTTTATGTCTTCTACAACCCATTGATCATTCAATAATATATTGTTCATTTTCCATGTGATGTAGGATTTTTCCTTCCTTCTTTTATCATTGATTTCCAATTTCATTCCATTATGGTCAGATATGGTGCATGGTATTATCTCCACGCTTTTATAATTACTAAGAGTTGCCTTATGGCATAATATATGGTCTATCTTTGAGTAGGATCCATGTGCTGCTGAGAAGAACGTGTATCCACTTGATGATGGTTGATATATTCTATATATGTCGGTTAAGTCTAGGTTATTGATTGTGCTGTTGAGTTCTATAGTTTCTTTATTCAGCTTTTGTCTAGAGGATCTGTCTAATGGCGAGAGCGGTGTGTTGAAGTCACCCATAATTATTGTGTTGTGGTCTATTTGACTCTTGAACTTGAGGAGAGTTTGTTTTATGAACGTTGCAGCTCCATTGTTTGGTGCATACAAATTGATGATTGTTATGTCTTGTTGGTGGATGGTTCCTTTTAACAGTATATAGTGACCTTCTTTATCCTTCTTGATTAACTTAGGTTTGAAGTTGATTTTATTCGATATGAGTATGGCCACTCCTGCTTGCTTCCGAGGGCCATATGAGTGGTATGATTTTTCCCAACCTTTTACCTTCAGCCTGTGTATATCTTTTCCTATCATATGAGTCTCCTGAAGGCAGCATATTATTGGATTTGTTTTTTTGATCCAGGTTACTAGCCTATGTCTCTTGATTGGTGAATTTAGGCCATTAACATTTAAGGTTACAATTGAGATATGATTTGTATTTCCAGTCATGCTTCTTTATTTATTTATTTTAGTTTGGCTAGTTTTGCTTTTTGGTTGTTTTCCTCCCCCTTTACTGAGATACCTCCTGCTGTTAGTTTTGGGCACTATTTATCAAATCCTCTTCTTGTAGTGTTTTGTTCAAAATGCTTTGCAGAGCTGGTTTTCTTGCTGCAAATTCTTTTAGCTTTTGTTTATCATGAAAGATTTTAATTTCATTGTCAAATTTGAAGCTCAATTTTGCTGGATATAGTATTCTTGGTTGGAATCCATTATTTTTCAGCGTTTGAAATACATTATTCCAGGATCTTCTCGCTTTCAAAGTTTGTGATGAGAAATCGGTCGTTAACCTAATTGGTTTACCCCTGAAAGTAATCTGCCTCTTTTCTCTCGTAGCTTTTAATATTCTCTCCTTGTTCTGTACGTTGGCTATCTTCATAATTATATGTCTTGGGGTTGGTCTATTATGGTTTTGAATGTTTGGGGTCCTGTAGGCTTCCAGGATTTGGCAATCCATTCCATCTTTCATCTCTGGGAAGTTTTCTAGAATTATTTCATTTAATATGTTGTCCATTCCTTTGGTTTGAAACTCTGTGCCTTCTTCTATCCCTATGACTCTCAGATTTGGTTTTTTTATGACATCCCATAACTCTTGAATAGATTGTTCGTGGGATTTAAGCATCTTTTCTGTGTTGACTATATTCTTTTCAAGTTGATAAACCTTGTCTTCATTATCTGATGTTCTGACTTCTACTTGATCAAGTCTATTTGTAATATTCTCGTTTGAGTTTTTAATTTGGCTTATAGTTTCCTGCAATTCTAGGATTATTGTTTGATTTTTTTTTAAGATCTCTATCTCCTGGTAGATCTCGTTCTTTGCCATTTGAATTTGTTTGTTTAATTCATTTTCAAAATATACTTTTATTTCTTGGACTTGCTGTCTCATGTCTTCTCTAATATTCCTTTCCATTCGAGTTAGGTATCCCCTGAGTTCTTTCCATATCCCTGTTTCTGAAGTTTCTATGTCCTCTTGTAGAATTGAGTTGTCTTGCATTGTTTGAAATCCTTTTTTCCCTTGTTTTCTCTTGTTGTCCACGTTACTTTCCAGTTCTTTTTGATTGTCGTGTTTCTGCTCTCTTCTATAGATTTGTTTTGTTTCTGTATTACTCTGATGTCTCTCCTTTGTGTTGTTGAACTATGCCTGCTAACGTGGATTCTGCTGGGAAGGAATTCCGACGTCCGAGCTCCAGTGACGACACTACTCTGCTATGCCGTGCCCCAGTCTCCTTGCCGGGGTGCCCTAATGGGGGGGTGTGAGTGGACTGTCTCTGTTTGGTTTCAGCACCCGGTCGTGGCAGGCAGGCAGACTCCCGCCGCCCAGTATCTCAGGCCGTGGGCAGGTGATCCATCGCCAGCGGGAGGGCGTTCTCCTACCGCCCAGTTACCCTGGCAGTGGATGAATTGTCGCCGGCGGGCCTGCAGTTTACAGCTGCCCAGTCACGAGAGCCTTGCCTCTAGTCTCCTGTTCTCTCCTGCTAGGCTTGGGTTCTCCTGCTAGACCAGATTTCCCCTCAGTGATGGTTCTCGGCAGTTCAAGCTATACTCTGGGCCTGTTTTGTTACAATCTGTGGGAGAGTGGCAGTGGATACTTCAGCTCTCTAAGATGGTGGCCGCTGTTTGCCTTTGTTTTGTCCGCTGATGAGAGGGGGGGTTGAGGGTCAGGTGCCTCTAGCTCCCCTTTAGTCTTTATGCAGGCTCACTCTGATACTGCCTCCCCCTGAAAGTCTAGGAGAGATTTTATGCGAAATCCCCCTAAGTTTGGGGGCTGGGCTGGGTCACACACACCTGTTTTGTTGCTGCAATCTGTCGGAGAGTGGCGGTGGGTACTTCAGCCCTCTAAAATGGTGGCCGCTGTTTGCCTTAGCGGAGTGTCCCTTGTGGGGGGCGGGGCCTTACCGGCTTCCTTCCCCGACTGCAATCCCGAACTCAGCCCGGGGGTCAGTGCGGGCTTGGGCTTGGCTGGTGGGATACCACCGTGTCGCAGCCACTTAATTCCCTGCTGACTGGTTAACCCCTTCTCTGCGGCGCCACGCCTTCTGTAGCCTCGGGGCAGGCCGCGCGTATCAGACAGCCTGGATCTCCGGGGTCACACCGTTGGCTTTTGGGATCCCCGGCACTCTATGGTTTTGATTTTTTCTGCTTGCCCCTCCCCCAGCGCTGGCTAGGCAGCTTTTGTTTTGTCCACTGATGGGAGGGGGGGTTGAGGGTCAGGTGCCTCTAGCTCCCCTTTAGTCTTTATGCAGGCTCACTCTGATACTGCCTCCCCCTGAAAGTCTAGGAGAGATTTTATGCGAAATCCCCCTAAGTTTGGGGGCTGGGCTGGGTCACACACACCTGTTTTGTTGCTGCAATCTGTCGGAGAGTGGCGGTGGGTACTTCAGCCCTCTAAGATGGTGGCTGCTGTTTGCCTTAGCGGAGTGTCCCTTGTGGGCGGCGGGGCCTTACCGGCTTCCTTCCCCGACTGCAATCCCGAACTCAGCCCGGGGGTCAGTGCGGGCTTGGGCTTGGCTGGTGGGATACCACCGTGTCGCAGCCACTTAATTCCCTGCTGACTGGTTAACCCCTTCTCTGCGGCGCCACGCCTTCTGTAGCCTCGGGGCAGGCCGCGCGTATCAGACCAAAAAAATGGAATATTAACCAGTTTGGTTACATTGTTCCTGGTTACCAGTTTCCCACAGGTGTTTACTCTCTTCAAGCCCTTTGGTATGAGTAATAAGAATCCATGACTTCAGAGTATTGATGATTCTCATTGGGTTCCTTTCTCCACAATCTCTGATGCCAAGTGTCCGTGATTCTCCTTCTGCCATTCCAGTCACCCACCCACAGTGGTGCTGAAGCAGATCATATCTTACTGAAATCCTCTAATAAGGGGGTTTACAAGCTATGGCCATGGACCAGATACCCCACAGTGTCTGTTTATTCCTATTTTGCCTGTGGCTGCTTTTGCACTGTGAAAGGTAGGGTTGAATAGTTGAAAAATAGACAGGCTCACAAAGCTGAAACTAAAAAAAAAAAAAAAAAAATTGCAAGCAGTTCCCAATTCCATTGTAAATTATTTTATCCCTGTGTCTTTCTAATATAACCTCCTCTGCCACTTTTCTCATTCTTCTCCACTAGTTGACTAGTTGGGCATGCTCAGTCCTAGCCAAACTGACATTCCTTTTTTATCTAACCACTTCTTGCCTGTGCTTTTTTTTTTTTAATATTATGCCCCTTCTTCGTATTTTTTGAATTCTACTTTCAATATGTATACTACCTCACCCAAGAAGTCTTAATCTGGTTCCTTATCTAGTCTGTAAAGCAGGTAGGGGTACAGGCCTCTCCCCCAGACTTACCACCCTAGCTGAAGATGCACCCTCTCTCAGGGCTATGAGCACTGTAAATCCCAACAAGGGTGTTGGTCTTGCAAAAGATAAAGTAACAGCAAAATTAGTTGTAGATCTAATTGCCTTGGATTTGTGATTTATGAATCCCAGTCTCCATTCTCCACAATAGAATGAGAGCTCCCCATGGGGCGATAGCAGAACAATGGGCTTGGTGAAAGGGGAACAAGGAAACAGTAATAGGAAAAAAATTAATTGGTTAACATCAGGTTACTTTAGGTTACTTTTTTGTAAGGTTGAGGCAGAAGGGATTGCCTTATTATACTGACTCAGGTGGACTAGAATTTCCTATTTTCAGAAAAAAATAACTGGTCTGTTTTGAGATCTATTTGCTTTCTTTTTCTTTTCTTTTCTTTCCTTTTTTTTTTTTTTTTTTTTTTTGGTAGTTGTGTATGGAGAGCATACCTTTATTTTAACTGTTTATTTTTATGTGGTGCTAAGGATCGAACCCAGTGCCTCACACATGCTAGGCAGGCACTCTGCCACTGAGCCACAGTCCCAGGCCCAGAGATCTATTTGCTTTCTTGAAGTTGCAGTTTGACAAACATATGAAAAAAATGTTCAACTCTAGCAAGTAGAGAAATGCAAATCAAAACTACATTGAGATTCCATCTCACTCCACTCAGAATGGCCGTTACTGAGAATACAAGCAACAATAAAGTTGACAAGGATGTGGGGGAAAAAGGTATACATTGTTGGTAGGACTGCAAATTGGTACAACCATTATGGAAAACAGTGTGGAGATTGCTCAGAAAACTTGGACTAGAACCACCATTTGACCCAGTCATTCCACTCCTAGGTTTGTACCCAAAGGTCTTAAAATCAGCATACTACAGTGACATACCACATCAATGTTTGTAGCAACTCAACACAACAATAGCTAAACTATGGAACCAACCTAGGAGTCCTTCAACATGGATAACATAATTGTGGTATATATACACAATGAAATATTACACAGCCTTAAAGAAGAATGAAATTATGGCGTTTGCTGGTAAATGGATGGAACTGGCAAATATCATGCTAAGTGAAATAAGCCAATCCTGAAGAATCAAAGCCAAATATTCTTTCTGATATGTGAATGCTAACACACAATAAGGGGTTGGGGCTAGGGAAGAATAGAGTTACTTTGGATCAGATAGAGAGGAGTGAAGGGAGAGAAGGGGATCTGGGGGTAGGCATGATAGTAGAATGAATCGGACATTAATTCCCTCTGTGCATATGTGATTACACGACTTGCATCAATCTACATCATATACAACTAGAAGAATGAGAAGTTATGCTCCATTTATATGTTGTGTCAAATGCATTCTACTCTCATATAGAATTAGAACAAATTAACAAAAAGTAAAAAGAAAAAAAAAGTTGCTGTTTGATATTATGGCATTTAGCATGAGTGACTTGGTCTGGTCTGCTGGGGCTTTCCACAGGAGTTTGCTCCAGAAGCATGGACTTCCATAATTTTTGTTTAGCAGACCTAATCCCCTATCTTTAGCCTAGTGGGTGACAAGTCAGTTTTTTTTTCCAAATTTAAAAACAGCCAATTGAATTATCTGATAGTCACAAAAGCATTTAAATTAATTTATGGAAATGAGAAAAGCACACCCCTTACTTGTTATCAGGAGGGATATGAAATCATTCCTGAGCCATATAAGCTAGTTCTTGGCTTACATGTTTTGAGATTTCACCCAGAACCTACTTGCTGTTTGGGGGAAGTATTTCTAGCTCTGAAAGTGTGGGATTTCAGATTCCCCTGTCATGGTGGCTTTTATCTTAGCAGCTTCCCCCAGAGTTGGGATAATGAATCTGACTTTTCATATTCTTGTCAAGTATGTGGCACTGTCCTTGCTTATGGGGCTTCTTTAGCCCGTGGAGTCAACTTTTAATGGAGTTGTTTCATGAAGTCACTCACAATTCAAGAAAGGACTTCAAGCTGAACTCCTCAGGTCACACCCTGTTTTTCTTTCATATAAAACAATTTTAATTAATTTCGTATTGGCACAATTGCTCTGTAAGGGCAGGAATGCGAGCTTCTATTGTAGTGATCACTTTATGCCCTGCATGTGGAAGAATAGACACTGCCAAAAGCAGTGCAAATAGCACTGTATGTGTATACGTACACATGCACACATACACATGTTTAAAATCTCATGTGTTTCCTATTCCTGTAAGATGTCTCATGCATCTTCTCATTCCCTGGAGCCATACATTGTTGACATGTTTGAAGGCATCCATGCCTTACCCACTTGGCACTGAATTTCAGTTGACACGGCTCCCTAATTCATGCTAACTGAATTCTCTCTCATAGCTGTGATACTTCTCCCTAGTTCACACTGGCCTAAAAATTAACCTGCCACATGATGATTAAGTTTCCTCCCAGGTCCTTGCTCAGTTGAGTTTGCGTACTAGAAATAAGTCTCACGGGGCTTCACTCCTTTTCAGATGAGTGTGGCAGTAAGTTAATGGCCACAATTTCCTTTATTCTAGCTGGTCAATAACTGCATGCTGTGAATGGTCAAAGTTTACATGTTGGCAAGAAGTCTGGTGTATGCACCATTGTTCTCTTGCTTTTCCCATTGGAAAGCAACTGTTTTGAACATACAAACAAAACCAATCACAGAAGATTATACCTCTTAAAGGCAATCTTTGCATCTTACTCAGTCTGAGAACAGCCTGTAAAAATGTAGTGCTACTTGCTCAGCAATTATTCACCTTGTTAGATCTAATTTCAGAATGCCTCAATTGCCCATTATTTTAGCACTTAAAAAAATGTATCCAAAAGCAGTGTTGAAACTGCAGTTCTTTTGAATTCTGTTGTGCTGGTGCCTACTGATTGCACTAAGTCGTATACTGTGTTTTGAGGATAAACCCTCAGAAGACACTGTGATCAACCTCCCAATTACTCATGAAAGTCTCTGCATGACAATGCGAATGTGTTCAATATAGCAAATCTTCCAAGAAACCAAAGCTTACTCCCTTTAGGGACCAAAGTCTTTCCCTATATGAAATTTAGTACTTAATGAGCCCCTGCCCTCTTCAGCAGCATATTCAAATGATAGCCGAACCATACTTTGTGGTTCTAGGCCATTTATTTGCACTGAGTATTTCTTTGGCATAATAAGATATGAAGAATTGATTGCCCCTATATTAAATAACTCCAGATTGTTAAAATATCTTGATCTGTTTTTTTAAGATTCTATCTACTTTCTCCCTGGGCATCTATGATTTTTCATTTCTACTAATGTACCCTTGATGATATTGAATATGCTATATCATTTTAAGCACAGATTCCTCAGTGAACATGTTAGGATAACTACTCTGTATAAATCCACTTCTCATACAGAGGCATTATTGTGCAATGATTAAAAGTGGGCACTCTCCTGACACAATTTTAGCTCTGCTTTCTATCTGATAATCTTGGACAAGTTACTTAGCCTTTCCATTTCTCTCACTCTACCTATAAAATGGACATAATAAGACTCACCTTTCAAAACTGTTATAAGAAATAGGAGCTAAATTGTGGTGTTAGCTCTTTTTGTTGTAAATACACAAATGAATAAGGATCTTGTTGAAACTGTCTTATAGCTCAGAAACCTTTTGATTTTGTTCAACCATAGTCTGGCTTTTGGGATTTACTAGTTGCCTAGGTTTAAGAAATTGGGAAATTTACTGTTCCAATTATTCTGTTTCCCACAATTTTTTTATTACCTCATTCTTTTCTAGGAATTACACAGATGTAAAGGAATAAAGCCATCCCTGTATAGACCTACGTTATTTAGTTGGTAGTTATCCTAAGCTAGAGTGAGAGAGTTATTTGCACATCTGCCTGGATGCATACACAACTGAGTGGTGTGAATAACTACCATGTGCACCTACCATCAACCACAGCACCAAGTGCTTCTCTTCCTTATGCCAATTCATTTATTATTCAGAATAACTTTTGAGTCACTGTGGAAGCTCAAAAGAATGTTTCTAACTTACTCTAGTTCTTACAGCCAATAAGTGATATAGTAGAATAAAAACTTAGGACTTTCCAAAACCTTACTATGAACTATATTCTTGCCTCCTCTCCCCCGGAAAGAATACACAGCTCTTTACAATACTGTTGACCACAGATTGAAACGTATTGCTTACTACCAATTAAAAAAACACAAAAACTTAGCAGTTTTGTTTGAAATTCTATTGTTCTTGAATGGAATAAAAATGTCACAATTCAATACTTATTCTTGGAGATATCTCATGAAAAGATATAGCCAGCATCCGTATCTCCACATTTCCACCTGCCCCAAAGTCTTTGACCTCAACTTTCCTACCCATCTTGCATAGATTTAAGGGCCATGCCATCCAATATGGAAGCCACTAGCTACACATAGCTCTTTAACTTTCAATTCATTAAATATTAAATTAAAAATTCAGTTCCTCAATTGAAATAGCCACATGTCAAGATCTCAGTAGCCACTTAGAGCAACCAGAATGAATCATTCTAGTATGGAACACTTCAGTAGTGGTAGAAAGTCATGTTGAATAGTGTTTTTGAAAGATGGTCCAATGGGCACATACACACTCTTTATCTCTTGGTCATCGTGGGACCTGTTCTCCTAGTTGATACAATGTGGTACACAGGACAGTGTCTCAGCGAACACTGAGGCCTCCTCTGCCCTTTTAGAATGAAGCCTGAACTGACCAAGGTATGACCTAAGCCCGGGCTAGTTTACTGTTTCTCTGGGATCTGTCTGCCTCATGGTTGGGCTTCACCCCTGTCTTAACTAGGTGGGAAATGGGAGAGAGTAGAGAATCAAACCACAGAAGGTACCCTAGAAAACCACAGAATGGAGATGCTAAAGAAAGAAGAAATCCAAGAGAGATTTTTTTCCAGAATATTTTGTGTTCTTTAACTTCTTCCATAAAAGTTGTTTTCTACGTTATTGGTTTCCATAGTCTCTTTTGCTTTTGCATCATGTCAGTTCTTTGTTGAAATTAAGTGAGAGAGAGGCAACTTTTAGGTGGCAGCAAATTTTTAAGTCAGGGGTTACTGCCCATTGTCAGGTTTTGAAATGATCTTAAATTGGCATCAGCAATTTTTAAAGGGATGTGGAGACTGGGGGTATAACTCAGTGGTAGAACATGTGCTTAATATGTGTGAGGCCCTAGCTTCAATACCCAGCACCCAAGAAAGAGAAAAGAGGGGAGAATATAGTAGAAGAATAGACTAGAAAATATTAAGTTGGATATATAGTTTTGATTTCATAATCTGCTTCAGTTTTATTTATATGTATGTGCAAGTGCTTCATTTGAGTGTGTGTGATTATAGTGGGGAATCCTCTATAGGATTTTAAATGTGAATTATGAACTTAGAATAATTACAAAACAGTTTTGTTGTGAAATGTGCAGATTCGAGTATAGCGAATCCTTTCTGGCTGGTGTTATGGGGAACATATTGTACATGTCCTCTTGATGTTCTGTGTTGGGAGTGTGGACACAGACCATAAATACTCATACAAGAAAGTAAAAGAAAACAGGAGAAAAGACATCACTGGACAGCATGGATCCTGGGTTCTCATTCACTCAACAAGTTCATCAACTATTTATCTGGCATTGGCATCAGATGACTATCAACAGGCTCCCTTCCCTCAAAAAGCTGACTTCCTGATGAGAGAGAGAGAGAGAGAGAGAGAGAGAGAGAGAGAGAGAGAGAGAGAGAGAGAGAAGTGCAGCAGACAAATAGCCACAAGGCACCATGCAGGGAGGACAGTTGAGCTCCAGGGCTGGTGCAGGTAGTAGGTGCCTCTGACTCAGCCAGGGCGAGGCTGTGGGTGATCTGACCTTCTCTTATCCAAACTAGAATCTTCTGCTCCATACTACCCTTAGCTTCCCCACTAAGTATAACGTTCTTGTGTAAATTTGCTGAGATTCAGGCACAACTATTCACAGGGTTTATAAGTAGCTGTAATATGAGATTTTTAAAATTCAGTTTGAATCTTTTCATATAATAATCATGTTCATGATTCAGCACAGGGTTTTTCATGTTGCATTCAGACTCAAGGGCTGGTATTTTTTTTCTTCCCTCCTTTTTTTTTCCTCTGAAAGAATGCCAACAAGAATAAATTGAGTGGGATGCGCCTTCATCGTCACCTTTTTTCTTCACATAGGTATTTATAGTAAGGAGATTAAATATGCAGAAGCTATTCTTCCCATTCATGTAAAGCAAAGATATACAAAATTTAATAAGTGCCTGGGTGGTGGTTTGGTCTAACCAGAAGAGCATGGAGACAACAGGGGCTCTGTCGAGCTCTGCCATTGCTATGGGAGGCCACTTCTCCATGTGGAGTCGGCCAGGGCCAGCCAGCAGCTGCGCTCCTCACCATGACCTGAGTGGGGGCCAGTAGTAAAAAACCTTCTCATGCAGAACCTTGAACAGAAGCTCTCATGTATCACCTCTGAGTTTTCTTTTTCTTTTTTTTTTTTATTGTTGGTCATTCAAAACATTACATAGTTCTTAATATATCATATTTCACATTTTGATTCAAGTGGGTTATGAACTCCCCCTCTGAGTTTTCTTGTGAGACCATTTACAACAAAGCCCTTCCTTCTGAACTCCTTACCCAAGTGAAGATCATTTTGTACCAACTAAAGAACTAAAAATTACTCATTTGCTTTGACCATGAGCAGTCTGCTCATGAGCAAAGATGATTTGAAATTAAGGGTGTTCTGCAAAAAGCACATACCTGCTTTAGAAAATTATGAAATTTATTCATTCAATTTAATACTTACCTATAGCCTCTAGGTCATGTGTGTTTCAGAGCCCTGCTCTTCTCCCACTGAAACTACTGCCTCAAAGTTACAAGAGCAGGGAGCAACTTCCAGGTCTGGGTGAAGCTTTGGTGTATGCTTAATAGCTATGTAGATCATGCTGCTTTAAGAATCAACTGAAGACACAGGTTGTACATTTTGAATGGGCAATGCCTCCTCCTGAGTATAATGTCCAGAATGCTGACATGTCACAGAGTCTCTGTTTACCCACCAGTGGCCACCACTTCTTCACTCAGCTGCTTTCATTGGCTCTGTTGCTGCTGCCATGGGAACTAAAAAAAAAAAAAAAAAAAAAAAAACCATATATAATATACAAATATATATACATGCATTTTTAAAGGATTTGAGGCTTTTGAAGATGAAAAGGTGTGTGTGGTGGAGGAGGGGGGGACTGTGAAAAGCAAAATTGCCAAAGATAGATTTTTGCTGAGAGCTACCACCATCTTCAGTGACCTGGAGCCCTCCACTCCCAAGTCATTCTGGGGTATTGCAGAAGCAGCAGTTTGCCTTTTAGTGTATTCCACATGTAAGCTAGGCTTTCCCCAGTTTCCAACATGCTGTCTCATCCATTATCCCTCTGGCTTCTAAAATCTTATCTTTTACTTGCTATGGTCTCCTCTGTTATTATTCACTTTGTTCTTGTGATTTTTAAGACCTTTTATTCTTTGTGGTCATTTTAGCTGGGTTGTAGAAGAGAGTTGAGGCTATGTATATATGCTCCATCTGTCATCTAGAGTCAGACACCTCAGCCCAGTGTCCCCTGACCACATGCTGCCTCTCAGTCCTGCTCTACTTTACATGGACTGACCTCCATGGCCTGAAAAATTCCAATTCTGCTCTTCAAGCCCAGCCCAAATTTAAAGAATCTATGAAAATGCATCTGGTCTGGTCTCCACCATTCCCCTAAGAAATGGTCCCCACCCTCTTCCTCCTCCTCCTCCTCCTCCTCCTCCTCCTCCTCCTCCTCCTCCTCCTCCTCCTCCTTCTTCTTCTTCTTCTTCTTTCTCTCTCTCTCTCTCTCTCTCTCTCTCTCTCTCACACACACACACACACACACACACATACACACACACGCATCCATTATCTTTTAAGACTTTATCTCATATTATGTTTTCTGACCATTGAGTACAGGAAACATTTTCTCATCTCTGTAGAGATTTGCATAGTGCTTGGCATTTAATAGGTACATAATACATCACAATTACCAAATTGTTGCTGCAAATTACAGAAATATGTTGTAGCACTTTTTAGTCTCAGTCTCCCAAAATTAACTAGGAAAAAAACATTCTCAGCCAAATCCCACAAGTATCAACACCTGGAGGTTGTTACTACAATGGCAAGCATATTGCTTGTGGGCAGAGGATGGGGGCGGGTGTAAAGAAATAATCCATTCTTCCTCCCATTAAAAATGACAGGCGATGTGTGGAAGATGAGGCCACTGTCTGGAAAGAAACAAAATCTTGTGTGAAAGTGCTTTAGTTTCCTACCAGGCAAGTGTGATGAGCAATTGGATACTTGTAATCCCTCACCCATTTGCTCTGTCCTTTGTATATGGGGAACAACAGGTGATGCCTACCTGAGATTGTAGCACCCTTTGCTCAGAGTCCAAGCAGGCTCCGTCCAGTGTTAGGGCATTGCCAGGAACACTTATAACATGGGTGCTAAGAGAAATTACCATGATGATAAAATTTTTCAGTTTTTCTTTTCACTTGAATTCTTTGAGGAGATAGGTTTGCTTACATTTCCCCAACACACGTTGTTATTATTTTACATTACTGCCCAGTTTTTCATGGAAATATCACATTATACTTTCACATCTTCTAGGTCATCTCCATCACGAGACACACCATCATTTCAGCAGCAAGTCTGTTCATCAGAAAATTCTAATTGCTTTATGTGTGAGAACATTAAACTGCAATAAATTTATGAATAAAGCTGCTCCATTACTGGAGAACAAGTTTTATCTCCTAATAAATTGATGTTTCTTTTTAGTGTCAACTAAAACCAAAATTTACACCCGAGGAAGTGAACCTTAACATTAAATAATTACTTCAATGTCACTGGTGGTATGAAAGGGTACTCACTACCCAATTTTAAGAGGGCTGGAACAAGAGAAATGGTTTTTCCTCTGTTAATTGTTTCTTGAAAGCATAATTGCAAAATGACTTTAATTGAAATAGGAATAGGAGCTATGCCCTTTTAAAGCAGATACTGTAAATAGTGTCATCATTTGGTATACCATAAGTGTTATACCGTAACATGCAAAAGTCTTATTTATGTTGATGGGTGAGGGGGAAAAAGAAATTTTCTTTGGTGGTTTTTCTGGAGTCACATGCAAGAGAATGGAATAGATGTTATAAATTCTTTAGACTTAGATGAATATTTAGTTTCTGTTTCTTGAAAAAATTAAACTAACTACTGATAAAAGATATGTTTGAACAATGCAATTACATAAACTTAACTTGGTTTTAGGGATTTTAATTTAAATGGCTAAAGTCAGTTTTTCTTCTGTGTGTGTGTGTGTGTGTGTTAGGGAGATTTCCCCTAATCCAAGTGTGACACTGATGAGAAATTTACCTCCCCAAGTTCTATGCATCAGGAAGACAGAAAGACATTAGCATAGAGTGTTAGTGTGAAACAAGCTGGAGTAGCTCTGGGCAGGGACCTGCATTGTGTCACCTCTGCCATTGCCCAGTTAGTTAGCTATGTAATGTCACTTGCTCTTTCTGGGCCTCAGTTTCCTCACCATCAAAGTAAAGGGTATTGGTCCTGATGATCACAGAGCTGCCTTATACTTGGAATGGATGTTCTTTAATTCTAAAAGCAGTGGTCCTATGATCATGGAGTATACTTTTTAGGCTCAACTTCTGTTTGAGTCATCAGTCAACTATTTCACACCATGTAATTGACACCTCCGTCTTATATTTTCCTCCCTTTAAACCTCTGAGCAGTACTATTCACAGCCACTGACTGAACTAGAAGACAGAAAAGCAAATAGGTGTTAGGTTCTCCTCACTGTGTCCAAAATACCTGAAAAGAACAACTTAGAGGAAGAACAGTTTATTTTGGTTCACCATTTCAGAGGTTTTAGTCCATGGTGGGCTGACTCCATTGCTCAGCATCCAAGATGAGGCCGATCATCATGGTGGAAGAGCATAATGGAGGAGCACAGCTCTGTTTTTCATGGAAGACAGGAAACAGAGAGAGAGAAAGGGGAAAGGCTGCTGGGTCAATGAACCCTTCCAGGGCATTCCCTGAGTGACCCACTTCCTTCCATCCATAGCTCACCTGCCTTCTGTTACCACCCAGAGAGTCCATTCAAACTAGGATGGGCTGATTAGGTTATAGCTCTCACAATTCAATCACTTAACCTCTGAATTTCCCTACATTTATACAGGAGCTTTGGGGAAACACCGTATATCCAAACCATAACAGTGCAAGTACAGGTTGTACCAGCTTTTTTTTTTTTAATTATCTGAGACATAGTTGAATATTCCTTTTTTAAAAGCTGAATTACAAAAAAAAAATGAGATTTTAATAAAGGACTGAAATGCTATAATAGAGATCAACACACACTCAGGCACTTGGTTGAACAATCTGTGATTTCCTGGCTCTATCACTTCGGATTAGTTCTAAAGTTGATGGGATGATATTTTGAAAATCTCTACTATCTATAAGAAAAGTTTTCCAAAGTAAAATTAAAATCCTATGAAAAATTACACAAAAAAGTACTTTGGGTCTCCAGGGTAAAATTGTACCTAGAAAATATCCTCCTTTTTAAAGAAATCTGATCTAAGTTCTCTGCAAAGCCACGTTAGGTTAAAAAAAGTTCCAAAAGTTTTAAAGTATTATATTTGGTTATTAGCATGTTCATTTCATGCCAAATTTCTAAAAAGTTCTTAATACTGTATATACATATGTAAATAGATGCATATAAGTATATTCCTTATATACTGTAAAACCTTGAATTCTCCTGTTTAAGTAATAAAGAGAATATATTTAAGCCCACTTTATGGTACTTGAAGTTAACTTTTACTATTAAAATTACTATAAAAATGTAGAGTTAATAGATCTTTGCTATGTGATCCATGGCTGCTGTATCAGAGAGCCAATTCCTTGGTGAGAAATACAACCTCCAATTATAATCTTGCTCCTATGGGAAAATTTAATATGCACTTTATGATGTGGTTTCTAGGAATACATTGTGGTGAAAAGTAGAAAATGCCTATATTTTTCTAAATTTAAGCATTTCAACCTTTTATAACATCAGCTGTGACTTGGCAAGATGTGAACAATATGTCTTACATCAAAGGCCATTTATGGATTGCATTTGAGTCACAAGACTATCTCCTAAATGAATATAAATGCTCCTAAATGCATAGAAAAATGTATATCTTAAATTCAAGCTTTAAGTGGAAAATTTGGAGGTATACACACATGCGTAAGCTTTTGAATAAGGTTTTATACAGAGTGTGATAAAAGATTGATCTTTGTAATGCCAATTATCTTGATCTTCCAAACATAGATTAAATTGTAAAGTAGGGGGAAAGGAGATTATCAAGATGCTACTTTATTTGTTTTTTGCAAAGTAGTTAAATAAATTAAAGATCTGCAATTAGGTTTTTTTTTAAATGATATTTTTATAATAATGTCAGTGATCCTTAGAAACTACATAAATTTCATTTACACAGATACTGAGAATATAGTGAACTGTAATCCTTGTCAAAAGAGGGGTGCTACCTGTACTATTCCATTTATTGTTTTCAGGAGAAAAATTAGCCAAGCCGTAGAGCCGATGAAGAGCATAGTTGATAACAGGTCTAAATCTAACAAAGAAATAAGAAATTAATCATAGACTTGGACTTGGAAAGGATAATCATGACAATGAAACACCACAGCTGTCATATTTAGTTTCAACAAATTTTTAATTTTACTTTAAAGTTTATTTTAACTAGTGAAGTCTTAGTGCTCATGAAAGGAATTAGATTCACAGATCCTGAGTAGATTCTTCTTGCTACAGCAAGGTAGGTACCACCTGCCAGCATCCAAGGTGTCACAGCCCTGCCATCCAGCCTGCAGGGGATAGGGAGGTTTGTGCCCAGACCTTCCAGTTATTCCCTGACATGAACTTCTCATGGCAGAGCCCCACAGTCACCTTATACACTCCTCTGAACCCCAGTGCATCTTGCGACCCATGACATCCTCACTTCATGAGCAATTTAGTCTTCCTTTTTCTGTCTCTATTACTGGAACAACCACTATTGAAAGAATAAAACAGATCTTTCTGTAGAAGAATGTTGGTTGGGTTTGTGGTATAGCCCTTCCCATATCTACTTTTTCCCTCTCTGTGAGCTCACCCATTTCTATAGCTTAAATTACGCACACATGCGCACACACACACGCGCGCACACACACACACACTCTGAACTATACTTCAGAGTCAATTATGTCCTGGGTCTATAACAACCCCCTCTCTGCTTCTACCTAGATGTCATTATCTTCATGGTATTCAGTGTTCATGAAGACCTGCTCTGTGCTCAGCACTGGGTTACATAATGCCTCATCTAATATTGTTCACATACACATGAAGCCAACTTTTTTTTTTTTTTTTTTAGAAAAAAGAAAAAGGTGGTTTATTGCTTGCTCCTGTCCCAGAGGCTCTGATTGTACCCATTATGGGTAGCAGGGAGCTTTGAAGGAGGTGACTCAAAGGCTGCATTTCACTTGTCCTCTGTCCTGAGTTGTAATTCACTAGTTAATTTGGGAGATGATTTCTGAGATCTTCTGGTACTTTCCCCAAGTCTGAATTACTTCATTCCTGTGGTCGGTATGTGCTCAAGGACAGATAACTCTGCCTAGGATGCAGAAGAAAGGTAATCCTGTTTCCCCTGAGATTACGAAGGAAGAGAGATTAGGGAGGTGCTTGTAGAGAGAGAAACAAACATGTCCTTTTAAAAATAAGTCACAGTGGCAGAGCCATAAGGACTATATTCAAAGCATAAGTGAACCACTGTTACACTTCTCTACTGTCAATTTCTACTTTCCATTTCTATGGAAAATGGGCAATGACATTTCCAAGCTGCTTCCTACTGAGAGAGGGCAAAGTTGGAGGAAGTGTCCCCAAGTCCGTGTTTTCTATTAGGCAGGGCATGGACAGTTTTTTGGTCCTAGCATGATCCCTGCCCTATGTATACCTTGTCCAACCACATGCCAACTGCCACCATGGACCTGTGGACTGCACTGATGCCAACTCTTATTTCTACTAGAAGAATCACAATAAATAACTCAAAGCAGGAAAATCAATTCTATAGACTTTATATTCCATATTCAACAGAATCGCATTGTGACCCTCAAGCAGTGAGAGCCAGCCTCAGCAAACTCTGGTGCTAAGCAACTCAGTGAGACCCTGTCTCTAAATAAAATACAAAATAGGGCTGGAGATGTGGCTCAGTGATTGAGTGTCCCTGAGTTCAATCCCTGGTACAAAAAACAAACAAACAAACAAACAAACAAAACCCTGTTAAAATGATATTAAAAGGATACAAAAATTGTAGGTAAAAAAACTATATTATTGGGCATTAAACTTATTCAGAGTTTCCTAGTAGCCAAGTCAAAAAGGACACAATAAAATCCTTAATCTGTGATAAAAGAAAATATATGAGCTCATATAGTAATGCTTTTACTGCCAGGAAATTGTAGGAGTATTTTTAGCACTTATTCCTGAACAGAGAGATTTTATAACCATTTTCAAATGAAGGGTTGTGCAAGATTCATGAATCTTCTTAGCATCAATTCTTTGTGTGATAAATGGAAATATTTTCCCTGGCATTAAATTTTAGGAGCATTGTTTACATATAGATTTCTATAAGAAAAATTATATAACAAATGGAATAACATTTTAAAATATAGGGTTACAAACCAAAACAGAATGGTTCACATTATGATGATAATATTGGGTTTTTTTCCTTGTCAAAGTTAAATATATACCATTGTATTGTAAAAATATTTTTCTGAGGATTTAAACTAATACAAAATAGAAGTATGCAGCCTCAAGAGTCAGTATTCTTGATCTTATTATGAACAGAAAATGTTCATAGAGAATTTTGTAAATACAAAAGAGAAAGGTGTCTACCAGGAAAGGAAGAATTCTGTTTTGAATCCTTCTCAAGATATTTACAAAGTAATTTCTACCTAAAACTGCAAAATTCAGTTTGGGATTCATATTTTTATAAGATTCACTTTTTTCATAATTTGAAATCTCTGGTTTTGAGGTGCTTCTAATAATCAACATCATTTGAATTAGTGACGTTTTCTTTCCTTCTTACAGATACACAAAATGTGTCATAAGCAATGGTTTCTTCAATAATAATTGTAGAAAGTTGTAATTATTAACTTCAAAACTACTTCTTGCAGTTTTACAACACACAAAAAAAATCATATCACGTTAATTTTTAAAATAACTTAATTCTGACAACAGAGAGGGGTGGAGGATTACTTCTCTGAAGTTCTTGAGTGCTTACTGGAGAGATGGAGAATTAACACCTTAACTCAATCCACATTGGGGTAAAATGGACTTGATGGAAACAATTTTGCCAATCCAACCTTATGTTTCATTTAAATTTGTGCTTATCAAACACATTTTCAAATTTATTAAATGCTCTGCATGATGCCATTTTGCCCATCTATTCCATGGGCCACATAACCTCCACATAAAGCTCCCTACACAATGTCGAGGCAAGACCATGGTGATGGCATTTTAATGTCAAAACAAAATAATGTAGCAGAAACCTATAGAAACTGTGTTACAGTGACAAACTGAAATGTCAGTGGAGGTCTATTGTAACATAATGTCAAAACAAAATGTCAGCCAAAATCCAGGGAGACACTATTATGATATCAAAATGAAACAATATCAGTGCCAGTCTGTAGAGACATTACAATATGAGAAAAGACAAAACAAAACGGTCTCTGCAGAGACCTGTGACTTCTGAGTCTCAGTGTAGCTTTGTGTCAGGTGGCTGGCTTGTGGCAAACATAGATTCTACTTCATTATATTTTCCAAGTCTTCTTTTTGCAACTCACAACGTCCCAAAGTCATTCTTTAGTGTCAGTGCCTAACATAGAAAACTGGTGATATTTACATCTAAATCTCTGCTATGACTATATTTATGTCAGTGTCTTCCATGTTCATTCTAGGCTTCTGATGCTACTGAACACATAATTAGTTCCATTTGGTCTTGGCATAACTTCCCCATTCACCAGTACTTGGACATCAGTTGAAAGTATAAAATATAGGAGAGGCAGAATTGTAATCTGCTTGTGAAGGATCATACTGAGTTGCAGCAGATGCCTTGCCCCATTCTTTTCTCCTCTGTCCTCAGGTGGAAGCTGGCACTGCCCCAGCATTACTGAGCCTTCAGGCACAATGGCTCCTTTTGAAATGTGCACCTGAATTCCAGTGACCTTTGACTTTCCTGCCCATGATTCCGTAAGCACTTTGGCTGGGTAGTTATTTTACCTGTTTCCCCAGCCCTTTCCTACTAATAGAAAGATCAAAAATTCTATGTGTAAATAGAAAAAAACAAATCTTTATTAAAAACTGTAATGATGTTAAATTGAGAATTATTCTTTAAAAAGGAAATCGTCAAAGACTTTGAACAACATTTTAGACAAAGAGAAATGTCTATTATTTGCTGAATAAAGTAAATTATAAAGGTCAAAGGAATCTTATCTGTATTTTACATAATTTGTGTCTAGAAGTCAATATCAATTTATTATTGTTTTAGAAATTTGAAAAAAAAATCCCTGAACTTGGGAGAGGAAAAAGTCAAATTAAAGGGGGATATCAAAAAATTATTCACCAATTCCATGCCTACAAAAGAAGCAAAGATTTATTTTCTTTATTTTAATTAGCTGCAATATAATTTTAAAATCACATATTAAGCAACAATTCAATAAAATCTCACGGAACCAGGAACCAAGCAAACCCTCAATAAGTATTACGTTTGCAAATTATAGTTTCAGAAGAGAGAAGTAGATGCATGTAAAAATGTTGCTCCTGGGAGTTTTTCTGAAAAATAGTGAGAAAGCAAAAGAGATTCTGGACATCATCCTGTGACTGCAGTAGAGCGAGGTTCAGCTCAGTTCTTGTTTTCTACTCAGAGTACTCAATAACAACAAAAGGTCATGAGAACCTCAAAATGTTTTTCTAAAATGCAATAATGTTCATTATTCCCCTTTTCAAGATTGAAGAGACATTTATTGCTTTCTAGAGATATTTTCAAACTCAAACAAAAAATATTGTAAATTTTTAGATTATCAACTGGTTGTTGGAAGACCATGGTTATTCAGGATTTTCTATGGGGTTCAATTTGCTTATGTCAGTTCTCATGTATTAGCCATGAAAGCTGGCATCTGCTGGGAAAATGGCATCAGTTTTATGTTTTGTGGGATGTGCTGGAGTCTGGATTGTAACCTCAAAGCCTGCGTCTGTGGCTGCGGAGGGACTGCATTGTGGGAAGAACAGCGAAACATTCACACCACTATCATCAGTGGGATAATTTAAGACTTCGCAATAGGAGCTGGTCATTGTTTGGCAGGAGAATTAAGAGTGAAGGCCAGCAAACTCTGAAACAGAGGATTAAAAATTGGAGTAAACTTATATAGTGAACATTGAAGGACAAACTGTAAGTTTCATCACATGTCAAAGAAGGGAAAACTATTTTGAGTATAGTGCCAGAACATGTGCTTAGGAGAAAAAGTTTGAAGAACTTGGCTAAATCTTAAAAATAATATTTATATTTGGAACTTTGAAAATTACAAATTCAATATTTTAAAAGTTTAATCCTCAAGTTAACTAAATATGTTCTATGAAAGTAATATAAAAGTCATCCCTAAGTGTTTTGGGTAGTTGGGACATTATCCTGTTACTGTGGGGTTTTTTTTTTTTACATTATCCTGTTATTATAACCAACAATTATCATCATTTTGTTTACATCTATATATTTCATATACTTAAAAATTTTGAAAGTACCCATGTTCTAAGTTTGTTCTTGAGATGATGTCTGATTTATTCTAAAATAATTGAAAATTAAGAATAACACAAACTAAAAAGTCCAGTGATATGTAGGCCAAAAATATTTTGTTCTCTTTTTTTCTTGAAATTCAAGCCAAAGCAACAAAGAGAATGAGAAACAGAAATATAGTATTATTTTTTTTTACAAAAATGGGTATATTTCTTTACTCAATATGTGATGTTGGAATGATCCCTACAATGTCAAGAACCAAGTGTATATACCCAAGACCACAGATTGTGGGAAGAAACTGAAGAGCCCCTAAGAAGGAACCTCATACTCTGACATGAACTGAACAGATACTTCACAGAAGAAGAAATACAGTCAATCAACAAATATATGAAAAATTATTCAACATCTCTAGCAATTAGGGAAATACAAATCAGAACTACTCTAAAATTTCACCTCACTCCAGTCAGAATGGCAATTATCAAGTATCCAAGCAATAATAATGTTGGCAACGGGGGTCAGGAAAAAGGCACACTCCTACATTGCTGGTGGGACTACAAATTGGTGCAACCATCATGGAAAGCAGTATGGAGATTCCTCAGAAAACTTGGAATGGAATCACCATTTGATCCAGCTATCCCACTCAGTTTATACACAAAGGACTTAAAATCATCATACTATAGTGACAAAGCCACATCAATGTTTATAGCAGCTCAACTCACAATAGCTAAACTATGGAACCAATCTAGGTAGATATCCTTCAATGGGTGTATGGATAAAGAAAATGTGGTATATATGCACAATTGAATATTACTCAGCCTTAAAGAAGAATGAAATTATAGCATTTGCTGGTAAATGGATGGAGCTGGAGAATAATATGCTAAGCAAAATAAGCCAATTCCCCCCCCCCTCCAAAACCAAAGGCTGAATGTTTTCTCTTATATGCGGATGCTAATTCACAATTAGGGGGTAGGGCTAGGGAAGAATAGAATCACTTTAGGTAGAGAAGAGTGAAGGGAGAGGAGGAGGGGGTATGGGGGTAGGAAAGATAGGAGAATAAGTCAGATATTATTACCCTATGTACGTAAACGACTATAAGACTGGTGTGGTTCTATAATATGTACAACCAGAATAATGAGAAATTATACTCCATTTAGGTATGATGTGTCAAAGTGCATTCTATTGTCATGTACAACTAATTAGAACAAACTAAAAAAAAAAAAAAAGTGTTTCTTCAGCCACCTTCCTGCAGCAATGAATACCATTCCATGAGGCCCATTCATGCACAATGACTAATCTGTTTTTTTGTGCTTTACTTTTAAATATATAAGGGCAGGCAAGCAAATTAAACATTTGAGGCAAGTCTTAATAATATGGAAGACAGAATCTAAAACAATGAACTTTTAAAAAATAAAAGGAACTTGAAAGAAATATAAAACATGGGGAAAAGAAAACAATTAAAGAACTAAAAAAAAACAATATCCAGTGTGAAATAAGAAATGGTATTGCAGTTACCAAATATGAACAGGTAGCTATATGAAAAGATTATTAAAAAATGTGAATGAACTTTCAAAAATATTAAATACAATAACAGGATTAAAAAACAATAGAAATCTTGAAAGATAAGGTTGAAAAATTTTCCCAAAAGTAATACATGAGACATAGAACAAAGTACATTATATTAGGCAGGAAAAGAAAAGAAAATCAAAAGTTAATTCTAGGAAGTCCAGCATATCATTAATATGCTTTCTAAGAAAAGATATCAGAGATTATGATGTATTAAAAAAATAGCACAAGAAAAATTTCCAGAACTGGATAACATAAGATTCCAGATTGATGACCTACATTGCACCCAGCAAAATCAGTGTTTTAAAAAGGAAAGGCATTGTAAATTTTCAAAATAGCAAAAAAGAGGCAATCCTATAAAAAGTATGTAATAAAAAGTTGGGAATCAAAATATCATCAAGTTTCTCCATAGTAATATTGGAAGCAAGAAGACGGTGGAGCAATACCTTTCACCTGCAGCCAAATTATCAATGAATATTGATGGTAAAATAAATGTATCTTAAGGATAATAAGCACATTAAATGTGTTACTTTGAATTGGTCTATGTTAGGAAGCTACAAAATGTTTCCTCTAATAATCTCCAGGATAATAATGAAGGGAGTTGCCAGGACTTCTGTTCTATAGAGAACCAGGGAGCAACCAGTCCATGTTGCACCCTGTATGAAGAGTGCTTGAGGCCAGAGGCCTCCAAGAAAAAATTGAGAAATGATCAACTAATTGTAATAGATAGGTTCTATCTTGTTGGAATTTGTATTACAAGGCGACAGAGTGTGGAAAAAAATGAGAGATAGAGTTTAAGAAAACTAAACAAAAAAAAATCAAGAACATTATAGAAGAAAAGTAATGTAATCATAGTACTCCACTTGAATTAATAGTGAAGAATATTTATATAAATAATATAAACACTGCAAAATCATATTCAGATAAGTTATGCTGTAATTACATGAGAGGATGTGGGAGGTGGGGATTGGGATTGCTAATGCTTCATCTACCTTAATAGGAAGTCAACAGATGCGTCTGAATAAGGCAGATAATGGTATGAACATTTTTCATAAATATTTAGTTAAATACAGAGGAATTCAGTTAGATGCAGATTATTTTGAATTCCCTAGCATTTCTTTGTGTAAAAGATTCATATTGATGCTGTGGAAGAATCATTGATGAGAGAGTATCACAAACCAGGAATTATGATTGATCCATTCTGAGTATCTCAGGTTGAGGTAAAAAGAAATACCACAGAAAAAAAGCTGAAAGTCTTAAACATTTTTTATGGGTTTGGGCAGTAATAGAGACAAGATATAACAAAGCAAGAGATTCTTTTATTTTAAACCTCTTATCATTTAAAAACACAGGATATATACCTATAGTATTTTGAAAAAATGTAAGACCTTTTATAGTTTTCAGAATATTTCAGTAATTTTAAACCATTCTGGTCACGTGGTTTGTGTTTTTTTTCATATAATAATTTAACTAAGCCTGAAATGAGAGATTTAACTGATAGAGATTTCTATTTCATTTATCCTTTCTATCCAGGTAAATAACTTGTAAGTTGGGACATGGCCAAATTGGAAATAGAAATAAAATATAGAAAGTTATTAACTGATAATAATGAAGTTAATCAAGAGCATAAGATAAATAGAAGTTAAATCAAGGAAAGTATTCTAATGAACTTCAAAATGTTTAAAAACCACAATACATGCAAATTTGTCATTTAGGTACATCCATTTTGGTTATTTTAGAAAACTAGTTAATGAATAGATGTTTCATTACTTTTATTTTTGTTCTCAAAGTGTTTGCCTATTATGAAACATATAGGCATACTATTGCCTGTTACATTATTTTTCATTTTGGGTCATTTCAGAAAAACCACATAGAATTTAGCCATGATTTAGAATTAAGTCCTGCATTGCATTGGAATTTTATCTTACACCAAAAAAAAAAAAATTGTTTAGGATTGTATAGCATTTTGCAATTATGCTGTCATTAAAGACAGAGAATGAAAAAACAAAGAAAATGCTTTGAATTCTATGTAATCATTTCATGATTAAAGAATTAAAATAATGGTTCTATAATTAGTTTCTATGCTTGTATGATAAAACCTCTCTAATATGAAAAATAATGTGATAATCATTTTGTCATCAAAATCCATCATGTTTTACGATTTAATTTCCATTGCTTTTTTTAGTTCAAAGTTTTATAATGTATTCCTGATTTTTTTACTCCTTTTTTAGTTCATCGTGTTTTTTACTTATAATTTTGAGTATCATTTGCTTTGTTCAGACACCTAAATGTATATTTTAGTTTGAAGCACAGGCTTTTCACTGTGGGTCACAACTGGTAACCTTTGTAATCCCAGTGGTTTTATTCAAGGAATAATTTCCAAACTTTCTTCAGTTCTCTAACCCATTGGAATACCTTACATGTCCTTGCCATTTATTAGAGAATTTAAGAAAATCACACATGTATGAAAAGTGTACTTTTCATTGTACAGAGAAAAATGGCATCCATGGTTTCTGGTAGGCAATAACATTTTACAGGTATTTTCTAAAATACATTTAAATTCAATGGTATACCTTAAAAAAAAAAAAATTTTCTTTCTCATCATGGACTTGCTTAAAGCTATGCAGGGTTGCGTGCTAGGGAGTCAGGAAGACACTAGAGACTCAGAGCTCTGCTTCTGGCTATTGCCTTTTGCCTATTTCCCTCAGAGGGACCTGACAAGGAAGTTCAGTCTAGCTCCTTCTACAATCTCTGGGAGTTTAGGCTTTAGCATGCACTGTCATGATTTTCAAAGATCATTTGTCTAAAATGTGTTATTAGAATATCGTTTCTTCAACAAACACTAGGACAATTAGTTTTGCATTGATAGTTTTTTAAAATATTGTCAGTTTGCAAGTCCCGGCTTACTGGAGAGGCTGAGGCAGAAGGATCCCTTGAGCCTTGGGAGTGAGTTTAAGGCCAGCCCAGGAAACATAGTGAGATCTCTTAAAACAGACAAACAAAAACAACAAAACATCCTGTCTGAGAAATGTAACTTGTATGCTAAGTTTTAAGCAAATCCTTATTGGAGGTGTGACTGCATGTAGATTTAGCAATCCTTGTAGTAGGAACTAGCTTAGACTAGTTCTATAAAACCAGCCAGGAAAAGCTGCCTCGGTTCACAATAGAAAGCTCTTCTCCATGTATTTATTGTGGGTTCTGAAATTATGTGTGTCTGTGCATGTATGTGCTCTGTAGCTAGAGGAATTCTCCTCGAAAAGTAAAGCTAAATTTTTCTCACTTCTGCCTGAGACCACTGACAAGCTAATAAGGAAGAGTGATGATAGTAATAAAATAGGGTGAGGGGTACATTCCTGAGATTTCGTTGCTTATAAAGTGATAGGCCTGTTACCAAATGACCACAGAGGGACTTGGAGCAAGATCTAGTCCTGAGGCCTTCTGATGGAGAGGTGACCTCCCTGTGATCCATAAAGCATCCCGAGAGCTGGAGCTATCACATCAGAAGCAAATGCAGGATTAACAGCTTTGGCAACCACCTTTTTAACCCAGAGAACATAGCTGTATGTTTTTAATTTGTTATGATTTATTACACTGAAATTGGTGTGAAATGGACAACAAATCATGGGTGTCAGAATCTGGAAATGAATTTTATCAGCTGAGCAAAGTGAGTGCCTTTGGGATTTGCATAAGTTTCTCATAATTCTTTTCATATTACACATGATGAGTAAAACTGTGAAAATAAACTGAAAATGACATGATATTTCCTAAGTAGCTAATTTCACATCTACACATAGACACATATAAATTTAGCCACTTAGCCTCAGTTTAGGCTTTCTCTATAATTCAAGGTGATTTGTACATATCTAGAGATACATTTGTCTTAAAACCTTTAAGTCAACATTAAGAGAATTTGTTCCATATCATAAATGTCTTGGATTATTTACAGAAATTACAAACATTATAACAAGATATTTACCAATTATGAATTCTGTTTTAACGCTCAAATTTGGAAAAGGGAATTTAGACTCACATACCAGTGTAAAAGTGCGAAGATGGAAGAAGATCTATCCCAAAATATCAGATGTTATAAATACCCTTCAGCATCACAAAAAAGCTGCCCTTGTTAGAAACTAACTTTGCATGCATAATTAATTTGAGCATCACATTCCTAGTTCACAAACAGAAGAGAAATTGAATTCAGGTGTTTGGTGAACATATGGGGGATTTACTGTGAATTTATGACCTGTGGTTTGAGTGTAAAACCCCAAGATACTTGCTGATAAAATTTAATGAACCTTGTGTAGAGGAGCTATTTTTATTTGTAGTTTGGTAATTGATCCATTTCTTCATTTAACCCTCCCACATTTTCTCCCATTCCTCATAAATCTTCCAAGCCTGATAGAAGGAACCATAGTGGAGACCCTGGTCTTCCTGGCCAGCTTGGTCTAACCTTCACCTAATTTGAAAAGTTCAGAGTTTGCTTTTCCGCATCGTTTTAGTCTGTTCCTTCCCTTCCCTTTTAATTTAGTAATTTAGGCTTCTTCACTATACAGGTGACAGGAGGCAAACCCATATGCTTTGAGCAGGCACCTGGAAGGAAGTGATTCTTCCTTCCAAAAGAAGCAAAAGTTTTCAGAGAGGGGTGACATCACTTTACAGTTTCTTAAGGAAGCAAAGATGTGGAGACACAATACAGATCATCATTAAAATTTAGGCAATGAATTCACTGCTGTCTCCTCCAGAATAAGCACACCATCAAGGGACAGGAACCTGCCGAACATAACCCTTGCCATCTCTCTCTGCCTCACCATTTATACGTAAATAGTAGGAAGAATGCTCCTGATTCGAGTGCCAGGAGGGAAAACAAATGACAGTGTTCCATTTTAACATACGGGGTGTAATGGGTTTAATGAGAAACCTGTGTTTGCTCACTAATTTACAGCAATTAAGAACTTAGTTCTGACATCTGTAGATGAGAACTATTTATCTGGCGATTACAAGATCAGGAATATTTTATGGAATTGCTAATCAGCATAGAAAAATATCTAATGGCAAGAAGGTTGTTTACCTCCTCTCAGAATGGTGTCAATTCCTGGTGGTTCTGCTTAGATCCCTTTTTAGTTCAGTGACATTTCTCCCCCCGACACTTTAGTCATCCCTGTTCAAGAACTTGTTTGTATCCACTTTATCATGCTGACAATCTGTCTGTTTTGAAAGGCTTACAACTCTGTACATGCGTGCATGACATCACAGTAAGACATTGCTTAATGATGTGAGACGCTGGTGGTCATTGCTGGCTGCCTGTTACTGAGGCTGCTTGACAGGTCTGCCCTACATCTGTTTCTCCCAGTGTTGCTTTTTTGCCGACTCCAGTTCCCATGTTGGCTTTCAATGCCCATGAAATAGCTGAATTTTAGTCGTACTATTGAGACAAAGGATGGAACAGTTTGACCCAAGAAGAACTAGTGAATAGGCAAGGAAGGAAAATTTGCTCTAAAGTTTCTCCAATGAACATGTTTCAAAAATGGCACTCTTGTAAGGGTGTTTTCTATTTCTATTTATTTATTTATTTTTTAACATAATAGGCAGGGTCTTTAATCCTTCCATTTATGTAACTACAAAAGAAGCCAATGAAGAAATATGTTTCCATTAAACAAGTAGACTAAAACACAGCACCCTCATATAACAATAGAATCATCATCTAAGGATGATTTCAAGTCCTGAAAATGTCAATGTTCAAGAAAATAGAATCATAGTGGGTAAATGAATCAAGTTTTGGGAGCTTTGACCTACAATATTCTTTCTCAGTGTGCCATGACATGGACCATAATGATGTTTCACAAGTCATAGGACTTTGAAGCTCTGTCGTTTAAAGGAGGAAAAAAATCTCTTATGTAATGAGGTTAACAGTTAACATGGCTCTAGCATGATTTGTCCCTCAAGTGTGTGCATGGAATACCTGTCAGAGTGATAGAAATCTATCAATAGAAAAATGCTTTTTGAATGTGGTATCACATTATTTTTCAGGATCTTACATAAAATGTAGAGATTGACTTTTGCATTTTTTAATTGAAAAAAGAATAGTGCCTCTTTGACATCTTCAGTAACTGAATGCCAACTGCAGGTGTGAAATTCACTAGCATTTAGAATAAAATTTTGTATGTAGTCCAAAGAGTAAATTGTTAGGCCTGGGAAGTATATAGCAAAACTGTAATTTGAAGGGCATCTGTTAAGTCCTAGACCCTTCCAAACTAAGGAAAACAAATTTTTAACTTGGACTAATTTCTTGTTAGGTTATGTATTTGATGCAGATTCCAACAGGTCTTCAATCTCCTTCAGAAAGAGAAAGTAGGAGTGAGCCATTGAGTTCTGTTTTACAAAAAAAAAAAAACAAAAAAAAAAAAAACCTAGTCATCAGGTATGTTTTCATCACACTGCAGGAAAATACCCATATTCTTACCTGAGCCTCCTGAGAGCTGATTGGTCTCATCAGGGCCAATGAGTTCAGTTTTACCAAAGAACCTGGTCAACAGGCTGTGGTCAGCCAGGTTGGGTTCTCAAGTGGATGCTACACTAAGGAAGTGCCAGTCTTCTTGCTCCTGTGGATGTTGGCAGGATTCTATTCCTTGCAGCTGTCCTCAGAAGCAACAAGGGGACAGAGACGTGCAAGGTGGATGCCATGTTCTTCTGTGATTTCATAAATGTAATCACATTCAGTCCATAATTATTGCCCCTTGTCATTGTTTAGAAGGAAATGTGAGTTCTGTCCACACTGAAAGGTAGGAGATTATGGAGAATTGGAACACCAGAAAACAAACACCTGGGTGCCACCTTAAAGTCTACCCATCCCAGATAATTGCTGAACAATTTACTCTGCTGTAAGCAAGGGAGAGATAAACTTTATACGTGTTAGTGGTTAGGATGATGGCACACACTTGAGGAAACTACTCCCACATGCAAAGTGTCATATACACTGTGAGACACTATTTGGGCCAGAGAACAATTGCAGAAGAATGGTTAGGAAAATCTGAATGTGGGCTGGAGTGATCAAGAAAGGCTGCCAGGAAGTGGAATTTGATTTCTTTTACTCACTAATAGAATTTGGAAGAATGGGGAAAAAAAGAGAGGGTATGAAAAAAGGCAAAATATGAGCAGATTTATCTTCCTCTCTCCTTTGGCAGCTTTTCTTCTTTTGTACCAGACATTATAATCATCTCCCTCTTCTGAGCAGCATGGAAAACCAGCCTCAATTCATTTCCTCCCTTCTGTTTACCATCTCACTTTCTTTCATTTTTTCCCCCCATGGGAAAGAAAGTGTACCAAGATGGTACCTCCTTATTTATAAAATGAGTGGTTGATTCTCCCTTCCTTTGATTTCTGGGTCTTAAAGCTCTGCCCTCGATTCCAGGTTTCCAGATTTCTTTTGCATAATTAAAAATGCAAATGTTGAAGTATTTTTAATCCATAATGAATTAATCAGTCATATCACAAACTCCTCTCTCTTAGCTTATGCTCCTCTGAAAAATAGGCCAGAACTCAAGCCCACAAGAAAGTGTATCCAAGTTCATTTTAGACAAATTGGAGGGATAGGACAGTTTAGGAGCTGCAAGTCTATAACGCAATGCTCAGTTGTCAGGTTTTTTATATACTTGTTCTTCAGTATCCACAGGTTCCAGGACCCCCTCAAATATCAAAGTCTTTGGATGATGAAATTCCTTACATAAAATGGTGTGGTGTTTGTATATAACTTCAACATACTTTCCCATGTACTTTAAATCATCTGTATACTACTTCTAATACCTAACAGAATGAAAATACTGTGTAAATAGTTGTTATATTACTTAGGGAATAATGATACCAAAAATGGCTGTACACATTCAGCACACAACACAATGTGTTTTCAAATATTTTTTCCTTCCTAGGGTGGTTGAATCCAAGGATGCAGAACCCGTGGATGTTGAGGGCCAATCTATTTGATTTGGGGGATTGTTACTAGGGGACCACAAGCCTTATCTTGATGCAATGGAAGTACATAGCCTGGAAAAGCAACATATGAAACAGACAGAATCTGCCTAATATAAAGCAGAGGTTGCAGGCTAGCTGCCAAGAGAACAATTTTGTTTGCCTTACCTAGCATTAAAAAATAAAATAAATCCAATTTTAAATTTGGGGAAAACCTATATTTCTCACTTCTCTTTTTAAAAAATTGGAAAGCAACACCAAGCCCACATCCCTCCAGTTTCTCTCTATGGGAACGAAGGACCTCCCTCTCTAAACCAGGCATATCACCCCCATTTGTCATAGAATGTACATGGAGTTTCCAGTGCTATAGATTCTCCTTCATTCTTTAGTTAACTAGTTACCATGAAGATACTGGAATTTTTGTTAACTACGAAGTCTCCAGGCATCATTTTTCACAGTATTGTCCTTATACCTGCAGTATTTTCTGAATATATGCAGGACCCTGAGCTCTGTATTAAACTGACTAAAACAGAATATCTAAAGGTGAGCCTCAGCAATCAGTTATGTTTTTTTTTTTACAAGCTCCCTGAATGATCCTCAGACACACAGTGTGTATGCATGAGAACCCCTGTTGTGCATTTTCAGTTCTCACCATACCTGGGGGGTTTTGAATTAGTATGCCTGTGGAACAAGGTGTAGGACTGATCCAGTGCTTACCTGCAAATAGTTCATTGCTACATTTAGCATGAATGGGTATTTTCAGCTGTCTTTAGGAAGCACATTACATCACATCTGAAGGTGATGAAGCCTCATACACTGTGGTCTGCCTCTGAAAGGGCAAGGTGCAATCCCTGTGGCAATTATGGATGGGAAAGATCTGAGCTCCATATTGTTCAAGGTCATGTTGTGCTGTGCATGCTTGGTTAGAAATCTCTGTAGTGTGGGACCCTTGCTTAACCTCATCAGGAAAAAAACAAAACAAAAACCCCAGATCCAGATCATTACTGAACCAAAACCAGTCTTCTTAACTTCTTCTTAAGCTTGCATGCTTCTTTCTCTCTCTCTCTCTCCACCGCCCCCCCCACCCAAAACACACACACACACACACACACACACACACACACACACACAGTTCCAGTTCAGCTACAAAAACCAATGTGTAAGAGGAGGCTAAGTGCTTTGTATTGGACTAATACTGTCTCTTGTATCTCTTTGCCCCAAAAGCATCTGTATAGGCCCCCTCATCATTTCTGTTCAGATCCTGATCATGCATGCTATCTGGAAATAATGATTTAGTGACTCCTCATTAAGAGTTTTATTGTCTTACTCATCCATCTGATCAACTTAGGTGGTATTTTTTATTATATTGCTCATACAAAAAAAATAGCATTTTAAATTGGCATTGAACCTAAATCTAAGTTGATCGGGATGTGGGGGATCAGTCCCTGTTGCTAATGAATATTTAAAATTTCCTTTGGCTTTCTTGGCAGAAAAGCTCACCAGGAGATTTAGAAGGCCACATTTGAATTATTGGCCCTTTATAGACTGGCCTGAGAAACAAAACTGAACCATTGCAAAGGTTTCATCTCTTGAAGCCAGGATTTCACCTTCAGACTGCCAACTGCTGATCCCCAAGGATGCTTGACAGTCTTCCAGTCTTTGGAAATCATCATCAATCATGAACGATTGCAGCCTGTTTTCCAACTTCAACCCTGAAAGTGGCTTTGCTAGTCTGAGGCCAGCCACTCAGCTTTCTCTAGATCATAGGAAGAAAGAGAGCAAAGGCAAAGGAGGGGACAAGCCTCATTAGCTTCCCAGATTTGGAAATCAGGGCAAAAGTGACTTCCAGAGCTTGTCTTTTACTTCGAAAACCACTGAGGCCACCATAATTTAAAATTGAGGACACTGGGTCAACTTCCTTTGTTGGGAGATTGAATTTTCACTAATTACAAATAGTAGGAGGTCAGTTTTCATCAATGACTTAGACTTCATGAACCTAATAAATTGTAGAATTAAGACTTTGCTGCATGGTGATAATAATAGAGAAATATTTCTGGTTAGAATTGTAAAATACTTTGTCAGTTAAGCCTCCTGCCATCCTCCCATTAAGAGCTATGATCTATGCTAGGAACAAAAAAAGACACAGCTGGGAAGGTGACAGTGGCATTAATGGATGCTCACTTTCTCCTCTCTTTGTCTTATGAATTTAACCATCCTTATGCCCCACCCCCACAGTTTCATATAGAGAGCAAGGAGCTCTATAGATTGGACATTATATTGGGTAGCCATTACTGAAAATTTATGTGGAACAGCATAAGATGTTGCACATATTTTTAAAAAGCCAGTGCCTGCCACCTGCCTGCCTCCAAATTGTGGAGGACAGTTTGAAGCTATACCCAGTGTGGGCCGAAGCCTTCCACAGTCAAACCATACATTTTCAGACCTATTTCAACGTTTAACATTTTCAGGCTGATCAGCTCAAGCTATTTGCTGAGGAGGACAAGCTTTTATTGACTGAGAAAATAATCAAATTGAATAAATTGAAAGGATATTCCAGAAGTACTAATGAAATCGCTGCAAATCATGAAGGAGACTGGGACCTTCAGTGATTCAGTGATGAAAGACCATCTCATATTCTTGACTAATGTTAACATTCTAGTCCTACATGTGCGTATTTTCTATTTGATATATTTTTTTTAATTTTGTTTTTTTTTTTAGTTTTAGATGGACACAATACCTTTATTTAATTTATTTATTTTTATGTGGTGCTGATGATTGAACTTAGTGCCTCACACATGCTAGACCAGTGCTCTACCGCTGAGCCAGCCACCAACCCCAGCCTTCTATTTGAGATTTTTAAACCTTCAAAATATGTGGAGTTATATGTAGGTATAAGTCTCTCTGAGAATTTTATAAACTGTACCATGACAGACTTTGTCTTTCTAAGCTACCTCTCACAAATTGACCTCACCAAGGCGGGTATGCTGCTCATAGATATGTAACACTAAGTAACCAGGGCAATGTATTTTCTTTTCCGTACTCCACTGATCTTCCTTCAATTTTTGTGAGATTCCTCCAATTTTCTTTTCCTTTTTTCTCTCTGGCTTTCACATATGAGAGAAAATGTATGACTCTTGACCTTCTGAGTTTGGCTTATTTCATGTAACATAATGTTCTCAAGTGCTATTCACTTTCCCCTAAATGACATAATTTCGTTTTTCTTTATGGCTGAATAAAACTTCATTGTGTATATATACCACATTTTCTTTATCCATTCATCCATTGATGGACACCTACACTGGTCCCATAGTTTGACTATTGTGAATTGTGCTGCTATAAACCTGAGTATGCATGTATCACTGTAGTAACATGATTTTAATTCTCTAGGATAAATACCAAGGCGTAATATAGCTGGATCACATGGTGGCTCCATGTCATCATGTTTTTGAGGACTCTCCATTCTGACTTCTACAGTGATTGTACTAATTTACAATCCCACTAACACACTAACAGTGTATGAGTGTTCCTTTTTCTTTATCCTTTCTGTTTTGTTTTTTTTTTAACCAGGGATTAAACTCAGAGGTGCTTAATCACTAATGTGAGCCACATCCCAGCCTGTTTTATTTTGAGACAGAACCTCCCTAAGTTGCTGAGGCTGGCTTTGAACTTTGGATCTTCCTGGCTCAACCTTTCGATGTACTGGGATTACATACAGGCATGCACTACCATACCGGGCTCTGGCATTTATTTTTGTTTGTATTATTTTTTTTAAAAAAATTATTTATTTATTTGTTCTAATTTGTTATACATGACAGAAGAATGCATTTCAGTTCATAGTACACAAATGGAGCACAATTTTTCATTTCTCTGGTTGTACACAAAGTAGAATTACACCATTCATGTCTTCATACATGTACCTAGGGTAATGATTTCCATCTCATTCCACTGTCTTTCCTATCCCCATGCCCCCTCCCCTATTTTCCCTCCCCTTTGCTTGATCCAAAGTTCCTCCACTCATTCCATGCCCCCACCCCCCACATTATGGATTAGCATCTACTTATCAGAGAAAACATTCAGGCTTTTTTGCGGGGGTTGGCTTATTTCACTTAACATGATATTCTCCAACTCCATCCATTTATCTTCAAATGCCATGACTTTTTTCTCTCTTAATACTGAGTAATATTTTGCCATTTATTTATACCACAGTTTCTTTTTTGTTTGTTTTTTTGATGACTGCCATTCTGTGTGAGAAAATCTCAGTATAGTTTTGATTTGTATTTTCCTAATTACTAGAGATGTTGAGCATTTTTTATAATATTTGTAAGCCATTTGTATCTTCTCTTTTTTATTAATTTAAAAAAGTGACAGCAGAATGCATTACAATTCTTATTACACATATATACCACAATTTTTCACCTCTGTTTGTATATAAAGTATTTTGACACCCAATTTGTGTCTTCATACATGTACTTTGGATAATGATGTCCATCACATTCCACCATTGTATTTTTTATTTTGTGAAGCATCTGTTTAATTCATTTGCCCATTTATTAATTGGGTTTGTCGAGGGGGGGCTTAAGTTTTTTGCATTCTTTATATATTCTAGATATTAATCCTCTCTCAGAAGTATGGCTGCCATAAATTTTCTTTCATTTTGTAGGTTTTTTCTTCAAATTCTTAAATGTTTCTTTTGCTGTGCAAAAGATTTTAATTTGATGCCATCCCATTTATTAACTCTTGGCATTATTTTCTGAACTTTAGGGGTCCTATTGAGAAAGTTGTGGGAAATATGTTTTTAGTGAAGAGCCCCTGATCATCCTAATAGCTTGCAGCTTCCAATTCTGCCAGCAGTTTGGAAGAAATATGACTTTTTTCTTGACCTCAAGGAGTATGAAGTATGAAATATACCAGAATATACCTGGTGTGCTTTCATAGCATTCATGACAGGGTGTGACTAGTGTCTCAGTGAATGGAATAGGCAAGAAGTATTGTGAGATTTAAAACTGACTTAATTTTGGTCATTGAGCTGTGTTTTTTTCTTAATACAAAAATACTGTTTTAAAGACATATAATTTTGCAAAGGGGGTCTTTGGAATCTGACATTTGTTTTACTAAGTAATACATGTGGCATAGTGATGTGGGAACTACACTAGGAGCCAGAAAATCTGGATTGTAGTCCCACTTTCTCTATTGGCCAAATGAGAGACCTCAATCAAGCAAGCCACCTGCTATCAGTTTCCACATTTGCAAATGTGTATGGGTGTGTGCGTGTGTGTATGTGTAATACTACCTTCCATATTACTCTTACAAGCTAAACTCTTTGTAGGTATAAAACAAAATTCAATGCTGTACTAACAGAAAGTGTAATTGTTAACTAAATGGTTAAATTAAACTACCACTTGAACTCATCTTTTAAATGTTTTTTTTTAATTTATGCTGTTAGAGTTGTTTTTTCATAGACCTCTGATGACTCATAAATAAGAACTTTATATAATGGCATTATGAAAAAAGTGCTGCACATTTGTGAGGAAACCTTTTATGGTGTCATTTCACTTGATTATTATAATAACTATGATATCTAGAACAAAATTATCTCCATTTCACATCAAGAAACTCTTATCAGAAGGGAGGATCTAGAGCAGGACCCTGGTATCTCTGCTGCCTAATGCCATGTCCTTTCCTAAAACACTTCACTGCCAGCACCTTACCAGATTACAGAAAGGAGATGAGGCTTTTAAAGATCAATGGGGGGGGGGGAGGAATATCTAAAAATACCATATGTCCTCTTTGATATCTGTCTGAAATAACTGTGCAATAAGCACCAATCCTGAGAACAAGATGAAAACATATTTTAAATGTCCAGATACTGTTTTAAAAACTCACTTCCTCTTAAATAACATCCTTTCACAGCAAGTTGCCATTTTCCCTAGCAACTGCAGTTCACAGATCATATTTCTGATGGGTGTTCATTGTTGCCCCTTGTCTCTCCCAGCAACCGATCAACTCCTAGCAACCATGATCGGATACAGCGTCTGCGGCAAGAGTTTCAGCAGGCGAAGCAAGATGAAGATGTGGAAGATCGGCGACGCACCTATAGCTTTGAACAACCATGGGTTAGTATGTGGTTCTTCAGCACAATGAAAGTCCTACAGCTTCCCTGCAGTAAAGGACCCAAAGCTATGACCTCAGTCCTTTAAGAAATGAGACAAGATGGAGCCAAGTTCCTTTGACCTTTAACATATTGACCTTTTCCTCATTTCCATCTGGGTTTCATCATTGCTAATTTCATTTTATATCTTGTTCCACCATCTGTCCATTGCATAATAGGTTTAATTAGCCTTATGACAAGACATAGAAAAAATATTCATGCTCTCAACTGTGTATTTTTATTAACTTTAGTAAATATTTTTCTATAGAATCATCAGAATTAGAGTAAACTAAGTTAAACACATTTATCTCTATTTGTGTCTGTGAGGCACAAAGTACAGTGTTTAATAATGATTCTTGAGTCTTTATTCTCCCTCATCCCCCTTGAGTATTGTCAAATCACTCTCATTTATCCATCTACATCTCTATTCCAGTCTATCCTCTGCATAGCCTCCAGAGAGATCTTTCTAGAACAAAATTTCAAATGTTTTTCTCAATACCAGACCTGTGTCCTTTTCTTGTGTTTTATCCTAGAAATGATGGCATCTTTGTGAATAGAGGTGTTGGAGCAGACTTGAGTTTGAGATAATGAGGATTTTTGAGAGTGAGTCAGTTAGAGACAAATAAGTAAGCTGATTCAGGTAGAAAAATTCAGGTCTGGATAATTCTACAGTCCAATCAACCTAGTAAGATAACCATGACTAAAAATGCTTAGAGGAATGGGAATAAAGAAAAGTAAATTTATAGATTAATTCTCTGATAGAGAGTGGTAAGATAGGCATGGCAGAAAGTTAAGGAAGGCATTCTGGAGTCCCGGTGAGATACTGGTGCAGCATCACCTAATCTGGGCAGGGTGACAAGGAATGATTGTCTGAGAGCTTGGGAGTATGAAAGAGTGATCGGAAATTTAGGTATTTTCAAATCTAGGAGGTTATAGTCAAAACGCTGTGTATTTTTGGATTCCAAGATCTTGAAGGTGCCAAAGTTCTGGATAATGTTGAGATCTAAGACATGTCTTTTGTGCATGAACGTTACAGAAACAGAGATTAGTGCCAATAAATTTGATGAGTTCAGTTTGGATAAGGTGTCAGGAGTAGAATTAATTACACTAAGTTTTTGAGAAGCTAGGGGCAAAAGATTTGAAGTAAAAACAAATGATCCTATTTTATTTGTAGAAGGATATACCATCCAGCTGAAGCAGAATTGAAGGTTAGGTATTTTGAAGGGAAGTAGAGATTAAAGGTAGAAAAGTAGTAGGAGGCTTTGATGCTAGATTAAAAGTTGGAAAAGGGATGGTACCAGAGCAGAACACTGATCCACTAGCCCTCCAGGCTTCAGTTTTCTTATTTGTTAAGTCAGGAAGATTAGAGCAGGGATAGTTACTGAACCCTGTGATCATATGAAAAAAGGCAACTGGGTGTGCAAAGCAGATACAGGCAGAGCTCCGCTAGTTGAATGCAGAGGCCGCTGCAGAGCTAGTTAATTGCTGTCAGGATCAGATCTTCTTGAAGTGTGCTCCATAGATCAGATCTTCAGTTGTTACCTGGAAACCCATTGGAAACACACATCCTTGCACCCTGGTTCAGACCCATTAGATGAGAACCTCTGTGGGTGGGGCCCAGGGAACTGCATGTTAGCAAGCCTCCAACATTAAGAAGCACAGTGTTCTAGAGTCTGGATGGTCCTTGAGATCCTTTTGGTCCTAACCTGAAATCACCAATAAATTACATAAAGCAAGAAACCCATAAAGTTTCCTGATTAAGGGATTTAATAATTATAGTGGAGTTGAGGAAGATTAATTTCGAGGTGAAAGGAGAAGAAGGAAAGTAGTTCTACATTGAAAGAATTCACTTTAGTTTAGGTAAGGAAAAAGGGACCTTAAAATAGGCCACTGGCAATATGGAAACAGCATCCTGGAGTAAAAATAACTCATGAAATCAATCCTTTGCCTTATTTGGGGAGGTTATAAAACAAGTTTAGCAAGCCTAATATCAATGAAAATATCGAATTGTCTTCTTTGACAATAGTGCTCTTTGTGGTATTTTTTTCCTAAGGCATTTAGTTTATTTTTCTAGATGATTAAGTAAATCAAGTCATTTCCATGGTAGCAACAGGACAGAATTGTTTTCATCTCCTCCTGTTATTTGACATAATCCACTCCAACTACTCCCACTAGGTTTTTTAAAGCAGGATTTTTTAAATGATATATGGTAAATATGTTCTTAATGATGTATATTTGCACAAAGGAACTGAGAAGAATGAAGAGCATATTGTCAACCTGAAGAAAACAGCAACTGCAGGTGGAAACAGATGTCACACACACACACAATGGCTTATCATTCCCATACTCTACCAAGGGGAGCAGCATTAGGCCATTTTACTCTACTGGAGAGTGTGGATTTCCAACCAGCATCTTTACAACATTTGTTTTTTTAAACAAATTATTTAATTCATCGAGTTTATTAGGGTTTACTATGGTTCAGTATTATGCTTAATAAGAAGAACAAGAAAAGGAAAGAAAGATTGTCCTTAGAACACCACAGTAGAGCTGATACAAAGAAGGACACTGTACAGTATCGAAGGAACATGTTGCATAAGCATGGGACAGACACACAGGAGAGAGGCCCAAACCAGTTTTAGATAGACAGGAAAAGTTTGAAAGAAACCTTCTTGGAATATATCTTGAATACCTAAGTTTGAGAAGTAGAATGACATATCTTTGGAAACCAAGGTTCATGAATTTGTATCTGATTGGTGACATTGTATCACATACAAAACCTCCAAGTTCCAGGCTAAATGAGGGTTTCCTACTTCTTAGCATTGCTGAAATGCTTTTCATTAGGAGAAGTCAAAATCATTCAAAATCTGTGTTTTGGAAGTTTTTAAATAAGATTCTTTTCAATAAGAGCAGTGAATATATTGACACTTATATTTTATGTTATCTACTTAATATGAGCAGTTGTTCTAGGGAAAACATTAGAGATAATCTTATACATTTGGAAACTCAACTACTGAAGGTCATAGGCCAAATTTTTGTATATCAAAATACCATTGGAACTTTTAGACAGACAACTTGGCTTATATTATTGTTTCCTGTAATGAGTGAGCAGGGAATTATTACTTGGATGACAGGCTTATTACCTTAGGAAAGGAATAATTTCCTAAATTGTGGGTCGGAAGTTGACCTTTTCTTTTTCTTTTCTTTTTTTCATATCTAAACAATTGGGATCTTGCTGTGGACTTTCCATTCTACTGATCATGTAAATGAGCTTAAAGTGACTATAATTCTGCTTAGTGTATTAATTTTCATACCAATTCTCATTGTTACCTTAGTAAGAGCTGCTCAGTTCCAAATGTAATTTGGTATATGGTTTTTATTAGCCATTTTACAAAATGAGCTTTGAGTATCTTGGACTCCTTTCTCCTCTTCCCGTATGTCTTCTGACCTTGCAAGGTCACTGTGTTTGGAAAGGATGAGAGCATGATCTCACCCATTGGAATGGTTTGTAATCATTTTAGCCTTATGGAGCCACAAACTCATCTTCAAGCCGGGTGTACAACTTAGACCATATTAGTCGAAATTGTCATGCTTGTTAGAAATGCCCACACACAAAGTGCAACCAGATGTGTCACACAGAAAAATATCCAAGCCAATTACTTTACATACAGGGTAGGATGCTGCAGAAAATTTATCCAAGTAGCCCTTTTCAATTCATCTATTTTGAAAAAGGGCTGTACAAACTCTTGCAGTATGGAATGCACCTGCTCATGGGCCTTTGTTCAAAATAATGTTTGGGCCTGAGGGAGCTGATCCGTGGCACAAAAAGTCTTTAGATGAGCATGGGCCCAGAAAATTTCCTCAGCTCCATAATTGAAGTCAATTCTCCCCCAAGTTGAGTGAGAAGAAGGAAAAGCAACTTCTACCTCACATAGTGCCAGGTGCAATCTAAATAAAGCAGCAAGTTGCTTTCAATCTGTCTTAAGATAATGGAACAATAGCTGAGGTTAGGGCTATTATTACACAGTTCAGATATGGACAGGACTTAGCATTGCTTTTAAAAGAATTAAATTGCAGGCTACACACATAAGTACAGTATGCTGTTAAAACTTTGCAGATATGAGTGTTGCCCACAAGAAAACTTGCTGGCTGAGACGATTGATAGATGGGATAATGGATCCTTTAATAGCTATATTGCTAAATCCTTTCCATCCCAGGTTGGTAGTGAAAGTAGTTTTTAGTCCTTCAGGTAGAAAATTGACACTCTGCACTATGAATATCCTCTTCTCCCCCAAGCTTGCTTTCTTCCTTGTTTTAAACAAATAACAAAATCTGCACTTTCCTCCATTTTCCTGGACCTTAATAGCTCTTCTTACGCCTTTTAGGGTTTTGCCTCTTTTAATTGGCAAGCCAATTACAGTGAACAGCCACTCTATGCTCCTAGATTGCCTTTCTATGCCTAGGGATTTGAGAAAATTGTGGTCTTCCTTTTGTTTTCCTCTTTTTTAAGACTTGAAAGGTATCTGCTGTCATTTCTTCATAGTGGCTTCCATACTGTGACTCAAAAAAATTCTGCTTTCATGACCCCAGCTCAAACTGGGTGGCAATCACCTGCCTTAGAAACAGACCTGGAGGAAACCATTCTTTTAGCAAAGGAGTACCCTTTGCCCATAGAGAGAACCTCTATGCTTCTACAAAGTAGACCCCTTTATTTTTAGCACCATGACCTCTTTCCCCAGCCAAACCTCCCATGACCCATAGGCCATTCCACCACAGAAGGTTAGGGTGGCAGGAGCTCATGAAGGAGCCTTTGGCTGCCATTAGCACCTGACCTGGAGTGCCTGGCTTGTTCTGTAGAGTTTTTCTTTGATTTTAAACATACTTGTTAATTAAGGTGAGGAAATCAAATAGACCCAAGCACTAATGAGAAAGATGAGAAAAAGACAAATACGGTGTCAAAACCCAAATGTGCAAATATATAATCTCTACGAGGGAAATAGGTATGCTCTGCAGATTTTTAAGCCATGGCTCAGGTTCTCCATAGAAATTAAGATTTTCAACATTCAGAACCCACAACAATTTAATTGCTGTGATGGGGCAGAGGGCTAAGAAGCCAGGGCAGATAGACAGAAGTGGATATTGTTTTGATTAAATGTTATAAGAAGTCTACCATAGAAAATAATTGCCACTATTATTAATGATCACTTTTAAGGAAATAGTTTATACTCTTTACATGATTTGGTGCATAAATATTATTTCTACCCTGTACCAAATCTTTAATTGACATTTTATCAGGTTATGAAATTCATAGTAGAGTCACAAAACATTGGGATTGCTAAAATAAGGATTCTCAATCTTAAAGGGATACCATTGATGATTTATTATTATTTTCATCATCAACTATTCTCATCATAATCATTCATGATAGGTTTACATCCAAAGCACAGTAACTTTTTTGTATTTTATCATTTATTATTTATTTATTGGATGGGTACTAGGGATTGAACTCACGGGCACTCGACCACTGAGCCACATCCCCAGCCCTATTTTGTATTTTATTAGAGACAGGTTCTCACTGAGTTGCTTAGTGCCTCTCTAAATTGCTGAGGCTGGCTTTGAACTTGCGATCCTCCTGCCTCCACCTCCCAAGCCCCTGGGATTACAGGCATGCACCACTGTGCAGGCCTATAATTTTGTTTTGTATATATGCCCTGAGTCATATGTGTGAATTTGGACATTTGTTATTATTCATAATTTTATAGAAAATCAACTCCAAGTGATCATTTATATTTGTGTATCTATATAGACAGATGCACATATGTATACACTATTTTTCTTGATGAAGAAAATTGGCTATTTTAAAGGTTATTGAATATTTTATGTAAATGTTAGTAAACAAGTAATGATTTTATTATGAACATGTACTTCTATAGCAAGCTGTAAAAAAGAGTTTTACAATGTTACCTACATATAATTAGTACTGAAACTTTGCACTGTTATATTTATTTTTATTCGTTAGTGTATTAACTATTTTGTTTTGTATTTTTATTTTTATATTTTCCATTTTTATTTTGGAAAAATAAGAATGATTTTAATTCGTTGAGAGATGCTTAGTTAGTGACTTAACTCGATGAAACTCTACATGGAAGATATTTATTACACAAAGTTATACCAAAATTATCTAGTCTTCTCAAATTTCAAATATTGTCTCTTTATAATCATAGTGAAGAACTTTGTAGCTCCCTTATTTCAAAGGCAACATGAATATTTTTTTACTTGTGGTTTTAAAAATAAGGCATGAAGAGATTCCAGAGTACTATATAATAATCATATTTATTTCTGTTTTAAACCTTCCACTGTTATTCTGGAATTGGCATTCTTAACATTTTTTTTCTTATTTATAAGATTATTTTTGTAACCCATCCCATCACAAACAAGGCCTGGGTTATTTGTAATTTGTACTTCTAAAACAGAGCCTCACCTCATTGTCTGAAGAATCCCCAGGACTATCACACTTGTGTCTACACATGCATTTCCGTGTGCAATTATTACGTTAGTGTTATAGTCATCAATAGTGCTTTCTTTGAAAATATGCAGTTTGTAAGGTTTATTTCTTTAATTTTGTGATTTTTGCACTCAGATGTATGAATTTCTCTCTGCCATAGGAACTGAAGTCATTGTATTTAAAGTAGGATTATCAATTGTAAAACTTCCCGTAATTTACATGCTTATGAGGTCTTCATTGAAATTGTGAATAGAGAGGTCTCTTTTTTTTTTTTTTTTAATTCAGGCCAAGTGTAAAACTTGCCAGAATGATTTTATTGAGTTGCTGCTATGGGATGGTTGTGAATGCAATCTTCCTTGAAATGTGTGGCCTATTAGAGTTTCATCTTAAAGATAACAGTAATTATCTTAACTAACCTACCCTTTGCATGCTCTGGAAAGAAAAATGGAATAAGATTACTAATGATGAAACTGATATTCATATTTCATGATATCAAGCATGGTAGCATGAAATATGTCATTTTGCTAATACCAGATTCATTCACTCAATTAAAGTTTATGGGCCCAAATGCTGATAATTTCATTACTAGAATTCATCAGGATCCAAGAAGATGCTTACAGCTGGCTTTGAGCTGAACAGTGTCAGAAAACACACAGTTGAGGAAACAAAAACCCTTCAACTTCTTTTTTTTTTTTTTTTCTGTGTCAGAACAAAAATTTCAGGCTACTTGGAGAAACAGCTTAAAAATACACCTGAAATTTCTACAAGACCTTGCATTTTCTTTTCACATCTCTGCAAGCCGTGTGTCACAGAACAGCATGAGCTTAAAAAGCTGGTTACTAAATCCTGCTGCAGAATGCCATATCCTTCAAATCTGCTTGACACATGTAGATGGCTTACGCTGAGTGAAAAGGAAAGGAAAATGTGGTTCTTTGTGAAGGTATAATGGGAACTGTGTAGTGCTTTCTTGCTTTGCTTTCCCTCTGTCCAGTGGCTTCCCTCAAGATTCCCTTGGCTCCCCATGAACAGCAAAGCAGTTCGTAGCCTATTTGGTGAGTCTCAGCAAGTGTAATGGAAGTAAATGTCTGTCTCCTTTAATGGAGTTGATGAACAACTGGTTGATGCTTTGTTTGCATAAGCAGAATCTCACTCAGAGAAGTGTTTTTTTCTTGCTGAAGGCACCACTGATGTGTTATTTGAACAGAGTTGTGGAGTGAGTCTCTGAACACACATTTGTCCCAATGAGTGTGGTTATAAACATCAACTAGTAGAGACCAGGGTATTATAAAGCCTAATCTTTACACACATTATTTTTGTATCAGGATATTTTTAATATGCTCACTGACTATACCCATATGCTTGGAAATTTTTGTCCTGGATATTGCCTCATTATTGCTTACCAACAAATAAGATAATGCTGGCCTGGCAGGAAGAGAACAATAGATGCTGTTTGATTTCTGTTCAGACAAAATCCAACCAGAGGAGACATGTTATCTTAACCACTGTCCAAATGAATACTAAGATTTTGTTATTTTAGAAAATTATTATTGAGTCAAAGTCTGCCACTGGCTTTCAACTCCAGAAGAAAATCAATAACATGTTCTTAGCAGACATTCTTCATGTAGATATGCCTGTTGCACGATATTGCTCAACACAAGGGGGAACAGAGGTTAGCAAGTGCCGGGAAGGAGGACTTAAGGGCACTGGCCCTGGATGCAATGATAAACCGTTGCTGAGTGTTCTGTTATCTTAGAGGTATCGCCTTTGATTTCGAGCAGAGCTACTTTCATTTCCAAAGGCCAGATCTAGAGGGTAAGCTAACAACTGTCAGTGAGAACTGGAAACATTCTCAGGGCCTCCATTTATACAACACAGTGCAAATTGAATAATCCAGTTTTGGTGAGAAGTACCAATCAAAAGATGACCTGATGACCAAACTAACCAAACCAGGAGAATTGAAAATCTCTCTTTAGGTCCTAGCCTCTGGTAGTGAAGAGAGAATGATTTATATGGCTTTCTACTGCTAGACTGAATATACATAAATACCCCCCAAATTCACCAGCACGATTGTTCTAGTTAGCCTTTGTGTTGCTGTGACCAAAAGACCCGGGCAGAAACAACTTAGAAAAGGAAAAGTTTATTTTGGCTCACAGTTTCAAAGGTTCAGTCCACAGTTGGGCAGCTGACTCCATAGATTTGGGCTTGAGGTGAGGCAGAGCATCATGGAAGAAGGGTATGGAAGAGGGAAGCAGCTTAGAACATGGCAACCAGGAAAGGCAGGGGGAGATGAGCAAGCAAATTTGTGTGCAAGATCACTCTGCTCCCTAGGCATAAAATATAAACCCTAAAGGCACATTCCAAGTGACCTACTTCCTCCAGCCATGCCCCATCTGCCTATAGTTACCACCAGGTTAATCCATCAACGGACTAATCCACTGATTTGATATTGGCTCTTATAGTCCAATCATTTCACCTCTGAACATTCTTGCATTATCTCACACACAAGCTTTTGGGGCACAGCCCATATCTAAACCATAACAACAGCCAACTTTCAAATGTGGACTTTCCCACTTTTGTGAATTACTGCAGCAAATTATTATTTTTTGGCATTATCATCTTCTAGTCTTCTGAGCAACTTACTTTTCTGTACTTGCTGTATCCACAAGGGATGTAAACTAGTATCTCATGTCCGTATTTCACAAACCTTATTGAGAAGATTAGCAGGATTGATTCCTCCAGTTTAAACCTGTACTGAAGCCAAAATCACAATTTAAGATGAAGTACTGGGGGCTCTGAAGGGAAATTACATGCCCCTTTTCTCAAAGAAACTTCATTTTGGGGGGAAGAAATATTCCCAGAATTTACAAAATATTTCTTAACGCAATTTATAAGAATTGAAATTGGGGGCTGGCGTGCGGTTCAGTGATAGAATGCTTGCTGGCATAGGCATGGTCTGGGTTTTCATACCCACCAATGCCAAAAAAGGAAAAAAAAAGTGCAATTGAGTAAACAGTCACTTGATGTGTGTTGTAGTTCCGGTCTTGGTAAGGAACTGTGCTTTTCTCCTGCAGCCCAGCTCCCGGCCAGCAGCACAGAGTGGCAGGCACTCTGTGTCCGTAGAAGTGCAGGCGCAGCGGCAGCGGCAAGAGGAACGTGAGAGCTTCCAGCAGGCCCAGCGCCAGTACAGTTCCCTGCCTCGGTAAGCACTGGTGGCTAGGTCTTCAGGTCTGACCAGGCCTTGTAAAAAACACTCCTTTCCAAATTGCACTGGCTTCTCCAACTTGCCTCTGCAGTCACAGAAGAATTGTAAATGAATGGTTGCTTAGCTCAGGGAGAGCATATCTTAGCATATGACAAGACTAGAAAGAAACGCATTTCAGAAGATGCCTACATTTTTACCCAACAACTCCATAACCAAAAGGGAAGCAGCATGATACATGGAACACTGGGCTGGGGGTGGGGGGCTGACCTGGGTTCTAGTGTTGATTCTGCCATTTTCCCTGTGGCTGCAGAAAAAAATGTCCAACATCTGAAAAATGTTAAGATAACTCTTCTTTTGCTTGGCTCATAGGTAACTTGAATGAATAATGGATTATACAGCTAGAGCTTGGTAAAAAGAGAGAAGGGGATGAATGCTCTGTTCACTTAACTTTTGTGTGATCAGTAGACTCATAGAAAGTTTTTTGTTTAATATTCTGTTTTTTAGCTCCTTGAAACATGCCTTTAGTTTTTGAAATTCAAAAATATGATTAAAAAAGAATATAAAGGCATTTTGTTAGCTTTTTAATTGAAGAGTAATGTGCTTTCAGTGAAGTACATATTTTCAGTGCATCGATCTTAAATGTACAGCAAATGAGCTTTGCCTCTCTACACATTTATGTAACCACCAGCCAGGGGGAGAAGTGTAACATTTACAGTGCAGCAGAAGAGTCCCTCATGTCCCAGACCCCTTATGGTCCTGCTATTCCTGCTTTTGCTCAGTGTGGAAACACAGAGTCCTGTGTGGGGGTGTTCCACTCCTTAGCCTATGACAACCAAGAAAGGTTGTGTACTGAGCTCCCCAGGAAAGACACCCATGTTCTAGCTGTTCTCGGTGAAATAACTGGAAAGCTCTCAGGTGACTTGTCCCCAAGATTGACTTCCACTGATTACTTCCACTAAGAGCTAGGGAAGTATTTCTTCCAGGCAATACATAGTTAATAATAAAAGTGTGGAAGAACATTCAACTTCTCAAACTTCCCCAAACAAGTCATTAGTGTAGTCACAATGGTTATACACATTTGGTGTCCTGTTTCAAAACCAGGAGACGAATACATTTTGAGTATCAAAAGATCCGGTTGCCATATTGATGTCAAGTAGCCTTTTATGAATTTGAAGAAAATAATTTTGAAAGGAGGCAGATGTTTATCTGTGTGTACTTGACTGACCATGTAAAAGTCATTTTCCGATTTCTACTATGATGAGTCTCCTTAAATATTCAACAATCACCATAACAACCATGAGGGACTTCACATTGACAGGGGTCAGCCAAGGGAGCATGGGTATGAATGGAAGTGTCCACCAGGACAAGTGTCATCCACCAAGAACTGACTTGTTTAGTTGTTCTTTTTCAATCCATAAGGCTCTATCTCCTTTGAGCAATAAATTGTTTTTTAAGTAGGAAGATTAACAACCAGCAGTCACTTAGGCTACTCTAGATAAGAGTTATTGAAGTTCAGTTCTGTAGAGGTCTTTGGAAATCATCTTATTTTGTAAGGAAAAAGCTCAGAGAAATGTAGTAACTTCCCCCAAGTTCACACAGCTAAGTTCTTTTGCCATAAACCCAAACTTGCTCATGCCCTAAATCATTATTTTATAAGGCCCACCTTGCTACCAAGAGCCTTTGTTCCCAAGTACAGGGTGTTATTAGGTATAAAGTTCCCCTGGGTATTTTGCTGAGCTTAGAATATGGAGGAAGGGGCCACTGTATCAAGTGCTAAACACCATGCACAAGGTTTCCCTTCTCCCAACTTGTTTGGCTTGTATTCAAGAGAAAAGGTGGGCACGGTATTGTGGATGAACTGACATACTTGGTGTGGCCCTGACTCTATAGCCACATAAGTGAGCCATGGCACATGGCTTGTATGAATGGAGTTGCAGGGCCCTTGCTCTTGTTTGGATTGGTAAAATGTTGGCTTCGTATAGTTCAGGTGTGTTTAGGAGTATTCATAAGAAGGAAGGAGAACTAGAAAAATGTAAAGAACTAAGGAAAGGAGATAGGAGAGAATGCTGGTGGGGAGGGCCTGGAAAGCAGGCCCTGTAGGAGGGAAGAGAGATACTAGGATCTAAGGACTGGGAAGAGGAAGAATGTCAGTGAGGTGATCCCACAGAGCTTGCCCTGACCCCATTCCAAAGTAGCTCTTATAGTCTGAACTGAGCCTGTTATTCAAGTCTTCTTCTTCCTCCGTCACTGTTTTTATTTAAATTAATTAACATTTTTAATTACCACATAGTAATTGTACACATTTATGGTGTACAAGGTGACATTTGATGCATGTATGTAACGTGCAATGATCAGAGCAGGGTAACTGGCCTGTGTATCATCTCAGATGTACATACATCATTTATGTTTGAAACATTCACAATCCTATTAGCTACTCTGAAATATTCAGTTAATGATTGTCAACCATAGTTACACTGCTGTACCCCTCTTCACCCCTCCTTTACTACCCATGTACCCCACTCTTCCACACACCTCTTCCTTCTTGCCTTGTCCCTCACCCCCCCACACTCCCAGCACTAGTAGGACTGCTCACATGTACAAACACAAGAGAGGTGCTTCTGTGATTACTAGTACTATTGCTTTTTAGAGTTTCACACAATAAGAAAGAAACTTTCCCTCTGGGCTAATTGTAGCTCCATATTTTTAGTCATTGTGTTCTATTTAGATAGGAGAAAAGCAGACATCCCCAAAATAGTTACGTGAGTTTTGGCAAAAGGGGCTGGGAGCCTTCTGCATCATGTTCTCTGGATTCTCTTCTTTTAGAGAATAACTTCTCAGTGTGAATCTTGGTATTTGTGAGGAAGGTAAGAAATGGGCGGCCCCCTACCCCAGCTTCATTCCTTGCAGAGCAGTACCCCTTAAAGCAGGCTGCGTGTGGCACAGCCATCTGAAGGAAGGCGAAGGACTCAACCAGCAGGTCAGAGGGGGACTTGGAACAACCTACATGAGCTTGGGTCAAGTCCAAGTTTCTGACATGTGCTATTCTTCAGAGACACTTGACCTCTGCCTTTCGGATGTTGACAATTAGCAGAGTTTTGTCTAAACAAGTTGGTATGGCATTTGAAACCAAAAAGATTTCACACACACACACACACACACACACACACACACACACACACACACGCAGTTACAAAGTGGAACATAAAGTAAAACAAATGGTCAAGTCTTGGTATCAGTTGCATTAGATAAGGTGGTTTGAATTAGAGGAATGTATATGGGCCTGACTAGTTTGTAAATTCTAACTGTAATTAAGGAAAGCCATGGGCAGAATTCAAGTCACATTTTGAAATGTCAATGAGAAACACTAGCCAGGTGGTAACACTAGTTTGGGAGGAAAGGGGACCTGAGTGGCCCCACACTTAATTCTCAATCAGGCTAGGATGTTTTCCTTTTTTTGATTCCTAAATTAGTTCCTTACCTTAGTACCCAGAAGGCAGCTGTCACAGTGAGCAGAGGTGCATGCAGGCAAGGTCGATGATAGAAGGGCACTTATGATCCTTGATTCAGTACTTCTCCTGTTTTCTTTTCCTGCTCACTGTTTCCTTTTCTTTCTCCCTTGCCTCGACTGCATGTCTGCGGAACGCCTCTGCTGTGCATGCCTCCCCACCAGCTGCCTCTCTGAGCCCTCACGTGTCCCCCCCACCCCTGGCCCATTTGTTACATCTACAGCCTGCTTGTCAAGCTTTTCAGCTTTGTTCTTTTTCTCTCTTCATCCTTCTTGTCCTCCTAAGTCCTTTCCTAAGGTCTCTAGATCTTTGGTTTATATCATCTCCATGACAATGGGCTTCAGGCCTTATGGGAGGTCACTGTAAACATGCGGAGGTAATTATTGCCAAACCAGGATATGTGTGTTAAGTGGACTCCAAAATCTCCAGTGAGCTCTTTGTGGGACCCAAGAAACCTAGGTGTTGGTTGTAAAGAAATCTGATGAAAGGAGATGGATGCTTTTTGCTGTTGGCACTCGTGACCCCTTTGGCTGAGGGATCCTGGGGCAGCAGGGATAACCTCAGCCTCCAAGCAAGGACTTCTTCTGATCTCTCTGGAAGTGGTGTGGAGTTGTCCTTCCTTACTACAGGCTCATTACTTATTCTCCAGTAACTTTCTCTGCTCCATGATCTTTACCCAACACTTCTGACCAAGGAAGGGAAAATTAATAGTGTTTTTTAGCTTTTTACTGTGGTACAAAAGATGCCCCCTAAAACTGAGAGCCACCTCTTGAAAGGAAAAGTAACTTTGGGTTCAAATTGCTTCTCCAGTACTAAAGGCACATTATTCACTTTTCTAAGCACTTTACATGGGTGATATTTCATTTATTTCCCTCCATGACTTTATAAGGTCAGATAATGCCCATTTAACAGGCAAGCTAACTTGGATCCAGAGAGCATAACTTCCCCTGCATCAGGTGGCTGACACATGGCAGTTTTAGGATCTGAACCCATTTTGTCTGTTCCTCAGCCACTCTCCCCCTGTGCCCTGGTGCCTGAATGTCTAGTTTTCTAATGTTGGAACTCCTATTGTCTGCTTCCTTTTTTAAAAAAATATTTTTTAGTTGTTGATAGACCTTAATTTATTTTTATTTATTTATATGAGGTGCTGAGAATAGAACCCAGTGCCTCACACATGCCAGGCAAGTGTGCTACTGCTGAGCCCCAGCCCCAGGCCCTGCTTTCTTTTCTTGATCTCTTCAATCAACTCATTGTTCATCCTTTCCTTAATCAAGAGCTTATTGATAACAGTAGATTTCCTACTGAGAGAGTTTGGGTGTATGTTTGTGTGGGTGTTGTGCGTGCACATGTGCACACATGTAGGTCTATGCATTTCCCCCATATACTTTCTTTCAAACCTCAAGGCAGTTTGCTTCCTTCTCTATACTCATTAATTTGAAGAAAACATTTTAGCTATGAGAAATTCTCCCACATCATCATAATTTCTACCCCTAACAAACCTTAGTGAATTCTCAATGCATTTAAATATAGAAAGACTGTATGTTTCTGGGATGATCCAAAATTGAACTCAGTGGTGCACAGCCACCCTAAAGTGATGCCCCAGGCCTCAGGAATTGGGAAGGAAGGGCATTCGTGAGTCTCAGTAGGACAGGAATGAAAAAGAGGTGAAATTTCTGCAGTCTATTTCTGATTATCTTTAAATTGATAACCAACTCACAAAGGAATCCCCCCCTTGTTGCTCAGATATCAGTAACAAGTTCGTTGTTTTAATTAAAGTTTCATGATTAATGTCAAATCCCTGGTTTCTTGCTGACACTTTCCATCATTCATGTCTCTAGGCAGATTAATTTATGACTTTTTAAGTGAAGATAATCAGTGCTTCAGGCAAGTAAACTCTTCCATCAAATCTAAGGATTCTTGCCTGGGCTGATTGTACAAATGGCCTGACTCCCACAAAAAGAGGGCCAGATAGTTCTCCTGTAGACTGTCTAATTAATCATAGTTAGATCCAGAGGTGGTACTGGACATTAAGTTCATTTTCCATTTTGAAAACACCCTCAGCTACATTTTAGGCCATATGGAAAATGGGCAGATTCCATCCCAAACCATATTGCTGGCAGTTTGAAATGTTCAAAAATGCAAATTGCTCCATTCCTGTGGGAAACCCGGTGGCTTCCCAGACCTTATTTTCCTTCCACAGGCAGGAGTCTTTTTGAACATTCAGCCGTGTTGTGTGTGTTGATGCAGAAGGCTGAGCCATGCATACTGTCGCCAAATGATTTTCTTATTGATAAATGGAGCAATATATTTTGGTTTAGTACTCAATCCTCTCTTCCCCCATCTTCCATTTTCAAGACAAAAAATTAGGGCATGTCTTCCTTCCTGGCACAAAATTGTTTCACTTTATCATAGCCAATCTTATTGTAAATTCATAAAAGCATCTTGGGACTTGATAGTAAATTAAAGATGTTTCGAAACAATAATGTTTCCTGAAAATCATGTGCAACTTTATTGTAGAAGTGATTCAAATTTGAAATTTCTGGATGTCTGATTTATTTCTCAATCCTGGGGTGACAAAGTGAGTTAAGTCGGTTGCCCTGGCCCTTGGTGAAGGCAAAGTGTGCAAGAAAATAGTGCTTACCCTTCAGGCTTCAGGCTCTCCCTGGGCTTATGCTCTGAAGAGTGCCAGTTGCTGACATATAGAACTTGAAAGTGGGCCTTTAAGGGCTGCCTGTTGCATTTTTAATCACAAAGGAATTTAGACTTAAATATTACATAACTGAACTCATATGGTAATCCATTACATGCACTTCATATTAGCTAGCATTTCTGGCACTATGGTGGCAGCTGTGTAAAATATTTGTTTTGCTTGTTTAGAATTGAATTGTAACGTTCTAAAGCAAGCAGCAATTATTGCTATAGTTGATGCTGCCAAATCTCTAATACTCCCATCCTTGCCAATGTGTCTAAATTGCAGGAGATATTGTTACCCTAAGCAGAGCAGATAGTACCTTGCCAGACGCAGGAGGAGAGCCCTTATTTCCAAATAGCTGCCGAATCTGTTTTTCTGTCTCTTGTCCTGTGTTTGTTGACTCTTTGGAGACTCTGAGCTTGCTGAGGACAGTCGTCTTGGAATTCTCCAGCTCCTATCATGGTGTCTAGTGCACAATTCATACAGGGTAAAATTTGTCGAAACATGGAAATAATTGATTCCACCCATTCCTTCCTCTTTCTTTCCTCTCCTCACTTCTCTCAACCTGCACACTAACCTGTGGTCTTTGCTTTCTAGGCAAAGCAGGAAGAATGCCAGTTCTGTTTCCCAGGATTCCTGGGAGCAGAACTACCCACCTGGTGAAGGTTTCCAGAGTGCCAAGGAGAACCCCAGGTACTCCAGCTACCAAGGCTCCAGAAACGGCTACCTGGGAGGGCACGGTTTCAACGCCAGGGTCATGCTGGAGACCCAGGAGCTCCTCCGCCAGGAGCAGCGGCGGAAAGAACAGCAGATGAAGAAGCAGCCTCCTCCTGAGGGACCCAGCAACTATGACTCGTATAAGAAAGTCCAGGACCCCAACTATGCCCCTCCTAAGGGGCCCTTCCGGCAAGATGTGCCCCCGTCGCCTTCTCAGGTCGCCAGACTTAACAGACTCCAAACTCCTGAGAAGGGGCGGCCCTTCTATTCCTGAGCACGAGGAGAACACATGCTTCATGTCATGCAATAAAGGACATTTTCATACAAAGACTTGTATTTTGGGAGTTTTTTAAAACCTTGATGGTACTATGGAATATTTCTGTTGTTGGTATCAGTGCCTTTAAGCAGTGTGGGCAAAGAAATGGAAGGCCTTAATGTCTTTGCCGCTATGTCTCAAGTGTTCTTTCATGGAAGGATTTCCCACCATCTGACAATCATCTGTTCGAGGCATCCACACCCTCTGCATCTCTCTGGAGTACCCGGAATTTTGGCCCAGTGCATAAGATATCATGGCTTTGTTGTTACGGTCCCATACAGCTTGGGTGACAGATGAAGCTGAAGAACGTGTTGATTCTTCTTTTCCTCCTCTACATTCTCTTAGCTATGAGGGGACATCTCAGTTTCTAGTGGATGACATACACCAGAAACTGGGACTTTCCAGTACTTCACAGCACAGTCATTTATAGAGCTTTGTAATCAGTGTGGGTTTCCCTTCTCTTTCTCAGCAACTTGTATCAGGAAAGTTCCGTTATCGTATTAAAGAAGCTAAGCCATATTCCAGCACCATTTGGTTATCAGGGGGGTCCTTGTGTAACTGCCTTATAACTCAACATTACCAGTAAAGTGATAATTCTAGTCTTGTGTTTATAAATACACTTGTTCAGTCATGTCCCTGACATGTGTTGAGTCGGCACAGCTCTGCTAAGGGAACGAGGGACATGGGAGTAACCTGGGTGGAGGAAGGACTGGGCCTGCCCTGAACCATGTGGGGGGGGGGGGAGCTGAAGAAAGAATTCTCCCAGGAGGAGTATGGGCCAGTACATCCCAATTATTATTTTAGTTAGTTTTTGTTGTGACAGTGTGGAAGGAAGGGCATAGAGTGGGACAAAGATAAATCAGTTGGTCATTTTTGAATTCTAAAAATGGATCTCTCTGTAGTTCTTAAGGTCAGTTGGAACTGATATTTGTCTAGCATATCCACATACTGTATCCCTGCCTGGTGATACCATGTCTGTAAATAATTCTGCCATGAAACATAAAAGACAAATAAGGGAAAAGCCATTCCGCATTACACAGAGAACATTATGGTGTCCCAAAACAGTAACAAAAGATTGCTCTCATGTCAATACTTTATCGCACGTGCAGGTCACAAGGCCCTCGGTTGCTCCCTGTTTTCATCTGTCGGTCGGAATGTTCTGTATTGTAAACCATGGCTGGGTTGCTAAAGTGCCTGCGAATCCCGATGTGAAAAAAAGCTTGAGATGAAAGCTCAGCATAACGTGTATTAACAAAAAAGAAGAAGAAGAAAAAAAGACATGTATTGATATGCCTATTCTTTTTTTTACTGGCACATTGTATTTTTGCGTCGACTTGTTTTTAGAAAATACGTGAAGTGTCCACACGTCCCTGTGTCTCTTTTGCATTTCTGTGTAATGGTTCTATTTGTTAATAATGTGCAGCGATGTTTAAATGGTGTTACCAATGTAAGCACGGTGACCTTGGATGACAGTGGCTCTTTCTCACAGCCTTCCCTAAGCTGTGAGAAACAGCTTTCCCTGTACATACGAGACTTCTAATAAAAGGCATATTTCTTCCTGTTGTTTATGGTGTCTATAGTTTTCCTGTAGAACCTCTCCCAGCTGTTTTTTTTAAAGTATATTAACAGAATATACTTTATCTACTTTTTCATATTTAGCGAAAGTAGAAAATTTCTTATGTCTTTTGTGTGCACACATGGAAATGAATGATGGATTACTTATTTGAACACCTGAAGATAGAGGGATGGAAAAGACAGAAGTTCTTTCTCAATAGACAACTGGGAAGACCCAGGCAATGTAAAGAAGCCTGAAGAATTCTGAACTGAAGGAGCCAAGATGCGAGGACAGAATAAAAGAATAATTATGCAGTAAAGCTATGTAATATTTCCATTGCTGCCCTTTGCCCTTTTGGGGTTGTTTTGGCAAGGCAGGTATTTTCAGTGAGTTCTGGCCTCACATATAGCAAGCCCAGAGAAAGGTCCAAATTCTACTCTCCTTCCTATACTGACGTGGTTCTTATTTTCCAGATCACAAGATAATGTTTTGCTACTTCTTTTAGATGGATGTTCATTAATACTTTGTACAGGGTGTCAAAGGCATAAAGGGCAGCACATCCCTAGGCGTGTCTCTGCACAAACATAGATGTGGTTCCCAGCCTAAGGACGCACTTTGCAAGGACCCATCCAAAACGCCCTGTCTGTGGGGGTGCCCCAGCATCAGTTAGTTCCCATGGCAGCCCTCATCTTGTCACTAAATCAAAGTCCTGTCACCTTTAGTAAGGAGAGGCGCGTGGCAAGCCAAGAAAATGTCACCTTTTGGGCTCTGATGTGCATGGCAGGTGTGGGAAAGTGGAAAAGGGAAGATGGACAGATTGGTTAATTTTCTCACTGACCAGGAGGCCCATTGCCAATGCCAAAACTCACAGACTATTTATCTCAACTGACAGTGAGAGGCAGAGCAGGAGAGGTGATAGAGAATGTGGTGGGGACTCAAATCACAAAGGGATTTGTGAATTAAAACTGACAATTTGAGCCGCCGCACTAGGAAGAGAAGTAGGAATAGAGATGAGTCAGTGTAGGAGTGAAAATATACCCTATCAATCAATCAATCCTGTCTAAATGAACTGATTCCTGGGTCCAGAACCCTTCTTTCACAAGGACTTGAGGGGATCACCTAGGAAAGCATGTCCCTGAGGAGGACAAGCCAGATGTGCACTGGCCTCTGCCCAGCACCCTCAGAGAGAAGCCCTGATTCCACAAAAGCGGGCAGGTAGGTGGGCCACACTTGGCTAGAGATGGAAGTTGAGTAACTCAGATATTCCTTGGGAAAGATAGTTCCTTTATGACATTATTAGCACTCGTAGCCTATTAAGACCATAAATATTTATATTAAAAGCATAAATTATAAAGTCAGCATTGCCTAACTGTACTAGCATCACAGCCACATAATGAAATACTGAACCCAGGCTCCTTAGGAAGTAAAGAGAGGTTTATTTTGGCTCACAGTACTGGAGATTTAAGTCAAAGATTGGGTGACCCCATTGATTAGGACATCAGAGTGTGAGCATGTGTTGAAGCTGGTGTTCACATCAAGAGCCAGAAAGCAAAGAAAGGGAGAAAGACCAGGATCCACTTCAAGGGCATACCGCTTAGGTTCTGCCTCTCAAAGATTCCACAACTTCCCAATAGCACCGCCCTGGGGACCAAGCCTTCAACACATGAACCTATGGGAGTTACTCATCTAATCCATAACAATAATATAGGTATCATATTTAAACTTCCCCTCATTTCTTTCTTTGTAGTTAGTGAGAACAAAAGCAACTCAGAGTTATAATCCCAGCAGCTAAGGAGGCTGAGGCAGGAGGAACAGGAATTTAAAGCCAGCCTCAGCAATTTAGCAAAGTCCTAAGCAACTCAGCAAGACCTTATCTCTAAACAAACTATATAAAGGGCTGGGGATATGGCTCAGTGATTGGTTCAATTCCCCAGTACCAAAATAAAAGCACAAAGGCAGCCCAGAGATCAAAGCATCCCCCAATTAGCAGAGCGGTCCCACTGGAGGAAACTAGCACGCGGGCTTCTCAATTTGCTACCAAGAAAGTCAAATATATCAAATCATAAAGATCAAACCAAATAAATGTGTTTTTTTTTTGTCAAGTAGGGGCAATTATTCCAAATTCCTTTTGATAATAGGTGGAAATTTCAAACAGACGGACCACTCTCTCAGAATGTTCTTTGTGATTGTCCACCAGAATGAGTCTGAGAAGGAGGTGGCCACAAGTGAGAGACCAGGCATCACAGTGGATTCTCTGCCCATGTTATTGCTCCACCCAAATATGGTGGTCACTCTCAAGACTGGTCCCCCTCCTCCAGTGTTTTTATTTGAAGGTACACGTATTTGTACATACAGTAGGTGTCATATGTAAAGAACATCTATGATTCCATATTTGTCTATTTTAATATGTTCCTGTTTTAACTCATGAGTCCTTTAGGCTCAGATGTTGCCCCCAAGTCAAAAACAAACTAAGATTAAACAGAGAATACATGTCTCTGGTTTTGGTTACTAATCATGGAAGGATAAGTTAGTAAGGTTATACTAACTACCTATAAGCAATAAATATCCTCCTTTGGATAGCATAGTGTGCCATAAATTTAAATGTCTATTTAATTGCTCTGTTTTTTTTTTTCTTTTCTTTTTCTTCTTTATTTTGAACAAAGATTACTCCAATGATGACATGTCAGGTAAGGAGATAATCTTCTTTTCTTACTTCAGAGACAGAATATCATCTTAATAAGGCAGCTAATAAGAGCGTTCACAGGTCAGAAAGTGAGAGTGACGGAGATGCTTTAATGGAAATCCACCTTCAGCTCTGAGTAATGATTAGATCACAAAAGCTGGTTGAATTAAATTGACTTTTTAAAAAAAAATGTGTGGGGGATGAAGATTGTAATTCTGAATGTAAGTTTTCTTTTTCCCTTTTTAAAAACAAGAAACTGATATTCTGCTTCAGAGCTCATGGGTAAAAGGGAAGATTGCTGTTGCCTTCCACATAGAAAGAACTTATTTTCCCATTAGATGAGTTCTTATCTCCAATTATCTTCCCAGCCAGCATTTATGCCTCCTCCTCTCCTTCTTTCTCAGCATTCATATCCCATTCCACAAAGTAAAAAATCTATGGGTACCCTTTGTCAGTAGATTTAATTTCTTTAGGCTAAATTCTATAGTAAGGAAGTTCACTTTTAAAGGAGTCCATTGTGAATTCCTTAAGATTAGGCATCCTTTGCTTAAGAACATTTTTTTTCCTTTCCCATGTTAAGATTTAAATGTTCAGTTTTTTTTTTTTTTGTTTTTTTTTTAATATTTATTTCTTAGTTCTCGGCGGACACAACATCTTTGTTGGTATGTGGTGCTGAGGATCGAACCCGGGCCGCACGCATGCAAGACAAGCGCGCTACCGCCTGAGCCACATCCCCAGCCCAAATGTTCAGTTTTGATTTTCTGATTTTTTTTCCCCAGTACCAGGGATTGAAACCAGCGGCACTTAACCACTGAGCCACATTCCAGCCCTTTTTGTATTTTATTTTGAGACAGGGTCTCACTGAGTTGCTTAGGGCCTTGCTAGGTTGCTGAGGCTGGCTTTGAACTTTCGATTCTCCTGAGCTGCTGAGATTATTTTCTGATTTTAACGTTTTTGAAAGCAAACTTTATGTGCTTTAGCCTGCCCCTCTCCATATGGATCTATCAAATACTGGACATGAGAAAAATGTAAGAAACAAAGTACTTGTCTTCCCACAGTGAGGTAGAACAATTACTCATTTTCTTTCTTAGCACTTATTTGCTCTCAGGATCAATTAAATGTGTGAAAAAAACACTCTCTCTGAATTGCTCAATGAACTGCTGAGTCATCTCAGCAGTTGGCTTAGAAAAGCCATTTGGAGTGTGCTCCTGGACCCTGTGGATGCATCACATGATCTGATTCTCCCTGGGAGTCACAAACCTGGATGGGCTCAGCTGCTGGAAGATGGTGCTGTTAGCAGGAACTCTTCTTCTGCTGCTTGCTAGAAGGCTCCTTCTGAAACTGAAGTTTGGCTTCCGTGAGGGATTTTATGATGCAAATATTTTAAGTACAACTTTGAAGGTTTTGCCATTAAAAACAGTCTCACATGGCTCAGGGCCCAGCCGACTGCAAACTACAAGGGGGGAAAAGTGCCATATATTGCTGGCAAGTGACAGGAAGGAAAACAACACAAATTTCTAAACCAATCGTGACCTTGGCTAATGATCTGGTTTCAGGGTTCAGCTCATATCTGACTTGCTTTTATTCAGTTCTAGTTGTCAGCAGCAACATACTTATCACGGTTGTTTATGTTGAGATGAAATGGGCAAAAACATTGGGGACAACCAGAGATGGATCAGATTAGGGCTGGCCAATGAATGCGTGGTATTTTGGAATAAAACAACCCTTTGAACTCATCTTGTGAAGCCTCAAAATCAATTTGTCCTGCACGTGTCCTGACTTTGAACTTCATATCCAGACTTTTCTGAATTTTATTTGCTTGACTTGTCATTCCACCGGAGCCCATGGAGCTCCCACTATGGTCCACACAACCAAAGCATTCCCACAAAATCTGAACCCACAAATGGAGTCTACAAGCCATCTCTATTTTCTCCCCTTATGTGGTCTCTTTATTTATGTAGCCTTTTATAATTTGCAAAACACGCTCATCTTTCCTTTTTGAGTCCCCAGACACTTGGAAGAAGGTTGAAATCATAGTCTAATTTTACACCTAAAAAAACTGAGATTCCAGGACTTTGTGAGCTACTCAGTCAAAACACAAAACCCTTTCTCCTGTCACCTACCACTGGGATCAATGCAAAGGTTTTATCAAAATCAAAGATTGTGTTGTAACAATTTTAATTTCCTTTTTTTGTTGGTAATCGTGCTTTTTATTGATGGCGACAAGAAGCACAACATAATGTATAAAGAGTTGTGAAATTAGTAATGCCATGAAAATAAATTCTATTCATCAGAATACTATTTATATACTCTTGAAAAATTATATATGTGTGTATATATACACACACATACACATATGATGACTTATTCACACATTAGGCACAGTGTGTCATATATTTAAAATGTCTATTGAAATAGACAATGCCAGGCTTTCATAGGGATTTGTAGACACCACCACAGTCTCTTGGTGACCAGTGCTTCATGTCATACCTCCTTTGCTTCACTGTTTAAGGCTCTGAGAGTAGTAAAGCCAGGTTTTAATGTTGAGAAAATGAAGAGTCTTATGAGATTGAAGATAGCGAACATGTTTTTAAAAATGAGTAGAACTTGAAACATGAAGGATGTAGGATACTGTAGAACACAGAATGGCTGCAGCAAAAAGCCAATCCCAGCAGTTGAATTTCTGAAGCAGATGCAAACGAGACCCCAAATGCTAATCCAAAATAGAAAAGATCGTTGGGAGATTGTGAAACAATAACAATTTGCATTAAATCATCAGCTGCTTTCAGCACAGATGGGAAAAGCCTGTTACAAAATGTTGTAAGACATTTGCAGCGGGTTTCAAGCTGGACACGCATTAAAAACATTCTTGAGCTTTTCACACTGGGAATAAAAATGTAAATCATTTTTTAGCGCGGATTTGTTCTTTACATTTTCCTTTTTTTCCTTGTATTTTATTTCACTTTTGGTAAAGACATGACATAGGAATAGCCAAGGGGAAATGATCCATTTACAGAGTAGGATAGATAGAATTTATCTTCAAAGAGGTAGAATATTAATTATGCATAGAAAGAAAATTTTAGCTCTGAGACATTCCAAATGAAGCGAGTGGCTTATTTCACTCAAGATCCTAATCAAACACAGTTGTGATATCAGAGAGAAATGCTGGCAGTTGCCTAGTGAGTCACTCTGAGCGAGCATGGGGCAGAGTTGGAATGGCTCACTGAGACCCAAGATCCTCCCGGGGAAGTTCTCTGGGGTTCCTTCACCTTCTGTTTCAGCCGGCAGTGAGGGTTGTATCCATCCTCTGCTGGCCAAGGCGATTTCTCCTCCATTGCTCCTTGAAGTGCAGGGGTTGAAGGCAGAAGCCAAGAGCTGATGCTATGGGCCCATCTCCTCTGATCCCACACCCCTAGAGAAGATCCCAGACAGCCACAGACTCTCACCGTCTGGGAGAACTGGCTGACCCCAGGAAACTAGTTTCCAATAACTAATCTGGCTGAATGAGGCACTTCCCCCTCACTCCAGCTCTCCTTCCCGTAAGCCAGGAAATGTGCTCTCCCTGCATTAGGGGGATGGCTCATGAGGGACTTCTAATCTCTGATTGGTGACTTCATATGCTATGTTAGTGTCTTCAGCTGTGTATCTTAGATCCTTTTAGGTGTTCCCTCTGGATTAATTGGAAATCGTGGATATCCTGTTTGTGTGATCTACTCAGGCTAATTGTAAGGCTGTGAAAGGGCCAATATTGATTTTTTTTTTTTAAGAAGAAGCCTCTTTATAGGAACTGAAACTTAAAATGTAGAATTCAGAGTCACTTCAGGAAAAATCATTATCTCTTATTTATTCATTCATTTGTAGCTCCCGCTCTGTCGGGTGCTGGGTGAAGTGCTGGGAGCAGGCTAGAGACTAGCATGGCCTTATTCTATGGGTCATCGCTGTATAACATCCAAAGGGTGGCACTCAGCCTGGAGAAAACAGAGCAGGATTCAGGGATAGGCAATGAGAAGGAGCAAGGGAGCTGCCACTCTAAGCGGAGTGGACAGGGACACAACTGAGCAGAAATCTGAAGGTGGGGACGCATCCACGTGGCTATGTGAAACAAGAGCATGCCTGAAGGAAGGAACAGCTCAGGTGCCCGAGTAACTGTATGCCTGCCACTTTCAGAGAATAAAAATGGGCGCACGCCTAGCGTTTATTTTGTCAGGTGAGTATGGCTGAGGAAGAGAGGAGCAGAGAGTTTATTACGATAATGATATAAAGTCAAGGGAAAAGGAGAAAAGGAGTCACGTGAGGACCCTAAACAATGTTCATCAAGGAATGCTTGGAGTTGGGGGATTAGAGGTGCAGTTTATGGGGTGCTCTAAGAAGAGATTCTGGAGGGAATATTGGTGAGAAGGATACTGTCAGGCATGACCTGGCTCATGGTGGACGATGTGAAGTGGAAGACAAGATCCATGGAGGTAAAGTCGTCCAAGAACCGAGTCTAATATGTCAGGAGGATCTCCCTCATGAGGATCTGAGTTAGCGAGGTTTTCACTGCTGCGACCAAAATAACTACAAGAACAACTTAGAGGAAGGAGGAAAGGTTTATTTTGGCTCACAGTTTCAGACATTTAGTTCATGATGGGCCAAGTCTATTGCTTTGGGCCCAAGAGAGGCAGAGCATCACGAAGGATGGGCATGATGGAGGAAGGAGGGATCCCTTCCAGGACACACCCCCAGTGACCCACCTTCTCCAACAGGGCTCCACCTTCCTCCAGTTACCACCCAGTTAGTCCACTCAAACTGATGATGTTACAGCTCTCATGATCTAACCACTTCACCTCTGAATATTCCCTACGTGAACACAGGAGCTGTGAGGGGACGGCTCATATCCAAACCATGACTGTATTGAAATCAACATCAACAACAAATACAGGTGTAAGACAGTGATCCAGGTGCTAGAATCTTCACAGAGTGGAAATCTATAGAGGATTGCAGCAAGGAGTGAAATAACACAGTCTAATTAACAAGCTTCAAAGGAGGAGTGTGGGCGGGCTTATTGAGAAGGCAAAAATAATGTCCCAGAAGTGTCAATAAGAACTAAGACACCTATCCTATTTCCAATCCCAAAATATGCATTGTGTGAGTGAAAAACAGCCACCCCGGGAAAAGCTGTGCATGTTATTAGAGCAAGAAGAGGGTGGGGGATATACCAAGCCTTGAGGGAGGGGAGACCACTTTCTGAGAGTGACCTAATGAGGAGAATTCCTTGGGCTTCTTCTGATATCTGAAGGAAACAGGGTTTCAGGGCAAGGTACTGTTCTGTGGTCTCTGAGAGGAGGTTCAGTTCTAACCATTCCCTGCTTCTCAGGTGCTGAGAAGTAGGAATCTTGCAACACAGGCACCTCAGCCCAGGAGCAAGGTGCTGTAACGTCGTCTATCACTGCAGCCCAAATTCCCAAACCTGCTTCCTGCCTTGTGTCTTGATGATACGCATGCATGTTCATTCATTAATTAATCAAGGGCCTATGATATGTTTGTCACTGGGTATCCAGTGGTGACCTAAAGAGACCTTGAGGTTCCCATGAACATGACAGAACAAAGGCAAAGAATAAACATACTAATACACTAAACAAACACACTAATAGATGCAGGATGGTAAATTGTGATCAGGACTCTAAAAACAAAGTTGCTATGAGAGAATAATAGGGGGAGAGGACATAATTAACACAGAGGACCATGAAGGTTGGTGGGGAGTGGCATGTAAGCTGATTCTTGAAGGATTCTGCAAACTTAAGAAGAATTTGGAAATATATCAAGACCCCAGAAACTGTATGCCCTATAAAACTGAGGTTTCATTTAGAAGATTTTAGCATTAAAAGATATTGTTTATAAGAGAGAAATTAAAATTGAACATCCTAAAATTGGGAAATGGCTAAGTAAATTATGATATGAAATGTAGTAGTGTATCATAGTTATTAAAATTAATGTTTTTGAATAAATCCATTATCATAGAAATATAATCATAATATATGTTTAATAAAAGAAACCAGCACATAAAGTTGTACCCACATTGTGGTTGTATTTATGTGCACGTGCATATATTATTTATGTGCATATATTATATAATATATGTAATATATATTATATATCTATATACACACATATGAATAAAGAGAGGAAATAGCCCCAATTTTAACAAGCTATCATTGAGTATTTGGATTAGGATATGTAGATACTTGTTTAGCTGTATCTCCATTAAAGTAAACAAAATTAATATACTTTTAAAATTTTGCTTTTAAAGAAAAAAACAAACAAACTTTAGTACCTTTAGTCCTTTCCCTTGCTGCTAGGCATGAGCTGCGTCACACATGATGACACCATTTAATCATTGCTTGGGCACCCAGGACTTTTGTGTGCAGTGGGAGAATGTCTAACATCAGAACAGGAAAAGGAGGCCACCTGAGTTGGAGTGATTCAGGATGAGTTGGTGGAGGACGGGGGACTTCAGTTCGTGCCTTCATGACAGGGTGGCTGGTGTTTGGGAGGGGTGAGAAGGGAGCAGCCACAACCGTGAAGAAAACCACAGGGTGAAATGTGCAGAAGTGGAGTTCAGCCAACCATGGAAGCAACCATGTGGAGACAGCTATGGGGGACTTGGGCTGAACCAGGAAGGGAAATGCTTGGCCAGTGGGGTGGAGCCAGCTGCAGAGACATTGAGACAGCAGGTGGGGAGCTGCAGGCTCTGGAGCAGTTATTTATTCATCCGTTCACTGTATTTAAGTGTGTCAGGCTCTTTTTTTTTTTTTTTTGGACAGGCATGTTTGAGGAGCTTGGGACACATTAGTGCAGAAGTCGCACAAAGCTTGTATTTGAGTGTCTTGCGGGGAAATGGGGCTTGGAGGGAGATAAGCAATAAACAACAAGGTCAATGGAAAATATAGTGCACTAGCAAGTTGTGTGTCATTGCTCAGAGCAGAGCAGAAATGAGGAAGCACGTGAGTGCACATAGATGCTGGGGCCAATGGTCTGTTCTACAGGGTGACACAGCAGGCCTCCCTGAGGGCTCACTCCTGCAAAGGCTAGGCAGTGAAGCTAGTCAGCAGTGTGGAAACTGAGCTGTGGAAGGGATACAGCTATTGGTAACAACAAGTTCTAGAGTGTAACCTCAGGAGCAAGTGGTTAAGGTACATGGAAGAACAAGTAACAGGAATACAGACACTTAAAGAACAGAGAAGCAGAGATTTGAGGAGTATTGAAGATACATGAACAGTGGGATCATCCTAAATGATTGATAGGAGTAGCACTGGTGAAAGTGACGTTGAACCCCTTAAATCAGTGCAAAAATCCCTGAAGAACAGGAGGGGTGATCTGATGGTATCAATAACAAGATGAAGGTGGTGAGTGATATCTTCTGATGACGTGAGATTCACAGAGGAGGAGAGTTTTGACAAGGATAAAATGGTCAGAAGCTGTAGTGAGGGTAAAGGAAGATGTCTCCCCTCACTAGAGGCCCAATATGGGTAAGAAAGCCCAAGAGGTACCATTCATGATGACTCAGCAAACTAGGATGAGGCTGAGAAGGTGGAGACTTTGTGGTTGTAAATCTGGACACTGAATTCCTAAGCCCCTAGGAGGGTTTGAGAATCTGGGGGAAAGGGAGAAATTGAGACCAATTTTATGCTGACCTAATCACTTCCTCTTGACTGGACCACCTTCCCACCTGGTCTAGATATTTAGAACATAATTGGGGCGGGTGGCAGGACATAACATAGGTAAGTACTGTCTAACCCAGTGATTTCAGCTGCCTACTGTGTACCTGAAACAGCTTCCCTCACTGTTTCCTCCGCCTCCAAGTTATTGACAAAGTCCTTGAATGTTTAGACTGGTTTCTATGAAGAATAACTTTCTCTTTCTGAGTTATGAGTCAATGGATTCAAAATAACTGATCAAAATTATTTTGATTAGTCTCCAAATCTACTTGCTCAGCAGAAAGTTGTTAGTGTTGGTTAGTGATTTATTTATTTTGATTTGATATATGCATATATCGTGGACTGGTTAAATAACCAAATTAGTTAATGCATCCCCACCCTGCTTACCGGGTATAGTCAGGAGTGACTCTGTGGGTACCTAGGCGAGCAGGATTGCTCTCAGATCACAGTTGAGAGGGTCTGGAACTGAGTTTCAGGGATATTGTCACTAATCCCTTCTGCATAATTGAGTCTGCTCTAGAAACTCTCTATTGAATTTCTCAGGTATGTCATTATATTCTTCAGCTCCAGGATTTCTGTTTGGTTCCTTTTTTTTAATGGCATTAACTTTCTTATTAAATTTAGTTTATGCATGAATTGTTTTCCTAATTTCATTTGTTTATGTGTGTGTATGTGTGTGTTTTATCTCACTGAGCTTCTTAACATGATTATTTTGAATTCTTTTCAAACCATTTCTAGAATTCCACTTATTTGAAGATCAGTTACTGGAGCATCATTTGTTTCCTTTGATGGTTATCATGTTTGCCTGATTCTTTCTTTTCCTTATGTCGCCACATTTGTGTCTGTGCATTTAAATTAGTCAATACTACTCCAGTTTCCCCCCACCCCGTGTATGTGTGTGTGTGTGTGTGTGTGTGTGTGTGTGTGTGTGTGTTTTACTGAGAATAAAACTCAAAGCCTCATCCATGTTAGGCAAATGCTCTGTCATTGAGCTACGTCCCTGCCTTTTAACTTTTTGTTTTGAGGTCTCTTTAAGTTGCTCAGGCTGTCCTTGAATGTGAAATCCTCCTACCTCAACTTCCTGAGTAGTTGGGATTACAGGCATGCACCATCACACATGGCCCATTTCCACAGAAGTGGATGTCCAGGATGGAGATTGGGACTCTAGAGGGCAAGGATTATCAAAGATAGAGGCGTGCTTCCAAGGTTGTGGTCAAGTGAGGCCGGAGCCCAGTCATGTGGCTGCTGCTAGATCTGCATGGGGTCCATGTTTAGTGGGCCTGTTACCAGGGGCCTAGTAATATGAATCCTGTCTGTTCCTGGGGTGGGGTGAATGGACTGCTTCCAAGTCCTTCATCATTAGGCCCGGTAATGGGGTGAGGATCTTCTTCAGTTTCTGTTGACTGAAAGAAACCAGTTCCATTATCATGTGTGTAGATAGGTGTTACTTCCTCTGAGTCCCAGGGAAAGTTCTCATTATATAATTGGGTCCGTCTCTCAGCAGGTAGTACTGGGCTTATACCATGGCTAAAAAGAGGGCTGATACTTCGTCACAGATTCTACAGCTGAGACCTCAGTCTGTAGGAGGTTCTGGACAAGTGTATTGCTTGGCAGGTTCCTGAGCAAGTAAGACTGCTCTCAGATCATAGTTGAATGAAGATTTAACTGTGTTCCAGCACCATATGATGATTTACAGTGGAACTTGGATCAACAGATTTGCCTGCATGGGCACCAACAGGTGTATCTGCACTCATACTACTAAACCCCGGGTAACAGAACTGCTGTGAGACCATGGATGGTTGACAGGGTCTGGAACTGAGTTTCAGGCTCATTTCAGCCTCTTCTGTGAGACTGAGGTCAACGAGACTGCCACCCAGGCAGGTGTAGGAAAGGTAAAAAACTACTTATCATTGAGCATTTCTGAGAGAGGGTTGAGAGAATTCCATTTTTTCTTTTTCTTTTCTTTTCCTTTACAACAAATCCAGGTCCAATAAAAAGGAGGCCAAGGAGTTTTCTAAACTTTTAGATTTGTTCAGAAACAAAAGACTTACATTCTGTTCATGCCCTTCCTTATCATCAATTCAGTTGCTAGAACAAGTAAAATTTCTCTAATGATGATGAACTCTTGGTCTGATCTTTTCTGACTGGCCTTTATCGAAAGATTTTAAAGTTTAATCAGGAAAAAAGAATTGCTTAAAAGCTGAACTTTTATAAATTCTAGAAATAAGGGCTCTTACAGTAGCTGCTGATTGATGTCCAGGATGGAGATTGGGACTCTAGTGGGCAAGGAGTATCAGAGCTTTCTCCAGAATACAGATGTTCTCCAGGGTGGAGATGCCCTGAGAGCTCTCTCCTTGTATTGAGCCCACATCACTATTTTTCCAGATGGTGTTCATAGGATGACTATTTTTCACTAGAATTCAAGTTGAGGGTGATCCCAAGACACAGCAAACTCATAGAACTTACTGGTAATTTTAGGACATAAGTTTCCCAGTTCCTTTTTGGACGTGTAAGATGGGACGAGAAATGGGAGGCTGGGACTTTCTTTGACCTCTGAATCCTGAGATGACAAGAGGAGTCTAGAACCACATGATTACTATTTAATCTTGTTGTCCATTAGGACACCACCAGAGATTCACGTTCCGCTCAGGAGAGCCAACTTTCCTTTTGAGTCTCAGAGAGATCTGGCAAAAATGCTGGTTTTGGCAGATGGCCTCTTGGCACAAGTGTGAGTATTGATCACCCTTTAAGGGTAGGAAATGCTATTCCCTCTCTGATTAAAAGTTTCTTATAAAGGAGAACAAGGGCCGAAGGTGACTGGCATGGTTAATAGCCTACATTAAAGAAATCTCTATGTTAAGGAGTAGCTCTTGCCAGAATGTACATTCTCATGGCTGCCACTGTATAACTTTGACGGATCCTTTACTCTTCTATTTTCCTTTTAGATGCTAGCTCCATTTTTTTTCCTTTTTGTGGTGCTGGGGATGGAACCCAAGGCCTGGTGCAAGAGCTCCACCAATGAGCCACAATCCTGGCCCTCTTTTTCTCTGACTTAATCATCATGCATCTGTTCTGAGTCCATTTGCTTCATATTGCTATGACTGTGGTCTTTCTGTGATAATAGAATCATCAGCTGTGGGCGGTGGTGGGGGAGGTGAAACCATGGAAAATAGGATTTTTAGGGACTGTTAAATCTCATTTCTGTGAGTCTGAAGGTCAGATTCCCAAAAAAGGTAGTGGAACACATTACAAAGTGATTCACCCACATACCACAAAACTCAGAGCCATTTAAATCTGGATGAAAATTTGGACCATTGTTTAAAAATAGTTTTTTAAAATAGTTGGAGCCTTCCAATACCCCATTAATGCAGACTATGTCCTTCCTCTCAGGTTAGCTTGGAGGCAGGATTAGGATGCTTAGATACTCCATATTGATCTTCTCACCCAGTTAAACTCAAGGATTTGTCTAATCCTAGCCTTATGTTTTAGGCTTATTTCTTGCTTTGGTCTTCTCTCTGTTCTATGTAAATCTTTCTTAGGTCACCCGTGTTCCAGCGTCCTTTGGTTTCATCAGATACCTCAGCTGCATCTCTCCAGATGCACTCTAGACTTGCTGGAATCACACCTTGATGTCCCCAGATGGCACCTAGGGCACTACATCCATCACTTCAGATAGGTTGACTTTGCAAAATTAATTGACCATGAAATTAATCTGGCTTCTCCTGGATTTTTCTCATAATAAGTACTCACTCAATAAATGTTTATTGAATGAATGCTTTGCAAGAAATGTTAGAGAAACTTAAAATAAATTTTTTATTCCTCCAGAGTGTTTTTCTAATTTTTTTGTGCTTAAAGCAAACATGTATTGTTTCTTTTTAAAATAGTTGAAGACTTCCCCTGTAGAAATAATAATAAAGAGAAAGCAAATTATAAGAGATATCGAGATGAGTTTGAAGTAGAAAAACTTAAGAAGACAGCTACTATTAGGCTGTTGATTGATTGACTGTATTGGGGAGTTATCCCAAAATTAGTAAAATTAGGTTGATGGAGTTTTGATCCCTGCCATCTTGGTTTTGATTTTGAGATCTTTTCCCTTATCCCTGAAATGTTGGTGTTCCTGTGAGATCTTTCCTGGGCCTTCTTTTCTTCTCTTGTTCTGTCCTCTTCCTTCATGGTCTCTTCCAGGCCATATGCATGTTGGAGACTCCCAACCCCCAATGTCTCTGGGACCTCTGAGTTCCCTCCTGGTTTTTCACACTGGCCCACATTGTTCCTGTCTACAGAGTCTTGTTACTGGTGTCCTGTGTGAATTCACCAATGCCTATGCCAGGACTATGACCACCTGGTGTCCTCATTGCCCCTCTGAGATTCAATTTCCCTCCTATACCCCTTCAGTTGGATACATGGCTCTCAGCCTTGCTTGTGACATTGTTTAGTGCAGCATCTAAGGACATGGAGTCTGCAGTCATCTGCTATGGGTTTAAATCCCAGCTTTGCCATTTACGGGGAGATCTTAAATGAGTTCCTTAGCCCCTCCAAGCCTCAGTAGCCCCAGCTATGCAATGAGAACAGTATTAAAATTTACCTCATGGGGAGTTAAGTGAGTTAACTGATAAAGTGTTTCCAAAATGTTGGTTGTTATTTGCCAAAGATCCCTTTATAAAAATTATCTCATCACGTTTCCATTTTGTCCACAGAGCTTAGAAGGCTGTTTACAGGGATGCTCAGAAACTCTAACCTAGATAGACAGTCACTATGTCATCGATCCTCTGTCTACTTGTTTCTCTTCCTTGTCCCTCTTCTCTTCTGCCTGAAGCCTTGTGTATAGACTAACTGTAGGATCCTTTGGTTACCAGTTTATCACTTGCTCAGAGCCTCATCCAGCCTGGGACTCCAAACCAAGTAATGGTTCCAGAATTATGGATTTGACTCTTCACTCCACTAGCAGAGCCCTTATTTCCTGTTCCCAAGAGAGCCTACCCACCTCTCCAGATCCATTGATGACCGATAATACTGTTGCATCTTGAGGATTCGTTGAACATAATCAGAATATTTACTTTGATTCCTTTTTAGATTTGTTAAGCTTCTGAGGGAATTTCCCGACATGTTTCTGCGGTTGTTGCATAAATAACTTCAAAGTCATAATTTGTTTTTAAGCTTATTTTCTCTAAGTTCCTTAAATTATTAGGATTTTCTTTTTTTTGGTTTCTTAGGAAGCCATTGTGTTTTAGAGTAATTTAATTCTATACTCTGGGTAACAGTTGGGGAATGTCTAGGGGGACACACTAAAAAAAAAAACCTATTAAGTCTATTCGTTCTTTAATTTTCCTAATTCTGCAGCTCAGTGAGGATACGGTCCCAGGTAAGAGAATATTTGTCCATTACAAAGCTTGCACAGATGTTGTAAGAACTCTCCAACGACTCCTTCTTGCTTTTGTTTTTGTTTTGTTTCTTTTGTAATAAGAATGGAAAGTGAAGCCTAGCTACGAGATGGCCATGAGCAGATTGGTACACTGGGACTGAGGAACATAGCGGGACTGACCTTGGAGAGCTCCTGGTGTCGAGGAACATAGCTGTCCTATGACCGAGAGACTTTTTCAACCATTCAACCATTTAGTACCAGTCACAGCTGGATTTTCCTATTTGGGCTGAACACTGAAGTCAGACCAACCTTCTCAGACTTGACATGGTCAAATCATTCAAGGTTCTCATGGCTTATGACAACTTCCTTAGCTTTGCTTTGAAGCTTTCTATGACCAAAATTATCTTTCCACCTTTTCTCACATTGTGTCCTATCCCTAAATGTCCCCTCCTATCAAAGCATCCTGCATTTCTGTCTGATTCTTCAACATTATTCTGGACTGAAAGTCCTCCCTAGTGCCCACTCTCAGCCATTTTTCTTGCCTGAATCCTATTCATTCCTTAATTTCTATTTCCTTCCTACAAAACCCTCCCTGGCCTCGCTAGCCTGGTGACGGCTCACCACACAGAGCTCTTTGATGGAGCACTTTTTTTTTCTGTGCTTACCTCTTGGGTGGCTTCTCTGCAGTGTTCTGGACTTGTTGATTAATTTAAAGCAAGTCCACACTCTTTAGGAATCTGTCAGTTTGTCAGTCCCGTGATTCCCTGCCTAACAGCAGTGCAGAAAGGCAACAAGATCAAATCAATTTCATTCTGATTGAAGAAGGAGAATTTGTTCAAATCAACTCAGCAAGTGTAGGGCTAGTACTATGGGATAAACACAATGCCAAATGTTTAAAAATACAAAAGATATCTTGGACCCAGCTTCTGCTTTCAAATAGCCAATGTTTAGGAGGATATTCGTTTCCAACATGAAAGAATTAGGAAACAATTAGTCCAAAATAAAAGGCTGTAACTCTAGAGTTGAGATGTGTGGAAAGGTGGTAAGCAGTGTGAGTTTCGAGGTGAGACAAAGAAGAGAGAGAGAGAGAGAGAGAGAGAGAGAGAGAGAGAGAGAGAGAGAGAGAGAGAGAGAGGTGTGTCTTGAAGGGGTCTTGAAGGTTTTTAGGGGACTGGGAGAGCCAAAAATTTTAGAAACGAGGACAGGAAGGGCAATGCTTTTTGGCAGAGGGAAAACAAATATCTCAAAGCCTGAGGTGATGGAAATGAAATTATTGCATGCTCATTATTGATTAAACATTATGTAGATGTCAACTCATTTTTTTTCTCATAGCCCTTCAGGGCATGCCTTATCTTCATACTGCAGAGGAGGACTCTAGTGGGAGAGGTGAAATAACTTGCCCACTACACAGGCAGTGCCAGACTGCAAAATTCCCAGCTCAGCGCATGTACCTTCTGTCACCAGGCCAGAAGGTTTGCCAGGTATGACAGCTGAACCATGAGGGAGAAGCTATGCTGGGGCAGCTCCCAGGTATCCAGAACTTCTCTTCCCTTCACCTAAGATATGACCTAGAAGGTGAGAAATGGGCAACTGAAGAAAGATTTGTTATTGGCTACTTCTAAATGGCTTCCCATCATCCCTGCCTCCTGGTACTGGGAATTCTAGGACATTGTCTATTATCAGAAATTCTGGAAGGATTCTAGCTCTGCACATGGGGTGACATTTTTAGTTTTGGTCTGGATAGTAGTCCCAGTGGTCTTCTCTTATCCTCAAGGGATATTTTCTAACACCTCAGTGGATGCCTGAAACTGCAGAGAGTACTAAATCTGGAATATACTATGTATTTTTCCTACATTGAGTCATGCCCAACATAACAAGCTTGAATCAACTATACTATGGTGGTCACAAAAAATTATACCACACAGGGCAATGGCAGCCTCCTTAGTTTGTGAAATCCACTGTATGATGGTTGCATGATAATGAAATTGTCTGAGGAGCCACATCTCAGATCTTATCCCTGTATATACACACCCATTATAAAGTTTCACTTATAAATTAGGCACAGTAAGAGATCAACAATAATAACCAATAATATAGCAGAACAATTATAACAATACATTGTAATAAAGGTTACATTGAATGTGATCTCTTTCCCTTGAAAGACTCAAGACAAATATTAACATATTTGGATCATGGTTGAGTAAAAGTAACTGAAACGTCAGAATCTTAACAATAGGTAAGTGGAGACTACTGCAGTGAACAGCAGAGCTGAGATCTGTGTGCTTTCCATATGTACATTTTTTTTAATTGTTGGTTGTTCAAAACATTACATAGTTCTTGATATATCATATTTCACACTTTGATTCAAGTGGGTTATGAACTCCCATTTTTACCCCATATACAGATTGCAGAATCACATCAGTTATACTTACATTATATTTCTTTTTAAATTTTTTATTCTAATTTGTTATATATGACAGCAGAATGCAATATAATTCATATTACACACATAGAGCACAATTTTTCATATCTCTGGTTGTATACAAAGTATATCACATCATTTGTGTCTTCATACGTGTACTTAGGGTAATGATGTCCATCTCATTTCATTCATCTTTTTATCCCCTTGCCCTCTCCCTTCCCTTCCCTCCCCTTTGACCTATCTAGAGTTTGTCTATTCCTCCCATGCTCCCCCTCCCAACCCACTATGAATCAGCCTCCTTATACCAGAGAAAATATTCAGCATTTGGTTTTTTGGGATTGGCTAACTTCACTTAGCATTATATTCTCTAACTCCATCCATTTACCTGCAAATGCCATGATTTTATTCTCTTTTATTGCTGAGTAACTTTCCATTGTGTATATCACATTTTTTAATCCATTCATCTACTGAAGGGCATCTACTTTGGTTCCACAGTTGAACTATTGTGAATTGTGCTGCAATAAATATTGATGTGGCTGTGTCCCTGTAGTATGCTATTTTTAAGTCCTTTGGGTATAGACCAAGGAGTGGGATAGCTGGGTCAAATGGTGGTTCCATTCCAAGTTTCCCAAGAAATCTCTATACTACTTTCCATATTGGCTGTACCATCTTGCAGTCCCATCAGCAGTGTATGAGTGTACCTTTTTCCCCACATCCTTGCCAACACTTATTGTTGTTTGTATTCTGTTTAAATGTATATATCATCCTGATTCAATTTGGGCAAATCATATGACTCTAGAAATTTGTCAATGCCTTCATTATTTTCTATTGAAGTTTTTAAAATGATTTCTAATTATCTTCTGTATTTCTACAGTGTCTGTTGTGATATTTCCTTTTTCATCACATATGTTAGTAATTTGAGTTTTCTCTCTCCTTCTCTTCATTGGCATGGCTAAGGGTTTGTCAATTTTATTTACTTTTTCAAAGAACCAACTTTTGGTTTTGTCAAATTTTTCAATTGTTTCTTTTGTTTCAATTTTACTGATTTCAGCTCTGATTTTAATTATATCCTGTCTTCTACTGCTGTTGGTGTTGATTTGTTCTTCTTTTTCTAGGACTTTAAGATGTAATGTTAGGTCATTTATTTGTTGACTTTTTTTTCTTTTAAGGAATGAATTCCATGCAATAAACTTTCCTCTTAGTACTACCTTCATAGTGTCCCAGAAATTTCAATATGTTGTATCTGTGTTCTCATTCACCTCTAAGAATTATTTAATCTCCTCCTTGATGTCTTTTGCAACCCATTGTTTATTCAGTAGCATATTATTTAGTCTCCAGGTGTGGAATGTATTTTATTTTTTATTATATCATTGATTTCTAATTTTATTCCTTTAGAATGCAGTGTATCTCTACTTTTTTTTATATTTGCCAAGAATTGCTTTGTGGCATAATATATGGTCTATTTTAGAAAAGGATTCATATGCTGCTGAGAGGAAAGTGTATTTGCTTGTTGATGGATAAAATATTCTATATATGTCAGTTAAGTCTAAGATATTGATTGTTTTTTGAGTTCTATAGTCTCTTTGTTCATCTTTTGTTTGGAAGAACTTTCCAGTTGTGAAAGAGGTGCGTTAAAGTTACCCATAATTATTGTGTTGTGGTCTGTTTGACTCTTGAACTTGAGAAGAGTTTGTTTGATGAACATAGATGCTCCATTGTTTGGGGCATATAAATTTATTATTTTATGTCTTGTTGATGAATGATTCCCTTAAGCAGTAGGAAATATTGTTCCTTATCTATTGTGATTAATTTTGGCTTAAAGTCTACTTTATTTTCCATGAGGATGGAAACACCTGCTTGTTTCTGCAATCCAATTGAGTGGTATGATTTTTTCCAACATTTCACCTTCAGTCTGTGGTTGTCTTTTCCTATGAGATGAGTCTCTTGGAGGAAGCATATTGTTGAGTCTTTTTTAAAAATCCTATCTGCCAGTCTGTGTATTTTGATTGGTGAATTTAGGTCATTAATATTCAGAGTTATTATTGAGACATGATTTGTATTCCCAGCCATTTTTGTTTAGTTTTGATATTTAACTTGACTTGGTTTCTCCTTTGATTAGCTTCTCTCTTAGTGTAATAACTTCCTTTGCTGATTCTCATTGTTGTTTGTCAATTCTTCTTTATGGAATATTTCACCCAGGATGTTCTGTAATGAAGACTTTCGAGTTGTAAATTTTTTTGACTTTTGTTTATCATGGAAGGTTTTTATTTCATCATCAAATATAAAGCTTAATTTTGCTGGATATAAGATTCTTGGTTGGCATCCATTTTCTTTCAGAGCTTGATATATGTTGTTCCATGATCTTCTAGCTTTCAGGGTCTGGGTTGAAAAATCTGCACATAATTTAATTGGTTCCTTCTATATGTAATCTGATTCCTTTCTCTCATGGCTTTTAAAATTCTCTGTATTCTGTATGTTAGACATTTTCATTATAATATGCCTTGGTGTGAATCTGTTGTGATTTTGTACATTTGGCATCCTGTAAGCCTCTTGAATTTGATTTTCCAATTCATTCTTCATGTTTGGAAAAATTTTCTGATATTATTTTATTAAATAGATTATTCATTCCTTTGGTTTGGAATTATATGCCTTCCTCTATTCCAATAACTCTTAAATTTGGTCTTTTTATGCTAGCCCATATTTCTTGAACATTTTGCTCATGTTTTTTTGGTGGGGTTTTTTGTAGTTTTTTTTTTTTTAACCATTTTCACTGTGTGGTCTACATTCTTTTAAAGATATATATTTTGTCTTTATTGTCTGAGATTTTGTCTTCCAAGTGGTCTAATCTGTTGGTGATGCTTTCATTGAATTTTTAATTTGGTTTATTGTTTCTTTCATTTCAAGGATTTCTGGGTTTTTTTTTTAGAACCTCTATTTCCTTATTGAAGTAATCTTTTGCTTCCTATATTTATTTTTATAGCTTTTTGTCAATATGATCTTTGGCTACAGGTATTTGCTCTCTTATATCATCCTTTAATTTTCAGAACAATTTAATTATGTACATTCTGAATTCCTTCACTGTAATTTCTTCTGTGCTGGCCATGGATTCTAATAATGTGGCATCTTGATGTTTGGGGCACTTTCTTCCCTTGTCTTTTTATATTGCTTGTGTGTCTTCCCTTCTAGCACTGTGGATCTGAGGCATTATCATTTTTACCCTATAGGCTTATAGGGACCATGTAGGGATCCAATACTTCTCCTTTGAGGTGAAGGACAATGTTAAAAATCCCAATATAAACAATGTACACCTTAAAAACAAATGTTTGTTATTAAGACGTGTTTGGTCACAGTGTACAGAAATAGTGAATTCAATTATTATCTACAATATATTCAGTAGGTTTGTAAAAGGGCTTACAGTTTCTGATGATGGTCAAAGAACCAGGGGTGAGGAGTAGGATAATATACTGAGGAGGTAGGAGTTGAGGATATAGAGTTATTATATCTTAGGAAGTGTGAAAGAGAAATCTAAAGAGGAAGACTAGTAGCAGGAGAAGGGAGAAGAAGTAATTTTGGGTAGACAAGTAAGTGGGAAGATAATAGAGTACATAAAACAAACACACATAGAAAAATAAAAAAAAATGTTAAAATAGTAGAAATTGGTGGGGGTAAAAAAGAGAATATACAACACAATGGTAATATACTTTCAGATGTCCCAGTCCTCAAAATACTAATTCATGCAAAGTACTTGGTTTCATATATTTTGGGGATTTGAGGGCAGGAGAATGGAGAGGGAGAGGGGAAAAATATCTTGAAGGAAGACACAGGGATTATTTTGGTTGCAGATCAGTATCTTTCCTGCTTCCCTTCTCATCCAATAGATGGGGTAGTCTATTGTTACCTTGTATGTCCACCCTCAGGATGATAAAGGTAACCAGGGTATCACTGTGCCAGGGTAGTGGCTGCTGGGGAGAGGGGGGAGTTAAAAACTGGGTATCTGGTCAGCTGTAGTTCCAAACTGGGATTTGCCCCCCAGTGAGGATGGTGATGAAGGTCACTCAAGATGGAGTTGCCTGCTTTCAGCAATGGGGTGTCAGGTCAGGTTGGGGCATTGGACAATGAGTTCAGAGAGGAGTTCTGTGGTGTGCAGTGTGTGGCTGTGTTGTCTGTATTCAGAGCCTGTGTGAAGTTCTTGGGTGCAGGCAGGCTACTGTGCATAGGGGACTACCTCTGCTGCTGCAGAGTCCCAAGATGGCAGTGACTGGGGGAGCCACACGTTGTTAGATGGGGGTCCTCACAGGTGTGGCAGCTGGAGTTCCTGCACGTGGGAAGCTGCTGGGCGTCCTGTGTGGGAGTGGCATCAGTGCTTTCTGCTCAGGTGGGTGGCCGAAAATTCTGCACGGTAACTAATGGTCCCTCTTGGATACCTGGTAGCCCTGCATAGGTGAGTAGTTGGGAGACCTACTGTGATGCTGAGGCCTGTAGCCTTGGATGGGTGGAATCACAGTGGCCATGATTCCTGCACAGGAGCAGGAATATCGCTTGCAGAGAAGCAATATTCTCACTACTTGAGTCCCAAGTCACTGAGCAACACAGAATGCTGCCTCTCTCTCTGTACATTATATTTCAATAAAACTTTTTTTTTAAAGAAGAGTGCTCCCAGTTGATGCTAAAATACAACTCATTTGATATCTACCAATCTGCAAAATCTTCACTTAAAAAGAACGGATAAGAATAATAGTTGATATTTATGAAGGCATTATTGTACATATTTTATAGATTTATCCAAGGGAAAAAGCTAGTGGTAGAGCCAGTGCCTCAAGTTGAGGCAGTGTGCCTCTTTATAGAGTGAATGCTCTCAACTATGTCAAGATAAGACACTGAACCAAGACAGAAGGAAACTAGCTACATGCAATGGTGGCGTGGTAAAATCCTTGGTTCTCTCTGCTAAATTTCCCTCTCCTTTGAGCTTCCCCAACAGATACTTCTCCCTCTTTTTCTGTCATCTCAACCTTGTTCATAGGCAGAAAGATCCATAAAGAGTTGCAATCCTTTCTCTGGCTCATTGGGCACTTGATTCTGCTTGAGCCTATGTTCTCCTGCCCCTCAGTGCGGCTCTGTGAACCATTTTTGAGGGTGCAGCTCAGTTCCTGCAGGACTGCAGCATACACTTTATCTGCCACCTCCAGCTGGCTTTATGTTTCTTTTGGGGACCAACCCATGATGCCAGTGCTGTTGACTCATATCCCTCAACCTCGGTGAGGTAAAGAATGTATCGCTTGGGATAGTTTTCTTCCTGACCATAGGCTGCAGGCTCATAGACAGTTTGTTCCCTCTTCACAGGCATATTCAAAGGGTGGTTCATGAAACTTCAGTTCCAGGGCCCTTCTCTTGAAAGGCCCCTTCCAAGTCCTTGTGGTTAATGGGTTAGTCATAATTTTCTATTCCTTTCACTAAGTGACTAAGCTCCCCTAATTATGTGAGTTCCACAAATTACAACAACTAGATTTGCCCTTGCCAATGGGATCCTTTTTTCTCTAAAATTGAATCCCTCAGTCCTCTTCTTTCTTAGTCCAGCAGCTGGGGTCTCTGGGATCTGGCTCTATGTCTCGCCTCACTGGGAATGTGCACCCTCTACTGGATTCCCATGCTGCTATCGTTTAAGTGTTCCCCAGAGTTTATGTGTTTGATTCCAAATCCACGATATAATAGTGTTGAGATGCTAGATCTTTAAGAGGTGATTAGGTCATGAGAGTCCTTCCTTTATCAGTAGATTAACATTGTTATTATGGAAATGAGCTATGCATCTACAGAGTGGGTTTGTTATGAAAGGGACTTCGGCGGGGTTGGGGGGTGGCTGGAGTCATGGCACAGCGGTATACGCTTAGCTAGCATGTGTGAGGCTCTGGGTTTGATCTTCAGCACTATATACAAGTGGTATTATGTATTATAAAGGTATTGTGTCCAGCTACAACTAAAAAAATATATGTATTAAAAAAAAGGAAAGGGACTTTGGCCCCTTCTTGCGGTCTCACAATCTTTGTCCTTCAACCTTCCTAATTCCACTATGAGATGATGCAGTAAGGAGGCCCTAACTAGATGCTAGAAACTTGATCTTGAACTATAACTGCCTCAAAAACTATGAGAAATGTCTGTTGCTTATAAACAGAAATGCCTGTTTGCTTATTGACAAATCTGTGGTACTCTGTTATAGTAGAACAAAAAGGACTAAGACATAGCCCACTTACACTGGGGTGGGAAAAGGGGTGGGAAGAGGGAGAGGGAGGGAGGGAGGGAGGGAGGGAGAGAGAGAGAGAGAGAGAGAGAGAGAGAGAATATGAATCAAGTTCCCTTTTACTTTTGGCCTACAAGAGTGGATGAGGCCTGCCTAGTCCTGGTTCTAGAACTTATACAGGGCCATTGACTGGAGCTAGAAGTTCAGATCCCATCCTTCCCACTCCCCACCTTCCAAGGGCCATGTGCTAAAATTCTTAGGAAGCATCCCTGCCCACATAAGGATGCAGGAGGCATAGTTATTACCTTGCAACCAGTTTAACCTTCCAGGTTACACACAAACTGTTGGCAATTGTGGAGAAGAGGACTATATTGTCATTATCTACAACATTAACTGTCGTAGAATCTTATGATAAAAGAGGAAATTCATTTTTTTTCTTGCCCTGGATGTTGGCCAGGACAAGTGTAGAGAAATTCTTTTGTGGATAACGATTCACAAATTTCAACATTTGTTCAGCCTTGATTCTAAAAGTCATTTGCGTGAATAATTTTCTCATCTTTATGCAGAATTTTTCCACATTTTTTTGTTGACTAAAATATTACTAATCTAATTTCCTATTAAAAAACTCATTTCCAGCATTGCAGAGCTGAAAGGTGCTACCAACCATTTAGTCTTCAATTTACATACAACAAATCCTGTAATCTGATGGGGGCTTTTACACAAGGGTGGCTGCAAGCAATTACATGGGTAAAGAAATATTTTAGTCCAGGGCTGTGTGCTGTGTTAATTTCATCTGTTGAACTCCCATTGAGATTTCCTCTATTGTTAAATTGCCTATTGATGTGGATTTAGAGAGGAAAGTCCACCAAATACAGCAATTCAATGATATAATGCTGTTTGTGCTCTAATATTTCCCTTTTAATTATAATTTGGGAAACTGGGGTTTATTAGAAAAGAATGCATCAGACTGGAATAATTTATTCCATTTTTTTTCCCCACGCAGCACCATGACAAAGTAGAACATTCTCCAGGTGAAGTGTTCATCTGGGGAGGCCTGGAAAATATACTCAACAATATCACAACAGAGATTGAGCTGGGGCTCTGGGTTGGACTGGACCTGGGGATGCCTGGTATGGAGGAAGCAAAGAATCTGGGCTGCTGGCCTGGGGCACTGTGGCTTTTGGTAAGAGTTTGAGGGCAGTTTTCAGAAACTTATTCTAGGTCAAAGGGAAATGTAGCCTTAGGTATTGAAAGCTCAAGTGTGGTCAGGCAATAGATTCCCATCCATCTATATCCATCCATTCATCCATCCATTCTTCCATCCATTCAACCTTCCTTCATTTACTGTTAAACTTATATATGGCCCTATTAAGAATCTAGTGTTTTAAAAGTTGCAAAATAAACATTTACAAATTCTTTTATTCATTCATTCAACAAACACTCTGAGTATCTATGTACCCAACACCATGGTAGGTGCCAAGGACACAACTAAAAGATTGTGTCCTGCTGTGAAATTATACACACAAACACACATGCACACACACACACACACACGAGTGTGTGTGTGTGTATACTTTATATGTTCCCCACCCCCCCACACACAGTTCTTGGCTCATAACTGCTTCTCCAAGGGACAGAAAATAGGATTTTCCTTCCCAAGGTGGATCACAGAAACTAATTTTTCTTTGCCATTTTGTCTTGGAGCTGGCAAAAAAGAAATTTTCTAAACTACCTTGTCCTATAGTAGGTCGTAAAGCCCTTCCTATTTCCGGGGAGTTCTGGTTCTGACTGGTATATTGGAGGAGAAAAGACTTCACAGAGAGACCAATAGAAAACTGAATAGACAGGTCTTGCTGTGTCTCAGTGTATTAGTAATCATGCCTATGCGAGGAAGCCTCCATAAAAACCTAAAATGGTATGGTAGCATGCATCTATAGTCCCAGCTAGTCAGAGGCTGAGGCAGAAAGATCGATTGAGCCCAGGAATTCAGGGCTAGCCTGGGCAACCTAGAGAATCCTCTTCTTAAACAAAACCCCCAAAGGACATGGTGCAAGAGCTGCCAGATTGCTGAACACGTGGAGGTTCCTGAGGGTTCCAGAGAATGCATGGAAGCTCCAAGCCCTTCTCTCATACCTCACCCTAAGCATCTCTTCATCCATATCCTTTGTAATAGTTTTCACAATAAGCAGGTAAAAATAAGTGTTTTCCTGAGTTTTATGAGGCACTTGAACAAATTAATTGAAACTGGGCTGGTGTGTGTGGAAACCATGATTTACACCTTATTGGGCAGAAGAACAGGTAAGACAAGTCGGGGCTTATGACTGGAATCTAGGAGTGTCTGTAGGGAACTGAGGCTTCAACCTTTGGGATCTGATGCTGTCACTAGGTAGAAAGTGTCAGAACTGAATTGGGTTAGAGGACACCCAGTTGGTGTCCACCATGATCTAGAATGGTTTGCTTGGTGGTGGAGAAGAGGTGCCCACACCTTTTGAAGCCACTGAAGTCTTCTGAGTTCGTTGGTGTGTGAGATGAGAGGAAAAATACTTGTTTCCAACACATGCACCCTTAGGTACTACAGAAGCTCATGGGTCTCATTAGAGAGGGACAGGTGAGCAACAGAGAGGTCTGAAGAGGGTGTGGTGGGGGGGAAGGGCATGGTGGGGGAAAGTGATGGAAACCTAAGTTGAGTCTTAATAAGTAGGAGGCAATTCCAGGAAGAGTGTAAAAGATACATACACTTGAAAAACAGCCTTATCGAGAACAAATTGGCATATGATAAACTGCACTTAGTCATTGTTAAGTTTGACATGTGTATAGATCTGTGAAATCATCACCCCCAAGTTTCTTCACACGCCTTTATAATCCTTCTTTACTTTCTGCGCCATCTGTAGTTATCCAATGGTAGACTTTCTGTCAAATCATATTAGTCTTCATTTCCTAGAACTTTGCATAAGGAAAATTATATAGTATGTACAATTTTGGGGGGTTGGGGGGCAGTTTGGCTTCTGTCACTCAGCATATTTGTTTTGAGATTCATTCATATCACTGTGTATTAGTGGTTTGTTCCTTTTTGGCTGAGTACCATTCCACAGTATGGATATACCATAATTTGTTTTTTCATCTGATGATGGACTTTGGGGAAATTTTCAGGTGTTAGCTATTACAAATAAAACTGTCATAAACATTCAGCGTAAGTTGCATGAAAGCAGCTTCCTTTTCTCTTGGGTAAATACCCAGGAGTGGAATGGCTGGATCTTATGGTAAGGCCAAGCTCTTTCCAAAGTACTCACACCATCTTCCATCCCCACCAGCAGTGTCTGGAAGTTCCAGTTCCTCTACATCCTCATAAAAGCCTTATCTTTTGTCTGCCACAGAGAATGAAGGGAATGGAGGTTCCAAGAGCTCAGTGACTTGGTCAGTGGGTCCCAGAAATCTTCAAGTCTCTTCCACTGCTCAGACTACCAGGTCACTTGGCTTTCCTCTCAGTTCAACTTGGATGTGTTCAGAACAAGAGCAACCTGGATGGCGGCTGGGGCAGTGAAGCCACTTGGAGACCGACTGGTGGCAATGCTGCTATTCAGGTCAGAACCCCGGCTGCTGCCTTTGTTAACAATACTTCCTAGGGATGCCGGCTAACTACACACTCTTCTCCTTTATCATTTTTCCTTGTGAGAGGTGCTGATTCCATCCACATTTCAGGGCCCAAATCCTCCTCCAAAGTGTGCATCTCTCAGAAAGAAGGACTCTGCAAACAGTTCATGTGATGTCCACAGCCTGCGTTATGCATTTTCCCCCTTCAGGCTGGCCAGCCACCCACCTAGCTTTGTCCTGGATTCAACTGCATAATTAAGCTCCAGCAGCCACCAGACCAGACAGGCAAATAAAGCACTCCTGCCATTTCCTTTTGACCAGCTTTTCCTCAGAAACCTTTTTAACCATGCTGGATGTGAGCCTTGTAGTCCCAGCTACTTGGGAGGCTGAGGCAGCAAGATCACCCGAGGCCAGGAGATCAAGGGAGATCAAGGTCAGCCTGGGCGACATAGTGAGTTTCTGTCTCAAAAATCAACAAAAAACAAATCAAAAAACCCCTCCACATTTCTAACCTAATTTTTTTCTGACACTTTGTATTGAAAAACATGGTAATTGAGAGAACCAAGTTGTGCTCCACATCATGCCTCTGAATCAGGGGAGGTTATATTATATCTTATCCCCATCCTTATTTTCAGCTCTGAACAGTAGAGCTACAAACACCAGAGAAGATTAAGAACCCACTGAATGTTGGATGGGTCTGTCCAGAAAACATGTTGGTGGTCTGATTCAGTGTCAATTTATAGGACCCAAGTTTTCCAAGCGTGGGACCAGGGATGCTATTCTGCTTTCTCTTTTCATAATCATTCAGAACAATTTGTATCACTTTTGTTGGTCTTCTTCCTGCAGACCCCTGGCTCTTTCTGTAGACTTTTAGTTCAATTTGTTCTTGTATTTGTACCTATGTGTCTCCAGAGATTAGGCTTCTGGGAAATAATCTAACAATGGAAATCAAAAAATCAAAAGTTGATGTTTGAAATCACGAAGTCCCATGGTGAGGTATCTTTGGATACCACAGCTCAAGTGGGAGATCTTTGGGAAAGGAGCTCAACCATCTCTTGGCTGGAAGATGACAAGAATATGACAGAAGGGATCAAGACCAGAAGTTGAGTTGGTGGAGGGACTTAGAAAAGGAGCAAAATCATCCTTTAGAAATTGCCAGGATAACTGTCATTCTAAAGATATTGTTTTTTAAAGATTATGTTTTTTCCTAAAGATTATCTAAAGACTTAAAGATTATGTTTTTTTCATCAATTTTCCCAGGATTTGCCTCATGGTATGTGTGTGTGGGGGATCCTCATCATCATGCAATGTGTTCCTGTATTTCTTCATGTCTGGATACAGAGAGGAAAAAAGGCATGGGTGAACATCATGGTGTCACAATATGAGCACTTGAGAAGAGCACAATGAGGTCCTTGTTCAAACCCTTGACCCACAGATCTGAAAACTGAAGCCCAGTGATTGAGTTAGTCATTTTCTTTAGCTGGTTGAATCATGAACCATGTGCATAAGAATTAGGGTGAAAATAATAAATAATAAAAATAATAAATAACTGGGGTGAAAGCAACCCCCTGTCGAAGGAGAATGTGCCATGCTTGGAGATACCTAAGAGAAGGAGGACAGACCCTGAAGATCTCCTCAAATAGTCTGAGTAGTGGCGATATCATTCAAGTAAGAGTCTGGCACTCTGAGCTGACTTTTGGGATGGGACCATCATATTACCCTTCTGATTTATACCTTTTAGTTCCTGCTTCTTTAGAACTTGATGTTGCTGTGACTCTACCTCATAGCTCCTTTCATCCTTTTAATCGATATATCATGCTCTCCCTGTTCTGGGAGCATTCTCTTTGCATTCTTTTGAATATTGTTGTTGGTAATATCTTGATTTCCTTTGAAAGTTTGGATTTCTCAAAAAAAATCTAATTAGAAAATTCCATATTTTTTTCAAGATAGATATCATTGATGGATGAGAGACTGACTTTTCTGTGGGTTAATTGTGAATAAGGCAAGAGCAGATCCCCCCAAGCAGGAATTCTGGTCATTTTAATATTAAATCATATGGTCAGTACTGTTACATTGAAAATAAAAATAAGCAGAGGTTGTTTTGAAAGTGTATGAAAGGGAAATCTTGCCAAATGTGGGGTTCAGAGAAGAGTCCCAGAGCTAGCACATTTGTCCTATTCTGCCCCTGCTCAAGCGTAGAGGGACAGATGGAGGGAGCGAAATGGGGATGCATTTCAGTTCTTTCTATACCAGCAAAGACCACCCTGAGCCTCCCCAGTCCTTGTGCAGAAGAACCTCAGCTGGCCGTGTGTCTCCTGCTAGACCATCATTCCCAAATTCCCAGCAAGTTTTCCCCCAGGGATATGGAGGCTGCCAGCTCACAGGGAGGAGGAATTCAAGCTGTCTAAAGAGCAAAGCTCCGAAGACATCATGTTACACCCACTAAATCAGTAGCAGCAGCACTAAGAGGGAGGGGCTCTCAAAAACAAAAAAAAGCATAGAGAGGCCTGGGTCTCTTCTGGGACAATCTGGGCCCTGCAGATTGTGTTGTGGCAGAGAGTGTACTGTGGTCCTTCTGGGATGACTCCTTCCAGGGACCTCCTACACCCCCACCTGGTTACTTCTGGGCCTGGAGCTCTTCTCCAGTGCTAGTTCCAGCACCTCACCCAACACCCACCCACCCACAGTGTGGTGCCAGCCATGTAGTGGCCAACAAGGAAAGCCCCTGGCCGCGGAGACCTCATTGAGTCAAGGGCAGAGCATGTGTTTGGCTGGAAGTCCTGATTCAGAACTTGGAAGCTGGATTTTCTGTGAATCTGGTGCTTTTCCTCCGGCTGCATAATAATATTGTTTTGGTTGCTAAGAAACCCTTTTTTAATTGAACGTTGGGTAGAGCAGCTATAGTACGATAATATACCATGCAGATGTCAAGAGAAGGAAGCACAGTGCCCAAGTGACAATCAGGCCATTTCTCACAACAGGCGTGTCATAATATAGAAGTGTCTTCCCATATTTTCCTCATGGGGTGCTGGAGCTTTGATTTGCGATCGTGAATTCCAGATTCTCTCCCCAGGTCTGTGACATGGCCCAGAAGCCTGCTATCTCTTTCTACAACCAAAGTCGGCTTTGTTTTATAGGCTTATTTCTTGTGGGCTATTAGTCTGAATGAACCACTATCCTAATAATCAGATCATTATAATGGTGCATTAGTTTGATGCAGAGTAATGAAATATTGTTACCTCAATAGGGCTGGCTGTCTATTATAGATCTTATCTCATAATCCCTGCTCAACAGAGGTACCCTTGGTTTCTTTTGTAGTGAAGAGTGAATACCTGATTGAAGTTCTCTTTGGAGAAAGGACTTTAGTGTCATTTAAAAAGCTAAGATTAAAGTTTAATATTCCTAATAGTAATTGCTTTCTATTTTGTTTTTCACAAGCGAGCCACACTGTTTGGCTAAATCTCTAGGGGGAGGTGAGTGAAGCTGGCAAATAATTCCAGTTCTGAATACTCTGATAAAATTAATGTGTTCTTTTACTTTAGAGACACGAGGTTCATGCATTGTGTGCCAGGCAATTTTGTAGCATGCACACATGGTGGGCTGTAAGACTGGGTTCATATCTATTTACTCAGAAATCAGATACAGGCACAGGTTGAGTTGAGGGTGTTGATTAGCATAAGACCTCAGCTAATGTTTTGTTTCTCACCTTGATAGGCTGATTTTAGTGTTAAAAATGCACCATAAGTAACATGAAAGTAGCTCAGGAATTGACTTTAAACAATCTTTTAGCAACAGAATTAAAATTGTGTTTTTTAAAAAAATGAAAGTTGTAGCCAGCCCCTTTCTTCTTGACTTTGAGCAGAAGTCATAGGCAGTATCTTGTCTATATAGCCAGGGTTCTTTGATGGCAAGCACAGCAGCTCTGCTGATCTTCTTCTGAAAAGGATACTATTAGTTGCTTCACATGTCTGGAAAAAAAAATGCCTGAATAAGAAGGACCAGGAGAGCATGTGCTAGGGTACCAAAATAATATAGAAGCCTGAGTACTACAGCTTCAACCATTTCCTGCATTTTTATCACTTTGATTTGAGGTTTGAATATCAGGAAAAAGTGATCTATTCAATTGCTCTAAGAGTCAATCCCAGAATTTCTTGGCAGGAGGGACTTACAGGGGATAATTTGGTCAGAATGAAAGGTGATTTTGTGGAGTAGGGAATGAGGAGACTGATGGAAGGTTTTTGAGTGACTTATAAGTCTTTTGAGTGATCTGAAGTCACTTCTTGATGCCAAAGCTACATGCCCACATCTAGTCCTGATAACTATGATCTTATTTGTTCCTGAAACTCAGTTCTGGTTTTGTATACAAGTTCTGGAAACAGATGTCATCTACTTCCTGGACAAAGTTTCATCTGGGCAACATGGCAGGCAGGTCAGTTCCCCCAGGAGCTTGGAGGGAGAGATGGCATTGCAGGCAGGCTGGTGGTGAAAGCTTGGTACTGCCCTTCTTCCCTGGCATTTGCAACTGCTCCCCAGCTTGGGCCTCTGAATCTCTCTTGTCCCTATGTTCATTTATGACTATAGAATGAATGAGGATTAGTGGATTAACAGACTCCAAATGCATGCTCATTCTCTCATATACCAAAGTCTTGGAGGTAAGCTGTCCAGACTGCTATGGTGGCTTCACAGAGTCATTGAGGACCTGTGCTCCTGTCTTTCTCTTTGGCTTACTTTAGGATGATTTTCACATTATAAGATGGCTACGGGAACCATAGCTCTTAATTTCACAGTCTACACAAGAAAAATGGAAATAGCCAGCAGCTATAAAGGGGCTTTCTCCCAAATCCCATCCAATGATTTCTACCTAAATCTTATTTGCCTGCTCCTAGCTGCAACACTGGTAGGAAAGTATGGACTTTTCCCTGTGCACATGGTCATACTAAATAGGGTTAATTTGCTTTTCAGGGAAGCTGAGAACAAGTGGCTAAGTGTCCCACAGTCTTTGTGGGACACCTCTCTTCTCACCTGTTGAGACTAAAGCTGACTACTGGCTGGAGACCTACCTGTACTTTCTTGCTATAGACTCTGTACCCTATGTTATCCTTCTTTCATTCCTCTCCACCTTCCAGCTGCGTAGATGGCCCCCTAAAGCTGCCTTGCTGCATGAGAATACCTAGTTCCAGGGTCCAGTCCTCTTCTAAACTAGCTCTTGAATATCAGCTACTTGAATTGACTAATTCAGAGCTCAATGCATCTTTGACCTTAATGGATCCCAATTCTGCATGAATGGCAGCAGGAGGTATTGCTGGGTATGCTCTTGAGAGTGACATTTAACTGTGCACAGCATGGCCTTGAGACTTGACCTCATAGAAACAGCAAGTGAATCTTAATTGTTTAGCTGGGTAGGTTTGTTTAATTCAGTTGTAGAGCATGTATTTAACATGAATAGGGCCCTGGGTTCAATCCATATCATAAAAAATAAATAAAAATAAAAAATTGATTGTTTAGCTTCCTGGAAAGAATCAAGCAAGAAGTCTGAAATGACAGAAGGCCTTCCCTTGGTCAAATTGGGAAAGTAAAATTGATGCATTAAATCATCTTGGCAAAGGAGGCTTCCTGTGCTTATTGATATGTCCATGCATCCCACCCAGATCTAGCATCAACAGACACAAGAGAAGCATGGGCTACAGTTCCTATTCTCACAAAGCTGCTGAAACTTCTTGCAATATTTTAAGTTACTTTTAAAGAGAACTGAGATTGTTTTTCAATATTTGGACTGGAAAATGTGGATCTATTGCAAAAAAGGATGAGTTAATTTTTTTGGCTACCTGTAGTCAATGTTGGTTTTCTGGTTATTTAGAGTCACAAACTTCCAGCTGAATGAGCCTTGAGGGGACACAGCACCTCACTTCTGGGGAAGTAAGTTTCAGGGGCCACTTGTTCCCTTTTCTTGTTTCCTGGCAAAAAGATAGAAGGTCTAGGCCTATGAATCACATGGTCTTCCTGGGAATCAACTCCGAGGTAATGACTCTAAGAAAGAATCAGAGTTAAAAGCATCTATGCCTCTGTGGCTTGGAATCCAGCCGTTGTACTGAGTATCTTCTACAGCTGGTCAACCTGGTGCATCCAGTGAGAAGATTCTTAGGGTACTGAGGCATGTCCCCTGCCCTCTATCTTCCAGCCCATTTCCAAAGTTTGCATTTTAGTTTTCATTGTAGAGTCTATGAGCTACATGTTAGCCTTATATTAAATTCCTCTATAGGGAGGGGGGATAGTAGGGGATAGGAAAGGTAGCAGAATACAACAATTACTAATAGGGCATTATGTAAAATTGTGGATGTGTAACCGACGTGATTCTGCAATCTGCATTTGGGGTAAAATTGGGGGTTCATAACCCACTTCAATCTAATGTATGAAATATGATATGTCAAGAGCTTTGTAATGTTGTGAACAACCAATAAAAAAAATGTAATAAAAAAATTCCTCTATAGCTTAAATGAACTAAAGTTGGAAGCTCTTTCTTCCAATGAGAAAAGTCATGGGCATATATTACACTCAGCTTCCTATATTGGGACTACTTTTCCTCAGCTATTTTTCACCATGGACTACTTTCCTTCCCCACTGTGTGTATTTAACCCTTCACTGAGGAAGTGGAAATTGCCCTGGGTCTTGGAGGAGACATAGCAAGTGAGCAGAGCCACCAAGGCAGGAGCTGGCCAGGTGCGTAGGTGAGAGAATGAAAAGAACACTCGATTTTAGCAACAGGTATGCAGAAGGGGGCAGGGAAAGAAAAGAGGGGGAGGTGTACGGACCAGGATAAAAGTGGCACCGGAAGCCAGGCAGAGAAGGTAAAATTGAGTTGCTAAGGAAGATTTCTGAATAGGGGCATGACCCGACGGAAGTAAAGCTAATAAAGATGAGGTCAGGAAGGAGGTATTCAAAAACCCACTTCCCAAATCTCAGCCTGGGGAACTAGATAACAGCATGACATCTGGTAAGACATCCACTCTGTCACAATGCTGTGGTGGGTCTGGGTGCAGTTAATGCAATGGGGAGCATGTAGGGGGACATGTTAGCTCTGAAGGACAAAAAGATCTCTCATGGCTTTGAATTCACTGCCACGGAAATGGGCCCCTTCTGATGCTAAGATTTCTGTTACACAGAGTGTTTAAACCAGTCTGGACATCCAGCCTGTATGCCATGGGTCATTCAAGGGAAAGCCATTCTGGGAGGAAGTATGAATTTAACTTCCAAAGTCAATTTAATTTCCATGAAATTCTGAGTCAATGAAATAGAGATCCATTAAGATTTGCAAAATATACAATGCAATGCCATTTCTATGTAAAAAAAAAGATCTGTGCACAAACAATATTCATTTTGTAAAACTATATACAATTAAACATTAGGAGTGCTTTATGAAAATAAAAGAGAATAAATAAATTAATGAGTTCATCTGGGGGAAGAGAAAGATGGGATACAAATACTATTTTTTTTTAAATTGGTACTCTTATATAAAGGGCATGAAATAGTTGAATGCCATTTTCTCATTTCTTTGGTAGACTAGAGTTTTCAATAGTTAGCAGTGGGATTCTTCTTTTTAAGCTCTCATTACTTTGAAGAATACTAGACCTGGGTTGCAATTATTTCTTTTATATTGTAACAATATTATTTATGATAGCAGTCAAAATAGAAGCATTGCTCCTGATACTGTCATGTCCTATTGGCTCTCTGCATAAGAACTCTATAACTTATATTCTTATAGTCCTGGTTTGTTTTAGCTGGCTATTCATGTTAGTATTGGAGATGAAAATATAGTTGATTTTTAAATTTGTTTTGGTAGTTTTTTTTTGGAGGCAATTTTCTCAAGTGGATTTTCACAATTACCTATATCATCATGGAAATGTAATAATCCCTAAAAGACTGTGTGTGCATCATTACACAATGTATTTGATTTTAAAAAGAGAAGGAAAGTCCTTTCTCTCTCCCTCTCTCTCTCTCTCTCTCTCTCTCAATGAGATTCAGTCTTCCTGCCACGTAGATAAAGCTGGGTTGCAAAACTGCTTTAATGAACCACCTCAGCTAACTTGGTTTTACTTGATTTAAAGGGAGATGTGAATCATTCCTGTGTACATCTTGACTCTCATATGCCTTCCTAGCATGTCCTCACAAGATCACTTTTGACTCTATTTCTCTTATCAGAGCCCACCCTGATGGGATCACTTTCCTCTTGTCTAAAGTACATCCTCTAAAATTTTCACGGAGAGTGTGGTACCTGGAATTTTCAGTCTTCAACAAGACAGGTACAGAGAATGAGAATCTCAACCTTGGGTAGCAATTGGACGTTGCTGATCATTGTACTTGACTTGTTGAAGAGCTTATAAACCAAAAGCCCAAGTCTGACAGGTTGAAATAGAATAAAACAAAATGAAATAAAACCCAAATCTTGGTCCTTTGTTGCAGAAAGATTGATAGGTGCTGCTTTAGAATTCCCTTTTGTGGAGGTTAAGCTAGAGATGAGCTCTTTATTTTTATTTTTCCCTGCATTTTTTGAATCTTATTGTATAGGCCACATCATTGAATATTGATGATAATTTTTTTTCAGTACCTGAAAGATATTTTCCATTGGATTTCAGCTTTTGGTGTTACTTTTGAGAAGTCAGCTGTCTAACTGTACAATTTTTGTCTGTACCCTTTTTATTCTCTCAATGATTTTAGCCTCAGACACTTAAACCAAATGTAAGGCTTGAGGTAATTAATATGAATAGGTGTGTGTCATGGTTTGGATGTGAGGTGTCTGCCCAAAGCTCACATGTGAGACAATACAAGAATGTTCAGAGGAGAGATGATTGGATTGTGAGAGTCTCAATTCAATCAGTGAATTAATCCCCTAATAGGGTGGTAACTGAAGTAGTAGGGTACGGCTGGAGGAGGTGGAATTGGGAGCATGGCTTTGGGATAAATAAATAAATATATTTATTTATTTATCTGGCAAGTGGAGTCTCTCTCTCTGCTTTCTCATCATATGAGGGGCTTCCCTATGTTATGCTCTTCCGCCAGGTTGTTCTGTCTCATCTGGAGACATGAGGAATAAACCTGGCTGTCTGTGGATTGCTCTAAAACAGCGAGCCCCTCAAATAAGCTTCTCTTTCTTAAAATTGTTTTTGTCAGATCTTTTAGTCACAACAATGAAAAGCTGACTAAAACAGGGTGAAAGTCTTTAAAAAGGCTTGGTTAATTTTCATTCACTGTATCTTTAGATTGTACCTCTTTTTGGTGCCAGTTTATTTTGGGGTCACCACATCTTTTATAAGCATTGAATTATAAATTGTGTCCTCCGCCATGACAAACTGATCATAAAGAAAATTCCCATTTTACCAGATTGGCAAATGCTTTCAAGACAAAATTGTTTCTGTGTTTGCTTACCTATCTGGGCTACAGATTCCTTTCAGTCTTATTAGATCTTCAAGAAAGTAGTTTATTTTAACCCATAAATCTTAATTTAAAAATTTAGTTGCTTTTATCATATTGATTGACTCAAATGTGATTATGTGTTGCTTAACAATAAGAATATACTCTGAGAAATGTGTTATTAGGTGATTGATTTCATCATTGCCTGACCATCACATAGTATACTTGCACAAATATAGGTGGTATAGCCTATTACACACTTAGACTATCGGATGTGTGTGTGTGTGTGTGTTTGTTGGCCCTATTTCTAAATACACACACACACACACACACACACACACACACACACACACACTTGGTGCTTATTGCTTCTAGGGTCATGATGAACAAACTATAGGAGATTAAATTAAGCACAGGAGAAAATGATACAATCAAGAGCTACAGTAAATACAAGGTATATATAGCTTATTCTAGTAAAACACAGCATACTATTTCCCAGTTAACCTTTTTCATAAGCAGGAATAAACTTTAAAATAATGATAAAAGTATATTATAATAAATACATAAAACAATAGTCATTTATTGTCACTAACAAGTACATACTGTACATAATTGTGTGTGCTAAACTTTTATGCAAATAGCAGCACAGTATCTTTACTGTGTCACCAAAACACATGAGTAATGCATGTGCTGCAACATTAAGACAGCCTTGATGTCACTGTATAACAAGAATTTTTCAGCTCCTATGATTTATTTGTATTGGTGCATATTAATTATACAGAAAAGTGGGTTTCATTGTGGCATATTTGTACATGCAAAAAATGATAAAATTTGATCAATTTCACTCCCTAATACCTCCCATCATTATAACCTCACAGGGACAACAACATACATGTGGTCTGTTGTTGACTGAAATGTCAGCAACCTGTGACTGTAACTCCCCTTTACCATTCCTTGAAATAAATTCACTAGCATTCACAGTTCAGAGTAGCAAAATTACTAATATGAGAAGAGCTTTAGTTATAGTTAACATGAAGGAAATATGATTGGAACAAGAGACAGTCATGTGGAAAAGGGATTTTTTTTTTTACCCTCGTTTGGATAAAAGTTGTCCACAAAAACCTTCTGTGTTAATGCAGAAATGTTTAGAGGTGAAATGATTAGGTTATGAGAGCTGCAAACTAATCAGTCTGTCTTTGTATGAATGAATGGAATGAGTGGTTACTGTAGGCAGTTGGCATGGATAGAGAAGTTGGGTAACTGGGATTATGACCTTGAATTGTTCCTATTCCTTGTGGCTCCTTCACCCCCACTGCCACTTCTTGGCCACTTTGAAGTGAGCCTCTTTCCTTCACCTTGCCCTTTGGCCATGATGTTTTGCCTCAACTTGGGCCCAAAGCAATGGAGTTGGCTATATATGGACTCATATCTGTAACTGTGAGCCCCAAATAAACTTTTCCTCCTCTAAGTTGTTCTTGTCAGGCATTTTGGTCACAGTAATGCAAAATTGGCTAACATAGAAATTGGTAGCAGAAGTGGAGTTGTTGCTGTGACTAATCCGACTTTGTGTTTCAGAAAGCTTTCGAGCTGGTTTGTAGAAGAAATTTGGAAAAGCTTTGTAATATTTTAGTGGAGCTTAAGAGTGAGTCTGGTGGGAGCTCAGAAGGATAGTATATCAATTGAGCTTATGAAGTTTCAGAGGAAAATAAGGTTTCTATTGGGAATTGGGCTAGAGGCCATTCATGTTACATGTTGGCAAAGAACTTGGCTACATTTTGCTCATGTCCTGAGACTTTGAGTGAAGCTGAATTTAAAGAAGATGGACTAATCAGTAGATAAAATTACAAGGCAGCACAGTATTTAGCTGGTCACATGAATATTGATGGAAGCTTTTGGCCAGATTTGCCATGAGAAACAGGAGCAGAAAACAAGCCTGAAAGATTTTTTTTTTAAAAAAAAGATAAAACTGGGACCAAGAAAGTCTTCCCTTTTAAATATATTACAGCTCCTAAAGAGATGCTAAGCACTTTACACAGAGACAATAGGGAAGCTGGCTTTAAGGCATCTCAGGAATTTGCAAGACCACACTATTGCAGTCTCCAGTGTAGAAAAGGGAATATTCCTTTGAGAAAAGAGGCACCTGCTTATATGAGGCTCTAGGAAAGAATTTTGCTATGCTGAGCTATGCAGATACCTGGAAGCCACTGCAGCCATAATTCCAGGGGGCCCAAGTACTGCAACGTCTGATAGCAAACTTTAGCATCATCCGTATAGTCCTGGTTCTGCAGGAATGAAGGATGCTATAGTAAAGGGGTCAAGGAGGTGCCCACCAAGGTTTCAAAGGAAAGCTTAGGAGGCCAGGTATTTCTTATGGGCTGCCTCTGAGAGGGTGATACATAAAACTGAGAAGGTCAATCTGAAGCTTGAATGGAGACCCCAAGAATTAAGAGATGCCAGAAATGTGAACAATCTGATGAGAAAAGCTGCTGACTATGAAGAGAGTAAGACTAAGACTAAAAGAGAGTTCATGTGCACAACAATCTTTAGGCCAAAAGGGTGGAGCTGCCCAAGTTCTTTGGAAATCACATCTTGACACTGTTTTCCCCAATGCTGGAGGTAGAGCTACAAAAAATGTTTGCCCAGCTGAGTTTAGATCTTGCTTTGGCTCCCATCCCTTTTATATATGTCCCTGTTTCTTCCTTTTGGAATGGGAATATTTAGTCTGTGCTATTGTATATTGGATATACAACCTGTTTTTAGTCTTACATACTCACAGTCAAGGCTTTGTCTGGAGTTTCAAATGAGAGTTTAGGTGTGGACTTTTGGGCAAGGACTTTGGAGACTCTTGGAGATGGTAGACTGAATGCATTTTGCATTGTGAGATGGATATCAACTTTGGGGACCCAGGGTTTGATATGAGGTGTCCCTTCAAAGCTCAGGTGTTAATGCAGGAATGTTTGGAGGTAAAATGACTGAATTGTGAGAGCTGTACCCTAGTCAGTCTTCCTAGTTTAAATGGACTGACACTGGTAACTGTAGGCAGGTGGGATGTGGCTGCAGGAGGTGAGTCACCGAAGTTTCCTGAAAGGGCTAACTTTCTCTGTGGCTCCACCCTCCTCCGTCTTTTTCTCTGACTCCTGACCCCACCATGAGATGAGCAGCTTTCTCCCACTGGGCCCTTCTGCCATAATGTGCTTCCTTACCTTGAGCCCAGAGCAATGGAGTCAGCTATCTATGGACTGAGTCCTCTGAAACTGTAGACCTCCAATAAACTCTTTCTTCTCTGAACTGTTCTTGTCAGGCATTTTGGTCATAGAGATGGAAAGCTGTCTAAAATGCTCCATGACACAGAACAAAATCCATACTCTAAATCTTGTGCACAATGCTACAAATGTAATATGAAGGAATAAAAATACCCCTTGGCTGTGGCCCAGGTAATAGAATTTGTGACTACATTTTAGTCTATCCTAGGAAATGTTTTTAAAGCCAATTGAAAATGTCCATGTACATTAAAACAAACCCATCACTTTTTTTCTTTTTTTTAAGGGGGAGGGTACTGGGAATTGAACTCAGGGGCACTTTACCACTGAGCCAATCCCTGTGGGAAGCCATCTGTGAAACACAGGAGGATCTTCTCTTGGCATGGAAGCCAGGGAGAGATAGGCCTGCCATTGGGAACTTTCCATGTGTCACAATGAGCAAAAGATGTGACTTAGTTGAGGGGAAGAAATAAAGAATGTCCACATGCTTCTGCCCTTTTCAATGCTTTATTCTCTCAAATCACTCAATACAATTTCATTCTGTAGGTTCTTAATCAAGAAAAATGACAATCCTTAATGCTAGGCACTGCAAATAGACAAAATCAATTCATTGCAAACAATTCTAGATTAATTAATTCACAGCAAACAATTCTAGATTAATTAACTCTAAGCACTGCAAACACACCTAATCATGACAGGTTAATGACAGAATTTCCCTCTGCGTGCTAAGTTCAAGTGTCAGATCAAAAGTCTCAAGCTTAGGCTTTAAGTCCAGCAGATGCACACTCACTCAGACTGCGGTGCTCAGGTCCCGAACCAAGGCAGGCTTCTCCTGGGGTGGAGCTGACAGCCGGTCGAGGAGAAGGTCATAGGGAGAAGTTGTGGCTCTCACCAGGGTCAAGATGCTGCTGTAGAGTTTGAGAGTGGTGAGGACCACGCAGAGGTTCAGGCAAACGATGACAAGTGATGAGATGTCAGTCCAGGTCCTCATCAGGCTCTCCAAATTATGTGCATCAGTATCAACTGGCTGAATGTGTTAATTTTCTCTATTATTATTCTAAATTTTGAGGCTTTTGACCCCTCTTTAAATCGTTCTCAGCTGCCACCAGATTTGACATCATTTACCCTGGGGTTAAAACATCTGGTCTGGTGGTTCCCATCCTGATCTTTTTGCCTTTCCCTCTTATCCATCGAGGACAGCCTGCCAGAGGCTTCACTCTTGAGTTTATCAGGGTGGAGGAAAGTGACTTGTCTGAGGGCCATACTGGAGGGCTCAGTTAGTTGTGCCTGGGGAGATTGAAGGTTTCAGACTGGAGTTTTTTAAAATGGAGTTGTTTAGGCTCAGGCCTAAGGCCATCCTCACACCTTGGCTCTCCCATGGCAATAGACTGCCCAATGCATGTGACCTTTCCCTCCACTCTACTAAGAAGGTTCCTCATAATACCTTCAGAAATGGGAGTAACCCATTTGAAACTAAACAGCCCAACTTTAACCTTTTTTGGAGAAGAACATTCTATAGAATCTCTTTGATATTTCCTGATAAAGCAGGCATTGGCTCCATTTTGCCAGAAGCTGGATATTTCTGATCAGCTTGCCCGTTCTGCCCCTGCTTTGAAACTACTTTCTGTGTTCTATGGGTTTTTTTCGCCATTTTATTTCTCTTAGCTTTTATTTCTCAGTCATCCCTTTTCACTGAGGGGAACCCCATTCTCACCACCCCTGTGGGATGTGTGTGGGACATCCCCAGCCCTATTTTGTATTCTATTTACAGACCGGGTCTCATTGAGTAACTTAGCACCTTGCTGTTGCTGAGACTGGCTTTGAACTCGAGATCCTCCTGCCTTAGCCTCCCTAGATGAGGGGATTACAGGCATTTGCCACCATGCCCAGCTCAAACCCCTGATTTTCTTAAGAAGCACCTATCTGAAAAGTGGACACCTGAATCTTACTTCTCAGGGACTATAGGATGAAATTGCAAGTTATGTGGTCAATTCATTTTAGTTTTAGGTCTGGATCCTCAAATAAACAAATTTGTCTCAAACGAGAGGTACCAAAAAGTCATACTACATAAGGGCTAGAACCCTGCAGTAGTGTTTCTCAAAGATTAATGCACTTACAGATTGCCAGGAGATCTGTTAAAATGCAGTTTATGATTCAGTAGGTCCAGAGTGGAGCCAGAGATTCTGCTTTGGAGTAAGCTCCCAGGTGATCCCAATGCTGCTGGTCCCCAAACTACACTTTGAGAAGCAAGGTTCTATGGCACTCAGAACATTTCATCTTGAGTCTAGATCTGTTTTCTATTCTCATCAAGCTTCCCCACACATGGAAGAATTTTATGGATTTAATAAGAACTGAAATGTCAAGGGAGGAGGCATCTCAACTGGCAGTGCAGTTCTATTTTAACTGCACAACAAGCCCATCTACTCATAGCTAGGATTATTGGGGAAAGCAGATGCTTCATGGTCCTCTATGGGAGTAGAACCCCAAACTAATTTCATGTTGTACTCTTCCATCAAAAATACTAATAAATGATTGTTTTATTATTTTTATTTTTCTACATTTATTTTTAATTTAAGATTAATAATTTAGTTTTTAATTAATCCTCTCTTTCTCCTTGCTTCCTCTAAGAAAACACATTTCCTCGAACAGTGTCATCCTTCAGTTAGATAAATAGATGTGGGGAGGAGGACGAGGGTTGTGTCCCTTTCTGTGTAAAGCCTGTAAAGCCAGATCTCTATCATTTTCAGGACTGAGAAAGCAGCAATATGCAGGTCAGTTAGATGTTTTATAACAGGCAGTGCTAAATAGGAATAGGTAGGGTCTCTTCCTTAAAGACCAGCTTGGATGGAGAGTAACCTGAGCACGTAGTCTATACCAGAAAAATTCCAAAAGTAAGATTATCATGAATAAATTTATACATGGGATAGAATAAAGCCATAGATGGGATTCTCTATCATCCAGCTGCATAAGACTTGAGCAATTTTAGCTGGACAAGGGAAAAAAACTTTGGAATTGTTGCTATCTTTCATAAGTGGCTAGAAGTGGCCAGGTATACACTAAGTTCTCTATGAAGCAAAGTGCGTTCTCCTCCATGCTGCTCAATCTAATCACTCTGTTCTCCAGCATTACACCCTCTTCCTAACTTGTTTTAGAGTAACTTCTGAGTGAGGTGGTGCCTAATTTCCAGGGTCACCATCATCCCCTTGCTTCTTAAAGTGTGGTCCATGAAGTAGTAGCATCAGCACCCCCAGGGAGCTTCTTAGAAATACATCTTCTCAGGATCTACCCTAGACCTCCTGAATCCAAATCTGAATTTTAACAAGATTTCCTGGTGAATAGGCACTTTAGTGTTTGAGAAATGCTTACCTAGAAAGCAGATGCATTATTCTAACTGAAGACACTCTTCCTCCACCACATTTGGAGACCTGACCTTGTAACCTGGCCGGAAGGCTCTTGATAAAACCAGATGAGGGCTCTTGATACAACTTTTTCCTAACACAGAAGGATCACTCAAGGAAACCCAAGGCTCTGGATTAACAGTATTTATAATGGACTCATTCTCATGCTCCAATTTGTGAGTTTGGAGTTCTTGCAATTTTTTACTCTGATATAATGAGATAAATATATGATTTTGGATTCTTTTACTCCCTCTTCACTAGACTGTTCCAGAAATAAAGAGTCATCTATAAGCCTTAGGGGAGTTGAGATGACAACTTTTGGAACATGAAATTTTGGTCCAAATGGGATTTTTGCTGGTGTTACTAATTAAGATTCTCTTCAAAACTAGGCCAGCGCCATGCTATCCAGTTGGCAGTCTGTTTAGAATCCCTCTGTAAACACGCAGTGGCTTGTACAAATAGGGAGGCTTTACTTTCCCATCATAAAGAGGGCCTGAAATAAATCCCAGACAACTCTAGAAGTTTGTCCTTGCCATAAAAATAGTGGAATTCATTGAGAGCTGCTTCACTACTCTCAGACAGAATACAGGCTGGCCAGCTAATTGGTCCTGGGAACCAGCTGGTGGTGAGTTTCACTCTATTCAAATAGCAAAAGGAAGGCCAGTCTTAGCTTTGCTTTCCAGGGTGTTCAAACTTTCCATTTAGGTGATGCTAGTATTCATACAAAGTAAATGAGACTGCCCGATTTTCAATTAGTAACCCCAAACAACTCCAGAGCTTTACATGACTGGTGTCTGGCATCTCTGTGATCCTCTTTGAGACAGAATTCATGATTGTTAGCTCCTGACTTCTGTATTGATCTAGAGATAAAAAGAAGAGTTTCACACTTTTCTCTGTTGCATACACCAGAGGAGGTGGGCATGGGTGGTAATCCAGCTAAAAAGCTAAGTAGCTGGATGAAGCCGGGGCTGGGAGAACCAGATGTTCTCAATCTGCATCCACTCAGACTTTTGACTGTTGTATGAACAAATCACCATTTGTTGAGTGAATGAGAAATTGATTCTCCACTGTTGCAAACTGGTTGACTTGCCTGACTTCCCATCAGAGCTGATCTTCTTTGAGGAAGGGACTCCACCTGTCCCCTATTGGTTATATTTATCTCTGTATACTCAGAGGCTAGACCAGTGCCTGATACGGAGCAGATTCTTGATAAATATTTGTGGACTGTATGCATAGATCAAAGCATTCATCTCTAGGAAGTGTCTGTCACACCTGAGTTCATTAACTTTGCATTTCTGGCTATTTTCCTCTGCCTACAAAGTCCCTTATACTACTTACCCCTACTTACTTGATGGTATCTTCCAGTACCTGAGCTTATCTAAGCACTGTTGCTTGTGTTAAGGGTGATTGTTTGTCTATCATATAAGACCATAAGGACAAGGAATGAAATCCAGTTTTAACCAGTTTACATACTTCTAATGATCAGCGTCTATAAGGATTTTCATTTGGAAATTTGCTAAGGCCTAATGAAAATATAGTGCAACTCAAAAAATGAAAAACAATTTAATCTAGTTTTCTAGCACTGCTCAGATGTTATAGGAATATTCTATATGCCCAAGCATTAGTTATTAGGATAAAACAGCCATGTGAGGACAAGATACTGAATTTCTACCCTATCTCACTGGCTCTGAATCTGAGGCAATGGCTTCACTAATACCAAGAGTTAGGGAGAAGGTATCAAGGAGGCAGAGGGCATCTTGCATAGGCAGGTAGGAAAAGTGCATGCATCTCTTTCCAGTGCTCTCAGCCTGGGGGAGCAGGATGACTCAGGATCCCACAGTGCTATGGTAGTCACCGTAATGCTGTTCTTTTCTAGCCACATCCTTGGCAGAAAAATAGGAGATGCCATTAACAGGGAAAGGAAGAATACACCCTGTTTCCTTTCCAAGGTGGGATAGTGGCAATGTGTCTTGATATTGCAATGAGTTTGCTCAGTGCAGAGGCACTCTGATGGGAGAATGTATTTCTTTCTGACCCTTGGGACACTGAAAATCACTGCATATTTTTCGTGAGTCTCAGGTTGACAGGTTATTATTCCTGATGGGGTACCACTAACTCCCTTGGTGGTGAAGCGCAATTGTTGCTGTGAAAATTTGGGACAACATACTTGGAGCACTGAGCACAGCCTCTGGTGTATGGTAATGATAATTGATGCTATTTACTAAGCTCTTGCTAGTCTGCTGACATAACTTTTTGAATTGACCATATAGATTACGAAGGGACTTATCATCCTATGTATTATTCAGGCCACATATCAATATGGTGAGAGACAGCAAATGCCTCACCCAACTTTCTTTAGAACTTTTGCTTGTGTTTTAACAATAGGCCCATGTGACCTCACAACATCTCATTAGAGCCTGCTTAACTAGTGACGGCAGCCACGTTGGGGTGATTCTTCATATATGTGTGTGTGTGATTGTAAAATTACCCTAGAAATTTGTTATGCCTGTGGGCTTAGAATCATAATCCAAGAAGTCTCACTGTTGTATTAATTTGCCCAAATCCTAATTTCTCTAAAAGAACCTTCCCTACAAGTTTCTTTTAGAGAAAATATGAAACAATCTCAAAATCACAGAAACATTACACATATAAGTACTTCTTTTTATTTGTGGAACCATTTGAGATCAAGTTGTCAACCTCATGCCCCATGATTTCTGAATATTTTGCTTTGTATTTCCTACATAGAAAACATGTAGTTTGTATTGTATTCCATATGTCCCCTATATGTAGCCATAATATACTCCTCCAAGTTATGATATCAAAACAATACATTTATGAAATCTAGACCTCTGACCTCATTCCACTTCCTCCACTTGTCCCAAGAATAGCCTGGATAGCAAAAGGATCTCATCCAGAAGCACTCACTACATTTAGTTGTCACACCACATTCGTCTCAGTCTGGAGGAGTTTCTTATTCTTTGCTTGAATTTCAGGACTTTGATATTTTTGAAGATTATAGGCCAGTTAAGTGTAGGATATCCTTCAACTTGGCTTTTTCTATGCATTCCCACAATTAGGATTTTGTTATATATTTTTGTCCAGAGTATTACAGAGGTGATATTGTATTCCTCTCAGTGCATTCTACCAGGAAGTGTACAGCTTCCATTTGTCGCACCAATGGTGAGGTTTACTTTGATAGCTGATGATCCCATCTGCCAGGCTCCTCTACACTGAGTTTATTCTTTTACTCTTAATTGATAAGCATTTTGAGCAGAATAGTTAGAAACTATGTAAATATCTTGCTACTATATGAACTTCTATTCATATTTTATCCATATGGATTCATGTTTATTTTTTTTATCTTGATATGATTCATTTCTAACATTATTTTGATTCCCTGATTGCCCTAGATTTGGCCAGCAGCAGCCTTCAAGCTGTCATTTGTGACTCTTGATATGTCCTAAGTCATTATTTGAAGACTTCATTCTTTTCTGGAATAATTAGATGTTCTCAATTCATGATTATTTTTCTTGTCCTGGAATCATGGAATCATCCATTTCCTCAAGGAGCCCTGTTCCTTTCAGAAGAAGAGTTTTAGATGCTAATACCTGGGTGCTAGGTGTCCTCATTGCTCTTGGAATGCAGCTTTCTCAGTGAACAGGGGTGTGTGCAGGAGGTATGTACATGCAGACACAAATACATAAACACATATACACACATGTTTACCTCTGTACTTATTTCTATATCTGTATCTGGCTTTAAAACCTTTTAATCTATTTGTTTTGAAAATCCCAAAGGATCATAGCAATATCTTCAGAATACAATACCATGAAGTTCTAGTTTCCTCTCCTCTCCTAGTTTGTAACCTCTCTTCTTTGAACAGTGAAAAACACGAATCCCATTGTGCTTAGCATATTTGCTTATTTGATCCATTGCCTATTAAAGCTACGCCCACAGAAACAACCCCTCCCCTCACTCAGGCTCCAACACCCTGGGTTGGACCATGCTGCTGCCACCTCTGTGAGGACACCCACCTTGCCTTGCCTGAGCTCTGACACCCCTAGAAGGTGACCCTTCTGAGCAGATGTCCTCTTTCTCCTTTTTGTCTTCTTCACACTGTGGGCCACAGAAGCTCCCTCTTTCTATCCTTTGTGCTACCACCTAGCAGCTCTAGGACTGAACAGTTTAGGCAAGGAAAGAAAGTTGAAGGGCCATACCAAGTTAGGAAGTTTGGGATTATATGTCTCTTCTTTAGTTTAAAAGATTGTCTCAACCCCAACCTTGAGCTGGCATCAACTTCATGCCTAAGATGGACAAGCCCCAGCACAACAAAGGGAGGCTCCTGCTGGCATCCTGGTGGAACATCCTTTCTGTGACTCCTCTGAGCTGAGCCCCAGGGGCAGAGTTTCCTTCCTCAGCCAAGGTGTTCATTATGGATTGCATTAGTAACTTGCTTCTGTTACTTCCTTTTTCACTTCTGCTTCCCAAACCCAACATCCAATCAGTCTACAAAACGTTCACCACCTTCAATGCCTCCAGATGACACAGTGGGAAAGGGTTATAACCTTTTGGTTTCAGGACAGAAACAATAAACAAAATAAAACATAGCCCCTTTTCAATCTAGAGGTCACCTAAAAGATTCCCAGGGCTTGGGATGTAGCTCAGTGGTAAAGCATTTGCTTAGTGTGTATGTGAGACCCTAGATTCCATCTCCAGCATCGCTTACACACACACACACACACACCAAAACCTTAAAGATTACTATTTGTCTCACAACTTAATGGCACCCTTTCTCAAAATAAAACAATTTTTTTAAAAAAAGGGTTGAGGATGTAGTCCAATTGTAAGGTGCCCCCGGGGTTCAATCTCCAGTTTAAAAAAAGAAGAAAAAAAAAAGAACAACCTCTTTTCCATCTCTCTGGCTGTTTACCGATGTCTTAATACAACCATCCGTCTCTAAAAGGGCTATCTGCCTCTATTGTAAATTAAAAATTCCCCACCCTGCTTGGGTGAGTTATTTAAGCATGCTGGCTGCCTCACATGGTGTAGAACCACTTGTCCATCAGTGGTCTTACAGAAGTCACTGTCCCAGGTTACCTTTCTCCTTTGCTGCCCATACCCCTTGTTCTTGGCAATGCATTCCATTCGTTTTGGAACAAGGCTCACGCTTCAAAGCCTGGTCATGGCTCCTTGCGTTCATAAGTGTGAAATCAAAGTAGATGTTTGGTAAAAGCTTCCTGAAATAATAGGAACTTTGCACTGTCATTTTCACATAATGTCTTCAGAGCGTTACCGACGTGTGGGTAAGTGTTGATGTAGGCGAGGCAGCTCAAAGTGGGAGGAATGGTATTTACAAAATCCTCCTAGTTGTTGACGTTAGCTTCCTGGATTCTATATTTTTTTCTTTTAAACAAACATTAATGGAACAAATGACATGACAAAATACTCTGAAAGCATCTGAAACACGAGATCCACCTCCATACGCCTCCAGATTTCATCTCGAGAAGTCTGAGTGCTTGTTTTCAGTGGGCGTCTCCAGGGATGACTCACAGCTCCGTGGTGCTCATCTTCCCCACGCACTCCGGCCTCTGGCCCTGATGCAGTCCAGCAAAGCAGAGCAAGAGCCCTCTCGACTGTTCTGAACTCCTGGAACTTCACTTAAATGAGTTTGGCTTTTGAATGGTGCCTGGAGGGAAAAATTTCCTGCCACTAGATTTACATTATTTTCCTGCTGTGCTTTAGATATCATTTTTAAAATTCCATTCATGCTCTGAGAGGAAATAGTTTCAACAAAATAAAGAGGTTGAAAATCTACTTTCTCTGTGTACCTGTAATTCCCACTGTCCCACTGTCAGTGAATCAAAGAATCAGTCCAGAGTACATCACCCAGGGATGACCTTTCTGGAAGTGTCATAGGAGTCATGAAAAACACACCAAAACAAAACCCCACAGCACTGTGTATCTCAAAATAGTTAAAAGATAGCATTTTGAATGCACTCACCATAAGGGAATGAATGATAAAAGATTAATGATAGATATGCTAATTTTACTGAGTTGATGATTGCCCAATATATACATAAATCAAAGCATCACAGTGTCCACCATAAATATGTTCAAACCTATGTGTCAATCAAAAAAAATTTTAAAAAAATTAAAAAAAATCAGGTGGGAAGGGGATATGATTCCTTCAAATGTTTCTCTCCTCTGTGTTGACAGGAAATTTGCTCCATAGAGTTGCAGGGTGTTGGGTTGGGTATATAATCTTAGCTGTCACTGTGTGCTGTTATTGATTGTCAGGGAAAGAAACCTGGGCAGCAAGACAGTATGGATGATGATTGAAAAAGTGCTGGCAATGCAGTGTTCAACTGGAGAGGAGGGGCAGACTTACCCAGAGCCCTCCTTTAAGCTGGGGAAATATAGGACATCAAGAACATCGATGCTCAGAGTTCCTTAGGGAAGCAAGGTCCTTAATGTCATAATTTTCACAAAGCTAAACTGATAAATCTGTAGATAGCAAAGTGCTTAAATTAAAGTCAGCTCAGTCAACTGTGTCTAGAGAATCCCTTGAAGAGATGCTTGGAGAAGTAATCAATACAGTCTGATCATGATTCTTAACAGGGCTGATTTTCAGAACGGTGTGGAAAGAAAACTACTACTATCTCAAAATTAGACAACCAATGATTAAAGATCTGCTTTTTTTTTTTTATAAACATTCTCCCTATTGGTGGACAGGGTCAGTGGCCAAGCTGGCCTTGTGAACTGGTCCATCAGGAAGGACTAGTCCTTGGCCATATGACATACCTCTATCTCTAGGCTGATAGATTGAAAGGTCTAGGAACATTTTTTTGTCCTTATTGTCTACTTATTGGGTGCCACTTCCTAGAGCCTTACCATTCTCAACTGTGATAGTAAAATGATATAAAATGAAGACTTATGGAAAATCAATTAAATATCGCCAGTTCTATTGTTTAAGATTAACTATGAGAATGCACCAAATAGTTTATGGTTATTTACCGTCATTGCATTTGGGTTCTTAAATATTTCTCTCCCCGGTTCGCTGTCTGCCCTAAATTTTCTCTCATTAGATAACATTTTTCAAGTTAGGGTATTGAAGGTGTTATGCAACTTTGATCATGTAACTAAATCTTGACATTCTTGTATTACTGCTTTATGATTCAATTGATCCCATTAACCAGCCAAGGCAGACCTCAATGCATGCAGCCCTGGTTCGATCCTCAGTACCACATACAAAGAAAGATGTTGTGTCTGCCCAAAACTAAAAAATAAATAAATATTAAAATAAATAAATATTAAAAAATTAAAAACTATATCATTTAAAAAAAAGATTAATACAGAATGTAGGCACTCTTTGGTCTTGGGGGAGGACCTATAGAGATCAGAGAAGGTGAGTCAGGAGTGGTGGCACATGCCTGTAATCCCAGCGGCTCAGGAGGCTGAGATAGGATGATTGTGAGTTCAAAGTCAGCTTCAGCAATGGTGAGGTGCTAAGCAACTCAGTGAGACCCTGTCTCTAAATAAAATTCAAAAAGAAAAGGGCTAGGGATGTGTCTCAGTGGTTAAGTGCCCCTGAGTTCAATCCCTGGTACCAACAAAAAGAGAGAGAGAGAGAGAGAGAGAGAGAGAGAGAGAGAGAGAGAGATATCAGAGGCCATCTTTCCAAAGTAGATGCTCTGGATTCCAGTCATTTTCTGAACAATTATGTTCTTGCTTGCTTATGATGGTCTGGGGCACTACAGCTTGAATCCTCTCCCAAGGTCACATTGTGGCACAGACAAGACTAAGTTGTGAAGTTTGCCTGTCTTTTGCCCTATCCATTTCTTTGAATGCTCCTTGGTTTGGGTGTGTATAGCCTTATTAGTGATAGAGTATGTCATGAGAGTGCTTAGAAATAGACACTTGAGGTGTCTAATCTTGAGCAGGAAATGAAAGCTAAACAGAGTGATGAAGGCTCTTTTGGATGGAGTAAATGTTACCGCAGTCATCGTATACTTGCCAAACCAATGCTGCTCTCTGATGCATATGTGAGAATCGTGGATGACTCTCTGCCCAACTCCCAGCAGAAAACTCTGTTGTGCATGTAAGAGTAGGAGTTTGGTAACATTTTGCCCTTGGGGGTTTGTGTGAAGGGAAATATCATGCAAAGTCTTTTTTAGCTTTGGCTTCTGTGATTCTATGGAAACAAGGCAGCAGTGGTGAGAATCCAATGAAAGAAAAGCTAAGACAGCGATGCTTTGAGGCTGGAAGGTGGGAGTGAGCAAGAGAAGGAACAATAGGATTTATCTGGGACTGTGCTTGGCTATTCGCTTTTGTCTCTGGGATTTGAAGTAGGAACTTTTTCAATGGGCTGTTGATTTGGATCTAAGAGGGAGAGTTATTGGTTGAGTTTACAGAACAGCTTTGGGCAAGAGAGAGAAAGGGGGTTTGGATGAACTATTGTCTGGGCATCTTCAACCTTGTCTTGTTAATAACTGCTTTGGAGCTTCTCCGCCCCACTTAGAACAATGGAACCATAAGACTAGATTTAATTTGAATTGTGTTTTCTGTTTATTGTAATAGTGTGGTGGTAAAACCTCCAAGGCTCAGAAATTTGGTACTGGATTGTCTGCATGTCCGAGTCTAAGCTGGGGCAGAGCTGCACAGCCTTGACCCTGTCTCCATCTGTGACGCTGACTGCTTAGTTGAGATAGGCCCTGCATTTGTGGCAGATGGCCAGACTGCGCTCAGAGTTCAGTGTATGTATATGAATATTTACATATACACAAACATGCCTGGAGCAGCTGTCTGCCTGTGTCTCTCCCGCAAAATGGGAGACATGACCCCCTAGGTCAGCAGCCCCGGGCCGTTGTCACAGCTTTCCTACCGTTCCTTCTGGCACCGACCTTTAAGGTAGAGTTATCACAAGGTTTGACTTTCTCCATGTTCAAACTTTGCTCTAAGAGTCTAAGAAGCTATCTTTCACCGTTTCTTATTTCCCCCTGTGCTGGGGATTGAATCTGGGACCTTTTGCATGTTTGGTAAGTCCTCTACCACTGAGCTACATCTCCAGCCCACTCCTGTTCATGGTAAGTGGCACAGTTGGGGAGACAGATTGGAGATGAAGAGGTCTGGTGAAAAAGGATGGTTATTGATCTCCGAGAATTTGAGCGTCCCAAGACGTAGCCAGATGTCGTCCAACACCCTGACTTGAACTTCAGAACACTGAAATTAGCCCGGTCTCTGTTACATTCATCTGCTTTCTTGCATGCCAGTTTGATGTTAAATTATCTGATTAAAAAATAATATGTGACAAGTAGCTGTGGAGGAGAGGGACCTTTATCTAGAATTGAATATAAATGAGACAAATTGACAAGGGTTCCACTTATGAATTTAATATGTTCTACATAGATCCTGTTACAGGAAAAATTTTAAAGATGTTTAACAAGTTCTTCTTATCAATATCCTCTGCAACCAGCATTCCCAAATCAGGGTGCTCAGCACTCACACATCCCAGCCAGAGTCTTTCCAAGGTATGTGCTATATGGGACCCAGGTATGCATATAAACGTGGCATACTGAAATTTCTTATCAAATATGAATTTCTGTGGAAATGGCAGGGGTTTTTTGACTGTTGGGACTAATGTGATAAACATCGTGTAACTTCTCCAAGTTTAGGCATTTCCCGCCAGTATGTTTTATCTAGTCTTTTCCTCTTGAGAAATTCCCATCATCCTCTCTATCTAGGAATCTTGAGGATTTAATAAGTCCTAAAAGTTCAGCTCTACTTCCAAATAACAGGCAGAGAAAGAATTGGAGAACCTGGATTGCTTAGTACACTGGGAACAAAAGTCCTGACTGTCTACTGGATGCTTCTTCTCTGTGGAGGGAAGAGCAACACCCAGCCTGACTCTCCTGATTATTCCTCAGTAGGTATCCCATATTAACTGAGAACCAAGATTACTGTCTATTTGGTTCACACTCATATTCCCAGAAATTCATTGCAAAATTCTGTGCTGGTCTAGCCATGCTGGGTCTAGTGAAACCTTGAGCATTATGTCCCTGCTTTTATGGGATCAGATCTCTCACATAAACCTCAGGCTCTGGACTGAGTTCTGGTCATCAGTGCAGAACCAACCCCTCCCTTTCACGTAAACTTCCTGATGGGGTCCATGGTATCTTTTTTTGGCCACAGATTGTCATAGTCAAGAGTCACCTAACTCATGCTAATTGGTTTCTCTGATTTTCTGCACTGAGAAGCCAGGAACTAGGCTGCCTGTAGAAATTGGTATACTTGCTCTCCAGAACTTTTGCACCAAGGGGTCCTTGGGAAGACTTCCTCTGGCCACAAAAGTATCTGTTTTGGATTTTCCTCATGCTAATTGAAACCCACTGGCTCTAAAATTGTTTACTAAGAGAAGCAGTTTGAGCTATTCCTTTTTTAAAAAAGCATTCTTTTTTAAAAGCTTAATTAAATTAATTTATTTATTTATATTAATTTATATTAATTAATTTATTTATATGCAGTGCTGAGGATCAAACCCAGTGCCTCACACGTGCTAGGCAAGCACTCTACCCCTGAGCTACAACCCCTGCCCCTGAGCTATTCCTTTTATAGGAGTGAAAAATCAGTGTTATTTTTACTTGTTGGCCATACCTGAGAAGTGGCTGATTGTTAATTTAAACGCTTTGCCCTGTTTTTCTCATAAAGAACAAAGCAGAACTATTCTGATGAGAAATGACATTTACATTTGAAGTGGATATGAGCTTGTCCAATGTGTCCCTAAATTCCAGCCGTGACAGACTGCTTGTCCGTGTCTGAGTAGGCCCCAGATGTTCATGCTCCTTCCTCCTATAACACACTCCTCATCCCTCCACCATCTGTCACCATCCTGCCATCTCTAGGGCCTACTTAAATCCCCGCTTTCTTTGGGAAGCCATATGAAGCCTTTCATCTGTCCGTGAACTGGCCATGGCACCTTGTTTTGTCCCTTTTATGGTTTCTACTTATTTTGCACCATAAATGTCAACTCTGTTCTTGTCTAGACACATTAAAATAGACTTTTCTTGAGGAAGGGACATTATTTTGCTCATCCAAGTCCTTCCTCCCACCCAGTCGGAATTATCCACCATGCATCATGCAGCTGGTGTCCACCAAATGTTTGACTCAATGAACTGAGGGCAGTCTTGGGCAGTCAGATGAACAGAAGGCAATGAGGATCCCTATTTTCCAAGGTAGTCTGGCACACTGGAATGCCATTGTGGAGGAATATGGGAGACAAAGTTTTTTTCTAAACAATAATACCATAGCATACAGGAAAGTCACTTGTAATCATAATAGCTATACTTTTAATAGCTACCATGTTAGGGATTTTTATTTTCATAGTCTGAGTTCATTCGCACAAGAAGACTAGTTTAGTAAGTAAACCTTACTATTTCTAACTTTCAGGTGAATTAACAGCTTAGAATTTATAGCTGGCAATTGAAAAGTTGGGATTTAATTTCAAATGTGACTTTACTATATAAAACTGCCTCCCACTGACCTCTTTGGGCCCCAGTTGAAAAATAATCTCTGTTTTCCCTGGTTCTGTCATTCCATGATGCTTGGGGTGATTTCAGATGGAAGCCAGAAAAGACAACAAGACACTGAGTCAAGATTGTGGCCCTGATAGAAAAGAGAACTGAGGAAGTTCTTCCCTCTCAGATAGTCTGCCTGGACTTCTGTAGAGGTAGGGTTTAGGGCATTCAGATTCACCTCTATAGCCTATACCAGTTCTTGATAGAATTTGTTAATGCAAAATTTTAGAAAAATACAAAAAATGGAAGTGAGTGAGGAATATGGAAGCTACACTGTGAAACAAGAGCTACAGTTTGGTATCAGATGTACAACCAAACAATTAACATTTACAAGGTTGGCATATTAGTATCTTGTTGCCTTTTAACAAATTTTCACAATTTTTTTATTAGTTATAAGTAGTTATACATGACAGTAGAATGCATTTTGACAAATCATATATAAGTGAAAAATAACTTCTCATTCTTCTGGTTGTACATGATGTAGGTTATGTAATCATATGCACATAGGGTAATAATGTCCAAATCATTCTACTATCATTCCTATCCCCATGACCCCCTCCCCTCCCTTCCCTGGTCCAAAATACCACTATTCTCCTCTTATTGTGAATTAGCATCTGCATATCAGAGAAAACATTTGGCCTCTGGTTCTTTGGGACTGGCTTATTTTGCTTAGCATAACATTCTCCAGTTCCATCCATTTACGAGCAAATGCCATAATTTCATTCTTATTTAAGGCTGAGTAATATTCCATTAAATTTTCACAAACTTAGCGACTTAAAAAAATTCAAACTTATTCTCTTACAGTTCTGGAATCAGAAATCTAAAATCAAGATGTTGTCAGAGTTGGTTCCTTCCGGAGACCTCAGGGAAGAATCACTTATTTGTCATCTCCTTGGTTTGTGACAGTCTCACTCTAATTCTGCTTCTCCTCATCATATGTTTTTCTTACTCTTTTGATCTTCTTGCCTCCTTCCTTGTGATTACCTGTATTGTTCACTGAGATAATCCATGATGAACATCCCATCCCAAGGTCTTTAATCACATCTTCAAAGTTCCTTTTGCCATAAATGGTAAATTCATAGATTCTAGGGATTAGAACTTGAACATCTTTGAGTGGCATTTATTTCTCCTGCCATTGTTAGTTTCTGATACTTATTTCTAATTTCTTCTCCATAAAGGAATAAAAAAAAGTCAGATATACTAATGTATCTAGCTAATGTTGGCATAGGACCTGGGAGTGCTCTGGACTATCTACTGGCTTATATTTCTCCAGTCTTTTAAAATTACTATATGCTTTAAAGTTTTTTAGTTAACAGCTAGTTGGACACTAACTGGTAAATATATCCATTTATTGCAAGGTATAGAATATTGTGTGCTGCAATTTCTTGAAAGAAGAGAACAGAAAGTCATCCTTCTGGGAGTGGGGTGGGGGTAGAATCTGGCAACCCATTGCCAGCTCCTTCAGGTTACAAGGGACCCCTGGGCAGTGTGATGCCCTCAAGTCTGCTAGTGGTGACAAGTGTCTAGTGTGGTTACACAAGTGATGGTTACTGCCAGCTGGGAGGTGGGAGGTGTGGGAAAGGATATGAGAGGTGAAGAGAGAACAGGAAAAGAAACAGAAAGAAATGTATTTTCCCAAATTTTTATTAAAAATTTAAGTATACAGAAAATCTAGAAGATAAATGTAATAAACACTTTTGATTCACCAATTTTTAGCATTTAGTCACAATTGTTCTCTCTCTCCTACACAAACATATGTATGTTTATATGTGCATATAGGAACACATATACACTATATATGCATGCTTTTATTCTGAGCCATTTGAAATTAACTTGTTTATATATGTATGTTTATATGAATACATATACACTATATATGCTTTTATTCTGACACATTTGAAAGTAATTTGGAGACATCATTACACTTTCTGTCTTCAGATCACCCAACTCTCAAGACTAAGGATGTTTACATATATAACCACACCACTATCATACCTAACTATAATAACATTTAATATACAGTCTATATTCACTTATCTTCAACTATCCAAAGATGTCTTTTGTTGCTTTTGTTTTTTAATACATAAGAGGAAAGATTTTTAATAATCTTTATCTTTTCCTTGAGAGTAGGGAAATTTGAGGAGCAGGAGAGATGACTGAAGAAGATTATTAGGAATCTATTTGGGGTAAATTATTCTGTAAGAGTTGGGCACTTTCATCATTATGGTATCTGTCCTAAAAGAGTTTCTTCGTGGCTTGTGGCATCAGACTGTTGCTTTGAATGCAAGTCTTCATGAAGACAACTTTGAGAGACTACAGTTTGTGAGTGTGTGTGTGTGTGTGTGTGTGCACGCGCACGCATGCATGCATATGCATAGAAATCATACATGCTAGGATAGGTAATAAGAGACTACTCTTAATATTTAATCCAGTGGCTCTCAGACTTTAGACTTCTTGAGGATTAATTCATTAAAAACACAGATCCTTAGCTTCTGCCATCAGACATTCTGATTTTGTAAGTCTGGGATAGAATCCAGAAAGCTGCACTTTTAAATACTATTCCAAAGAATTCTGGTACTTGAAGAAAGAATGATTTAATTAGTTAGGATTGTTAGAAGTTTACTTTATAAAAAAATCTCTTCAAAAATCAATATATACATAGCTTAGCTTTAATTTCAAGTGAGTGAGTCACTAATAATGAGCTATTAGGCAACAAAAGGGTCTTCATGTGAATGCAGACACACACACACACACACACACACACACACACACAGAGAAGCACCCACTCATTTGTGCATACAAAATGCTTCAAAGTGACTAAAGGCTTTCCTACCTGTTACCATACCTCATGACCAACTACTCTACTCATATATAATTTTGGAAAGAATACTATAAGGTGAAAATCAAGTGTACTAAATGATATTAAGAGATATGGTACTCTTCTTTATTCCAGCCAAGGGAATTAAATAGAACCAGAGTCAAAAGCATCCTTCCCACTCAATTCTGATCACCAGAATTTTTTTTTAATTAGATGACCAATCAGAATGATAATTTTTCAAAAACATATGTAGTAGACTTAGAAAAACTAGTGTAGACAAGAAACTCCAATAGAGCACTTTACTGTCTTCTCTTTACTCCTGGTAAAGTTCTTACCAGACTTAGTGAGGCTCCGTGGTTAAGGTCTACCTAAAAATGAAAAAATTCCCCTGCTATGCTTTGAGTATATTTTGAAATAAAACAGTTTTTGTGTTGTTGGTGGGTGGATCATTCTCCTGTTCCAACATTGTGTGTCATGTCATCTAGTAGGACAGAAATAAAATCTTCTAGCATCTTCTCATGGGGCTAAATATGTTGTGTGAGAATATTATAGCATCCAAGAGACCTTACCAACAGGCCTAGTACCTCGGGATGTGGAAAGGGTCTATATCCTTGCAGGGGTGCCTCAGTCCATCATTTCTAATGATGGGACCTCCAGAGTTGGTAGGAGTCCAGAACAGAATTCATGGGAGCAGGTATTCTTGCCAGGAGAGGTGTTATTTAGAACCGAGCAATTTTTTTTTTTTTGTAAGAAATGATTAGAAAGCTTAAGGAGCCTGAAGAGACTATTTAAAAGAGATATGAATATATTTAGAATGGATTAAGATTTAGAGATGAAAGATGAATTGAATTATCTCTGTATCTTGAGTTATTTTTCAAAAAAGGAAAAAAAAGATGATTTACTAAAATATTTGCTATGCACAATTACTCAGAGTAGTGATGTCGTTGGGGGGAGGGAACCAGCCAGCTGGTTGAATGATAGTAATAAAGACTATGAAGTTTTAACTGTATGGCAATATAACTGTATTAATTAAGATTCAGATGGATTTACTAACATATACTGGTTTATTAATACTGGGGCTTTGGTGAATTGGATAAGTTTTAAAGCCCATAGGAAAATATTTGATGAATTTCAAGAATTTTGCATTTCCTGCATGTAACAAATATATTAATAAAACCCAACATCATTCAAAAATCTTTTTACCATAGCATAATATTTTTGAAATATGATACACATTTTCTCTTGTCTTTCTTTTTTCCATTTTGTCCTTTCCCTCATTAAAGCTGTTGAACTATTCTTGAAGGGGAAAGGGGAGTAGAAAGCAGAGAAATAGAAAACCACTTTCTGGATATTTTTTAAAAAGTTAATGGGAAAAGGCAACAGCTCAACCTGAGCAGGGCTAGTGAGAGAAGCTCAGGAGTAAGAGGGCTCCCCACCTGAGTCAGCCTCTCACAAAGGCCCAGAGAGAGAAGAGGGGATGGGGTAAGAGGCTGTGGCTCTATGAGAAGAAGAGACCCGGCAGGCAGGGATGCAGCCCAGCTTCCCGGATGTGTGTTGTGGCCAGCATCCCCCTCATGAATGCTCAGCTGATGGGGGCACCTGTGTCCCCACCAATTCCTTTCAGTCTGATTAACCCCAGCTAGAGAACTTCCCTTAAAATATCCCTGAAAATGCCTACAGGAACAAGGCAGGGCTGTGGGCCAATAGGTAGGCAATGAGAGGGAAAATGACACTCTTCATACCTGTATTTACTGGGCTCAGCAGCGAGCTGAAGGACCCACCCCCTGCAAGCCTTAGTTGAGAAATCCTAAGGCCCTTTTAATAGGTGCCTCTATGGCACCTTAACTTTCCCTGCTATGGTGCCATTTTTGTGTGATTGACGCTGACGGTGATGGAGCAGATATTCAGTTTCTTATAGTTTATTAAGAGTAAGATAATAAACTGTTAGGATTAACTTTTCTAAAGCACAGATGCAATCACATCATTGCCATAGCAAAATCTTTTGAGGATTCCTACCTGCCTCCGGGATATGTGCCAAGCATGCTAGGCCATCATCAGGCCCATTGTATCACTTTGGCCCCTGTGGCCACGCCTCAACCTCAACACAAGCTCCTCCAAGGGCAGCCACATTAAGTTTGTCACTGCTTCCCAAGAGCTCATGTGTGTCTTCACCCTTCCATTCCTTGGCTCACAATCTTCTTCTGCCAAGAAAGTCTTTTCTTCCCTACTTTTATCAACCCTGCTTCCCCTAGTCATACCACACATACCTGCTTTTAGACACATCCTAGCTCTCAGAAAAAGCCCAGGCCAACATCACCATTTTAGCCAGATTTTTTTTTTCCACTATGATAAAAGGAACTTAAAAGAACAATTTTAGAAGTGGAAAAGTTTGTTTTGGGGCTCACAGTTTCAGAGGACTCAGTCCTAGATGGATGATTCCCTTCCTTGGGGCCTGAGATGAAGCAGAACATCAAGTGGAATTGTGCAGTGGAGGAAAGCAGCTGAGGACTTTGCACAGGAAGCACAGAGAGAGCTCTGTTCAACAGACAAAATACATACCCTAAAGGCACACACCTAGGGACCCACCTCTTCCAGCCATACTTTACCTGCCTCCAGTTACCACCCAGTTAATGCTTATCAGGGGGTTAATGCTTATCAGGGGATTAATGCACTGATTAGGTTAAGATTCTCATAACTCAATCATATTATCTCTAAACTTTCTTGCATTGTCTCACACACAAGCTTTTGAGGGAAACCACATATCTAAACCATAATAATCACTTCTAAATTAACCTTCATGTCCTACAAAGAATCATGCTAGTGGGTATTACAGTACTTGGCCTGTCAAAAGAAGAATTTTAAACAAATTTAATATAGTTTGTTTGAGGAAAGAATGATTCATGAACTGGGCAGCACTTAGAACTAGAAGAGGTTCAGAGGGATCTACCAGTAATATGACCAGTAAACTTTTATATATGGAGCACAGAAGCAAGTAGAAAAATCAGCTGATTTGCTACAGCTGGGTATTTACCATAATCAGACATGGTCTTATCAGCTGGCTGTCCACGATTAGCTGGAGTTCAGTTATTTGTTACAAAAATATATTCCAAAGTTAGGTTTTGGTTTATTTACATACCAGGTTAGGTTGTGATTTATTACATAGGAACTAAAAGTAGGAAGATAGTCTCTGGCCAATGGCCTCCTGTTTATATAACTTAACAGGGCTCAGCAAATCTTTATGAGGATAAATTTATCCTTATTGCAATTGAGTTATGTTTCCTGAGAACAAACACTGTGTCCTTCTCATTAGCTCACTTTGATAATGCTGAGTCTAAGTGACCTCTTGTCTTTGTGTTTCTTCAAGGAAGATCAACTGCAAGAAGAGGGGAGATTTATCTTGCACAATATCAGAAGTGGGCAGCAAGAGGATGAAGTGAGCTTTTATACCCTGTGCTTGGCACAAAGCCTCCAGGAGTGAAAGGCATTCCAGGTTCTTTGCAGTTCTTACAGCTGGCACAGAGGTTTGTGTATACTAGTAACTCAATTGACATTTGTTGGCCTTAATTGAAATAGTGAAGAAAAATTATTTAATAGTCACTTACCTATTTGAATACTTTCTGTGTTCTTATATTTGATGCAAAAGTTATCTATCCTGTCTATCTATCTATCTATATGTAGATAGATACGATATCTTTATTTTTATTTATTTATTTTTACATGGCTCTGAGGCTCGAACCCTGGGCCTCACACATGCAAGGCAATCGCTCTACCACTGAGCTACAACTCTAGCCCCAAAAGTAATCTTTTAAACAGAAATCAGGAGGTATCTTATAGAAAAAAATTCTCTAATACTTTTTTTAAAAATATAAATGTTTTAGATTTTGATGGAAACAATACCTTTATTTTATTTATTTATATTTATGTGGTACTGAGAATTGAACCCAGTGCCTAGGTGAGCACTCTACCACTAAGCTACAACTCCAACCCCCATCCAATAGTCTTTCACCAATGCTCAAAACTCTTTCATGGGTTATGTTTTTGTATTGAATATTTGGATAACAATTTTCTATGATTTGAATTGTTTTGTCCTCATCAAAACTCATGTTGAGATGTGGTTCTCAGGATAATGGTATTAAAAACTGGTGGGCACTTGAAGAAGCATTTGGGGTCAGAAAGCTCCATCCTCATGAATGGATCAGTTTTTCTCATAGGAATGGATTAGATATCATGGGAGTTTGACCCTCTTTATTGCTCCTCCTCTTCCATTTTCTGATGTGCATGGAGCAGCACGTAGTCATTTTCAGAAGATGAGCAGATGCTGGCACCAGCTCCAGGATTTATAGAATTGCTAGCTAAAAAACAAACAAAATACCCCCTCTTTTTGTAAATAAATGACTCAAACAGTCCAAGACACCATGTTGTAGATAATGTGTACCAGATACTGCCCATAACTACCTGGTTCTACTACTCCTGTGCCAAAGGAAGGTTGGGTGGTGGCAAGGGAGTGCAGAAAGAAGTATTGGAAGCTCAGCTATGTTGAGTCCTTCTCGTTGTCATTCCTATCCAGTTCCCAGGGCTCAAAATATTCCAAGGTGAGAGGAAGTTTGGGATGATCTCCAGGGAAAGGGAAGAGATACTATGGTGCAGAAATCTGTGACTGTTGGCAATGCTGTGCCCAAAGTGAGCTAGTGCCTTTGTGTTTCTGCAAAGAAGGTCATCTGCAAGTGGAGGGGAGATTTGTCTTTCACAGTGTCAGAAGTGGGCAGCAAGAGTATGAAGTGAGTTCTTACATCCTGTGCTTGGCATGAAGTCTTCAGAAATGGAAGACATTCCAGGTCTTTTGCTTAAGATCTGATTGAGTCATATTTGGCCAGAGAGAAGCTCTGCAGCAGTGAAAGTTTTGGCAAACTTTCAGGCTCTATTGCCACAGATGGGATTCATATTTTCATAGGTAGAGGACAGTTAAGATTGTGAAGTAGGCTCAAAAACAGACCGGAAATGCATTACCTACCCTTAAATTCTCTATATCCCAGGATGCCTGACATCCTGCTTGACACTGTGTGAAAGTTACCATGACCAGAACATAGTCCTTACCTTAAAGAATCTATAAAACTAATGCAGGGGAAAAGGCTGAAAGGCACCTGTAATTAATCCACTACAACAATAAAGAAAGTTAAATGCCCCCCCCCAAAAAAAATGGCTGTCCCTTCTCATCCTATTCTTGCTTGGCTTGTGGGATACACTGGACTACAGGCCTAGGTCTAAGGTGAGCAGCATCCAGGGGAGACCTCAATGTCTTTGCTATACTGATCCTTTGTCTGCCCATCAGCTACATGAACCCTCTGGGCCAGATTGCCAGGGCCATGTCACTGGACACAATCCTATGGGAATATTGCCTCTGCTGGGAGCAAAGCCAGAATGTGGAGGCTGTGAAAATAGGAAGAAGAGAGACAGCATCTAGAGGGACAGTCTGCAGCTCAGCAGCCACATGCCTGATGGGTCTGAACTTCTCCGTGGTCTCTGCTGTGCTCATAGCCATGGATACAATAGGAAAGACAATAAAGAGAAAATCATTGGGAAATATTTCGATAATATTTCTGGCCCTGCCATGATGAACCCAAACTCCAAGTTCAATCATCCATGCCTCTTGTACACTCTAAGGACAGGTCTAGAGGTAGATGAATTCTTGCACCTGTAAACTCTACAGGGTTTTTGGCCTGAATGTGTCTGGTGATATAAAACCACCAACTGATTCTTTCAGAATTAATTCTTCTCTTTCCTCCATCTACCTTGATCTTTTACCAAGTTGCTTACTTCTCCTTTGTTACTTCAGTCCTTTCTAATGTAATTTTCATTCTTACCCCTTTCTAAAAGGGTAGAAATATTTTTCAGGATTTGATACTTACACTTGAGAAAAGAGAATAAGGGGAAGAGATGGTTTTTAATCTATTTATATAGCTCCCCAGGGCAAGGTTGAGATGATCATTGGAACAGAGCCATTTAAATATTTTTCTTTGTTCTAAACCCTAGGGCAGTGATGAGGACTGAAGCTCTAAGGAGACCCCGAATGGGGACTTGTCCCAGATCAGGGAACAGGTGCCATATTTGAAAGTCTAATAGACAAGGAAGATTTCCCTTTCTGCAGTATATTTTTTTCCCAATTTTTTCTGTTTTCTAAGGCTGGTACTGTTTCCAGGGAAGGACCAGCTGGTGCTGATTTTTTTGCCAGAGCCTGGGAATCCCTTCCTAGCAGGGGGACTCATGGTGGTATTCATCTCCTTATTCCCTCCTTCCTTCCCTGCTAGTGGGCCCCTCAGCAGGGCAGGCCTCCAAGCGTTCCTGGAGTGAGGCAGGAGAGTTAGAACAGATTGCTTTACTGACTCATGTCTACTACAGAGTCCACCACAGCTTTAGCCTGGGGTTAATCCCAGGAACTTGGAAACCAATATGAACTTCCTTCCTGGTAGTTCTTCTCTTCATATAAGTTCTAGGATGTTAATGGCAGTGAGGAGATGGAGAAATGATGTGTTATGTGACTCATCTGTTCTGACAAGGACACTAAAGGATGGGATGATGAGAGCAGGGTACAACTGTGTCCTGAATTACTGTAGAAACTTGGTCTGTATTTGAAAACAACAGATACCATATTTAATTCATGTGTTCATCCACTGACTATTCAGGAAATACATGTTGATGGCCCATCGTGAATAGGGCCATCGTGCTTTGGGTGGGACTGAAGATACTCTCCTGGGGGTTGACAACATTGTCAGATAGACCACAGACAATATCCTGGACCAGATGAATGGAGAATTTCAAGCTCACTGCAGAAAGGTAGTTTGATTACCCAAGAGTAATAGCTAGGTGAACAGTGAGTTCAGTAAAATGGCACTCATCCACTAGCAATTCTAGGATACTATGTGCCATTTAATTCCCGTAACAACTCACTGAGGTAAGTGATATTCTCTTCATTGGAAGATGAAGCTACTGAAGAAATTAGAAAGGTTGGTTTTCCAGGGCTATATTTATAACTTGAAATGATAGGATCATTTAATCTGAATCTTCTGAATCTAAAACTTTCAACTATGGTCCATATAATGCTCCAAAGTGTGGTTACAGCAGGTGTTAGTGAAGGGTCTCTGATATGATGGGCTATGTGCATGGTCATAGAGGTCAAGGTGAAAGTCAGGGAAATGGTATTAAGGATCTTTTTACTTCATGGTGGGGTCCAACTATACTAAAGTAAGAGAATTTTCAAGAACAGGCAGGATATCAGACAGGTTTGAGGACAGGGTTCCAGTCCCAATAGAAATAATAAAATAACCAGTAAGGGAGCTAAGGAAACATACAGTTGTGGAAACTCATTTGAATTACCTGATTATGTGTATAGGTGAAAAAATATACTCTGGTACTTACAGGCAAGGTTGATTCAAAATATTTAATCATTCATCCATCTCATGTTTGATGAATCAGAATGGATACTTGAAATGGGATTCTGGTGAGCCTTGCTAACTAAGTAAATCTGAAGTTAACATTTTAGTTTCTGAACAACAGGGCAATGGGGCAATGTTTGGGATGTTAGGATCTAAGCACTGATTTCCTATCATTTTGCTACGTCCTCTTAGGCACACCTGTGTCCTAATACCAGTTCTCTGAGAGCTGGTATTAGCAGCTCATTTCAGATTCTTCTCAGATTTATTAAACCAAGGCAGTCAGTGTCCTTCATCTCCTGGCAAGAATGTGTTGGAATTTAGACACGGGTAAATAGCCACCCCAAGGAACTGGGGAAGGACAACCAGACAAAGGCATTGTCAGCCATCTTAATCATCGCGTCTCCAGCATTTATTACAGTTTCAAATTTATACCAGAACCTGAGTGGTCCCAGTCCTCATCTTTAAGAAACTTTAATTCTGAAATGAGTACCTTCACAGATGCGCATTTACATAGTATTTGTAAAAGTAGGGAATGTTATCTAGCTGCTCTAACAAGGACCAATATGAAGAGACCTAAATAAGGTAGAGTATTATTTCTCCCTCTGATGTAATGCTCCAGGGCTAATAAGGTGATGCCAATGTGCTGGGAACACAGACTTTTGCTGTTTAGAGTTCTGCATTCCCTAAAGTATTGGTCTCATCTATACTTTCCAATATGGTGTACCACCCAGTCTACAGAATAGCTATCAAGAGGTATGGAGAATAAAAGGAGGGCAAGCTTCTCCCTTTTTAGAATATGGTCAAGTGTCCATTCTGCCATATCCCAGTAAGCAGAACTTAGTCAGGTGGCCACTCCTCTTTGCAGCAAGAAGGCTGGAAAATGTACTCTTTATTCTATAGTGGTCCATCTAGCTAAAACTGCGCATTCTATTAAGAAAAAAAGGGAGATTAGGGAAAATTAGCAATTGGTATTATAGTACTCTTGTTATAGATTTGATCTTAAATGTTCCTGGGATCCCTGTGTGTTGAAGGTTTGTTCCCCAGAATGATACCACAGGGAGGTTGTGGAGTCTTTAAGAGGTGGGACCTAGTGGCCCTGGTGGGAAGTCTTCACATCACTGGGGTCTTCCCCTTGAAGAGAATAGTGGGATCTTGGCCTTTGTCTCTTTCTCTGTTTTGCTTCTTGACCAGGGTGAGTGGTTTTGCTCCACCATGAGCTCCTGCCTTAATGTGCCAACTCATGGCCAAAGCAACCAGGCCAATCAAACATGGACTGCAACTTCAAAACTATGAGCCAGAATAAACCTTTTCTCTATATAAGTTGATTATCTCAGGTATATGTTTTAATGATGGAAAACGAACTAGCACGGCCCTATGTTGGTTATTCGATATGCATTCTTCTTCCCTCATAGACTCTACCAAGCCCTTCTCCAAGGAAGATCACCCTGAAGTCCCATTGAGTCATTACACCCAGTTCGAAGTCTAGGTTCCCTGGGTGATATAGTCATCTTGTTCACTTCTAAATGAGTTTCCTCTACACAGGAAAACCAAGTCATATATTTTCTTCTTACACTCTATACACAATGGTAGTGCAGGATTAGATTCATGAGAGTAGAAATGCCTATCCAGAAAAGGAGAGAATTCTGCCTTGCCTAAGGTATTTGTCTCAGCTGTACTTGATAGATGTATAGATGTCACTGGTCCATGATGATGAGCAAATCCTGCTAAGGAGGAATGGCAACAAGCTCTCATCCTCCTCAGGTAGTAATTTTCTTGGTCAGTACCCCTTGGTACTCATAGGTGAGAGGGAGGCTGAGTGTCTTAAAAATTCACAGGACAGAATGGGGGCTTTGAGGTTTTGCCTGAGTGAGAAACTCTTATTTCAAGTCTCTTTGGTAGCAGAGAAACTTACATCCCAGGTAATACAGTGTTTTTAAAATTTTTTCAAAGACACTTAGGCTCAGAGAAATTCATTCATAGCATTTTCATTCATCAGGACATTTTTGTTTCAAATGAGAGAAGCTCATGTCAAGTAAGCTGAGTGAAAGGCAGGATGTAGTGGTTCCCATGCAGCCCACTGTGGAAGGAGCAAAGTTGGATCTAGGTCTCAGGGGTGATGGCATTGGAGCTGAACAATCACTGAGTTTTCCGATTCTCTCCTTTTTACTGCTTTCCATGTGTCAGAATCTTATTTCTATACTACAGACCTGCCTCTACCATGGCCACTGATCTCCACTTTACTGCACAATGATCTCTTAGTTATAAGTAAAAAAAAAAAAAATCCCTTAGGGGAGGGCTCTGATTGGCTGACTTGGGTCATGTTCAGGGTGATCAACATACTCAGGAGTAGAACATGGTTAATGGCAAGGAAGATCATCTCCAGCAAGAAACAGGGAGAAAGGCTGGGCAAACAAAGTACATGACTCTTACAGAGGTGTGTGCTGACCACTGAGAACTCAATCCTAGTGTTCTGGTTCCTGATCCAGAGTGCTATGTTTCATCCTTTCTTCTGCTGTTGGATTTAGTTTGCTTTTTATTTCCCCATCATCGATGTCTGATGTAGTTAATTTTGGTTGGATTTGAGCTGTTGCATTCCAAGTTCAGCCAGGATACACAAGTGTCAGGTAATAATCCTTCTCAATCTTGTGAACCAGTTAACACTGCTAAGAGGCAGAACTATTAACATGCTGACACTTCCTAACTACAAAATCTGCTGGCAGCCTGAGCTTGACTGATTGATATTTGACCCAATAAAGCTGATCTGGATAAGCTTCCCTGGTCTCCTAGGACATCATTCTAACTGTAAGGATTTAAAATACATACATGCATATATATATATATATATATATATATATATATATATATATATATATATATATATATAAAGTTTAATATCCTTACAGAAGTAAACTTTCCAACCATCTTACTGGGCTTGGCAAGTATGAACGTCCTCTATTACAGATTGTGTGGAAATACACCCCAAAGCCCTAGGACCCTCATAGTCAGCTGGAGACCTTCATGGCAAGGGGCAGTCAGCTCTATCCACCAGCTTGGAAAGATTCAGTGGGTTAATTCAAGCATCCAGGAGGCTAACAAGGAAAGCAAGCAATAAAACTCCAGACAGAAGAAAGGAAGCTTGCTAACAATAAAAAATGGCAGGAAGGTTCCCAAGCCATCTGTAACCCATTAGAATGTTGTGAACCATTTTCCAGGATATTTTTCCGGTGATGTTTTCAGCTTCTGTGCTTGTTAGGAAGAGCCCATTTGGGAACAAGGACATTGCAGTTGAATAAATGAACTTCTTTTAGGCACGACAGTTCCTGGGAGTTTCTTTGAAGGGCCTGTCTGGTATTAGTAGTAAAATTATACATAAGAACAAACGACAACTAATGTGTATGTGCCCTAAAACCAAACTCCATAAAACTGATTTACTGAAGATGAAATCCATTTAAAATTGAAAATAAAGCTTTTGAGGTGACCTAGTGAAAAAACCTTTGTTTCCATGTGAAGCTCTCTAATTCTTGTGCCATTGATAGACTGACGTTGCTAAATCGTCTACATTTTAGTTAACAGTATGGGGAAAAAGTCTCCAAAAATGTTTCCTTATGCAGAGATAACTTGTATTTGTGGGACTTGTAAATTCCACAATTCCTTGTCTAAAATCAGGGGATTAAATATGCTAGCTGAGACCATTTCTGCAAAATTCACCCAAGTCCCTTAGCTATTATAGAATTCACCTAGAAACATTAAGGAATCTTGAATTAAAATTGCGTTTCATAACTAGGAAATTTAAATCATGTTGCCTAAAATTTTAAAATAATGGACTTACACCTCCTTTGAATTAGAAAAAAACTTCCATTTTAGGAAAGAGTAAAGTTATGGGAAATGATCATCAAACAAGTTGCTCTTATAGGAATGTGAAAAACTACTTTATATTCTTTTTTAAAAACTATGTGCCCATTTAAATATGTCTTAAGATATGGCTAAGATATATCTCTTCTGGGAGAAAAAGGGTTATATGGGGTCATTTTTAAGATATAAAAATATGGGAATGACTTTGAAGCCTGTAAAATTTTATATATCTATAACTAATACTTTCTATGTAGATATTATCTATCTACCGTGTGTGTGTGTGTGTGTGTGTGTGTGTGTGTGTATCTCTTTTCCCTAGTTCATATTCAGCACACTGAGTCCATTCACCTGCTCCCCTGTTCCCCACATTCTGGTGTTTGATTGCAGAAGAATATTTTCATAAGCTGCTTAGTAGGAAGGGCACAAAATTTGGAATCTGATCTTTGGGACAAGAGTGTGACAAGAGTGTGTGCTCCTGTTTAAAGTGTGTGAACTGTCACTTAACCAACCATGGTGACCTACCATCTCCTCACCTATAAAATGGGAAATGGTTTAGATGATTAATCAGGGAACTATACACTAAATATTGAGCCATGAAGACTTTTCAATAGGCATTGTTGAGATTATTATTATCACGCTTATTATTGTGAGTCAGAATTTCAGGTGAATCTGGGACTCTGCTGACTTCAGGGAGCTGGCCACTGATATTTCTATTCGGTTCTCAGCTGGGAAGACTTCTCCCCACCAAGGTCCAGACCAGCAGCCGCTGCCCATTGCCTGTGGAGAGTTTGAAGTGATGGCATCGAGTTTTTGTTTTTCATCTTAGCTATTTCCATCCAGCTCTGTTTGATTGGGAACAGACTCTCCTCCTGCCACCTGTCAGGGGAATGCCTTTGCCAGGGAAGAGGGTCTGCTCCCTGCTCCCACATGTACTGGCCTGTCAGCTGTTTCCCATTTTCCTCACCTGCAGGGCTTTAGGCCAGACTCACCAAGGGTTGGCACAACCAAGGTGAGAAGAGAATAATAGCATCTGGTCTTGGGGAAGTCCGCTGCCTTTGCATCAGAGTTATGTCACTCTCTTGTCCAATTTCCAGCCAGCCTTGTCCTTGCATTCCCTTCTAGGGCTGTGGGCTGCTGGTGCCGTCTGTCTCTCCATGGCCTAACTTGTTCTGCTGTTGTAGTTCCCAACATCCTTTGTCTGAACTCTGAACACCTTCTCTTGTTGAATTTTGTAACTGCCATCTTTAGTGTTGTTTGCTTGTTTGGTCTCTGAACCCTTTTCTGCCTGATTCTCCTTCTCCTGCACCTTTCTCTTTCCCTAGGCAGAGAGTGAACCAATTGAAACACAGTAGTGACAGTGCATTTTATATGAAGAGAGGCTGTCCTTTGCCATCATATAGACCTGAATTTGAATTCAAGCTTAGCCACTTACTTGCCCTGGGGCACTGGATATATTAATTAACCCCTTTAAGCCCAAGTCCTTTCATAGGTAAAGTCACAAAAACCATACATGTTACTTGCTTGTGGTGAGTGGACCAACATATGACCATGCCTAGCCATGATATCATCTATCTTTTTACCCATTAGTGCATCTATCTTATTGGACTTGTTTTTCTGGAAAACCAGCCATTGGGGGTGGTTTTCCAGAAAAACAAGTCCAATAAGATAGATGTACTAATACATAGAAAGATGATAGATGAAAAGATAGATTTATTACAAGAAATTGGTTCACATAATTATGGAGACTGAGAAATCCTAAGAATATTAATTTGAAGGCCTGGGAGCCAAGAGAGTCAATGGTATGAATTTAAGTGCAAAGGCAGAAGAAGACCAAAGTCACGGCTTAAAGACTGTCAGGCAGAGAAGGAAAATTCTCTGCTGTTCAGCTTTTGTTCTATTTAGGGTTTCAGTGGATTAGCTGAGACCCACCCACATTATGGAAGGGCAATCTGCTTTACTCAGCCTATTGATTCAAATGTTAATCTCTCCCAGAAATACCCTCACAGACACATCCAAAATAATATTTATTCAAATATCGGGGTATCTCATGACCCAGTCAAGTTGACACATATAATTAACCACCACAGGAGGATTAGATCCATAATCAATAAAATGTCATAACAGGCCTGGATCTGCAAATCTGCTGTGAAATGATAACTGCGTTGTCACCCAAATCAAATTAAGATTGGTATAATAGCCATTTGCCCTCAAGATGGGAGATACAGCTACTTCCTGAATGTTCTATTCAGGGAAAGGATCTGAATCTGTTTTGCTTCCTATGAAGCCAGCCTTGAATTACAGGAATGTGTATTGAGCATGATGGTGACAACCAGAGTGGTGACAGATGTGGTGGGTTAGGATAGGCCTGAGGAGAGCTGTTTTTCAAAGCCTGGAAGTCCCATCCAGGAGCTAGCCACAGAGCTCAACAGAAGCAGACACTAAAGCCAAGTATCAGGCAGCTAGGAGACACAATTAGCATTTTCTTTACTTTTTAATTCATTCTTTAAAATTGTACCTTGCTGCTTTACATTCTTATAGATTATAAAGTGAGGCAATTAATCTCATTTGAACATTTTGTTCAATAAGATCACTTATATGTGAAAAATGGAATTGCAGTCTCCCCAAACCTTGATTGCTTTAGAAGGCATTTGGAATGAAAATAAAGATTTCCAGCTTCCATAACTAACAGTTCCTTTTACCTAATGATGGTTCACTGAAATACTGATAGAGCTTCATTGGAGATCCAGGGATCTGGGGTCATGCTGAACTAAGTCACCCCAACTTATTAAGGGCAGACTTACCTCCTTTCCTTAGACAGTGACTATTTGAGACTCTTCTATTCTTCTGCCTCTGAATTCCTAGAAACAGAATTCATAATGTATAATACAGCTGATTAGAAAACCCCATCCAGCCAGGCGTCTAATATTGAGTTATTACCCAAGCCTGACTCTTAGAAATAGACATTGATCCTGTCCCTGTATGTGGTACTCGGAAAAACAGTGGCATTTTCTGTTTGGAGAATAGGCCATGCTTTCCAGTCTTCTGTGCCTTGATGGCACATTGGTGACATCCTCATTAAGCTTCAGGCTGTGCTCCTAGGGAGCCTACCATGCAGTCTTAAGAAACCGAACCCACTTCTTGTGATAATCTCTTTCAAAATTAACACAGATAAAGGTCTCCAAAAGCTATCAAGGCAACTTTATGACAGAGATGAATGTAAGCAATACCCTGTTAAGTATATCCATTAATCATTATTTTTAGATTTTTTTATAAGTACAACTTTTTTCTCTTTATTTTTTAGTTATAGTGTGCCTTTGAACAAAGTTATTTGGTTAACTGTTGAAGTGAAAGGAGATGCATTTAACTCTCTCTCTCCCATGGATTTAGCCTTAGGTGCTAAAGGAATGCAGCACATCTCAGAACACAGGCTGGAAAACCTGCCACCCCTGCACTTACAGTGTGATTCTTGCACCAGATCATTAAAAGGCATTTACTAGGCAGCCATCTGCATACGGTGCTTCCTACAGTCACTTAGGAAGCAGAGAAGTATTTGCTCTGTTTTAATACTTTTGAAAATCTAGTAGAAGACTAGGCTTATACTCCACTGGGGAGGTTGATTAGAGTAAAATTATTGTTGACAGATAGTGATGTGCAAAAATCTTCTGTTTTTATTTTTCTCCTTTGTGTTTCTGTCAAGCTATGTAGCTCTGAGCCATATCTTGGCTTAGAATGACAAAATAAGTGAAAATGTGTGGATGTGGAAGTGTGTGGGTCTGTGAATCTGTGTGTGCATGTATGTACATGGCCACGCATTTGGGCATGTGCATGAACATTGGCCATGATGTACTTATTACATCTCAGCTCAGGAAAGATGCAAAGTAATTGTCTGCCATTGTCCTAACTTGGAGACCTTAGAGAACACTTTGAATGACTAGGAATCCCTAAGAAAGACCCCTGAATGGCTGGTGGGGCAGGGCGGGGCAGTTTCCATTACAATGGATCCCAATTGTCCCTGAGCTGTCACAATCTCTCTTTTTTTGTCTGTAGGTATAGTCTCTGACTGCTGGCTACATTTTGCAGTGGGTTTGGCTCCTGACCTAACAGGAAGCACAGCTGTAACTCCTGCCTCACTTAGAACTCCTTCCATATGAAGATCATCTCAGGTCTTCTGGATTTTTTGTGCCTCGGGATGATTGTCAAGAATGCTGTTATTCAGGCTCCAAAATGTGCTTTTGTTGGTACTTCCAGTGACCTGCCCTTTGCTTGTCTACTGGCTCAGCTCTTCCTGCCTATCTGGTGAGAGGCTTGGCTTGCTTCTCCATCCACAGACCCCATTTTACTTACAGTTTCTATCCATTACCTCATTCTCCCTGCCTTCTTCACAGCTCACCTAAGTTCCTGGATTCCACTTCTCCAAATCTTAGGCTCCATAAAGGCAGAACAGAGCTCCTACAGGTGAGTAATTTGTAGACACAAAACTTAGGAATATAATAATTTAAGATCTCAGTGGTTACTGTTCATGTAGATTACTAGCTAGATTTATCCCAATTCTTTGTGATGTTTTTAGAAGAGAAATATTCCTGGGCACTTTACAGAATTTTGCTGCAAGGATTGAGGTTAAGAAGGCAGTGTTATGAGGTATGATAGGAACATAAGGGATAACTTAACCTATACAATAAACAAACAGTAATTATATGGCTCTAGTATGTCAAGAAGCTCGAGTTCACATTGTACATTTCTTTGCTCTAAGGCATTGACATTCTCTGTTAAAATGCAAATATATTATCTGAGAGGGCTTACAGTGTGAAGGAGAGTATGCCTGACCAACTATCAGCAAAATTGGCTTCAGTCCTTCCTGAGTGAACTTTGTAGGAAAGCACAAAAATTAGACATGAGAAGAATCTTAGAAACAAGTAATGATTTTCCCTACTCAGTGTGTAAAGTCCACTCAAAACTTCCTGGAGCATTTGTAACCACAGGAATCACAAGGTGATCAATCATATTTATTTAATTGTCCTTCCCTTCTTCTTTTTCTCTTTTTAATGACTTCTTAAAACATTTTTTTAGTTATTGATGGATATTTATTTTATTCATTTGTTTATATGCAGTGCTGAGAATGGAACCCAGTGCCTCACATGTGAGGGGCAAGCACTCTACCTACCACTGAGCCACAACTCAGCCATGTCCTTCCCTTTTTGAGTCCAAGTCTGTATTTTTCCTGTATCTTTCTTGTGATTGCCACCTGTTCTCTTTTCTAATAGACATATTTTAGTCCCCTCAACCTTCCTTTCCATGCTTTTCTATTTGCTTTCCTACCTCACATATTTATTTATTTATTTATTTTTCATTGGTTGTTCACAACATTACAAAGCTCTTGACATATCATATTTCATACATTAGAATCAAGGGGGTTATGAACTCCCATTTTTACCCCAAATACAGATTGCAGAATCACATCGGTTGCACATCACATTTTTACATACTGCCATATTAGTGACTGTTGTATTCTGCTACCTTTCCTAACCTCTACTATCCCCCTTCCCGTCCCCTCCCATCTTCTCTCTCTACCCCATCTACTGTAATTCATTTCCCTCCATGTTTGTTATCCCATTCCCCCCATAACCTCTTATATGTAATTTTGTATAACAATGAGGGGCTCCCTCCATTTCCATGTGATTTCCCTTTTTTTCTCCCTTTCCCTCCCACCTAATGACTCTGTTTAATGTTAGTCTTTTCTTCCTGCTCTTCCTCCCTGTTCTGTTCTTAGTTGCTCTCATTATATCAAAGAAGACATTTGGTATTTGTTTTTTAGGGATTGGCTAGCTTCACTAAGCATAATCTGCTCTAGTGCCATCCATTTCCCTGCAAATTCCGTGATTTTGTCATTTTTTAGTGCTGTATAATACTCCATGGTGTATAAATGCCACATTTTTTTATCCATTCATCTATTGAAGGGCACCTGGGTTGATTCCACAGTCTAGCAATTGTGAATTGTGCTGCTATGAACATCGATGTGGCAGTATCCCTGTAGTGTGCTCTTTTAAGGTCTTCAGGAAATAGTCCGAGAAGGGCAATAGCTGGGTCAAATGGTGGTTCCATTCCCAGCTTTCGCAGGAATCTCCATACTGCTTTCCAAATTGGCCGCACCCGTTTGCAGTCCCACCAGCAGTGTACAAGAGTACCCTTTTCCCCACATCCTCGCCAGCACTCATTGTTGTTTAACTTCATCATGGCTGCCAATCTTACTGGGGTGAGGTGGTATCTTAGTGTGGTTTTGATTTGCATTTCCTTGACTGCTAGAGATGGTGAGCATTTTTTCATGTACTTGTTGATTGATTGTATGTCCTCCTCTGTGAAGTTTCTGTTCAGGTCCTTGGCCCATTTGTTGATTGGGTTATTTGTTTTCTTATTGTCTAATTTTTTGAGTTCTTTGTATACTCTGGATATTAGGGCTCTATCTGAAGTGTGAGGAGTAAAAATTTGTTCCCAGGATGTAGGCTCCCTATTTGCCTCTCTTATTGTTTCTCTTGCTGAGAAAAAACTTTTCAGTTTAAGAAAGTCCCATTTGTTGATACTTGTTATTAACTCTTGTGCTATGGGTGTCCTATTAAGGAATTTTGAGCCCAACCCCACAATCTGTAGATCGGAGCCAACTTTTTCTTCTATCAGACGGAGAGTCTCTGATTTGATATCTAGCTCCTTGATCCACTTTGAGTTGACTTTTGTGCATGGCGAGAGGAGGGGATTCAGTTTCATTTTGTTGCATATGGATTTCCAGTTTTCCCAACACCATTTGTTGAAGATGCTATCCTTTCTCCATTGCATGTTTTTAGCTCCTTTATCAAATATAAGATAGTTGTAGCTTTGTGGATTAGTCTCTGTGTCCTCTATTCTGTACCATTGGTCCACCCGCCTGTTCTGGTACCAGTACCATGCTGTTTTTATTACTATTGCTCTGTAATATAATTTGAAATCTGGTATCACTATACCACCTGATTCACACTTCCTGCTTAGAATTGTTTTTGCTATTCTGGGTCTTTTATTTTTCCATATAAATTTCATGATTGCTTTATCTATTTCTACAAGAAATGCCATTGGGATTTTGATTGGCATTGCATTAAACCTATAGAGAACGTTTGGTAATATCGCCATTTTGATGATGTTAGTTCTGCCTATCCATGAAGAAGGTATATTTTTCCATCTTCTAAGATCCTCTTCTATTTCTCTCTTTAGGGTTCTGTAGTTTTCATTGTATAGGACTTTCACCTCTTTTGTTAGGTTGATTCCCAAGTATTTTATTTTTTTTGAGGATATTGTGAATGGAGTGTTTTTCCTCATTTCCATTTCAGAAGTTTTGTCGCTGATATACAGAAATGCCTTTGATTTATGCGTGTTGATTTTATATCCTGCCACTTTGCTGAATTCATTTATTAGTTCTAGTAGTTTTTTTGTAGACCCTTTTGGGTCTTCTAGGTATAGAATCATGTCATCTGCAAATAGTGATAATTTAAGTTCTTCTTTTCCTATTTTTATGCCTTTAATTTCTTTCGTCTGTCTAATTGCTCTGGCCAGTGTTTCGAGAACTATATTGAATAGAAGTGGTGATAGGGGGCATCCCTGTCTTGTTCCAGATTTTAGAGGGAATGCCTTCAATTTTTCTCCATTCAGAATGATGCTAGCCTGAGGCTTAGCATAGATAGCTTTTACAATGTTGAGGTAAGTTCCTGTTATCCCTAGTTTTTCTAATGTTTTGAACATAAAGGGATGCTGTACTTTGTCAAATGCTTTTTCTGCATCTATCGAGATGATCATATGGTTCTTATCTTTAAGTCTATTGATGTGGTGAATAACATTTATTGATTTCCGTATATTGAACCATCCCAGGGATGAATCCTACTTGATCATGGTGCACAATTTTTTTGATGTGCCTTTGTATCCAATTCGCCAGAATTTTATTGAGCATTTTTGCATCTAGGTTCATCAGAGATATTGGTCTGTAGTTTTCTTTCTTTGAGGTGTCTTTGTCTGGTTTCGGAATCAGGGTGATGTTGGCCTCATAGAATGAATTTGGAAGAGCTCCCTCTTTTTCTATTTCCTGAAATAACTTGAAAAGTATTGGTATTAATTCTTCTTTAAAGGTTTTGTAAAACTCCGCTGTATACCCATCCGGTCCTGGGCTTTTCTTGGTTGGAAGTCTTTTGATTGCTTCTTCTATTTCATCTATTGATATTGGTCTGTTTAAGTTGTGAGTATCCTCCTGACTCAGTCTGGGCAAATCATATGACTTAAGAAATTTATCGATGTCTTCACTATCTTCTATTTTATTGGAATATAGGTTTTCAAAATAATTTCTAATTGTCTTCTGTATTTCTGAAGCGTCTGTTGTAATATTGCCTTTTTCATCCCGTATGTTAGTAATTTGAGTTCTCTCTCTTCTTCTCTTCGTTAGCATGGCTAGGGGTCTGTCGATCTTATTTATTTTTTCAAAGAACCACCTTTTTGTTTTGTTAATTTTTTCAATAGTTTCTTTTGTTTCAATTTCATTGATTTCTGCTCTGATTTTAATTAATTCTTGCCTTCTGCTACATTTGCTGTTGTTTTGCTCTTCCTTTTCTAGGGCTTTGAGATGAAGTGTGAGCTCATTTATTTTTTGGTTTTTCCTTTTTTTGAGGAATGACCTCCAGGTGATGAATTTCCCTCCTAAAACTGCTTTCATTGTGTCCCATAGATTCCGATATGTTGTGTCTGTATTTTCATTTATCTCTAAGAATTTTTTGATTTCCTCCTTTATGTCTTCTGTAACCCATTGATCATTCAGTAACGTATTGTTCATTGTCCATGTGATGTAGGATTTTTCCTTCCTTCTTTTATCATTGATTTCCAGTTTCATTCCATTATGATCTGATAAAGTGCATGGTATTATCTCTACCCCTTTATATTTACTGAGGGTTGCCCTATGGCATAATATATGATCTATTTTTGAGAAGGTTCCATGTGCTGCTGAGAAAAAAGTATATCCACTTGATGATGGTTGATATATTCTATATATGTCAGTTAAGTCTAGGTTATTGATTGTGATATTGAGGTCAATAGTTTCTTTATTCAACTTTTGTTTGGAGGATCTGTCCAATGGTGAGAGAGGTGTGTTGAAGTTACCCATGATTATTGTGTTGTGGTCTATTTGATTCTTGAACTTGAGGAGAGTTTGTTTTATGAACGTCGCAGCACCATTATTTGGTGCATAAATATTGATAATTGTTATGTCTTGTTGGTGAATGGTTCCTTTTAACAGTATATGATGTCCTTCCTTATCCCTTTTGATTAACTTAGTCTTGAAGTCGATTTTATTCGATATGAGAATGGCCACCCCTGCTTGCTTACGAGGACCGTGTGCGTGGTATATTTTTTCTCAACCTTTTACCTTGAGCCTGTGTATGTCTTTTCCAATCAGATGTGTCTCCTGGAGGCAGCATATTGTTGGATTTGTTTTTTTAATCCATATTACCAGCCTATGTCGCTTTATTGGAGAGTTTAAGCCATTAACGTTTAGAGTTACTATTGATATATGGTTTGTACTTCCTGCCATGTTTGATTATTTATCTCTTTTTTTTCTAATTTAGTTTGTTTCTCCATGATTAGCTTTCCCCCCGTCCTCTGTCTTTACCGAGGCACTTCCCGCTGATGGTTTTGGTTATTGTTTTTCATTTCTTCCTCGTGTAGAGTTTTGCTCAAGACACTTTGCAATGCTGGTTTTCTGGCTACAAATTCTTTTAGCTTTTGTTTATCATGAAAGATTTTTATTTCGTTGTCATATCTGAACCTTAATTTTGCTGGATACAGAATTCTTGGTTGGCATCCATTGTCTTTCAGTCTTTGAAATACGTTGTTCCAGGATCTTCTCGCTTTCAGCGTCTGTGATGAAAAATCCGTTGTCAACCTTATTGGTTTACCCCTAAATGTAATCTGCCTCTTTTCTCTTGTAGCTTTTAATATTTTCTCTTTGTTCTGTATATTGGATAGCTTCATAACAATGTGTCTTGGCGTTGGTCTACTGTGATTTTGTGTGCTCGGTGTCCTGTATGCATCTACAATTTGTATATCTATTTCCTTTTTTATTTCTGGAAAGTTTTCTGTAATTATTTCATTCAGCAAGTTACTCATTTCCTTGGCATGAATCTCTGTGCCTTCCTCTATCCCGATGACTCGTAAGTTTGGTTTTTTTAAGTTATCCCAAATCTCTTGGATGTTTTTCTCGTGATTTTTTACCAGTCTATCTGAGTTGGCTAGACTCTTTTCAAGATGATATATTTTGTCTTCATTATCTGACGTTCTGGCTTCTACTTGCTCCACTCTGTTAGTGATACTCTTGATTGAGTTTTTAATTTGGTTTATCGTTTCCTTCATTTCTAGAATTATTGTTGATTTTTTTTATAATCTCTATCTCCTGATAAAGATGCTTAACTTCTTCTTTTATCTGTTTATGTAATTCATTTTCAATGTGATCTTTAAGGTTCCTTTCCATCTGTCTAAGGTGTTCCTTGAGTTCTTTATATGGCCATTTTTCTGATGACTCCAGGTCCTCCTGAATATTTAGGCTGTCTTTCATTGTTTGTACTCCTTTTCTTCCTTGCTTTTTTATGCTCATGATACTTCTTGTTCTGTTTGACTGCTGAGTTACTGTTTACTCTTATAAATTTATTTGATGCTTGGGAGGAGAGGTATTAGAAGGGAAGGGAAGAAGTGACTAAAGAGAGTGAGTGTAGGCAGGTGGAATTCAAGAGAGGGGGAATAAGAAAATTGAAAAGAAATGAAAAGACAAAAGAAAAAAAGTGAAAAGAAAGAAAGAAAAAATGAAAAAGTAAAAATTTAAAACCAAAAAAAAATTATAATGATAATAAACAAATGGAAATTAAAGTTTAAAAAATAATAGTAATAATAATAGAATAAAAAGAATTAAAAAAAATTGAAACCATTAATAAGAAAGTTGAAGAGCAACAACAACATCAACAACAAAAAGTGAAAATAAAATTAAAAAAATACCAATAATAATCATTAAAAAATAATAATAATAATAATAAATGCAGTCATAGAGCTCAATTAACTTCTCTTCCAGTAGGTGGGAACTGGGCCAGGCTTCTCTTCTTGATGGGTGGGAACCAATCAATGTTCCTCAGCTCTTCTTCCCAGACTGTGCGGGTCTCCAATCCTGAGTGCCTAGGGCCTTCTCTTGTGGTTCCTCAAGCCAGGCCCCGCTCACTTGTGAAGCTCGCCACAATACTGGCTACACGCCGGGTCTGCTGCACCTGGGAGCCCTGTTTCCATGGATGCCTGGGCACACCCTTTCTGTTTGCCTCCCTCAGACCCTAAGTTTGTAGGGCTTGGGGCTGAGGACCCCCAGTGAATTTGTTTGCCCTCAGGTAGCAACTCCCCTGGTAGCTGGTGCAAGGGACCTCTGTTGTCAGCAGAGGGATACCCTGGGTCTGACTATCGTGCTTAGTTGGCTTTTACCTCTGTGAGTTCAGGTGGGCTGACTAGTTATTTCAGTGGGATCATTAGTGCTGAGTCACTAGAAGCAGGCGAACCAGAACTAGAATGCAGCCCAATCCGGGCTCGGTGTGTTCTGAGAGGGGCAGACTGTTCCCCCTTCAGCTCAACAGTGTCTAGTGGTCCTGAGCGAACAGTATTTTGACAGTTTACTTCTCCCTATGCTCGCGCAGCTGAAGGGGTTAGAGACTTGATCTCTCTGCGTCTGAAGCCATGTTGGATCACTTAGATTTTAAATTGTCACTCATCTTATCAGCTGTTTCATTTAACTCGGCAGCTCACTCACGCGGTGAAGAGTCTGCTCTATGGTGCTCCGCGGGAGGCGGCGGCGGCGGCGGCGGCGGCGGCGGCGGCGCAGTGGCACCTCAGCTGTGGCCTTCGGGACCCCTGGGGAGGGGGTGCAGTCTGGGGGAGGGGAGGCAGCGCCTCGGGGCTGTGCGGGCCAGGTACCGGACACGCGGGAGAGCGGGCGGGGTGGGGGAAAGAAATTGAGATCTAGATTTAGGGACTGAGCTTGGGAGGAGAGACAGCTAGGGAGAAGCAAAGCGGAAAGGCAGAGAGGAGAAGGAGAAGGGGCCGAGGGAGCCGGGCAGCTCGGGCTGCAGCCTTACTGCTCGCGCTGAAGTCATGATAGACTCACTCCACCTTGGCTGGAGTCGTGGCGGTTTCACTCCACCTAGGCCCCTTTCTTGACATGGTGCTGAGTCTTTGTCGACAGATCTCCTTTAATGATCTTTACCTCATCTTTTCAGACGCGGCGGCGCGGAGCACGGAGTGGCTTACTCACTTCCCGCAGCCATCTTCCCTCCTCAACTACCTCACATATTTAAATGGAAGCCACATGAATGTTCCCTGTGCTCAATCTATGTTCCCTACAAGATAGAATAAAGTGGAAGCATCACCTCCTTGGATGAATAATGGAACCCATTGCATCTCTATTCCTTCTTAGGTAAAATCAACAAAAGTCTCCAAGTTGTTTTTTGGGGTTCTGCTATTTAAGTCACTCCTCTCCCTCTTTGGAAAACAGCAGATTTTGATCCCCAAAGCAGGAATTTTAACTTATCTTGAATGCCTTCAAACCATTTGATATCAAGTAAGTGACAAATATTTTGGAATTGGTTTTCTCATCTCTAAAGCATAATGATCTTACCGTCCACCTCCCATTCCCACAGGGAGAGTAAAGAGGTAAGATGCATTGTAGCAGGTGTTTTGTGAAGGACGTAGGCTACTAATATTATGCACACTGAGAAGCTGGCATTGGGCCTGCTTTAGTGCCACTCCACTGTTGGCTTCCAAAATGCTGAATTGAGATCATTTCTGAGGATTTATTTGGACCCGGTCTGAAAAAGAACTGATTCATTTGTGACATCTACCATAGTGCATGTGTGTGTGTGCATGGGTGCACATGACATCATTCTTGGCTCAGATCTGTCATATTCATATCCATGCAGGAAATATTATCCTCAATAATTCATTAACATCTCAATACATCTTAATCATGCAACTACATTAGAAGGCAGGTACATTTTGATGAGAAAGGAACAGGGCAAAGCACATGGGAGGATTTTCCAGCTGGAATCCAAGGGCATTGTTGAGTAAAGGTGAGAACAAGCCCTGTTACTGGAAGGAGGAAAAGTAATGCCAAGATTCAATTCATTTACCCCTCAAATTTGATTCTGGGGATTGTCCTAAGTTAGAATCATGGATCAGAACAAGCTCTGCAGACTGCTCTTAGAAGGATGGTAGACCAGGGGTTTCAAACTCTATTGCCTTCAGGGATCTATCAATGAGGACATAGACTTGAGCTACAAAGCCATATGGAGGACTGTGGAGAGGGGTAACCTGAGGGGTACATTCCTCATCCAAAGGAGGTGAGCAGACTCCAGTTTCAGTCATTTTCTGCCAGAAGTGAGTGTGGGCTCCGTGTTGCTAGAACAGTCTCCTTTTATAGAGAAGCTGAAAATCTGGCATTCTGTAAAAAGTATTCCATTTAAAAATGTTGACTCAATTAAAAAAATAACTGTGGATTCAACAAAATACATCTGTGGGCCAGATTCAGCCTCCAGCTGCCAATTTGGGACCTCTGTTCTAGATGCCACTAGAAAAGGAAAAAAAAAATAACTCTATTAACAAATGCTTACATATGTGTAATGAAATCTCGTTAATTCAGACCAATGGACAATTATTGCCCACCAAAAGCCCCAGGTGAGCCGGCATGTTTATGGCCTACAGGAATCTTGGGTTATAGTAGAAGGTGATAATTCCAGGACACAAATGATTGTAATCCAGACAGAAACAGTGAGTGTCACAAGGGAAGTACAATAAAAATGCCATGAGGATCTTTTTTTGGAGGGGGGAAAGCATAGCATCAGTTGTTGGTGGGGAGTTGGTAATGCAGGAATAGCATTGAAGATAGACATTATATAAGGAAAAGATATCCAGAGAGGAAACCAAATGGACAGATGCTGGGTGGAAAATGTGGGTTTAATTTATTGGAAGGTGAGCAGGCTAGTTTGCTTGGGACTTAGTGAATTGGTAGAGGAACAGTAAACTGGAAAGGTAAGATGTAAAATGTCAAGTTATGGAGGGCTCTGAGGGCACACTGGAGAGGTTTTTAATTCAAAAGGCAATGGAAGGCATTAAACTAAGCCAGAGAATGAATCTCAGATTGAAGGTACAGCATGTTCAAGAGCAGGATATAAAGAGACTGAATAGAAATGTGGTTTAGTGTTAGGAAACAGAGTGATCTAAACTTTAATGGTGGGTGTGTAACAGAAGGCAGGGAAAGATGGGAGAATATTGGTCAGATCAGGTAAATGCAATCTCATCAGGTTAAAATGAGTGAAAAATAATCTCCTGTTTTTAAATGGAGAAATGAAGGAATAAAGGAATGGGGAGGTGGGGAGAGGAAAGGTTGGTGGAGATCAGTTGGGTTATCTTGAATTCACCATGCTTTCAACAGATGAAGTTACAGGAGTGCAGCACCCAGGTAACAGTGTGCTTCTGCTATAAAGTGTAGAAGTTAGGGCAGAGAGGGAGAGGGACAGAGGGAGAAGAGTCACAGACAGTCAATAGGAGAGAGATGGAGAGCAAGATAAAGGTGGAAACATGCTTGAGTGTCCGCTGTAGGAGATCAGGCATGGCCAATGGACGTGAAGAAGGTATGAAGATGGGGTTTTAGACGTGGTCAAAGGGAGATGAGAGATAAGAGAGACAGCAGAGAGAGGCATGGAGCAGTCTGGAGGCTAAAGCTCAGAGTTCTCTTGTTCAGTGGATATGAACAGGAGGAAAGGGTCCAGGAAATCACTTCTCTAGGATGGATGGGCAAGCGGGAAACACACAGGAAACTAAAAGTTGATGGAACTGGGTGGGAGACATTATAGTTGGGAATGTCCAGTTACTACTGAGAGAGGTCTGGAAGGCGAGCCTTGTAATTTAGCTTTTGTTTTTTTAATATTATATTTTTTAGTTTTGATGGACAAAGTAACTTTATTTTATGTACTTATTTTTACGTGGTGCTGAGGATCAAACCCAGTGCCTCATATGTGTGAGGCAAATGATCTGCCACTGAGCCACCATCCCAACCCATAGTTTATATTTTTTAATATATTTTTAAATTTGTTTTAATTAGATACACATGACAGTACAGTGATCTTGACATATCATACATTTGAATCAGATGGGGTATAATTTCTCATTTTTCTGAGTGTGCAGGTATAGATTTTAATCATCAGTTTTCTAAGTCATTCTCCACAAGGCCCCTGATGACCCAATAGCTTATTTTAGTCATTGCGTATCAGTAGCACTTGGCACCATCCATCTCTTATTTCTTCTTCACACATAGTCTTCCTTTGCGTTTTGTGAAATCATACACTCTCTAGTTTTCCTTCTGCCTCCTCAGCTCTTCCTCTTTGTCCCCTTTCTCACTCTTTCTTTCAACCATTATTAAATATTACTGTTTGGGCTGGGGATGTGGCTCAAGCGGTAGCACACTCCCCTGGCATGCGTGCAGCCCAGGTTCGATCCTCAGCACCACATACAAACAAAGATGTTGTGTCCGCCGAAAACTAAAATAAATAAATAAATATCAAAAAATTTTCTCTCTCTTTCTCTCTCTCTTTAAAAAAAATTTTTTAAAAATATTACTATTCATTAGGAGTTTTGTCCCTGTTCTCTCCTCTTAATTTCTTGTTTCTGTCTTCCATAGCTTAATCACCATATATTGTTAATAACTTCCAGATCCTATGGCCCTGTCAGAGCTCTTGTCTGATCTGTCAGCAAACGTAGCCCAGTGCCAACCAGACATCTCCAACAGAATGTTTTACAAGCATATTGAATCCAACACCATAGAAACTCAGCTTCTAATCTCCTTGCCCTCCCCACTACCCTTCTCTACTAGCCCTACAAAATCACACCCTCCTCAGTTCCCAGTCACAAAGAATGATGCTATTTACTCATTTCCCCAGTGGAAAATCCTAAACATTATCCTTGACCTTTCCACCTGCTCAACCCTCATGATCTATCACTGACGCTCATGGATGTTTCCTCAGTGTCTGGGAAGCCTGGCCACATAGCTCTGTCTACATAGTAGACAGAGGCCACCATCTTCTTATGCTCCTAACTTCTATCTGCATGCCAAATCTTGGTGATCTTCCATTTCTTCTCTACCCTACAGTTTAATACCCATTGGACCATTTTATGTCTGTGTCTTAGGAAACATTTATGAACCATCTCATCACCCAGAACACAAAGTCTAAATTATTTGCTATTGCACATAAAATATTGGCATGATTTTGCCACTGCTCATGTCTCTCTCTAGCCTGTTCTCTCTCCCTCTTTCTGTTTTTTTCTTCTTCCCCTTGTCTCTAACTTTCTTTCTTACCCTAGCCTGTAACTTCACTCATGCTCCATCTAGGTCAGCCTAAAATTATTCTGCTAACAATATGTTCCTTTGTGCTTTGTCTCTTTTATATGATTATGCCCTTCAGTCTAAAAAGTTTTTCTGATAGAACTCTCTCTCTGCACCACCTCCTGTCTTTTTATTTTTTTGCAGTGCTAGGAAGAAATTCAGGCCTTGTGCATGCTAGCCAAGCCCACTACCACTGAGCCACAGCTTCGGTCCCCAAACTATCACATCATGCTTGAAGCTACTATGCCTTCAGGTTTCATCTGGGACAGCTTCTCTTTTGGAAAATTTCCCTAAGGCTTGAAGAGTATTCTTCTCTTCTTTATTATGTGCCCATTGAGTCACAGTTGCTTGTGTAATTCTGCCTACCTCTCTTGAACCATAATCCAGTTTGTAATTTAAAAAAATCTAATATGTAGGCCACTGACTGAAATGTAATAGCCTCTCAGCAAATATTTATTGAATTTCCTATGAAAGAGCTAAATTTGGCAAATAATAGGTAAATGGTGACTTGAATAGTTAGTGCAACAAGATACCATGGGTATTTTATACCTGGCAAGGTCTTTTAAATGCTGTGGATTGTGAAGAAATAAGTATGAATGAACCCTGACTTTGCCACTAAGTGAGTGTGTTAAAAATAGTTTCTGTAAATCAAGAATAGAATCATAAATTATATTTTAAAGAAACATAGTTTTATTATTTTTAAGTACCAAAACTCACTGAAATCAATAAATAGAATGGATTTATAATTAATTTACCAATTGCAATCAATAGTATATCTGAAGTGATATAAACAACCCCCCCAAACCCTCACTCAGACATTTTTCCCTGTGGATTGTTTGTCCTACTATATGAGTTATCAGCAAACACCATTTTCTCTCTTATAGATTGTGCTAAGATAAACATTAATGTCGTAGTTGATTGCCAATTAATGAGTAAAAATTACAGAGTAGTTAGACTCTAACCTAAATTTTTCATTTTGTTGTTGGGTAATGATGTTTCACCTATTTAACAAAATACCTCTAAAATACATATATTTAACTAACAAATGTTTATTGATTCCTATACAAGGTATTGTGCTAGTTGGCCTGAAGTTTATAGAGATACATGACATTAATCATGTATGTTATCTCATTTAATGGTTCCTGTGTCAATTACTTTATCGCCTCTTCAGAAAACATGATAAGTTTACATAAACAGACAGCAACTCTACCAGGTAAAGTACCAAGTGAATGTTAGAGATAAGAGCTAGCAGAAAGGAAGAGAGGAGAGCAATTACTCTGGGTTGGGCTGGTCGGGGGCGGGGGAAAGGCTTGAAAATTATGAGAAGACTTCATTGTACAGGATGTCAGTACCAGAATCAGCCCTCCTTTTTCTTATCTGTTTTCCCTGAACATCGAGTAAACAGTCACATATTCCCAGGAGAGCCTGGAGCAATGCTGAGATAGAATTCAGGTTGAAACAGTCATCAGAAGAAGGTGGTTCACAGTGTTGAACTCTCCGAGGTCCTGAGGTTGAGTCCCCTGTGGGAAGCGCCACTCGTCAAGGTAGGTAGCAGGCAGTCATTAAGATGCTAAGAGAGTAGATCCTTCTATTTAGAACAGAACAGAAAAAGCTTAATTACATTTCTCATTTTGCTTATTAACCCCAGGTCTTTTTTTTTTTAAGTTGATTATTCGTATCCTCTGACATGTCAGCACTATCTTTTCGGCTGTTGACCTTTTCTCTCCCACTTTCTGCTCATCAGTGAGAGCTAGAAATACATTCTCAAGGCAAATGATTTAAAGAATCTTCATCAAATCATAATTTCAATTTATAATGGTATGTACGCATCTGGATTTTTCTGTTGCTTTTGCTTTCCAGGGCGACATTCTAAAGATCTATATAATTTGGGAGTAGTGTTCCCCTTAACTTGTTTGTGATCGGAATGTAATCAAATGGCCCAAGATAGAGAGAAGCAGTTGTGTTTGTTTCCCAAAGTCATGCACCTTGATCATAAAGCCAGGAAAAATATCAAAGCTTTTACCTGTAGGTCTGAAGATAGGTGTAACCCTTTAGGGAAATTGAGGTTTTAATTAATTCATAGACACGATGAGTAGATTTCTCAGGCTCAGCTATCAAATTCCTCATACCCATAGCCTCTTTTCTAACATTTCCACTACTTGTATCTTACATTTTTAGGAATGGACTTCTGCAGGTAAATGTTGGGTGGGAGGAGCGTTCGGGATCACTCCTAACTTTTGTTTTAATGATTGGTCAGTTATGTTCATTAGCTAGCTCAGCCCTTTCCATATTCTCATTTTTTAAAAAAATGGAATTCATAATTGTCCCTGGAACTTACCACAGCCTGTCAGGAAGACAGGATCTAAGCATATTTATAGAAAAGTGTTGAAGTCTGAACCCATGGATGATTCTTATCCATCAGCTCTTTGATGCTGCTAGTGGTGAAATAACTTGTTTACCAGGTGCCAACTCACCAAAGTCCTTTTTAGAAGTGACAGCAAATCTCTAATTAGTAGGATGCTAAAACAAAAATGTGAAAAATATGATGAATAAGTTGCTTAAAAATATAGTGCTTATTCATAAACATCCAGTTGTGTATTGTGCCTTAGACTGAGAATGCACTATTAAAACTATTTTCTCTTGACACCTCAAGAGCAGAGGGAGGAGGCTGTTAGGTGTTTGAGGAGGAGACCTTTAGGGTGAGAGTTTTAATGAGTGTTGGGAACAACGACAAGAGACCTCCTATCTTTGGAGGTCTTTTTCTTGTCACATTGTTTTTTTTTTTTTTTGCATTGTTCTTCTTGTTTTTCCCATTGGGGTCATTTTTTATTTGTCTCTTAGATTTTTTTAAAATATATATTATGAGAGAACATCTCTTCTTAAAACAATCATCCTTCTGGCTTTGAATTCCCAACTATTTCTTCTCTGATCTCTTTGACAACAAAATGCAAAAATTGGATCATTTTCTTATCCTTTTGTATTCTGGATAGACAAGACTCTATCAGGTGTTTGTCTTTCAGGGGTTATACTAATTAGGCATAATTCGGCAGAGAGAAATTATCTTTTGAACTGATATTCTAGAATAGTGTATGGGTTTTGGTGAAGTCTTGGTGCTGGGTCTCCATTTAACCAGAAAAAAAAATTGTTTTTGAAGCCACCCTAGCTGTGGAATATCATTTCTCCTGCTCCAAAGACAATGAGCCCATATGGGGTTTGACCCTGCAACCCTGACATCATTAGCATTGTTTTTGAAACAACTAAGCTAACCCAGTCACAGCATTTGTGATTTTGTTATGCTAGTTCAACTATTTCCTCCAGAGAGGAAATAATTTCTGCTCAATTGCTTGTGAATTGCAATTCCTCTGCCCAGCAAAAAGGATCACAGAGTCTACTGGGGTCAGTGACCTGCCTTGTAGGTCATCTGTAACATCATAACTTTTTGGCTGGTCTTGCACCTGGTTTACAGGCTCTTGACTGATCAGATTTGGAAGTTTTCATCTGCTTTTGTGTCAGCTAATTCACTCATTATAGGATTGAATTCCATTTACTTTTTACAAATTGAATTTATTATTTTTTATTTTATGAATGTGAGAATGCTTTTTGTGTTTTATCTCAGAAATGAGGGCATATGTGTCTTGTTCTATTTGGTAGAATTGAATTTCTTTGTGTAACAGTTTTTCTTAATAAGATCATTCAAATGATTTTGTTTAAAAATTATATTATATAGTACTGTTGGAAATTAGCAAAGCAGTTGGATACTGGGATGCTCCTGTGAGAAAGGAAGCTGTCTATTTACTCTTCTTCTCTCATGGGAAGCTTTCTATACAAGACACAAATGGTCCACATCAGAATGGAGACCAAAGCCGAGCAAGGAAAAGGGAAGGATTGAAAATCAAGAATGCTGGAGGGACCCCTGTCCTTGCAAGACTTTCTATGTGATTTACAAACTGTTAAGCAGCAGAAATAGTCTTTGTTTCAATGTCATGGTGGGAAAGGCTCACTTGAGCCTTAAGAGGCCAGTGCACGTAGTTCTGCTCAATTAAAATGCTCTGGCACCATAAAATATGGCTTTAGGAGAGAATACTTTAATGCAAAGCCTCCCTAACTTCTCAAGGACAATGGATGGCATCCACTTGGCTGTAGTTGGGAGCCACTTCTTCAAAGAACTTTGGGCCTTCTGACCTTGTGTGGCTTGGCTCCCTTCATTTTTAGGGGGGTCACTGAGCTCGGTGATGAATCATTCCCTGCCACATTACAGATGATCCTGACACTTCTGCCAAGCCCAGTTGATTTTTCCGGCTGGCCACATTCTCTTTATCTTGCCTGCTGATCAGAGTGGCAGCAATGTTCCCGTTTATCATATACTGTTCTGTGCTGTCATTTAGAAATACTCATACATTCGCCCAGTGAATATTGATAAGATACCTTTGGAATGAGATAAAATGTGGCAAAGGAAGCATATCTTTCTAATGTGATAAAGAACTTTAGAATATGTGATAAAATGTGATAAAAGCACATAGCAAGGCCATTATTGAGAAGAACAGTCTGTGATGTGCCCTGTACTCTGGAGGTGGGGGACAAGGGAGGATGCTTATTGTTTGGATCAGCTCTTTCAAAGGTTTGGGGCTTTTCATTTGTGTTTCCAAGGGGAAAAAAATCTCTTTGAAGGTCATGTTTGAATTAAAAGCTGTATTTATTATCTGTTTTTCCATGTTATCTATATTACAATTGCATATCGAATTTGGAAGCCCAGTATCTCCTGAAGGTAGTTATTTTCTAATTCCACTTTTATCCTACCCTCTGGTGTAGTATTTGTCAGTGCATGTTTGCATCTGCTGGGGCTGATAAGGTAGGAAACGCTACCTGACTAACATTATTATAGTTCCCTCATTCTCCTTCTCCTGGCTAGTTTGAAATGATTATCGCCTCTGGACTGCAGTCATCTGCTAAAAGATAACATAGCTTTCAGATGAAGCATCTCCTTCATCACTGTGAAGGAATGGTGGGTCCGGGTGCTACCAGCCACTGGGACATCCTAGTCACTGTGTGAACAAGAAAGAGAAAGGATCTGGGAGGGCAGGGATGGGGGTGTCAGAGTGGAATTAAAATGAAGAGGGTGAATATCGTTTTTATAACCAAATTCTAGGAGCTCACTTCTTGTTTAGAATTCAAAACAGGCAATTAATCTCTCTCATTTGAATATAGCTGCTCCACTATAGGGCTTCCGCTATGGTAGGTACAGGAATAGGTAGGCACGGGGCCAAGGCAGCATCCTTGAATTGACCTCATTATAGAAGCTTAATACATTATAGCTTAATACTAATTTTTGGAATTTGAGAGAAAAGCAATAATATTAATATACAACAGATAATATTTATTGAAAGTCTGCCTTTTGCCAAGCATTAGACTAAAACAACCAATGACGTATATCATGCTAAAATCACCATTTCCAGATGAAGAAGCAGAGTCTTACTTAAAGAGACAAAGCTGCACACTCAAGGTCACACAGCTGCAGAGTGCAGAAGCCAAATGCATGCAATCCTGATTCTTTCTCCAGGAGGTTCCCCTGCTTTAGTCAGGAATATCCAGAGGGACCGATACAACAGGATATTTTCTTAGTCTGTTTGGGCTGCTAAAACAAAAACACCACACATTATAGACAACCATCATTTATGTCACACAGTTCTAGAGGTTGAAAAGTCCAAGGTCATGGCTCTTGCAGAATCAATGTCTGATGAGGGTCTCATTCCTGATTCCTAGATGACTCTTTATCCTGTTCCCTCACATGGTAGAAGCGGTGAGGGATCTCTTCCAGGTTTCTTTTAAAAGGGTACTAATTTTATTTATGTAGACCACCCTCTTGGCCTATTTACATTCCAAAGCCCCCATTTCATTGTACCATCAGGGATAGGATTTCCACAAATGAACTGGATGGGGTTGTGGGGACAATATTCAAACCATATCAGACCTAGAAAGACATATAGAAAGAGACTTATTATGAGGGAATTGGGTTGCATGATCTGCATTCTGAAAGCTGCAGGCCTAGGAAAGACAGTGAGGTGGTTCTAGTCTGAACCTGCTAGAGCAGCTGGTGGTGTGAAGCCTGGTCTGAGCTTGATGGCTTGAGAGCCAGGAGAGTGTGTGACTGAGGACAGGAGAAGATGCTTGTCCCAGCTCAAGCTGTGACAGCAAATTTACCCTTCCCTTGCTTTTGTTTTCTATTTGGGCCCTCCACAGGTTGGAAGAAGCCCACCCACAATGGTGAGTATGTTAGTTGGCTTTTCATCACCATGACAAATACCTGGAAAAAAATAATTTAGAGGAAGAAAGATTTATTTGGGTTGGCATTTTCAGGGGTTTCAGTAAATGGTCATCTGAGTCCATGGCTTTGGGCCTGAGGTGGAGCAGAACATCATGGCAGATGGCATGATGAATGAAAGCTTCTTACCTCATGACAACCTGGAAGCAGAAAGAGGAAATAAAGAGGGAGAAAGAGGGAGGAGATGGAAGCAAGATATGGTCCCCCAGGCTGTCCCCCCATGGACCCACTCCCTCCAACTAGGTTCCACCTCCTACAATTTCTGCCCCCCTCCCAATAATTCATTCAGGTATGAATTTTTCCATGGATTAATCCACCGATGAGGTCAAAGCACTGGTGATCCATACCTTCCCCAGATCCCCATCTCAGAACATTGCTGCACAGGGAACCAAGTCTTTGCCACATGAGTCACTGGAGGACACTTCACATCCAAACCATAAAAGCTATGGTGATCTTTACTCAGTGAAGCAATTCAAATGCTAATGTCTTTCAGAAACAACCTCACAGATACAACAAGAAATAATATTTTTTTCAGCTTCCTGGGTATCCCTTAGCTCAGGTAAGTTGATGCATAAAATCAACCCACAGGGATCCTTCTATCTGGAAGGAGACTGTTGCTTCCATGGGCGTCAGAGAAATCTGAGGAATGGACTCAAACGTTCTTGAGAGTCTAAGAGGAATTCATAATGGGGCCAAGAATGTGCTGACCTATCTCTTATCTCTATATCCCTTCTACTTGATTGCAGTAGAATGATTATATTTAGCCTCCTCTTGAGCTGAGGAATATTAATTTCTCATTATAAAATTTAAACATTTTATAAATTAAAAATCATTTTTTGTAAAAACAAGTTTGCCTCTTTATTACTAATATATCCTTTTCTCCTCCCTTGTTTTAATGATCACTGGCTAGAATTAAGCAGTAGTGCAGAGCAGTTGTTAAGCACTATGTGCCAAGCCAAATTATCTAATTTAATTTCCATTTTACAGATGAAGAAGTTGAGGCCTATAGAAGTTAAGTGATTTCCCAAGCCTGCAAATGAGAAGTCTGCCTCTTAAGTCTGTCACAGTGTTTGGCCCAGTATCAACTCCATCACACCAGGCTCAGGAAGCAAAAAAGACTCAGTGATGGAGACTGGATGTGCAGCAATATGGTCAGAATGGTAAAAAATAGCAGTTGCTTTTGTTCTGATAACTATTCAATATTTTCCTTTCTTTTAAAGGTACATACATCCAGAAGAATAGATAATATTTCTATAATCTTGGTGAGGATTTTGAGATTAAAATAAAAAATAGATTCCCTTTTTTTTTAAAGGTACAGTTAAGATTCTTTTAGAATTTCTAGTCTGTAGGAAAAATATATCTGCAAATACATGCCTTGGTACAGATAGAGAAAACATCATGCAAAGCCCAGATTCTTGTAGAGCTACCACTTGGAACAACTGGTCTGTAGTTTCCAGGTCCCTCGTCCTTATCAGATGAACCTTTATTGGAATGGGGTTAAGCCATGAAGTTCCCAGAGGACATTTAGCTGGATTTGAGTGATTTTAATTCCTGCCTTCACATTCAGTGTCTATCCTCCACTCAGAAATACTGTAGCAAGAATAAAAGTGAAGCAGAGCAGAAAGGAGAGTGTTTCTTCCAAAACATACTCATTTCTGTCTTGGCCCCAATGCAACAAACTATCGTGCTCTATGCTCCAAGAGAGCTCACGAAGTATAGGAAACCCACTGAGAGAAAATGTCTTCAAAGAAACCTCAGTTCTCAGAAGAATGTTCAAGAGTCAAGAGTGAAGCAGAAAAAAAAATTCTTAAATTTTTATTTTCCTTTTGCATTCTACTTCCTTTTGCTGAAGGTTATAGGGACTGCTCTAGTCCTTTGCCTTTTATCCCAGGTATTATAATTATCTATAAATTTGCCTTTGATTTTTAGGGTTTCTAGCTATAATATATTTTAGACCTACAAAGTATTTGCTATTAGTGTTTATCGTTACTTTTAAAAAATTCTTTAAAGTATTCATCTTCATCCTGTTTACATATTTTCTTGCATTAACTCATTTCAACTTTAATGGTAATTTTGTCTCATAATTCTCTGATCTTTTACTACTGAATGGGTTACTTTAATGAAAAATGGAAATAATTACTGCTTCAACTCAAGAAATTGTCTTTATTTCACTCAGACCTGTCAGACTTACTTGTAAGATTAGATTATTTCAGATGGATTGAAATTCTGCAGAGATGTCTGCACTAAGAAATACTGACATGCGGTGATGAGACGAATCCTTCATTTCTGATTGAAATCAAAACATTGAGCATATATTTTTCAGGCCTTGAAAATAATTTTTTAAAAGTAACACTATAAAATTCTTATTCTCTCCTCTCCTTCCTGGGACTTATTTAGTCATTTAACCTAACACAATGGTGAAAAATATAACAAAAGAATATCAATAGAATGCTATCTTATGTTTCCTATGATTATATATAATATACATACCATTATATAAGTACCACATATATATCATTATATATACCATATATGTGTGTATCTAATATGTATATATAATATATATACTATATATTATTATGTATATGTGTGTATATGTATGTGTACATATATATATATATATATATATATATATATATATATATATATATATATATAAAATAAAACTCTGAAATGTATTAATGTCTGTTGTTGACCAAATAAGTAAACTCACTTTTTTAAAAAACTTTTTTGCCCAATTATTTTTTTTGTTTGTTCTAATTAGTTATACATGACACTAAGTTGACATATCACACATAAATGGAGTGTAACTTCTCATTCTTTTGGTTGTACATGATGTAGAATCACACCAGTAGTGAAATCATATATGCACATAGGATAGTAATGTCTGATTCATTTTACTATTCTTCCTACTTGGGTACTCCCTCCCCTCCTTTTCCTCCCCTCTGTCTAGTCCAAAGTACCTCTATTGTTCCCTAGCCCCCACCTTACTGTGAATTAGCATCAGCATATCAGAAAAAAAACATTTGGCTTTTTGTTCTTTGGGATTGGCTTCTTTTTTTTAATATTTTTTTTATTGGTCATTCAAAACATTACATAGTTCTTAATATATCATATTTCACAGTTTGATTCAAGTGGGTTATGAACTCCCATTTTTACCCCGTATACAGATTGCTGTAGCACATCAGTTACACTTCCATTGATTTACATATTGCCATTCTAGTGACTAATGTATTCTGCTGTCTATCCTATTCTCTACTATCCCCCTTCCCCTCCCCTCCCCTCCCCTCCCCTCCCCTTTTCTCTCTCTACCCCCTCTACTGTAAATCATTTCTTCCACTTGTATTATTTTTCTCTTACCCCTCCTTTCCTCTTATATGTAATTATGTATAACCCTGAGGATCACCTTCTATTTCCATGCGATTTCCCTTCTCACTCCCTTTCCCTCCCACCTCTCATCCCTGTTTAATGTTAATCTTCTTCTCAAGCTCTTCGTCCCTACCCTGACCTTGGTTACTCCCCTTATATCAAAGAAGTCATTTGGCATTTGTTTTTTAAGGATTGGCTAGCTTCACTTAGCATAATCTGCTCTAATGCCATCCATTTCCCTCCAAATTCTATGATTTTGTCATTTTTTAAAGCAGAGTAATACTCCATTGTGTATAAATGCCACATTTTTTTTTTATCCATTCATCTATTGAAGGGCATCTAGGTTGGTTCCACAATCTTGCTATCGTGAATTGTGCTGCTATGAACATCGATGTAGCAGTGTCCCTGTAGCATGCTCTTATTAGGTCTTTAGGGAATAGACCGAGAAGGGGAATAGCTAGGTCAAATGGTGGTTCCATTCCCAGCTTTCCAAGAAATCTCCATACTGCTTTCCAAATTGGCTGCACCAATTTGCAGTCCCACCAACAATGGACAAGTGTACCCTTTTCCCCGCATCCTCGCCAGCACTTGTTGTTGTTGGACTTCATAATGGCTGCCAATCTTACTGGAGTGAGATGGTATCTTAGGGTGGTTTTGATTTGCATTTCTCTGACTGCTAGCGATGGTGAGCATTTTTTCATGTACTTATTGATTGATTGTATGTCCTCCTCTGAGAAGTGTCTGTTCAGGTCCTTGGCCCATTTGTTGATTGGGTTATTTGTTATCTTACTGTCTAATTTTTTGAGTTCTTTGTATACTCTGGATATTAGGGCTCTATCTGAAGTGTGTGGAGTAAAGATTTGTTCCCAGGATGTAGGCTCCCTGTTTATCTCTCTTATTGTTTCTTTTGCTGAGAAAAAAACTTTTTAGTTTGAGTAAGTCCCATTTGTTGATTCTAGTTGTTAACTCTTGCGCTATGGGTGTCCTATTGAGGAATTTGGAGCCCGACCCCACAGTATGTAAATCATAGCCAACTTTTTCTTCTATCAGACGCCGTGTCTCTGATTTAATATCAAGCTCCTTGATCCATTTTGAGTTAACTTTTGTGCATGGTGAGAGAAAGGGATTCAGTTTCATTTTGATGCAAATGGATTTCCAGTTTTCCCAGCACCATTTGTTGAAGATGCTATCCTTCCTCCATTGCATGCTTTTAGCCCCTTTATCAAATATAAGATAGTTGTAGTTTTGTGGATTGGTTACTGTGTCCTCTATTCTGTACCATTGGTCCACTCGCCTGTTTTGGTACCAGTACCATGCTGTTTTTGTTACTATTGCTCTGTAGTATAGTTTGAAGTCTGGTATCGCTATACCGCCTGATTCACACTTCCTGCTTAGCATTGTTTTTGCTATTCTGGGTCTTTTATTATTCCATATGAATTTCCTGATTGTTTTATCTATTTCTACAAGAAATGCTGTTGGGATTTTGATTGGCATAGCATTGAACTTATAGAGAACTTTTGGTAATATCGCCATTTTGATGATGTTAGTTCTGCCTATCCATGAACAGGGTATATTTTTCCATCTTCTGAGGTCTTCTTCTATATCTCTCTTTAGGGTTCTGTAGTTTTCATTGTATAGGTCTTTCACCTCTTTTGTTAGGTTGATTCCCAAGTATTTTATTTTTTGGGGGGATATTTTGAATGGGGTAGTTGTCCTCATTTCCGTTTCAGAGGATTTGTCGCTGATATACAGGAATGCATTTGATTTATGCGTGTTGATTTTATATCCTGCCACTTTGCTGAATTCACTTATTAGTTCTAGTAGTTTCTTTGTAGACCCTTTTGGGTCTGTTAGGTATAGAATCATATCATCTGCAAATAGTGATAGTTTAAGTTCTTCTTTTGCTATTTTTATGCCTTTAATTTCTTTCGTCTGTCTAATTGCTCTGGCCAGTGTTTCGAGGACTATGTTGAACAGAAGTGGTGAGAGAGGGCATCCCTGTCTTGTACCAGATCTTAGAGGGAATGCCTTCAATTTTTCTCCATTCAGAATGATGCTGGCCTGTGGCTTATCATAGATTGCTTTTACAATGTTGAGGTATGATCCTGTTATCCCTAATTTTTCTAGAGTTTTAAACATAAAGGGATGGTGTACTTTGTCGAATGCTTTTTCTGCATCTATCGAGATGATCATATGGTTCTTATTTTTAAGTCTATTGATGTGGTGAATAACATTTATTGATTTCTGTATATTGAACCAGCCTTGCATCCCAGGGATGAATCCTACTTGATCATGGTGTATAATTTTTTTGATATGTTTTTGAATCCGATTCGCCAGAATTTTATTGAGGATTTTTGCATCTAGGTTCATTAGAGATATTGGTCTGTAGTTTTCTTTCTTTGAAGTGTCTCTGTCTGGTTTAGGCATCAGGGTGAGGTTGGCCTCGTAGAATGTATTTGGAAGTTCTCCCTCTTTTTCTATTTCCTGAAATAGCTTGAAAAGTATTGGTGTTAGTTCCTCTTAAAGGTTTTGTAAAACTCTGCTGTATACCCATCCGGTCCTGGGCTTTTCTTAGTTGGTAGTCTTTTGATGGTTTCTTCTATTTCCTCTATTGTTATTGGTCTGTTTAGGTTGTCTATATCCTCATGACTCAATCTGGGCAGATCATATGACATAAGAAATTTATCTATGCCTTCACTATCTTCTATTTTATTGGAATATAGGGCTTCAAAATAATTTCTGATTATCTTCTGTATTTCTGAAGTGAGTTTAATCTTTCTGATAAGTGAATTTTCAGTAAGAGGATTGAAAACAATGTACCCTTCTTTGGTGAATCTGGTCCTGGGGTAAATAAAGGAATTTTAGGGAAAAGCTTTGCCTGAATTTCAGGAGAGAAAAAAAAAATCAAAGAGGATCAAGAGACAGGGGCCCTAACCTTGTTTCTGAGATGGTTTCTCTAGCATGTCAAGTGCCGCACTTTGGGGTATTATTCTGTGAGCCCCAATGATGGCATGAGAGTAGAGAGTACCTCTGTAGGCTGAATCTGGTTGGTAGAGGAGTGTTTTAGTTAACTAACACCAGAGGGTCCAATGGAGGAGATGGGAGTTTTGATTTGGTTGAACAAGTTCTAGATACTAAAGCCTAAGTGATGGGATGGGGATGGACCATGGGAAGCACAGTGGGGCCAGGCCAGGGAGTGGTAGGATTTTCAAAATTTGTTTACAGAGTTTGTTCCGTTAACATTTATTGACTATCTAGTTAAAATGTTCCATGGCTAATAATAATAGGATTATGAAAACTACCATTTATTTCCATGCTTTGCATAAGCCAGATATGATGTCATATAGTGCCTTATTTAATTCTCCTTGGAATCTCAGCAGGGACAAGTATTGTAGCCCATTTTAGAGGAAAATGGACTAAGATTTAGATGAACTAAACCACCTGCTCAGGACCACACAGCTGAAAATAAACCAGTTCCAAGTAACTCCAAGTACATTTGCTTACTCCTCAGATGACTTTGCTTTGCACGAATTAGTAGCAAGGGAACAATGGTGAAGATGACAATTTCTATCTTAAAGAACACCATCTTGCATGCTTGGGGGTTGACTCTTTTTACATTCGTCATGGACTTCAGCATGTGTGGGAATAGTTTGAGCAATATTTGCCTTGATATGATTAGCCCTTTAAAATTTTTATTCCTTAACTAATGGCATTCTGAAATATCCTTTTGTCTCTGGTGTTTGAAAATCCAATTCACTCTGTAGTCTGACTATAAACGCAAATAAGAGCATTGATTTCCTCATTTCATCACCTCTAGAGAACAATTCATAAAGCACGGAAGTTCTAACTAGTCAATCAATAGTCACTACTTAAATCAGAGACTCAAAGAGTAGTCTATTATTAAAAAGTGTTCATCTGAAGATGATGTTAAATAAAAACAAAGGAACTGATCCAGCCCCTGATCCTTATGCAGATTCAGGAAATAGTCTGGAGGAAAGAGTTCTGTTAACCATATTTAGAGCTTTTCCTGTTTTTGGTTCCTGCCCGAGGAGAAATAGAGAAAATCCAATTTCTCAAAATCCACTTAACTGCTATTAGGCAATTCATGGAAATAAGACTAAGCAGTGTAATTGACAGGGCTTTCCCCCCATGATAATTGTACAAACCCAAATTGGTGTTCAGCTGTCTTATTTTGGCCTATGTTTGACTACCGAATAAATACAGATCTGTATAAAATGTCAACTGCATAGACCAAGACAAAAAGACTCATTAATTATTGGAAATGCTATTATCTTGCCCATTCTGTAATCCTATTTCTGGAGTTAGTTACGTAATTTCACCCAATACAGAAAAGGCAACTTTGACCTGAATAGCATTAAAAAAAATGGACCTTTCACTAAACCAGAAAGAAAGATTTTTCTCTTCTTAATGAATCATAATTGGAAGGCTGTAATAGATACAAGTGTGAATACAGATGTGGAAGAGGAAATAAGAATGCCATTCATTATTTCAAGTAATTCAAATATTTAAAATTGTACTTTATCACTGCAAGTTGGGTTTTGAATTAGACCATTATTCATACTGCATTCTTCAGTTCAAGATGTTTTTAGTGGTGGCAGGGATTTTTTACATCTCATTCTCCATTTGTGTATGACTCTAAAACTCAAAAAGATGTGATTTGCTCAAGGTCTCCAAGTGGCCAGTCTGTGATTTAGACTTGGAACTTAGGTTCTAATATTCTATTCTGTGCTCTTCTTTCTCCAGGAATGATTCTGAAAACAGAGGGCTGACTTGGCAATCATGTTCTTGGAAACCTTTTTTTGTTCTTTCTCATCAATAAAATATCATAGATAAAGAGACTAGTGAGATTGTCTGAAGTCTACAGAATTTTCTCTCTTCTCTACATCAGAGAAATTTCTTGCAGGTAAACAAAGAACAAAATGTGTAGTGTCTTGCTCTCTGTAGTTTGAAAAATCACAGGGAGCAGGAACTCTTCATTCATAGCTGGATTGCAAAGTGCTAGCTTATAATGTGGAATTGAATACTTAATGTAAACTTATAAGTGATGGTTATATTAATGCTCAAGATTTATCTTTTTTTGCTGTCTTTATTTTATTTTATTATTTATTTATTTATTCTGGTACTGGAGATTGAACCCAAGGGCTTTTCACATGCTAAATACATGCTCTACCACTGGAGCTACATTGCAGCTCCTGTTTTTATACATCAACCTGCACATTGACAGGGTACGTGGACGCCCATATGATTGATGATAAAGAGTGCAGCATAGAGGTCTTCTAAACTAAGCACTGCTATGGCTGGCTATTAGGATTTGAGATCTCAAAATTAGAGAATCACTTCCCCCACCTCCAACTGGAATATTGAGAGTTCCTTATTATGGCACAGATACCACTGGAAGAAGAAAGACTGAATATTTTGCTGCATTAGCTATAAACACCTGAGTAAGTAGAGGTCTAGTTTTTCCCAGCAGGGGAAATTTCTACTGAGGGGGAAGGCACCAAAGATAAGTTTTGCCTATTTAACAATTTTGCCTACAGCCGAACCTGAGTATAACCATGAATAATAAGTGAAAATAGCTTAAATTCCATTAGTAACATGACTCTAGCCAATAGATTCTGGACCAGGAGGGGATGCTATTATAAATCATTATTATTTTATGTTCTGAAAATGAGTATACCGATGTTTACAGCAAAGGAAAATGCAAGCCAGCTTTCGCCTTTCCTCCTGAGAAAAGTGATGAACTGGTATGCATTTAGAAAGTGCTGAATGTCTTCTGAGTCTAACCAAGTCTATCCCCTCCTAAAACATCCATATGTGAATTAGTCACTTTGCAGATTTTTTTAAAACTCAGCATTTACTGATCTTCAAATGAATTGCTAGTATAAAAATATACCTTACCTTTGAAAGAAACCTGTTATAAGGAAAGGTGTGAACATGATGCATTATGTTTGTCTGATATATTGGAAGTGGCTTATTTCATTCAAAGCTATTTATTTCTCTTTTTTTTTTGTCCATTTCCCCTCCCTCTCCTCCTCCCTCTTCTTTTTAGGTAAGGTATAATGCAATTAAATACTCACTTTCTATGAATTACTTCTTAACATTTCCTTCCCTAAAAGGATCCTCGCTTTGGCTAATTATACTTTGGAAAAGGGAAGAGTCACTCCTTAGCCATTTCTAGTGTGAGATCTCTGTTAAGCAAAGGTGATACTAGTTCTTTTTCCCACCTTCAATGCTGGAGATTGAACACAGAACCTTGTACATGCAAGGCAATTTCTAGCTAATTGCTCTACCACCGAACTACACACCTAGCCCAGTATTTCTTCTTTTATACACATTTCTTGATGTTCTTAATATTTATAAAATGGATAATTAATCTGATAATATAGTTCTCAAAAACCCAATACATGATACATTCCTGAATTTTTAAAAATATGGATCTATTGACATAAAGACTGAAAAGATTAATATTATTTTGGTATTTCGTGCATATTTATAAAACAAATCAATCTATTGTATATAGGAAGACCAATAGAAACCCATGACACAGTATAAATAAACTTTTTCAATGATCCATTTTTCCAAATAGGCAAGAGTTGAAGACCTCAAAATGAGATCTCTAAGCTCATTAAGAAGGAGGAAAGTAGTGAACTTCTATGTTCCTTATTCAAGTAAATCAACTTACTTGATAAAATTAGGAAAGAAATCCAAAGACAGAAGAATATTTCACTAAGTTATTTTTTATGTAAAAAATACTTAGGTAGCGTATCACTTTTTTCTTCTAAACAACACTAACGATTTGTCTTTGTGTCATTTAGGCTCTTCCCAGGATGCACGAAATAAATGAATAATGTATGATGTAACGCCTCAGTGATTCACATAGTTAAACCCAAGTAAACATTCAATGCAAAGATTTGATTTTTTTTTAACATCATAGGGTCTAAGTGGCCAGATTCTTTATGGGAGTGTTTTATTATAAGACATTTGAGCAAAGACACAATGTATGCATTGGCTTAGAGAAGTAAAAATTAGAAGAGACAATCTTGATTCATCTCCTGTGTTAAGGTGGCAGGCTAACACAGGGCAGTTAATGCTGAGAGTGTTTGTAAGCCCACAACCAGACAACCAGACTCTAGAGGGAGTGCCAAGTGGGAGAGCTGTTTATTGATCTTTGATGAAAATAGCTGATAAACCAATTTGGTGTTTATTATCCATGCAAAGCAACCAGATTCTGTTCTTCTTATAAATCATTACCATAATGCGCCAGATATCAGAACACCTCATACCCAAGAGATCCAGAAACTCAACTGGAGAAGAATAACATACTCTTTATGAATATTTTCTTTCATGGCAGGGTAAGTGGAATCAAGAATAGATACTGCATTCCTTGAAAGAGATGATATTCTAAAGTGAAAAACGTACCTTTATTGTGCGACTTGGGAAGACAGAAGTTTCTTATCAGAGAAATATTTACTCAACCAGCATTACCTGAGATGGTTTTAAGCCAGTTTGTAGGACAAGGCTGTTTGTTATTCCACCAGAGCCCACACAGGAGGTAAAACCGTGATAGCCCGAGGGCAACTTTGGGAACACAGGCCAAACACGCAGCTGAAAATTGGATGCACCTTTCCCCTCCAGCTCTCTCTCTGGAGCCGTGTCTTTCCTTCCCTGCTCAGGCCCAGTCCTGGCAGCAATGGGCTCTAGCCTCCAGGGCCAGTAATCCGTCACTCTCCAGGACAACTCTATTTCTGAGGGATTGTCCAGTGGCCAGGGAGGCAGCGAGGTGACCCGCTGTGGCCTGATGTCCAGTCCTGACAGGACCCCTCCCTCTTGGCCAGGCACTTCCCTTAAGGCAATCTTCAAAGACAGCCAGAATGATCGGCTTCTTGTTTTGCTCTATTTCATTGTAGTCTGCTAAGCATGAGGTGGTTATGTGAGAACTGGAGGAAGAAAAGAACTGGGCATTAGGTGGATAACTGAGCACTTTGTTTAAACCATAAAGGACAAAAATTTATGGATACTATCTAATTCAATTACTATTATTTTTTTGTGTGGTGTTAGGGATCAAACCCACAACTTTGTGCATCCGCTGAGCCACATCCCTAACCCCAATATTTTCACTTTAAAAGTGTCTAATATTCTTTGGCTTTGTGATATCTTCATGTTATTCTTTTTCTACAGGTGCTTTGTAAAAAATATATATATATACACACACACACACACACACACACACATACACACACATACACACATACACACCCATATATGAATTAAAATTAATTTTGCCTCTGAAGTGTGGGATAATCACAAAATTAGATTAGAGCCAATGACGTCTTCGTTTAGTTTTGAGCTTTTTCAAGTTGGTGTTTGATTGATTTTGAGGAACATTTTCTGCCACAAAGTAAACATCAAGAGAAATGTTTCTCCTTCATTGGAGATTTTAATGCCAAACCCACTTTTCTTGGTTCCCTTTAATACAAAAACTTGCATTCTATAGAGAATGAAAATTTAATCTGTGGGATCGTCCTGGTATCCAGGAATTTTGCTGACAATGAGTTGTTTGGAAGAAGTTGGCAATGGGTTATCTTGTGGCTGGGAAAGAGATGAAGAGGTGGCTCAGACCATGGAGAGTGGACTGCATTTGTTGGGACCTAAGAAATGCAGACTTGGGTTAAGAAGTCAAACTGCGTACATCAGCTTTTAAATAAAATACCAACTTTCAGTGGGAAGGAGGAAATGGGATGAGTTTTTCAGAGTTGAATCAAATTAAATGGTTTCTGGGAAAGAGTCTTTTTGACTTAAAAAGATAAAAAAGACATTTATTTTACTATAAAAGCACAAGTTTTATTCCCTATTTTTTTTTTTAGTTAATTACAGGCTCTACCCTTTATCAAAACGGATTAAACTGCAATGTTACAAGGAAGCAAGATGCATTTCTGTCACTGGTATGGCAAAGATGGCTCAGATAATAAATTGCAGACTAGCATAATGCAAAACACTACTCACCACAATTTAAGATTGGTTGATTTCATTGCTCTTAATCAGATCTCAGGAACCAGGAATAAACATAAAAATGAAGTTTCCAGGAAAAAAAATCTGCCGATTAAACTCAGTGAGGTGAAAATTGTCTCCATTGAAAACTATCTTCACTTATGTATCACATTTCCAAAAAGACTACTTGGATTTTCATTCTCATTTCCCAGAGGCCTCCCCAAACTACTTTGGACCATATTTTAATCATTGGTTCCTACCCCTAATCTTCTTCATTTGCTTTAACTGCCTTCTGAGAGTGGTTAAGCTAACACATGTTACTTGTTCTGTCCCTGTTGAATTCCTGGATACAGTCTCCAAAACCTGCTTCCCTTCTATAGTTCATACCTCTTTCCTCCAACTGTTCTTACATACTAGCCAGTGCTTTTTAGCTAAAGTGTCTTTAGAACATTTCTTCTATCCTCAACAGATGGTTATAGGACTATTGCCTAAGCTGTCTCAAAACGCCCTCTGTGGTTGGTGAGGGGGATGCATTTGTAGAAGGAGTAGGAGTTGATGGAGGGGAGAAGGTTTTAGAGTCAACAGAAACAAGTGTGGGGATTCTTGAATATGGGGGAAAGTGAGAAGGAGGTAAATTTGGAGAGAAAATGGAAAGCTGAGTACATATCTAATTAGGCATTTTATTTCAAGTGAAAGACTTGCTCAGGATAGATGTCAATTAGAATCAAAACTATGGACATAGAGATAGGCAAAGAACCTTAATACAATCTCTTTGGCCTTTTAAGATCTCTGCAATTTCTCTGTTCTGCTGAATCTTCTTTCCTTCGTTCTACTATCAATACAAACTGACCATTCTCTTTATTTCCAGTCTAAATCCCAGAAATCCACTTTTGTTGTAAAAATTTACCATTGACTCTATTGTCCAGGAATGAATGTTCATGACACAAAATCGGGCCTCAGATAGACCACCTTTGAAAGCCCTCTGTTTGTCCTAATACTAGTCCCCCCCCCCACACACACACACAAAAAGCACAGGTGGTGTGCTACTGAGCCCGGCAGAGGGCAGGGTATCTGGCTACAATTGAAATATAGCTATGACTGGTTCTAGAAACACTTCAGCACTGTTGGATTCAGAGTGGATGTGCAACATATTCAGCAAAACAAAGAATGGAGAGAACACAAGCTGTATAGTATTTTTGTCAAAGGTGCAAACACTGAAAATTTTGGCAATGAAAGAGACGAGAAATCTGTTGAGGCATGTTTTGAAAGAGGTAAAGATAGTTGGATGGAATGGTTGAATTATGTTCCAGATTAGGGAAAGGAGAGTTTAGATAATTCTGGAGGGTGGGGAATTTGAAGAATATTTTAGATGTCAAGAAAAGTAGAAGCATTTAGAAGAAGAAAGCTCAGAGACTAGGAGCAAATGAGATGCGTACATTTTCTCTACTTTCTGTTTGGGGTGCATATGGAGAATTGGGTCCATAGTGAATTCTTTGCCATGAGACTCTACAAGGTTAGGTGTGTTCGTCAGCTTACAGTTGCCGTAAAAAATATCTGAGATAAGTCAACTTAAGAGGAGGAAAGGTTTATTTAGACTCACAGTTCCAGAGGTTGTCCATGGTTGCTTATTATTATTATTTTGGCATGTGGTGGCACAGTACATCATAACTACAAATATGTGGTGAAGGAGGTCTGTTCATCTCATGGTGGCTGGGAAACAAAAGAGAGAGAAAGGAGATAGGCTCCCAGTATCCACTTTGAGGGGACACCCACAATGACCTAACTTCTTCCAACTAGGCTCCACCTCCTTAAAGTAACGTCACCTCCCAAGGCATCACAGGCTGGAGATCAAACTTTCAACCACGAGTTGGACACTGCAGTTCAAACTATAGCAGCAGGCGAGTTCATTTTGCCAAATAACACATTGGATGGGAGAGGTTTTTCATGAGTGGAACATTTTTATCATTTTCCTTTGTATTGGAAATTGAGTCATTCCTGTGAACTTTCACCTTGTTGGGCCCTCCTTGAGGTTAGGGCCATACTTCACCCTTAATTACATTGACTTGTTCCTAAATGAGGACATAATCTTTCATAATAAAGAAGGACTAAAGCTTTCACTAGCCCATCATTTTTAACCAGAGGCATCACTGTACTCACAGTGATTTTATTAATATAAAAGCCTAAGTTATTAATATAGAAGTAAAGCTTGAACCGGGAAAAAACCAGATTTGAGTCTGAATATTATATACCTTTTTGTCTCTTAAGAATATTCTGGGAATGATATTTTGGTAGAAAAAAAGAAAAATATTTCATTAAAAATTTAGTTTGCACATGAAAACTGAATTCCATGCGAACAAAATATGATCTTTGCACAGTATATTATTGCAGGCATTGACATTTCTGTTTTCTCAGAAACAGGTGATCTTTGTTCAGCACTCTATAGAACCATATGTGCAGGTGGATTCTTAATAGATGTTCTTTGGTGAGCAACTCTCGATAAATGTGTGACTATGTGGACTTACTTCCTCTATATTAAAATGCAGAGTTGTAATATGTACATTTTTCTTCTCTGGCTAAACCAAGTGATAAGTTCTTTTATATGGTCACATGTGTAATAATTTTCTGGGCACCTTAAGATGACAGGTGTGCAATCTGGATCTAATCACATATATGGGAATTAGAGGTAGAATTGGCACCCAGGAATAAATGTGTTTGCATTATTTTATTTTTCTATTTTGCATTTTTAAAATTCAGTGCAAACTGTTATAAGACCTATTTTTGTCTTATATGAAGCCAATTAAATGTTAAGCCAGACCAATTCAATAAAAATGAATTTGGAAAATATAATCAGCACAGAAAAGGAGAAGCTAAATGTGCATTCAGTTAAAAAAATACACATTTTTCTTGCTCTGCTGAGAGAGGCTATTGGGATGGGATATTCTTGGCATTTGTTCATTTAAAGATAAGGATAACTCCCTTCATGCAGCTCTGAGAGCAGGATGCAATGAGAATTTCATCAAAGGCTATGTAATTCTGTAAACATGTTCTCAGGAGTTATAGAAATTCTTACCCATTCTCACGTAATTTTGCATACAACCTCCATGGAAGAGTCTCCTAATTTTGTTGGATGAATGATGTCTTTTTTTCTAATTAGGCAGATGCTTTCATTTTTGCTGAGAACTAGAAGACAATGTCTAATTGAGCTTTTTTTTTTTTTTCATTGTTGTTTTTGTTTTGGGACAGTGCTAGAATTAGCCTTGGAATTTAGTTTCCTGATTGACTTGTATTCTAATTAAAACCCAATTTGATTGATCCTGCTTGTGCCTTTCCATAGGAAACACAGAATGACTTCCCAGATTCACAACATGTTGAATTTGCTCACTCCTTCTGATTCCCCTGATGCATTCTGACATCCACAAGCACTCCACACAGGTCCCCATCTGCAAAGTAATGCATCTTCTCCTTAGTTCCAGTGCTGACACATCATCTACCTTCCCTTTCATTATTCTTTTGTAATAATATGTATCAAATATGATTCCAAAACAAAATCTTATGAAGTAAATATGGTGATTTTGATAGGTTCCAGTATCTTAATAGTTTACAGAAGAGAGAAAAATCATTTTCAGTATCCAAGTAAGCCTGCAGTGGCCTTTTCTTTCTTTTGCCTATAGCTTTGAAGACTTGGAAAGCCCTATTATCCTAAAAATTAAATTGGCTTGTCTAATGCATACAGATGGCAATGCCTTGTGCTAGGTTCAGCTGTCATTTTCATCCTCAAAAGAAAGGAGCAGAAAGTATCATTGGCTCACCTGTGTGCGTAACTAAGAAAAGTGAGCATTAGCTGATGTAACTGCAACTGCAGAAAATAAGATCTCCTCTTCTTTTGTGAAAAAAAAAATTTTTTTTTCAGTAGAACTAGTCACATAGGTTATTCCCAATGCACTTTAAATTTTAGGGAAAATATCCAAATTTGTATCTCTGCTAAAGATACCACCATTTTAAAGCTTTTGTGTTTGAGTAAGGAAGGCATTATGTGTACAAAGTCACCTGGTTAGATTCTCTCCCCAACTTTTTATGTACAGTATATTGAGAGTGTATTCTTCTAACAAAGAGTGAATAACTCTCCGGAAGGCCCACCCATTTCTTTTTGAACATGTCCAATTCTCCATACTGTGTGGAATTTATCTTTTTTTTTTTTAACCAAATGATAAGGTTGGTATCTTACCTTCTTACTGTTTGTTCAGTGTTTATAGAATAAATGCTTGTACTTTTATAACTTGATAAAGCATTTCCTTAATGCCTTCCAATCACGAAATGTTATGCTGTTTCACTTAATATGTCTGCAATAAAGATGTCCAGACTGGGCCTAGCTTCTTATTGCAAAGGTCTAATAAATTTGTAGTTTCAGATATACTCCAAGGTTGTGCATTTTTCATTAGATAATGCAAATGAGGTGAACAGAGAAATGATCACACTTCAGCTTACGGAGGGGAGAGATGCTCACTTAGCAAGCACCTCCACCAGCAGATTGCTGAACATTCTCTGAGTTTATTTTGCAGTGTGCGTAGGCCCACTTTGCTGGAGAGAGGCAATTGAGATGAGCTTTGCCAGAAATCTGGAATAAGGCTTACATTGATGCCATGGAGGCAAACTTTCTTTTTTAGGGTATCATGTTGATCTATTTGGGCTGTTTTTTCAAGACTACATTTATAGCTGGGTCAATAATAGGGAAAAAATCTGTTATTAATTACTATAATTTGAAAGGAAGTTAATATGGACCTCGAGCAATCTGACTTGGCAGCATAAAGACTTTTACCACTCAAATTTTTGCAACTTGTTTTAGCACAAATATTATCTGCTGATCATAGTAAGAAGTTTGTCTTCCTGTTTCCTTCCATCCTTCCTTCCTTCCTTCCTTCCTTCCTTCCTTCCTTCCTTCCAGAGAAACATCCAGCCCTAGAAAATAATCATGATACAGAAAAGTGGAATTAAATTTTGTAAATAGAATCCTATTTTTAAAGTGCTTAATAAATATTCCTCTGTAAAGGAGTCAAGCCCTATGGTTTAGTAACAATTCATAAACTCGGATTTCTAAGTATCAACTTTACCTTGAGGTGACTTGTTCTTGTACTTGAAGATAAATAACTGTTTGATTACAGACAGCAGAATTAAGTAATTTCAGGAAATGAATTACCATATTGACCTTGTGTAGACCAGGCATGACAGCTTGCCAGGTTGGGGCCACGGCCAAGTTCCTGTCTCACTTATGTAATTTCGACTCCACCTACTCTTCTGATTTATGATCAATTTGCTTTAATAGAACAGATTGTTTGAGTTCTATATAATTGAATATTCACTTGTCCTACTTTTTCTTTAAGTGTATGTAACTTCAAAAGTCAAGGGTCTGCAGCAGGCTGGGAACTGCAGGATTCTTGCCCTGAAACCTGGATGCAGACTCAGGGGTTGAAATACCGACACATACACAGTGACACACGGAGTGGGAGGTTGGAATAGGTGGTTTTCCGGTTCCTTTCTTGAACTGTGTATTGATCCTATATATTTCAGAAGACATCGAAAGTCCATCCACACCCAGGTCTCGCCCTGCACATTCATAGGCATGGCTCCCGTAGCCACCAGCCGCCCATCTCTGCGGGCAGAGTTGGGTATGCTTTATGGGTGCACAGATACTCAAATCTGTTTGCAAAGCTGTTGCTGCCTAAGTTGCCAGACACACAGGCATGAACAGAACCCCCTAAAAGAACACGATGCTCTCCTGCATTCCTGCCCTCCCCTGAACTCTCAGCATCCCTGTTTGAACCTCCGTTACAGCATTTGCTCATGTCTGCTTGAATTAGAATTATCTGGATATGTGCATCCACCTCCATCTCTCAGCCAGCTCCTGTGCTTTTGCAGGGCAGAAGCCAGGACTCACTCTTTCTTTATAGTCATCACAGATTCTGGGACAGGGTGTCCCCTGCAGAAGGTACCCTATAAATCTCAAATAGGTTTTCATTTGGCTAATACTTTCTTACTCTTCCTTCAGCCTTCTTAAAAGTTGTTTGAAGTATATTTTCTTTATGATTGAATTTCTAAAAACATAACCTGTCAAGAACACAAGTAGATTTAAGTTTTCTCAAGAAATATTTATTCCTTATTTCAGTGGCATGGTAGGGCATGATGGCAAGGATTTCGCTCTTCTCACCTCTATATTCTCCAGCATGTTATGTGATTTTTGGCACACGGTAGCTGCTCAAGACATATTGGCTGAATAATTAAAACAATTAAGATGTGCTATGTGCCAGGCATTGTGCCAGGTGCCTGAGATGGGCATGGAATGGGGTATACACGGAATCATATGCCTTAGAGGAAGTCAGATGATAACAAGGGCATCGATATCTGAGGTTTGTTTGGAGTTTTAAGTTTTATTTCTATAGTGCTTTCAATAAAGGATGCTTTTAATTATATGGTTCCAACCGATATCACAAACACCAGGGAAGGTGTTTGTGTACTTATTCTTTTTGTTTGTCAAAGTTTAAGCTCATTTTCTTCTTTTTTGTTTATTTCCACATAGTTTTATAGAAAGTGTGAGATATGGGGGGAAAGGCAGGATACATATCTACATATCTGTGTGTAAAGAATGACAGGTGGAATGGAATGGACATAAGGGGAGGAAACATTAATTTTTTTATACAAGTGCAGTGGAATAATTCTGATGCTAACAAGAAAAGCGAGGCGATGAGGGTTGATGGTAACTTATGCATCCAGAGGAGCAGGACAAGACGGCCCACAAGGATTGGGATGAACTTGAGACAGAAGAAGGACACTGGTTCCAACAAGTTAGCAAGGGAAGGGAAAAGGAGAGCCCTGGTCAACAGGGGCTGAGGGGTTAAGCACAGGGAGCTACTGGAATGAGCAGAGAGCAGCAGGCTCAGCTGATGTTGGAACATAACTGAACCCAGTCTGTGTGGCTGGGGACCACCTCAGTGGAACTTAGCAGCCTGGGAGTAAAATTGAAGAATTCTGAAATTTGGGTCAGTCTAAGGCTCAGAGCTTCATAGGACAAGAAGGAAGGAGGACAAAGGGTCCAGAAAACTGAAGAAATACAGAGAATGAAGGCTATGCCACCCTGGCGGAGAAGTGTGAGGGCAGAAGGAATTGGTTAGGGTGTGCAATAGGGTGACCAAGGGACCTGAGGTGGAAATAAATGTAAAGAATAGGTGTGGAGGGAGGAAGAGTGTGGGAGAACTATAATCGTGTCAGTACATGGGATACCAAATGTTAACACTCAAAAGACAGAAAAATTCTGGTTAATAAGATTCAGAGGGATCATAGAAGTCGGTTGCTAGGTAAGATGGAGAGTCATTGTAAATCAAGATCTGTAGACCAGGTTTGGGTGGTACACTGTTCCTGCATAGAAATGTAGTGATTCTGGTGCAAAACTGTCCCACAAATGTGAGAGAATAACTGAAATATCAGCAGGTAACAGATTAGAAGGACAGAGTGGGTCTGGTTTTATGCCATCTGGGTATGTAATTTTTTCCTCCTGATATTATAAACATTTTACTTGTTATTATCTATTTTATAAACATAACTTTTATAACTCATAGTGACATCTATGGTTGTAACAATCTATGTATTCTCTGCTGCATTTAAATTGTTTCCAGTTTTTTCACTGTTAAATATAATTTAGTCCCATTTCTATTTGCATATATGTTTGCAAACAAAACTGAAGGCGCTTTTTGAATTCAGACAATTGCTTTGTTTTTTATTTAACAACTCATCAAATTCAGTCAAATCACTTTGTGACTGGGTAAATTAATTTAATTTTAAGCATTCAAAAATGAGGCTCTGCCCTTTTTACAGTTTCTGACTTCCAGTCCATGAAGAGAAAGTGATTCATAGATAGATAGGTTGATGTGTCCTCAGTACATTGAAAAGGGTAATTAGGTATTTTTCTGATTTTCAAATTGATAGGAAGTCCTCCTCCTCCTCCTCCTCCTCCTCCTCCTCCTCCTCCTCCTCCTCCTCTTCTTCTTCTTCTTCTTCTCTCTCTCTCTCTCTCTCTCTCTCTCTCTCTCTCTCTCTCTCTCTGTCTCCCTCTGTCTCTTTCTCCTTTCTCTAACCCCCCCACTTCCTTCTGTGATTTGAATTGAATACAGGAGCACTCCACCTCTGGGATAAGCTGTATCCTCAGAACTTTTACTTATTTACTTATTTTTTGTATTTTATTTTGAGGCAGGGTCTTGCCAAGTTGCTGAGGCTGGCCTCAAAATTGCTATCCTTCTCCTGCAATCTCCATAGTAGCTGGGATTACAGATGTGCACCACTGGCACTTGGCTGCAAAAGGGGTCTTCTGACTGGAGATCAGGGAGTCTGCCAGATCTGATCAGTAAAATAATGCAAACTGTAAATTAAGACTTCATGCCCAGGTATGTGTGAGTGTGTGACAGCTACTTAGAGTAATGAATGATGAACAATATTTCTTTATGATAAATATTATGAGTACATTTGTAAGTTAAATATTAGGAAAATCAGAATTGATTTTGGTCCCTGAGAAGGCGTGTGAGTTTAGAAATCCCAGGAAATCCATGGAAACCCAAGCTTCAGTGTGGGGAGCAGAAAGCAGTGAAAGAGGGAACAATTTATCACTGGCAGATAAACTGCTGAGATTAGTGGGAGAAAATCCTGAACTGGAAGTCAGAGGAGGAGGACTTCTGTGGTTTCACAGTAGAGGTCAAAAGGACAATTAAGAGAAGGTCAGCTGAAGGTTAACATGTTTTGAGGATAAAAACTGGATATCATTGTATAAAGTAGATCCTAATTCTTATGAGATACTGCCATATGCCAAGTATATTAATAAATTATATTATCTTCGCAACAACTATGCAATAAGGATTTTTTTCATCACTTAAAATTAAGTTTGGCTGCCTATAGGAGAAAACTCAAAATAATGGTGGCTTAACCACACAGGGTTTATTCTTTCAATTTAATGCAGTGTGAATGGATAAGTCTCTGGCAGATGTGGCAGCTGCATGGTATCACGAAGTTCCCATGCATCAGCTTTTCTCTTTCAATATTCTTGAAGTATGGCTTCATTTTACTCTAAGATGACTGCTGGAGTTCCAGCCATCACATTTGCATTCCAAGCATGAGCAGGAAGAAAATGCAATGGGATTTTCTGTGATTTTAAGAAAAAAAAAATCTCACAACCATTTTTTCCTTACATCTTATGACTAAGTGTTAATACAGAAGGCCACAGCTAGCTGAAAGCAACTGATTTTTTTTCATAAATTTACTAGGTACAATACCTGTCCAAACAGGGTAAACAAAACAAAACAAAACAAAACAAAAAACACTTTTAATAGCAAAGAAGGAGAGAACAGGTTGACAGTTTCGAGTAGTCAGCTAGCATTCTTTGACAAAGGCAGTTGTCTTTCTTTGATTGCATATTTGTTGAAAATAGGGGTCAATGTATTAGCTAAGGGTACATGGCTAATAAATGGAGGTACCAGCATTAGAACACAGACCTTTCTGGCTTTTGAGCCAAATCTCCTTTCATTAATGTGGCTTTGACCCAAAATAAGACTGTCTTCTATTAGGTCTGGGAAGAGAGTAAGTCTATGAACCAAAATACCAAGGTTGAAGGTTTGTGCCTAGAAACTAAGAGATTGTTACCTGGTTCTCATCTCTTCAAATGGAATAAGTTAGTTCCTGGCCTGCAGATCATTTTTCATCTTCAAAATAGTTTTGCTTTTTAGGGTTTGAGCAATTTCATTTGTAGGAATTTCACATATGGAAATAATTAAAATGGGTGCAAAGATTTATGTACTAGGATGTTCACTGAAGCTTTATTTATAATAGTAGAAAATTGAAAATAACCAAAATACCCAACAAAGGAAATTGGTTAAATTACAGAATGCTGGAACATCCATATGGCGGAACACATTGCAACCATTAGAAATCATGTTCTTCAAGAATATTTAAGGACATGCATGACAAAGCTAATAAGTTATGCTAAAAAGATTAAAAATAGTAATCACTATGATCCCAATTTTGTAATATATGTATATAGAAGTATGCCGTACGTAGAAACCTTGAGGAATATGCATCAAAATGTTAACCATAATTCTTTTGTAGATGATGGGATTATTAATTATTGTACTTTTTATTTGTGCTTTTCTGAATTTTCCAAATTTCTATAATGAATATGCATTACTTTCGTAATCAGAAAAAGCTCACAAGTGTCATTGGAAAATATGCTTTCTCCTTAGGAAAACAGTTTTTGTTATTCTCAAGATGACTGGCTTGGCGGTTTCACACTGTCAAAGTGCTAGCATGAAGAAGGTTACAGCAGATTGACTTCCATAAATATTTATGGAGTATCAGTTGCATAGAAGCCCCTGTTCTGCGGATTGGAGGAGTGGCTTGGGGGAAGATAATGAGGCACAGAGATGAGCAAGCCATGACCCCTACCCCCAAAGAGGTCTTTCTCTAAGAAGACCTCTGCTTGGGAGGTGAAGGTCATAAGAAAGGGCTTCAGACCCTTGTGGGGTGACAACTGAGGTAGAAAGATCATACTCTATACTGCATTTAGAAATGCAGCAGAGGTATACCTAGTTATTAAAGTTGCACATTTCCCCTATGACTGGATGTCAGGCGTGACACATGCAGGCTGTGGTCACCTTGGGGTCATTGAAACTTGATTGTTCTTAGAACCCACAAATAAAATATCCATTCTAACTCCAGACAGCAAAAATGATTAACAAACCATTGTACCCACTACAGGGATGAGAATTACGTGTCATTTCACTGTAAAATTTCATTCATGTAACAATTGAATTGATCTGTGTCCCATTCCTGGTACTACCATTGATCAGGGCTTTGGAAGGATGAAGTCCAAGTTCCTCTTGGTTGGGGAGGGTGAAAATCTGAGCCTAGTTTGAGGACAGTAACAGATTCTATGAGAATCCAGGCCATATTTCTCTTCTGTTGAGCTCACTGGATTGGCTCTCCCACAGGCTTTACCCACTTCTGCCCCAGCCCTGGAGTGTGCACACTCCGAGTGGCTGGGCCTTTAGCACCAAGCGGGAGGCAGTCCCCACCCTCTGTTTCTGAGCCTGTTCCAAGTTCACAGTTAGGATCAAACCTTTAGCAACACTCTGAGGGAGGCTTGCCTCCTCCCATATACTCCTCACTTCAGTGACAGTGGCCTGGGAATGACTTCTCTTATTTGCTTGGTTCTGTAGCTTTTTCTTTCCGAGTATTTTCTAGGTTCAAAGTCATTTCTCACTATCCATGGGAGTTTGATTCTAGAGTTTCTCTTAAATATCAGAATCTGAGGATTCTCAAGTCCCCTATAGAAAAATAGGATAGTATTTGTATATAACCTACGAACACCCTTTTGTGTACTTTAAATCATCTTTAGATTACTTTAAACATTGGATACAATGCAAATTCTATGTAAATGTTTCTTACACTGTATTGATTAGGGAATAATGACAAGAAGAAAAGTCAATACATGTTCAGTAGATGCCATTTTTTTAAAAAAATGTTTTCTATTTTATCAAATCTGTGGATATAGAGAAACAGCTGCATTTGCCCTCAGCTTTTGGTTGACACATTATTTGCGGGGGGGGGGGTGGTAATGGGAAGGATTTGAAGGCTCCTTTGGCTGTTTGAATCAATTCCTAACTGGGTCAGAGTGGAGAGGTTTCAACCCATGGAGACAGGCATCACTCATCTGACTCCTGCCCGGCTGCAGAAGTGGGGTGGTGGGGTAAATGGTGCACCTTATTGCTTCCAAGGTGAAGGAGATGACTCCCTGACACAAACTCCCTTTTAGAGATTTTTTTTTCTTAAAATGTGATCTGGATTTAGGAAACACCACCCCTGGTCTAGCACACATGTCTTTTAAAGTTATTCTTTAAAACCATTTAGTTAACTTACTACCCTGTTCAATAACTTTTTCCTCTAAAAATAAATCGAGCACCCTTTGAACCTTTTCCTCCCATTTTGCCCTTCAGGAAATTAGACCATATGTTTTCTTGGTTCGGAGTAAATATCCTTGAGTTCTCTTTCATGACAGATGAGTGGCTTCTGACTAACTTTGGCATGTAGAAAAGGTCCAGGCACATACAGGAGGCTAGGGCAGGGAGGCAATATGGTGAGAAGTGAGGTGTAAATGTGATGCATGTTTCTGGGGAGAGGGCTCAGCACAAGGGGCTTGCTTACGGCATTCCAGGGCTTTAGGGATCTATGGTCATGAGCTGCTGGGGAAGGGTGCCATCTTTTTTTATATATATATATATATATATATATATATATATATATATATATATATATATATATGTTGTAGATGGAGACAATATCTTTATTTTATTTGTTTTTATTTTTATGTGGTGTCGGGTATAGAACCCAATGCCTCAGGCATGCTAGGCAAGTGCTCTACCACTAAGCCACAACCCCGGGGGGCCCTGGTTGCCATCTTTATAGAATGCTCATTTATAGTAAATGTTTCCAAGTCACAGGGCATTCAAATGAGTGGCCTGGGCTGGGTGCAGTGGAGCATGTCTGTAATCCCAGTGGCTTAGGTGGCTGAGGCAGGAGGGTTGCAAGTTCAAAGTCAGCCTCAGCAATTAGTGAGGTCCTAGGCAACTCAGAAAGACCCTGTCTCTAAATAAAAAATATAAAAAATGGGGCTAGAGATGTGGCTCTGTGGCTAAGTGCTGGGCTCAATCCCTGATAACTGCACCTCACCAAATACATAGACTTTTCATCTAGGACATAGGGGGAATACCTTATGGTGCTGTCATGATGGTCCACGTTAGGAGGCCCTACTAGAAAGAGTCAAACTCTAAAGCTTTGTTTAAGTCAAGGAAAACACAGAGTATGTATTTTTTAAAGCAAAACACTGCATTTAAAACAGTACTAAATATTGAACATTTGACATTTCAATGAAATGAATATTTTATTGTTTTGTGGTTGAAAGATACCCTTTTCTTTTGCTAAAGTAAAACCTTCATGTAAGCAATCCGTCAGAGGCCAAGTGGTAGGACAAGAGTTTGAGCTTTGGCATCTGTTAGTCTTCAGTCTTACATTTTCTTTCACATCTTAGGAGCTGTGGGATTCTGGACAAGTTAAATAAACTTCATGTCTTGTTTTTTTTTTTTTTTTTTCCTCCTATGTGAAATGTGTTTTCATCATGTCACTTCCTCATAGCCTGGGGTTGTACAATGCTAAAATGTGTTTCAGGTGAGGATCCTGGGGGATCCCCATTTCTGCATCTTCATGCAACCTCTGAGCTCTGCTAAAGCATAAACAACTGAGGACCGAGACCCTAAACCAAAACCAGAGGAAGTCACTCACGTGGGCGAAGACTCTTCCTAAAAATTAACTCAAGTATAATTGTGGCTGGGAGTTTGGTGAGTCTTTCTTTGAACAGGTAAAACATAATCTTGATAGCTTGTGGATTAAAAAGCAGAACAACTCACTTTAGGGGTTAAAGGAACATTTGGTCACAGTTATTTTGTGTTGTCCTTTATCCAAGTTTCTTGTAATGTGTTCAAAATCAGAGATGGAGAAGGCAATGGGAGAGGGGGGGCCCACAGGAGGAAATGTTCCAACTTAATTTTGGTAGAAAAGGCAGCACATGGCATCCCAGAGTACCATGTGGCTCCAATCAGAGCATGGTGGCTGTTAGCACTTTGTTTTTTTAAGCCGGGTTGCCTTTCTGTTTGTGTGGGTACGTTTGGCATGACACTGTTCCAAAGCATTTGTTTGAGACATTTCAAACACAGCAATTTAATGAGTGGAAATAAAAATATCTTTATTCAAGCAATGTCTCTGGTTATTGGTATAGAATCGAGATAATATTCATATTTTTGTGGGTTTCTGGATGTGAAATGATTTGAGTTCCTAGTGTAACTGAAGGAACATGTACCATGGGGAAGTCACTAGGAAAAAAAGACAAAGACTACTGTTATAACATTGCTACAGATGGCTGATGCCTTAAAAAGCATACGCCTTCGTGGTTGTAGGTTACATTTTTGAGGCACTGTGGACAAGCAAGTCCAGACAGCTAACCAGTAGGTTTCTTCATCAGGCAGTAATAGAGGTATGCATGTTTCTCTTAAAACATCCATCCAACTTATGTCACACTTTGTACCGTGAACTGTTTGCTTTGATATAAGATATTTTTTTAAAAAAGGTAGAAGGATGATAATGTATTTAGTTTAATTATAAAAGAGTACTTTAATTTTGGAGAAAATTGTTATATATACCAAGACTTCACTGGAATTGTGACATCACTAAAAAAACCTAATATTTATTATTCCGACCTATGAAGCCTTATTTTATTTTTTAAAATTTCTACCACACACTCAGTCATCTATCAAGTAGCTGGATAATTCTAGAGGCATAGATCACGGGTTACAATAGAGGGTAAGTAACTTATTCCTTAGTTTTAAAGTGAGTCCACCTGTTTGGGGTTATCCAGGTACAAATCAGGCCATCCATTGGAGACTTTTCTAGAGATTGTTGTGTCCCTCACCTATCCACTGTGGGAGGAGATAGATGATTTGCCTGATGGCTTGACTTTTCAGACTTTAAAACACTACCTTCTACTTGTTCCTTCTCATCCTTGGGATGGGCTGACAGGATTCATGAAGGTACGGCTTATCTAGTCCCTGGGGATGGGGAGAATCCCTGGTTCCATGCAGGACTAGTAAATTCCTTCTCCTAAGAATGTGGGACTAAGACTGGGAAAACTTGTTGGAATGGTCCTTTCTTACAACCAAAGAGGAAAACAACAGTAAAATAGTTTGGCAGCATTTTCCAAATTTGCTTCCCCAAATAGGAGACTTTTAAAGATATGGAAAAGAGATAAAAGAATTAGGGGTCTATAGGTTCAAATCAAGTTGGGAATTGCTGTACACTAGATTGTTATGGGGACACTGAAGATGAACTTGTGAAGAAATCAGAGTTGCCTTGTTCAAGTTGATGTTAAGCTGATGTTTCCCCCAAAGTATTTAACTCTGTAATCCTTTCTTTTTGTAGCCTGTATTAGAATGCTTTGGAATGTTACTTAGAAAGAACCACACTGGTGTTCTTAAAACTAGGAACAAGGCCGGAATACTTGTTATTGTCTGTGAAGTTTCTTACTAATGCAGTCAGTGGTGAAGGAAGATAGCGGAGGGCAGGATATCCTTTGAAAAGGAGAAACTCAGTGATTACCATTTGCAGAAAACCCAAGAGAATCAATTAGGGAAAAATTAGGTGTAATAGTGAATACTGTCTTAAGGTGGTGAGTACAATATGATTACCAAAGCCCAGGGCTTTCTTATATACCAGATACAGTGATAATTAAATAAAAAACAGTGTACAAAAGATTATATTGCATAACAAGAAAACACCACACCTAAAATTCAGCCTTACAAGAAATCTACGTGATTTACAGGAAGCAGACAAATATTACTAAGGGGGCATAAACAAAGGTGTGAATAAATGAAAAAGAAAGCCCTGTTCCTGGTTGAACAGCATAAATATTGTGCAAAACATCAACTGTCCACAAATCTATTTATAGATTCACTCAGTCCTAATCAAGAGCACAATAGATTTTGGATTCCAAACCAACCAGGGGGAAATTCCATGAATTATCAGTTGGCTTTGACCTTCTAAATGTTTTCTGTGTCTCTAAGATATAACTGGTCTCCTTTTTCAACTCATGCCCATCATAGCCTCAATTCCTTTATTTATTTTTAATTAAACAACAATAAGAAGGGGTTTAATTCCTGATTTTGTAACTGCACTAACTAAAGGTCCTTTCATTGTTTCTTATTACTGGTTTTTTTTAATTGCTTTTATTTTTTAAATACACGACAGCAGAATGCATCACAATTCTTATTACACATATAGAACACAATTTTTCATATCTCTGTTTGTATATAAAATATGCTCACACCAATTCATGTCTTCATACATGTAAAGCTGCTTTTTCCTTTTTTTTGATAGAATGCTAGAATTCAATCTATATTAAGAAAAATCTGGATTACAGAGGTAACTTTCATCCTCTTAAATCAATAACTTCTCATTATTTTTTTTTGTTGTTGGTCGTTCAGAACATTACATAGTTCTTGATATATCATGTTTCACAGTTTGTATTACTCTGCATTAAAAAATGACAAAATCATAGAATTTGGAGGGAAATGGATGGCATTAGAGCAGATTATGCTAAGTGAAGCTAGCCAATCCCTAAAAAACAAATGCCAAATGTCTGCTTTGATATAAGGGGAATAACAAGGACAGAGTAGGGACGAAGAGCATGAGAAGAAGATTAACATTAAACAGGGATGAGAGGTGGGAGGGAAAGGGAGAGAGAAGGGAAATTGTATGGAAATGGAAGGTGATCCTCAGGGTTATACAAAATTACATACAAGAGGAAGTGAGGGGTAAGGGAAGAATAATACAAGTGGAAGAAATAATTTACAGTAGAGGGGGTAGAGAGAGAAGAGGGGAGGGGAGGGGAGGGGAGGGGAAGGGGGATAGTAGAGGATAGGAAAGGCAGCAGAATACAACAGACAGGAGTATGTCAATATGTAAATCAGTGGAAGTGTAACTGATGTGACTCTGCAATCTGTATACGGGGTAAAAATGGGAGTTCATAACCCACTTGAATCTTATTACTGTTTAAGTTAAAAGCTTGATCCTCCCTGTGGTTTACAAGTTTCCCTATCACGTGGCTCCCTTTGTTCTAACTGCTGCCTCTTAGGCTCCTTTTCCCTATCTGCTCTATGCTCTGGGTAGGATGGTTTTAGTTTCCTGCATATTTAGTAAGTTTGTGCTTCAAAACCTTTAAGATTCCTCTGCTTGAATTTTTTTTCTCTTCCTTGTATCTTATTTATTTCTCCCTTGTCCTTGAAGAACCAGTTCAAAATCATTGAGTTGAAGGAAGACTTAGGCATATTCTTACTAACTCAATTTAATGGCTCTATATTTCTTTATAGATTGTATAGAAATTCTAAGTAATAATTTGTGTAATTAATTATTCAAACAACTACAAGTTCCAATAGAATAAATCCCTAAATATGTAGAGACCCAGTCTTCCCTGTGCCTACTTGGTGATTTGCTTATCATAATTTCTTGCACTAGCAGGTACTCTATTTTTTCATGGAATGTTGGATAGGAATAAAGAAAAAAATTGTCAAAGAATAGGAAAGTATGTGCAGTAATGGATAAAGAAACATGATAAAACCATAATGATGAAAACAATGTAATGCTTGTACTAAAACCAAAGGAACAATGAACGAAATATAAGCTAAACCTCAGAAATAATCCCTAGAATAGATATAAAAACTGGCATCTGATAAAAATAACATATCAAACTGCCAGGCGAAGTAAAATTTATTTACTATGTAGAGCTAGGAAAATATACTTTTTGGATTAGAACTGTAGAACTCTATGTCCTGGAAAATAAAATAAATGCCAATTCAGAGAAAAATCGTATTTCTTAAATGTGTTCCAAGGGACACTTAACTTGTGGGCTATTAATAAGGTTAACATGAAAAAAATAATTTTATGGCTAAATAAGTACGGGAAACTCCAAATTAAACTAAACTGCTTCCTTTACTTCACAAATTCTAAAAATGTTCTTAATGTGAACTCACAAACTGCATGATATTGCAGCATTTGGAATAATTATATGCAACTATTTTTATTTTCAAAGTATAACATCAATTCGGAAAATTGGGATTAAAATGCTAAACAAACTACAGAGCAATTTCAAGAAACATTCATATAATTTTAGTGTTAGGAAGACCTTTCTAAACATAATATCAAAGGTAGAACTCTAGAGGAAATTTGTGCTAATAATGTTATTTCCAAAAGGAAACTTGTACCATTAAAGTTATAAGCAGTAGGAAACTGAGTAACTAACTATAGTGGACTCTAATATTATTTCCAAATGTTTGCTGTATGTTCTTGGGGAAGGGGTCATACGTCCCTTTCTCTGTATCATCTGGCTTGGCCATGTGACCTGCTTGGACCAATGAAAAGTAAACAGAAGTCACTTCAGACCAGAACATTTTAGAGATTTAACCTTCCCTTCCCTTCCCTACCTCTAGAACTGTGGCAGCAGGTATAAATTTTAAAGTTCTGTCAGCAGGTATCCTCAGTGACCCTGAGGAGCACAAGAGTTCTGATAGCACTGAAGAAGAGTGAGAAATGAGCTTTGGTGAGATTTCTGTTTTTTAATTTTTGTTTATTTTTTTAACATTGGAATTGTCTAGTTTATACTGATTCATTAAGGAAAAGGTAGCCATTGAACTAATATCAGGAGCTCAGCAAATTAATATGAATGCTTGGACATGAAGACTTGGAGAATGGGAATTACCATGAAAATGTGGGAGACTAAGAAGCCAAAACTATAGAAATGATTTTATAGCAGAAAACAGTATTGTCAAGACATTTCAACTGAAGTTGCATGAACTCTAACATTTTTCTGTGTCACGAGCCATCCGTGGGCTGTGTGTGGACTATGTAGCTCATAGTAGCCTAATGAGGGGATAAGTCTGGCATTGGGGACCTCCCATGGCACTCCCACAGGGACTGATCCCCTGAGCCAGGTGAACTTCCCCCTCAAGCTCTGCCAAGCATCTTACACAGCACTTGAGATGGGCGTTACCTGCCAAGATGTCAATCAACTTGCTGACTGCTCACAAAGCAAGACTCGCCCTTTGAACCTAATCCCTGCCTTTGATGTACCCCCTTAAATAAACTATCTTTTCTTTGTCTAGTTCCAGAGCCCATGTGGAATAAATCTATCAGGGGCTTCGCGTATGTAAATATATTTCTGAATATTTTTGTTTTGTTATTCACTAACAAATAAGTTTCAGGGTGGCTTACCTTCTCTTGGGCAGGAAGAAGAATCCCCCAATGAGACACTGGCCATTCTTCCCATTATTTCTGTTTCTTTCTTCCTCAGCTAAAAATTAATATTTCATAAAAGGTATGTGGTATGGGCCTAGTTATACCCATACTCTATTCCTAACCCTAACCCTAACCCTAAATAGAAATAGAGAAAGTAAATTGGAGCTCTATTAAGAAAAGAAACGAGAAGCCAAGAACCAAAATAAAAATGTCCATTTTTAAAATCTAAAAACCAAAAAATTCAAGCATTTAAAAAATATAAAAATAAGTTTTTAAAAGTCATCTTTCAATACAATTAAGAGAAAAAAGTAAAAATATTTATATCATGTGAGGGCAAGTGACTAATGTTCTTAATTTATAAATATAGAAATGAAAATCTTATTTATAGAAAGAAGACCACACCGAAGCAAAAGATGTAACCAGGAATTTCCAAAATATAAACTATAAACAACCAGAAAAGTAGAAAAGATTTCAACATACCATGATCCAAAGTAATGCAAATTTAAACAAGATATTTTTCATCTGTCAAATTTACAAAATATGATAATATTCTCTTTTTAAAGGAGGAGAAAACTTCCCCAGACTAATATCAGATTAGAGGGAAAATAGTAGTTTTCTAATGCTTTGTGATGAATGTAAATCACTCAAGCCTTGTATAGAAATGCTTTCAATATGTATGCAAAGTCCTAATATGCTTAAGCTTTTTGACTAAATAATTCTTTGATGAATTTAACCTGAGGAAACATCCTAAGTTTGAGTAATTTGTATTTTAGCATTCCTTATTAACAGTGAAAAATTAGAAGTAACATTTAATCACCAACAATAGAGAATATGTAAAATAAATTATCGTATCTTTATACTGTTGCATCCATTGGAAATGATGTTTTAGAAAACTAATGACCTGGAAGACCATTGATATCATATTATTAATTACATCAAAAACCATGTTATAAAGTAGGTACTATAAAATGCCAACTACACAGAAAATATTTATTGCATTAATGTAATAAAATGTTAGCAATTAATTTATTGGGGAGATGGACTTAAGAAAATTTAAATTTCTTTTGTGTGTTTCTGTATTTCTTAGCTGTTCTATAATGACTGCAATTTCCATTAACAGAGTAAAACCTAGTAAATGTTTGTGAAATATATCACTTTTACTACATTTAAAAAAGTTATTGATTAATGTAATGTTTTGCACTGTGTAATTTATTACTACAAATGTTGCTTTCACATGTAAAATTACTCTCCAGTAATTAAGAACTATAATTCATAAAAATATTTTTTATCACTGGAAGATTCCTCCATGAAAATTAAGTTTTACAAGTATATTTCAAATGCCTTTATATGCCTGATAACATAATATAATACAGTATAAGACTTTCTCTTGAAAGATACTTTGCAGCAAGGTAAAGCAGAGGAGAATCAATCTTAGATGAGAAAGAAGAGTGGATACAAATTATACCTGACTATGCTACAATGATGAGAATCTTTATGATGTCAACTCACAATGTGAGATTACACTTAACCTTTTATTATTAGCAAATATGGCAGCTATGGTCTCTACCTGAGGTTTACAGTAGAAGACTGGTAGTTCTAGCAATTTTATTTTCAGATGGTCTTTTGCTCAGGAAACATTTTTTGCACAATTTTTAAAAGATAAATATTCTTTTAAAGATGGTCTGATATTAGCTTTAGAAAGTTGCCTCATCCTTTGAAGGATAGGTCCAAAGTCCAGGAAAGTTGGGTCTCCATGGACTTATGCTTATTATTTATTTTCTACTTAGGTTGAAACTGAAATATGGCAATGGATGTTTTTCCAGTAATTTCCAAGTTTTGTTTGTTTTCAAGATACTGCTTAAGTCACCATGAGTTATGCAGAAATATAAACAAATATGGACCACATTCTACAAGTAGTTATAATAGGTTCATGGATGTGTATTTTAACACACACATCGAACATATAAGAAATAACAACACAAGGTTTCAGTTGATTAAATGTTAAATAAATGATTTCTATGATGGGGACCATAGATATTCAGAAAAGATGAAGAGTAATCAAAAGAGTACTTCAGACTCTTTCTTCATAATATTGAAAGATAATTCAGATATGGAATATTATCACAGATTTCTGTTATAAAGAGCATAAGCTATATGATAAATCTATATTTAAGAGTCTATTCTCAAAAATCAGTGTTCCATGGCTGGTTCCAAAAGTGAGTTATATTGTTAAGGAGTAATTTACTTCAGGCAATAGATGTGTTCCTAAAAAGGCAAGTGAATTAGAATTATCACCATAACATCTTCAATTTTACAATAATAAATCCAGGGCTGTTATGGTAATTAAAATGAGAATTTAAGGAAGAAGTCAATCTATTTTCAACATTAGAAGAGTGAAAAGAAATAACCACTTGATTAAACTTGCCCATTTCTCTTTCATCTTCATTGCTAAAGATTACGGAGGAACTCTTCCTATCTGTAGCCAAAGCTCTGCCCCATTTGTTCATTAGATCATTTCCTCTCTCAAACCAGAAAATTGTTCTGGAAATTCTTCTCATTCTCCTGTAGATTATTCTCATCAGCACACAGATATGTTATCATTTCTCTCATCTTGGGGCAGAGGGGTGGAAGGGAATGGAAGGGGCAGGGGGTTAGCAATGATGGTGGAATGTGATGGACATCATTATCCAAAGTACATGTCTGAAGACATGAATTGGTGTTGATGTGAACATACTTTACATACAACCAGAGATATGAAAAATTGTGCTCTATATGTGTAATAAGAATTGTAATGCATTCCACTGTCATTTATTTAGAAAAATCAGTCAACATTTTTTAAAAAGAAAAAATAAACAACAACAACAAAAAACAACCCTTCTCTCAAGTCTACTTCTTATTTGCTACCATCCCAATTCTCTCCATTTCTTTTTATAAAGTTATTTTTAGTTATAAATGGACACAATGCCTCTATTTTATTTGTTTTATTTTTTATGTGGTGCTTAGGATCGAACCCAGTGCCTCACACATGCTAGGCAAGTGCTCTACCACTGAGCCACAATCCCAGCCCCTCTCCATTTCTTTTTAATAAACACTGATTGGGAGTTCATTATGCATGTTATTTCTAATTTCCTTCCACTCATTCTCTTTTGTATCCTTCCCATCAGGCTTTTCACTCCATCAGATTTTCCTTTATCAAGTCACCAATTGATCTCCATGTTGCTAATGACCATGGTCCATTTTTCAACATTGCACTGACCTCCTGGCAGCGCTTGAGGGTTCATCCTCTCCCTAGGTGTTGTGTGTGATTGGCTTCTATGATCCATGCTCCATGTTTTCCTGGTTTGCCTGCTTCCTCACCAGCCAATCCTTTGCAGTCTCTTGCTGGTTTCTCTTTAACTATCCACCTCTAAACATTCAAGGAACCTCATACTCAGTCATTGGACCACACTCTCATCTATAAATACACACTGCCTTTATGATCCCATTCAGTTTCACAGTTTTAAATACCATGTATTTGCTGATCCTTGACAGTAAGCTTGAACTCCAGACTCTGTGTCTAACTGTCTCTTTAGCATTCTACACAGAGTTCTACAATGCACCTCACATAGAGCCCCTAATATTTCCCTTCAAGCCTCTTTATCCCACAGTCTTGACATCTCCACCAATGGAAATGGCTTCCTTTCAGTTGCTCACTTTTGATTCCTCTCTTTCCCTCTTATTCCACACCTTATTAAAGATAATCCTGAGACATTACTTTCAACCATGTATCCTGGATGTGACCAGTTGTCATCAGTTCTGTTATGATGAACCAATCACCATTTATCTCTTCTCTGTTTAAAAGGCAATAGACTCCCAATGAACATTCTTTTTTCCTCCTTCTCCAGACTAATCTCTCAACACAGCAGCCAAAGAAATCCACTTAAAAAAAAATCAAGTCATATCACCTCTTCGTTCAAACTCCAGAGTTGTTTCCATTCATTCCAAGTAAAAGCTGAAGCCTGGAAAGGTCCTGTGAGACCCCACATGCTCTGTCCCGCCGTCCCTCTTCTTCTTGGACTGTACCTCCTACTACCCTCCTTTCTGCTCCCTCCATTTCACCACAAATTTCTACTTGTTCCTCCAACACACTAATCAGATTCATAGATCAGAGCCTTTGCGCCCATTTTCCTTACTTCTGGAATGTTCTCTCAGGTATCAAAGGAACTTGCTCACTCACATTCTTGTCTTTCTTCAAATGCCATATCCTTAGTGAGGCCTTCTTTGGCCATTCCAACCAAAATTGTAAAATTTGGTCCTGGGTTTCTTTTACCCCTTTCATAGCTTATTTTTCTTTAGATTCCCAACATTCAACTGTCTTCTCCACAAAAGCAGAGATTTCCACACACACACACACCCAGGATTGACCCAGAGGCCTTGTGCATGGGAGGTGCATACTCTGCCACTGATTCACAGTTCTAGTCCCAAAGGCAACAATTTTAGGCTGTTAGTTCCAATCATGAAAACCTTCTTTCATTTCAATGTTTTTAAGTCACCCAATGAGCTGACATTGGGATTACAAAGCCAAACAAGACAGAACTGCTGCCTCCCAAAACATTATGTTCTGCTGGGAAAGAAGAACCATTAAATACCGAGGGACACAATCTTAACTCCTATACTATCCTTAACATCAGATCTTTACCTTACACAAGATCTTTAAAGTATAGATTAATATTCTTCATGAAAGAAATGGCATTTTTATTTAAATGCCATTTAATTTATTTAATGGCATTTAAATAAGATCAGACCTCCAGAATGCCATTTATTTAAATCTTTTTGTAAGGAATTATTTTGTAAGGTATAATTACCCCCACACCCAGTTCAGTCATAGACTATTATATTTAGGTGGGCCCTTAGATATTGTCTCATCCAGTTATCTTCTAGAGTTGAAGAATGTAAAGCTCTAATAGTAATAATGATATCTATTATTTATTGGAAGTTTACTATCTACCAGATATGCTAGGCACTTTGCATGCATTCTTGCATGTAATATTTACAACTTAATGAGTTGGATATTATTATTATATCACTTTTATGGATGAAGAAAACTGAGGCTCAAGGAATATTTTGCTCAAGGTCACATGAATATAAGTGGTGGAGCTTTTGGTCAAACCAACATTTGTCTTATTTATAATGCTCAGGCTTTTAGTAAATGGGCATGCTGTACTTGCCCAGAGTTTTGCAGAAAAAAGTGACAGATTGGGATCTGAAACCCATTTTCCACAGTAAAGAGATATTTTTGTTTCCATAGTGTTTTTTAGGGTGGTTTTATTTTCTGGTATGTTCCACATACCAGATATGCACAGAGATACCAAATCCTACATGATGACAATTATATTAGAAGTTCTACTGTGGCCAACCTTTCTCATCTATTTTTCAGTGATTTAGGAAGAAGTGAGAAAATTGAGATGGAGTCACATCTCTATAACAATGTCAATTGCCTCTTTTGTTGATGTAGCGTAAAACCAATATTCTGTGGGAGAGCAGTTCAATAGTACAAGAGCTGTGTGGTAGCTCTATCACACCAATGTATATTGCTCATGACTGTTTACATATAAACACATACTGTAATCTTAGAACAGTTTACTATAGCTAGGGAAAATGATCATAAAAGTTTTTCTTGCATCACTCAAAAAATCATTTACTCTTCTTAATGACAGAACAATCTGTGTATTTTTGCAATTGCAGTAAATAGCTGTAGAAAGCATTGTGATAATATCAATAGAAGCACGGTATGGTAATGTAAAATTAATGAGCAAGATGGCAATCTCCTTTTTAGGCAAACTGTGCTTTGTAATACAACACACCCTCTCAATTAGTCTCTTCTCAGGAGCTAGAGAATGTGGGTATTGTGGTGAAGTGCATATTTGAAGATGTGGGACTAAGGAAGATCCCTGCAATTGATTGATAGATGATGTATAATGGCTATGTAAGGGATACAAAGAATCCTTTGCAGTCTCTTGAAAAAATATACATTTACTTGTTTTGTTTATTTTCTCCCAGTGGTCAGCATGTGGTTGAAACTTAACTGATTTGCATTTAGCAAAATAAATACAGTGACTCAGTAAGCAAGTGTGTAAACAAAAATCAACATGGACCTACCCCAAGCGTTTCTGATTCCCAAAAGTGGTGTATTCAATGACTGGGCAGGCCAGCAAAATGCATAAAAATCCAGCCTTACTTACCATAGTAATTATCATTTTCATTACTGAGACTGAGATTCAGATTTCTCTGCCTACTGTAGAGATCCAAATCTCTTAATAAGTACAGAACTGGAATCTTGACAAGAAGGGCTATACTGTGTATTTAGACTCACTGTTTCAGAGTTTAGGAGCTGCAGGAAATCAGAGGTCAGAAGGAATCTTTGAAATGCAAACTTTGGATAAACTGTGTACAAATTGTGTGTTGCTTAAAAATAGTTCTGGAGGTCTGATCTTATTGGAGTATTGCTATGGTTTGAATGTTTATGCCCTCCCAATCTCATGCTGAAATTTAATTGCTATTGTAACAGTATTAAGAGGTAAGACTGTTAAAGTGATGAGGTGAAGAGGGCTCTGTCCTCATGAATAGATTAATGTCACTATCATGGGAGCAGGTTCATTATAAAAAGGAGAGCCCCCCCTCCACGCCTTCTCTTGCCCTTCAGCCTTCCACCATGAGATGACATAGCAAGGAGGTCCTTGCTATATGCTGGTATCTTGATCTTAGACTTCCAGAACTGTGAAAAGATAAATTCTTTATATATTACCCATTCTCAGGCATTCTTGTGAAAACAGCACAGAACAGACTAAGGAAAAACATAAAAAAGTATGATATGATATTCTACTCAGTTTTGGTGTGATTTCAAAGAAAACAATGTTTCCGTAGGGTTTTTCTTAATTATGACTTAATATTCTTCTTTAAATTATGGTTTCCTTTAATAGGCTTGTAGACTAACAGAGAAATATGTTGAAAATTGTTAGTGAATATAGTCAATGAGCTTTAAAATGGTTATTCTTTTTAAATATTAATATGACAATTGCAGGAAATGGGAAAAAGTGTGTGTGTATATATATATATAAATACAATAGACAATTAATTTAATTCTTAACTGCCCATAGAAAAATTTGTCTTGCTATTTTGGTATACAAATATCCTAGTCATTTCACAAGGCATTTATATTCATGATAATGAGAGATTTTCTTCCTTCTTATGGCACACTCAATGATACATAGCAAAATAATAATAATAATAACTTTGATAAGACTGAGAAAAATGAGATAGTGAGTTGTACAACAGATGGTCCACTTTGCAATAGAACCTCATCCCCAACCCTAAGACTTGAAGTGGGGATAGGGAATACCCAGACCAACCTGGGGAATGATAAAGAATTTAAGTGACCAAGGGTTTACAGGAGGTTGGAGAAAAGAAGGAAGATTGGCTTGTGGTCGAACCCTCTGTCCCTAAGAATTCTCTGCAGACCCTCATGGGTCCTGAGGGAAAGTCAACCATTCTGTTGCATTATTCTCTGAACTATGCTTTGTGTTGCAGACACTAATCATCAGACCTTTCTTTCCATGGGTAATATCTTCAATGTATCTAAATAGTAAGGGTTTAGCAAGGGAATACACATGTACTTATTACAAAATTAATTGATTCTTGGGCTGGAGATGTGGCTCAAGCGGTAGCTCGCTCGCCTGGCATGCGCGGGGCACTGGGTTCGATCCTCAGCACCACTTAAAAATAAATATATTGTGTCCTCCTAAAAATCCTAAAAAATAATATTTTTTAAAAATTAGTTGATTCATCAAATCATATTCATCCAGTGCTTACTCTGTGACAGTCACTGGTTCAACGTTGATACACAGACAAGATCTCTGCACATGTGGATGATACTGGCAATTGGCAGGAGGCAGAGAGAAGGAAGAGATGGCATGACTAATAGAAGTCTTACTCTAGGTAGACATTCATGAACTTATTTTTCTTTAATTTAGCATGAGATAATGAACATTTTTCCTTACTTTGAAACAAAATTATTATATGACCAAGAAGTTTAAAATGCCTCTGAAGTCTAAGATAAACAAATCTACAAATAGACAAAAATGTAAATGAGACAAGACCTCCAGTATCAACTCTAACCAACGTTCCTGTAAGATTTCCATATGCTTAAAAGACTTATTCTTTTTTGTTCTCATCCGCTAAAAGAGGGAAATAGTTGCCAGCTCAGAATTTACTAATCTTCTATTTCAAACACCTGGAAGTTTATCCAATGCGATAATATCAGTTTGAAAGGAGATTTCATTAATTTTATTAGAAGCTACTTATGGGCACAGAACCATCTATCCAACATCAAAGCTGGTATATTCAAAATGCCAAAGTGTTTTTGTGTATTTGAGACATAAATGATATGCTATTCATAAGCACTATTTTAAATGACTACATAATGCTTTATTTTATGGAATCTTCAGAATTTATACATCATAATTGAAATGTCAGACCACAAGTTTCCTCCTGATTATGTTTTTTATCATGGTATTGGGGATTGAATTCAGGACCTCCCACTTGCCAGGCAAGTGCTTTACAACTGAGCTACATCCACAGTCTTCCTGATTATTTTTATATTATTTTGTCATAACAAATTATTCTTCACTGATAATTTTGTGGAATTGTTAGGCCACAGTTTGAATCATTTTTTTTTTAAAGAGAGAGTGAGAGAGGGTAGAGAGAGAGAGAGAGGAGAGAGAGAGAGAATTTTTAATATTTATTTTTTAGTTCTCGGCGGACACAACATCTTTGTTGGTATGTGGTGCTGAGGATCGAACCCGGGTCGCACGCATGCCAGGCGAGCGCGCTACCGCTTGAGCCACATCCCCAGCCCCAGTTTGAATCATTTTTGAGTCTAGAAGTGGATTAGTGGTCAAAGGAAATGAATAAATGTTTCTGATGCAGACTGCCAGGTTTCTTTATTGAGAGGTTGTATCAAGGTATGTTCTTTGCAGTGGTATTAAGGGTGACTAATGCTACAACAGTTGCTTCTCCCTAGGGTCAAGCACAGTCAGGGTCAGGACTGTGCAAAATAGGCATGGCCTCTCAACATCTCTGTTGACAGAGCTTTCAATTAACTCACTCACAGTGTCTCTTCTCTGTGGTATGAGGATATTTGTTCACCTCCTCAGAAGTATCCTTAGCTCCTCTGTATCGGAATAAAGAAGGTCATTTTGGTGACTTGCCAGGTTAAAGGAACTATATGCTTCAATAGTGAATCTATGTCTTCATAGAAAAACTGTCAGAGTTTTCTGCAAAACAAAATACAATGAAAAAATATTTCCTCATTCTCAAAATATCACTATTTAAGATATTCTAAACTTCTAAATAAAGTGCAATTAATTCAATGTTTCAATTATACTAAACAAAATTTAAGTTTAAAAGATTTAGAAGGTGCATGTTAAAACATTTTCTAGTTCATTTTTGCCTTAGGCAAATTAGTCACTTTACCAGTAACAGTCTTACTTTAATGTGATTAAGATCTACTTATTTTTCACATCTGTATGCTCCTTTCTAGGGGAAGCAATCTCTTTCCCCCTCCCTCCTCCCTCTTCCCTCCCCCCTCCTTCCTTCTCTCTCCTCCCCTCCTCCTCCCCCTCCTCCTCCCCCCTCCTCCTCCTCCTTCCTCCTCCCCCCTCCTCCTCCTCCTTCCTCCTCCCCCCTCCTCCTCCTCCTTCCTCCTCCCCCCTCCTCCTCCTCCTTCCTCCTCCCCCCCTCCTCCTCCTTCCTCCTCCCCCCTCCTCCTCCTCCTTCCTCCTCCCCCCTCCTCCTCCTCCTTCCTCCTCCCCCCTCCTCCTCCCCCTCCTCCTCTTCCCTCCTCCTTCCCCTCTCCCTCCTCCTCCCCCTCCTCCTCTTCCCTCCTCCTCCTCTTTCTCCTCTTCCTTCTCCCCCTCCTCCTCCCCCTCCTCCTCCCCCTCCTCCTCCCCCTCCTCCTCCCCCTCCTCCTTTCCCCCCCTCCTCCTCCCCCTCCTCCTCCTCCTCCTCCTCCTCTTCCTCCTCCTCTCTCCCTGCTTTCCTGGCAGAGTTTGGGGCCACCTCTTGTTTTTACATCTGTGTCGTACCTCTCTGTTAAAGCACATACCTCATCTTATGCTAACTTACACGTCTGTTTTTCAGCCTAGAATAAGAGTTCCTTTAGGGCTATGTCTTGCTCATCTTTTTATTCCTAAAACTTAACACGACGTCTGGAAGTTATCAAAGGCTTGAACAAATAACTATCATCATACTATAGATGCTGGAAGTGCACAGGCTTAGCCCAATTGCTGCTGGATGGCATTTACCCACATGGTTATTCTAAAAACTCAAGTAATATCACTGGTTTTTATGTCATTTCGGTTTCAAATATGTGGATGCATTTTTTAAATATACCTGCTTTGATGCTAAATGGATGGTTCTGTACTTATGAGTAACATCTAATAAAATCTCCTTTCAAATTGACATTGTCACATTGGATAAACTTTCATGTTTCTGAAACAGGCAACTAGTAAATTCTCAGCCAGCAACTACCTCCTTTTATCAGGATATGAAAGTAAAGAGAATAAATCTCTTGAGCCTGGTGAAATCTTACAGAAACATTGGTTAGATTTGATTGTGGAGGACTCATCTCATTTATATTGTGTTTCTGTGTGAGTTGTTTATCATGCCCTTAAGTGGCAATATAAAATTAGTAGTCATAAAATTTTATTTCAGGATTGTTTGTTAATTTCAATAATCAACAATAGGATTATATATTTGCAGCTATTTTATTTTTTAAATTTTTATTTGTTTTAATTAGTTATACATGACAGTAGAATGCACATATATACTTTGATATATCATACATAGATGGGATATAATTTCTCATTTTTCTGAGTATACATATTGTAGAATCACATTGGTCATACAGTCACATACATACATACAGTAATAATGTCTGTTTTATTCCACTATCTTTCTTATCCCCACATCCCCTGCCTTCCCCTCCTTTCGATTCCTTCTACCTAATCTAAGGTAATGCAATTATTTTTTTGCATTACAATTCTTAATACACATATATACCACAATTTTTGTATCTCTGATTGTATATAAAGTATGTTGACACCCAATTCAAGTCTTCATACATGTACTTTGGATAATGATGTTCATCACATTCCACCATCCTTGCTAATCCCCTGCCCCCTCCCTTCCCCTCCTACCCCTCTTCCCTATCTAGAATTCATCTATTCCTCCCATGCTCTCCCTCCCAATCCCACTATGAGTCAACTTCCTTATATCGGAGAAAACACTCAGTATTTGTTTTTTGGGGGATTGGCTGACTTCATTTAGAATTATCTTCTCCAACACCACCCATTTACCTGCAAATGCCATGGATTTGTTCTTTTTTAATGCTGAGTAAAATTCCATTGTGTATATACGCCGCATTTTTTAATCCATTCATCCACTGAAGGGCATCTGGGTTGGCTCCATAGTTTAGCTATTGTGAATTGTGCTGCTATAAACATTGATGTGGCTGTGTCCCAGGAGTATGCTGCTTTTAAGTCCTTTGGGTATAGTCTGTATTAAATGTGTATAGTGCTTTTGGTAGTATGATTATTTTGATAATATTAATTCTGCCTATCCAAGAACAATGTAGATCTTTCCATCTTCTGAGGTCTTCTTTATTTCTCTCTTTAGGGTTCTGTAGTTTTCATTGTATAGATCTTTCACCTCATTTGTTAAGTTGATTCCCAAGTATCTTATTTTTTTTTTTTTGAAGATATTGTGAATGGGGTAGTTTTCCTCTTTTCCTTCTCTGAGGATTTGTCACTGATATACAGAAATGCCTTTGATTTATGGGTGTTGATTTTATATCCTGCTACTTTTATGAATTCATTTACTAGTTCTAGAAGTTTTCTGGTGGAATTTTTTTGGGGGGTCTTCTAGGTATAGAATCATGTTGTCAGCAAATAGAGCTAATTTAAGTTCTTCTTTTCCTATACATATCCCTTTAATTTCTTTCTTTTGTCTAATTGCTCTGGCCAGTGTTTCAACAACTATGTTGAATAGAAGTGGTGAAAGAGGGCATTCTTGTCTTGTTCCAGATTTTAGAGGGAATGCCTTCAATTTTTCTCTGTTTAGAATGATGTTGGTCTGAAGCTTAGTGTAGATAGTCTTTATGATGTTGAGATATGTTCCTGTTTTCCCTAGTTTTTCTAGTGTTTTGAACATAAAGGGGTGCTGTATTTTGTCAAATGCTTTTTCTATGCAGCTATTTTAGTAACTCTAGGTAATTGTGAATGGGCTTCTCTGAAGAGAACCTTGCTTTCAAGTTTCCTATCACCCATTCTACCAAAGCACTATCTTTATCACAGATAGCAAATAACATTCATTATAGTTTGATTCCCAACTCTTTATTTATTTATTTGTAGTTTGAAATCAAAGTACTTGCCTCTCTTAAGGAATATCAACAAGGCAACATTTAGAGTTAAGAAAACAGAGTTTAAGACTTATTGCTAGGAAAGATTTATTCATTCATTTAGTTACTTAGCCAGTGGGAAATTTAAATGCCTACTGTATATGACACACTGTATTTAAAACTGTGGTGTACATAAAGAAATATTAGAGCTCCAGGAAGTGAACTAGTAGAAAAACTAAGATGTGTGCATTAACTACAACAACTTGTAATACTTTGGGCACAAGAAGCCATCAACTACTTCATATTCAATCTTAGAGAATAAAAAAGAGGAGAGAACATCTATTACTGAAATTTGGGGGAGAAGTTTAAACAATAAGAATATGTTTAGTTGGATCTTTAAGAATGAATAGAATCTTGATAACTGGAAACAGCAAGAGATCTTCAGTTCGAGGGAGGGATGCTAGCCCAGATGAAGAGTGAGTAAAATACAGTGATCAGAAAACAGAAGAGAAATTTGTCTAGCAGAAGGGGTGTTGGGGAAGAGAAATTGAAGTTATTCTGGAAGGCTTTTTAATTATAAGACAAGGTTTTGGACTCTAATTCCATGGAAAAGAGAATATATTAACATGTTTCTGAGGAAGAGACTAATACAAATAACTATTTCATGAAGATTACTCTGGCATAACTGTACACCAGTGTGAGGATTTCGAGAGTCTGAAAGGCAATTACAATATCCTAAACATGAGGTCCTGTGAGGTGATGTCAAATGGAACCTGACGTAGGGTCTAAGGAAAGGGTCCCAACCTGTACAGTGAAAACATGCTCCTTTTTTTCCTCTAAGAAGCAAAAGTGGGTCTGTTTAAGTAGGTGAGAAATTTTTGGATAGTAAAGGAAACATGGAGATTGAGGGGTTTTGGAGGGATGAGGTGGGGTGCGGAGGGGAATAAACTTAACAAGTCAAACTCTGCTCATCTGGGAGGGAGAGTCTAGAGATGGCAGAGATCCAACAGCCTGCCCTGAAGACAGAGCATCACCCTGGGAACTGAGGAGTGGCTGTGGGCCCACCTCACCCTTGTTTTCCTCCCTGTCCTGGGTCCTGTCTTTCATTGCTTGTATTATTCAAGCTTTCTCCTCCGAGAGTATTTACCTGCTGGCAATACAAAACTGCCACTGAGGTTCTGGCTCCAGATTCATCCCAGATTCAACTTAAGGACATTGGTTATATCAGTTTAATTTTGCTGCCAGAAGCAATGGGAATAGATAGTGGAGAAGAGCAAGCAAAGCTATACGAGAGAACCTATGGTGACTATGGAGATACGAAAGAAAAGCAAAAGAGAGGTAACAATGACTCCATTATTTTGAGTCTGAATGACCAGGGAAATTTTGAAAAGAGAAACTGATTGGGGAAAAAGTAATAATTTCTAGAATCTTGTGGATGGGACCAAAAATAAAGTTCTTTTAGTCCAGCCTCACGTCCAGTGTTCAGATCCCTCTGGCTCCTCTTGCCGAAGGAGAGTTTGGCCTAGGGTTAGACATCTCCAATAACAGGAACATTCTCTCTCTTTAAACCCTGTATTCTCCCTTTGGAGTTTTGTTTGAGTTTTCTTGAACTCACTGTTTAAAGGAGATATTCAGATTATTGGGAAAAACAGGATTTTAAACCAATAGACTAAAAAAAAAAAAAGAAAGAAAGAAAAAGAAAAAAGATTTGGGACCAAAGGTGATGACTTGACACGGTGACAAGTAGCTCTAAGAAATAGCCTCTTTAGAGACAAATAAGGGATGAGGAAAGAACCAGGATTGGCCTTTGGAGGACAAGGGAGAGGAAAAGGAACCACAAAAGGAGAAAGAGACTAGAGGAGAAAAGGATTAATTTCCGTTTTGTGTCATGGAGGTCAGAGAAGTCCAAAACAGGCAGACAATGGAAACGGGTGCCGAAAATAAGCAGAAAGAACAAATCAGGAAACTCCTTTGCATTCTTCTGGATAAGATCTTCATAGCATGACTTAGTTTCCTTGTTAGAAGTTATTACTTAGACTATCACACACAACCAAGTACTCATTCAAGGAAAAGACCATATTCTAAAGCCAAGTCCAAATGGCATGATTTGCAAATAATTCAGAGCTTTTCCTGTACCAGGATCAACATATAATCTGGCTTTTTTCTTGTCACATATGAATATTGGAATATTAAAATCAGGGAACCCTGAGATAAAACTATGTTGTGTCCAATTAGGACAACATTGAAGTTGTGTTCTGTGTGTGCTGTGCTTCGTGAATGCTTCCCCAAGTACTCTCACCCTTGTTTTCTGGACTCCACAGAGAGGCGGTGAGCTATGAATGTACTTTTTGGAAGCCATGGTCCCAGTCTGTCATCAGTAGTCAGTGGAAGGCCATTGATGATTTCATTTTAATCTATACTGGACATTTCTTCATATCACAGAATCACTGACCATGAAATTTAGCAGAAGTGGCAATTTTGTCCATTGCAGGGCCAGCACTAACAGGATACAGGATATTAGAGACCAGACAGAAAGTGTTTTATTGCTGCTATCTGTGAAAGCTCTGTGGTACCTCAGGTTATTTCCTACAACCTGTTATCTAACCTATACATCTGACAATCATGCCTAAATCCTAAATCCTTTATTTTATTTTATATGGATAAAAATGCTGTTGACACAGAGGCTTAAGGTGAGCTAGATGGTATAATTTGAGGGGTTCAGAAAAGAATCTCCCAGAAATAGCACTGATCTTGCTATGAAGCCCAGAAATTCATATATTATTTATACTTTTGGGTGAAGTTAAAGTATCTACTTATGAACATGTTGATCTAATGCATTCACTTGTCAGATGGCACTCCTTTCCATGAGTGGCATGTAAGATAGGAACATTTTGATAGAAAGAAGGTTTGGGATGTCATCTAGAAAGGCATGCTATGAGCATAAGGATGAAAGAGGTAGTGGAACTCAAACACAGTAAGGCACAGGGATCCTGGAAAGAGGGTGAATGCACAAGAGGCGCAGGTCACAGGGCTGAGGAAGATTAGTTGTACTCTTTTAATGAACATACCATCATCCATAGGTATCCACAGGGTACTGGTTCCAGGATCATAAAACCTATGAATGCTCAAGTTCCTTGTATAAAATTTCAAAGCATTTGTGTATAACCTATGCACATTCTTTTACATTCTCTAAATCTGTATTACCTGATACAATGTAAATACTATGTAAATAGTTGTTTTACTGTATTGTTTAGGAAATAATGACCAAAAAAAATATGCCTGTATTTGTTCAGTACAGGCACAATTTTATATTTGAATTTTTTTTTTTTTTTTGTACTGGGAATTGAACTCAGGGACACTCAACCACTGAGCCACATCTCCAGCCTTATTTTGTATTTTATTTAAGGACAAGGTCTGGCTGAGTTGTTTAGTGCCTTGCTTTTGCTGATGCTGGCTTTGAACTCGAGGTCCTCCTGCCTCAGTCTCCTGAGCCACTGGGATTATAAGCATGCACCACCACATCCGGCTTGAATATTTTTGATCTGCAGTTGGTTGAATCCAAGGATGCATAATCCATGCATAATGGAAGGACACCTGTATTTATTGATTCATTTGTTTACCTTTTCCTGTACTGAATAGACTTGCCCAATAATAAGGGCAGGTTTTCCCTGATCCTTCAGAGGACAACTACTGGAAGAAACTTGACAGGGATTGAAATATAGTCTTTATCACTTATAAATTGTAAAATTTGCAAACATTGCTAACACACTTGGAGTTTCTTCATCTGTTAAGTTTACCTATGTTATGGTTTAGACCTTAAATGTCTTCTCAAGGCCTCTATGCTAAAAGTTTGGTCCCTTGACTGTGGCAAGACTGGGGTATAGTGGAATCTTTAGGAGATGGGGCCAAGTGGGAGGAAGTTAGATCATTGGGGAGTGTCCTTGAAGGGGATATTGAGACCCAGTCCCATTCTCCAGCTCTCTTTGCTTCCTTTGCTGCCAAAAGGCGAGTAGCTTTGCTCCTCTGCATGCTCCCCACTGTGGTGTACTGTGGAGCCATAGGCCCAAGGTGACAAGGCAGGTGACTATGGACTAAAGAGTCAAAATAAATGCTGATTTTTATAAGTTGATTTTTCAGGTATTTTTGTCCCCACATTAGAAACTCAGAATGTTCTTCCAAGGATTAAATGCAATCGTAGGTATTAAATATAACCATCTGTGCAATGCCTGACACTGATGAGTGTTCTTTTCCTTTCCTTCCTGCCCCAAACTGCCTCTCCGACTAACTGAGAGGAGCACATGTGGAAGCTGAGGGAGAGCAGCAGTCGCCTGTTCCAGCTGAAGATACTCTCCTTGGCAGTTCTGCCTGTGTGCTTTTGAGATTCCAGCTCCATCTGAGACAGGGTCTCTCTGCCAGAGGCAGCTTGAGACCTGTACTATCGCCTAGGGCCTTGCTCTTAGAAGAGCCCAAACTTAGTTTTGTATTCTACTTTTGTCATCAGGAAATTCTTAATAATATTTGAAGTTGGGTCCTTGTATTTTTATTTTGGTTTGGCCCCTACAAATGATAGAGTTGGTCTCAGCCAGACGACATTCACTGGATTCACAGCTGAGTCCTGTAGGTAAACACAGGCATTTTGCCTCCATTTTTCCAAAGGCCTCTGGGAAGTGATGGCCAGGCCAGCTGCCTGCTATTGGGTGGAAGCAGGAGAATGGGAAAGACTCCTGGGAAATCCTTTTCCTGGTATGAAGGAGTCAGGAAAAGAATGAGAGGAACGTGCTTTCTGCTATGTTTTCCTTGGTCAGTGAAAGCATTGTGGGAATATGCTTCAGGAATATTGACGTATATTCTGTCTCTACTTTACATTACATATTTGGAGCCTTAAAATATACATATTCACATATCCTTCAACACAAACCAAATAATACAGCTGCCAAAGGATTGAGATATTTTAGGCCACATTTGTTTCTCTTACATTTTGTTGATATCTAAACACAGTCCTTTGAAGCGAACATTCCCTCATCTCAGTTAATTTATTCACATCTTTACATTGACTATCTGGGTGGTTTTTTTATGATGAATTGTGCTGAAGTTTGTTTCCAACCTCTAAAAGCAAAGTCTGAGGCCCTGTGAAGTACTTTTACAGTAGAGACAAGACAGGGGATTTTAATAAACTTGGTGATTTATTTTGTCTATCCTGAGCCCAGCCTCCTAAGACATTGTTCACCAACATGAATCTTCAAGTAGAAATCAATGTGCTTAGGAAGTCTGTGACACCTGATGCTGGTATGTGATTGGGGAGTCCACGTGGAAGCCAATAGGAAGCCGATAGGAAGTGAGAGCTGTTCAAGGACAGAGTCAAACCTAAGACCCACAAACCATTTAACAAATCTGATGTGGGTCCTAGTGACATTTAAAGCAGTCATATTAAGAAATGTAAAGAGGTGCTCTGCCACAGAGGCTCTGCCTTTGGTCTGGGGAAGTTTTCAAAGACTTTGAATAGGGAGAAAAAGGCATCAAGATAACTGTGAGCCCGAGGCCTCCTCAGGGATATGGCTCTCTGTGTCTCCTCTCAGAGAGGCTGGGACCCAGAGAGAGAAACCAGCTCTGCAATGTTTAACACCATTGACCAAGGCTGATCACCCCGACAATGGAACTCAGTGTTGGGAAAAAAAAGACAAGAAAAGAAAAGAAAGAACAGATGAAAGACTTTATTTTCCTTTTCCTCTAAATTTCTGACCATCTGAGGAGTGGAAATGCCAAATTACCATGTGAAAGCCCCCTTGCAGATACTGTCTCCTCATTTAAAACAAAACAACAAAAATCAACATCACAAACCTCTTTACCAAAGTTCAAAAATTTTTTGAGCATGGTATCCTACACCAGAGAAGTTTGCATATGCATCTAAAATTTTAATTAAATGAATTAGTGGACATGAAAGGATGGTGTAAAGTATGAAGTGCCACTTAATTGCCTGGTGTTATTATTATTAATTAAAATCCATTAAACATCCATGTGAGGCTTGTGTCCTTTTGTGAGAAATATGCAAATTGTTCTTAGATATAATACTTAATTGGAAGATAAAAGAAGTTTTTGCCAGGGAAGGAAAACAAATTGGGACTGACTGAGAATGAGGATGACTGTGAAATTCAGAAAAAAAAAGTGATTTTTAAAGTCAATTCTCTGAAAATTGAAAAACAAAAATTCATTCCTAATTTAAAAAGGGGAAAAGAAGTTTTACATTGGAATGCTGACAAACCAACAGGAGGCTATCAACTGGTTTGGAAAATGGAGAGAAAAGTTAGTTCAGCGTTGCTAGGCAACAGATTTCTGAGCCGAGTTCTCCTCATTTCTTAAAGGACTGGAACAATGTTTTCGTTCTGCAAATACTAGCTATTTATTTACTTATTCATTGTGAATTAGAATGACTGTTCTCAGACTAAGGCTGGCTAAGCCAGAAAGAGCACAAATTCAGGCAATTAGAATATGATTAGGAAGCCAAAAGTTGGTTTCATAATAAGGCATTTGCTCTACGGGGTGAAATAATGACTGCCTAATGCCACTCAGAGAAAAGTGGATTCTTATATGACCAAGATTATTTCCAATTAGAGCTTCAAACCTAAGAACATGATAGATGACCAATAAAAAATTATTGTGAAAGATAAAATGACTCACTGAAGACAAATGGCTGAGAGGCTTGACAGCAACCAAAGAGCTGTTCTCTGGAAGAGGATCCCGGATGTGTGTGCAAGGGTCATGCCCCACAGGAGGCTGTCCCTTGTAGGTCACCACTTCACAAACACACACAAGGTTGGTTGCTGCCAGTTCTCAGGTGTTGACTCCAACTCCAGGAGGAAGGGGGCTCCGAGGGGTCACCTAAGATGCAGCCTGATGGTTTAGTAAACGAATCTGACCCAACGGAGATGGAATCTGTGGCCTTTGAGATGAAAGGCCCCTGGGTGTCTGTCACAGCAGAGCCACTTCATCAACTTTCCTAATGTAGAAGCAGACGTAAAGCTAGAGGGAGGGAAGGAAAACACGTTTGGTGCTTGAGAAAAAGGGGAGGATTTGATTAATGTACAGCTAGGGAGTGAACCAGTTCTCAGAGAAAGGAATCTTTGATCAATGAGATGAAGAAGCGTCTTTCCAACCCCCCAGATTCCAGCCACTTGAAAAGGAACAAAAAGGCGCTGATTCAGAGCACAGCTGTTGTTATTTAAAAACAACACCAAAGAAAAAGAAAGACAAGAAAAACTGCAAAATATCATCTCAAATGGATTACCTGGAAGGGTAACAAATGAGCACAGGCTCTTATTAGAATTCCTCTCAAACTGGAGGGATGATGTTTAGGCCACTGTTTTGGAATTAATACAGGTCTTCTGGGAGGTGCTAAAGGAGAGTTTGTTACAGTTCATCTTTCCCTATAGAGCTGTGCATGTGTCTGTGCTAGACGGACATCCTCTGAAACCAGTGGTCCTGTTAAACGTGAGGACGGAAACTAGCTTTTATTAGAGGTCTACTCCTTGCAGAACCCTCTCACATGGGTTATCTGATTTTAATAGTATTTTTTTTTCCTTCCTAGGAATTTATACTCTATGGAATTGCTAAGAGAAAAACATGTTCCTACATCATAACGACTGATGGACACAAGTGTTAGAGGGAATCATCATTTCATCTCATGTGCTCCAAGTGCAAGTTTTATCCAAATGGAAACTTTTGAACTCAAATGTCAGTTTTTCATGTCAGCTTTTTCTAGAAACACATGTTGCCCCTTAATTTTTTTTTCTTTCTGTTTAATAGCCAGACATTAACTTAAAGGTTGTGGATGTTTCCTTTATCTCTTCCAATCTTCTCTGTGAAGTGTTGCATGTAAAGGTAGAATTTTTAGTTTGTTTGTTTTAACCACTTGTGGCCTTTTTGAAAAGGTACAAAGATGTAAAGTCCAAGGAACCCAGATTCCTTGCACTCTGTAGACCTGGGCATGTTATCCACAACTAGCTGCTAAAATATTCTCTATGAAGTGTTGCACATATAGGTAGAATTTTTATTTTAACCATTTGTGTTTTTTTCTTAAAAAAAATACAAAGACATAAAGTCCAGGAATACAGATTCTTTACACTCTGAGGGCCTGGGCATGTTATTCATGACTAGCTGCTAAAATGTTACCCACCAATGATTTTCTATTCATGTTTTTTACTGTTGCTTGCTGCATATCTGGTTGAATTATTACTGCCACTCTCAAAACTTTTAACGAGCTTCGAAGTTCTCCAGTAAAAATTGTACGATATTTGGAAAACTTGTTCTACTTTGCTATTCAGATGAGGGAAATGTGTCTTCAGTGCTACATACCTATCTAGCCAAGTGAATCTGAGTCTCAACCAGCTGAATTGTCATAGTGGAGGACTGCCTGTGATAGGATTTTGCCATGGCTAATTCTCTTTTGTTCCCTCTTCTTCTAGGTGTTTGATCTATCTATAAGGTGTCTTGGGTTGTGTCCAAATGCTTGGAAGGATGTGCTTGCAGTAACTATTCCAGTCACAGCTGCCAGTCAAAGGAAGCTGTAGAGTGTGAATGAAGAGGTGCCGTGAGAGCAGCCTACTTGATTAGCACTTCCATGACCCTCATTTCAGAAGCAGACTCCTCAGCCTGAGTCCAAGAGAGTCCCTGGGGTTCATAGAACTGCTCTGACATAGAATACGTAGACAGAGTCCAGATTTCACATTAAGTACCATGTGCTACACCAGGTCTCAATTCTGTTGACTTTTAGATATGATTCCTGGTCCATGCTGGTCAGCATTTCCCCAAGGACCGATTGGCTACCTTCATATGGTTTTCTACTCTTTTCCTGGGGCATCACTTGTCAGTGCACTGCTGAGAGAGCATCAATCACCGAGGGCTCTCAGTCCTTTATCTCCAGTGCAGATCTTTGACTGCATGAAGGACTTCTGGTTCATAATCAAATGTATTGATCAGAGCCTGCTGGAGTCTGGCCTTAATGTGTATGCTGAAATGGAGTTTGCCATTAAGTGTGGAGCTAAATAGTTCATTTTCTTCTGTAAGACAGAGTAAAATGGCTCCAAGGAGCATTTGAAATTGAAGATCACAATAGCTGAAAAACGATGGAAGAAAAAAAAATTAAGTTTTGCAAAATTGATTACAATATTTCTAAAGATATTCTTTATCTTTTCACAAAATCAAACTTTCCATTTGGACTTGTCAGAGTTAGCTTTTAGTGAAACCTATTTTTTATGGTTCTTTTTGATTAATGGAAAGGAGTCGTTTTATTTTTCTTCACTGTAATAAAAATCAAGCTGTCTCATGGTGCCCTTCGAAACAGAAATCAAGGGATGATTTGAACAGAATATTAATACTGCTCTTTTAAACTTCTGAGTTTTATCCTGTTTTAATAAACTAAATTTTAAGCTGATCTTTCTAGAATGCAATCTACATTTTGTGAAAATATGAGCATTTATCACAGAACTCAATAGGAATCTTTCCTACATTCCTTCCTATTTACAGATAGCAGAGAGAAGAAAAGCTGTGACTACATTCTTTTGTGCACTGTGTGTGCTTGAATGGCCCAGACAGAATGTGTGATTAGATGAATTTGGGCATCTCAATCATTTTATTGTAGCTATTGTTATAGTTTAGAATTCATGGGGCATAATTTTTAATTCAAGAATACAGAGTGGATTTCTCTCTTTTAAAAAAATTATTTCTCAGTGTTCAGCAATAAGCCTTTTTAGAATCAGGCCATGTTCAAAGCACATAGTATATTTTACTATACATTGATTTGATTTAACCCCATCCTGTAGGAAATCTTGAAACTTTTGCCAATTAAGATTTCTTCCAGCATCCTAAGTCCCCCTAAGAATATTCAGTGAATATAAAAATTGTTTTAATGCCTATGCCTTAAAATCTCTTTAATCTGGGCACCCTGAACTTTTTATGCCACTGTCTTTGCATCTATTTATTCCACTAACACATTATTTCTCAATCCTTTTTTTTTTCAATGTTCCCTACTCATGCACATAGGAGCCTTTTGGATATTTTTAAATCCTAATTATTCCACTTTCCGGTAATGTTTTAATACCTTAGACACACTGTATATCTTTTTACATACTATTGCCCTCTTTATGACCATAAAGCATCATAATTGCTAAGACCTTTTTTTTTTTGCCTTCCAAGAACCAATTCTCAACCCCTTGGGGCAACATTACACCCCTCCCCCCAAATGCATGTAGTAAAATATGCATAAAATACTCTACTACCAAGTAAATATTACATTTTGTTTCCTTAAGGCACAATACATGACTGAAGCTTTTTGAAATGATGCTACTGATAAAAATATATTTAATGTGTCTTTGCACATAAAGATGACATAGCTGATGATATTCAGATATTTTTTGTACATTTCCTCTTGGTAACATCTGCTTTGCAGCTGCTGAGCTGATAGAGGAAGTTGGGTACTGACAAACTCAAGCTGGACATTAGAAATAGTCCTTGGTCTACAGGTGCATCCTTAGAATTTAGCCTGTTTTACTATGGAAATGAAAGGGCCTTCAGCTAAGCCACTATGCACACTGTAGAGCATTTTGGGAGGTTTCCACCCTAGCTTCAAGGTAACAACAGTATTTCCCATCTTGATCTTGACACCTTCAACTATAAAGATGTCGTTTTTCTTTTCCCACCTTAATTCTGCACTGTTGCATTTTGGTATCAAAGAGGGCAAACACAAAAGAATAGAAACCAAAAAGGCGGTAAAGAAAGGAAAACAGAGAGAAGTAGGAGGAGATATTATGAAAGGCATTGTGATGTATCTGGTAAGAGGTGAATGGGAATAAAGACAGTGCTTCTCTTTCTTTGCAGATTAATGTAAAGAACTTATTGGGACTCACAAAATCATCCCAACACACTGTGGCTGACTGACATCCTTGTTTTACAACAGGACATAGAGATTATGAAGAAGGTGCTTATAGGAGGTAAAATGACCTGCCCAGTGTTATGTGAGACAGTGAGTAACCCAATGAGCCTAGACTTGAGGCCAGGGAAACTGGTCCTGGAGGGCAAGGTCACGTTCATGCACCTTCTGCCTATGAACAAAGAACCCACTGAATTTTCCCAAATAGCTCCCTTTCTCTATCCCATCCTCTCCAAATTCTGCTTATGGGGCTGTTGGGTGATATTGGTCCCTTTTAGTGTTTTAAAGAATTCCCCAAGAAACTCATTTAAAAATGCAGATTTCCATGCTCAAGGCTTTGAGAGGCAGTTTTGGAGGTTCTAAGTAGAGCCCTCAAATCTGTCATTCCAACAAACTCTCCCAGAGGCCACCCTTCAGGTGACCTCTGCTTGTTCTCGCCCGGGGCTCAAAATTCTTGCTTTCACTCTGAGTAGCTCCATTTTGTATCTGTTGCTGTTGGATTTCCACCTAAGAGTTCCCTCAAGGAGAAGATTCTTTTTAAGTTGATGCTATCCCATTTATTTATTTTTGATTTTATTTCGTGTGCTTTAGGAGTCTTGTTGAGGTAGTCAGTAATAGAGAGTAGGCCTACATTTTCTTTTAGTAGGTGCAGGGTTCCTGGCCTAATACCTAGATCTTTGATCCACTTTGAGTTGAGGGGGAGAGATAGGGGTTAAATTTTATTCTACTACATATGGATTTCTAGTTTTCTCGGCATCATTTGTCAAAGAAGCTATCTTTTTCTCCAATGTATGGTTTTGGCACCTTCGTCTAGTATGAGATAACTATATTTATGTGGCTTCTTCATAGCAAAGGAAACAATCAAGAGCATGAAGACAGAAGCTACAGAAGGGCAGAAAATCTTTGCCACTGCACCTCAGGTAAGGCATTAATTTCCAGGATATAGAAAGAACTCAAAAAGCTTCACACCAAAAAACCAAATAACTCCATCAATAATTGGGCAAAGGAACTAAACAGACACTTCTCAAAAGAAGAAATATGAATGGTCAACAAATATATGAAAAAGTGTTCCACATCTCTAGCAATTACAGAAATGCAAACTAAAACTACACTGAGATTTTACCTCACTCCAGTCAAAATCGCAACTATCAAGAATACAAGTAAAAATTAATGTTGGTGATAGTACGGGGAAGAGGGTGCTCTCATACGTAGTTGATGGGACTACAAATTAGTGCAACCACTCTGGAAAACAATATGGAGGAGTCCTCAGAAAACTAGGAATGGAACCACCATTTGACCCAGTTATAACATTCCTCCGTATATGTCAAAAGGAGCTAAAATTAGCATACTACCGTGACACAACCACATCAATATTTATAGCAGCACAACTCACAATAACTAAACTATGGAACCAATCTAGATGCCCACAAGCAGATGAATGGATAAAGAAATTGTGGTGAATATACACAATGGAATATTACTCCTCCATAAAGAAGAAGAATTTTATGACATTCGCAGTAAATAAATGAATCTGGAGACTATTGTGCTAAGTGAAATAAGCCAATCCCCCCAAAAACCAAAGGTTGGAGGTTCTTTCTGATTTGTGAATGTTAACACACAACAAGGGAAAGAGGAAAAATAGTGGATTAGACAAATGTAAATGAAGGAAAGGGAGAGGGATAGGAATAGGAGTGACAGTGGGATGTATCAGACATAATTTTGCTACATACATATATGAATACACCACAGTGAATCTCAATATCATATACATCCACAAGACTGGGATCCTAATAGAATATATTCCATGCTTGTATAAATATATCAAAGAGATTCTACTGTCATATATAACTAAAAAGAACAAATAAAAATTTAAAATAAAGAAGAGAATTTTTCAGCCACAACAGATTTGAAGGCCACTTTCACTAGTTATGTATCTGGAAATCATGGCACTCTTTTTTGGGAAATATTGTGCAACTTACTTTCTGATTAATGAATTGCCAGCAATCTTCTTAATACTCTTCTTCTCCTCCTCTTTTCTTCCTCTCCTTCTTGTTCTTCTCCTTCTTCTTTTTCTTCATACTGGGGATTGAACCCAGGGCTGCTTAACCATTGAGCCACATTGCCATCCAACTGCCCTGTTTTTTATATTTTATTTTGAGACAGGGTCTCATTAGGTTGCTCAGAGCCTTGCTAAGTTACTGAGGCTGGTTTTGAACTTGCAATCCTCTTGCCTCAGACTCCTGATCCACTAGGATTACAGGTATGCACCACCATGCCCAGGTTGATTGCCAACAATCTGAAGTACAGATATATGAGCATAATGTGTATATTTTATTTGTATTATTTTATTTGAGCCTTGGCTTATTCAGCTAAATTACAAAGTACATTCAATAAAATAATGTCTTAACAGTGAAGAATGCATTATAAATGGAAAATAAATAAATAAATAAATAAATAAGATAGAAGTGGGGAGTGTATTTACCCAAAATATATATTGTGCAATCTAATACACTTGTGAACTTTGAGCAAATTTGCCTGTGAACTTCTGCAACTCAAGCAAAAAGGGAAAGTGATCAATGGTATGATTCTTTGTGATAAGCCATTTGCTCAGGAGGAAAACCATTTCTGTGATCTGAACCTAAGAGAAATTATCCACACTACAATGCAACGTATGATGCTTTGGGGGCATCTTCATAATAAATCCAATTGTGACACTCACCTGTTGCTACTTACACTTCCTTTTGTGGGATCAGTGGTATGGTGACAAAGCCAATTTGGTAAATATAATTTCAGGAAGGATAAAAATGAGGAAGTCCAAGTATTTAATTACCCAATGGCCAAGGATGAGTTTTTAAAGCATGTAGGCCTTAGGATAGGGTTTGGCCACTGGGTCAATTTTTTTTTTTTTAATTTATAAGGGATTAGGAAAAAGTAAAGAAAAAGGAAAAAGTACATATAAAATTTAAATTTTAGTGTACATAAATAAAATTTCATTGGAGCTAATCGCACTTATTTATGTGTGACCTAATGTTTTTATACCATAACAGCAAAGTTGAATAGTTGTGGCAGAAACCATACAGTCCACAAAGCCTAAAATCTCTATTTTCTGGTTTTTACAGATGAAGTTCACTCTTGCTTCAGATTATTGAGCAGTAATGGACTACACTTTCTTTAGTCTTGTTTTTCTAACCTGACCTTTGCTTGCGGTGGAGAGGCAGAGTTAACAGTTATAGTCGCTGGCAAGGTTTTGAGGATGAGTATGCTTGTTTTTTTTTTCCTATTAGACACATATTTAAAAATAATCACTGAGCGGTGTGTAGAGACATTCCTTCTCTTCTGAAAGTTGAAGGCCTAATAAGAATGTGTTATGTGTTTATGATATAAAACCACAAACATGAACACACATGGAAAAAGAAACAAACCATTGAACCAATAGGATCAGCTGTGACGAAGTTTTCTTCCATTTGTTATTTGTTCAGATGGGTTGACCTCTCTCAATGAATGTCAATGGACACATGGGGAATAAGCATTGAGAGTTCAAGAAAAATATCTGTGAGAAAACCTACTTGATAGTCATTAACTCAATCTTTTCCTTAGGAAATTTTTTTGTGTCTGAGATGATTGGATTTACTTGTGGAATATTCGGGCCCAATTCATGAAGCACTGCTGTTTTGTGGGAACAATTGGAGGATGACTAGTTTATAACAGAAGTGGACTTTTCCTTAATTGCAAGGCCTGGGTTCAACATTTTACAGGGACAGAAGAGTCTAGAAGTGACTCAGTTATCAACAAATATCTGTATAATCTTATCATGATAATGAATTTTACACTGTCTCACTGTCTGCACGCCTGCATATATGTGTTGCTAGAAGTGCAAAATGTAAACATCACTAACAAGCCTGTTTTTGTTCACTCGAGTAAGCATATACCAGTCTCTCAAGCATAGGTGTCAGTGTGACAACAAAAATCTTAGGTTGCTTTTTTAAAAAAAAAAAATAATATAGCAGATAAGAAAAATTGGGCAGGGTATTTGCTCCCTAATAACATTCCAAAGGTGTAGAAAAGGCTGTCCTGGCTTGGGTTGTCAATCTGTGTTTAGAAATGTCACCAATAATTTGTAGCTTGGAAGTGCTTGACTTGTGGACCCCTGGTGCTAATTGGATCCACTGATTTCTGCAAAATCCCTGCCTGTCATCAGCTCAGCAGTAGGTACCACATCGAAGCTCTAATGAATCCAGGGATAACTTTAAATAGCCAGTCCGATATCTTTCCATTTTATTCCCAGGCAAAATTTTTGTATTTTTAGGGAGGGAACATTTTCTTTTATAGTTTCTGTGTAATCTTTCTTTAGGATCCAAGCTGTTTTAGAAGGAGGTCAAGTTTTATCCTGGAAGGCATCCCATTTTTTTTTGTGGAAAAGGTTGTTAGAATTTCACAACTCCATCAGGTGGAACTTGGTCAGAAACTGCAGGGAAAAATGATTTCTGAATTCTTGTTAACTAGGAACTAAATTGTTTCACATCAGCAATAGAAATGTATTTCAGGCATGGGGAAATCCATTCTGGAAATCCATTTCAGGAATCCAGTAAGGAGACTGGGAAGCCTGGGGCTCTGATTTGCTGCCTGCTGAATTGTTTTGCTTTGGTGTCTATTTTCTTTGGTGCTTCTGTTTCAGAGCAGGGCTGACTTGCAAATCTGTTTTATATCACAGTGGGAGACCCCTGTTTCTCAAAGCAGAGACTGTCCTATGACAGGGAACTGTCCACCGGGAGAAACAGGAATACATTTGGATGAACTCCAGTACACATCACTTGCTCTTTGGTAGCAGGAATGAAGCCACCAGTGCGCTCTTCTTAGCAGGACATGTGAGGAGCCATTTACAATTCAAGGGACTCTGGCTACCCTACCCCATGGTGGTGGTCTGTTACCACCTCCAATTGGGTTGACGTGGCCTGTGGAAGCAGATGAGGTCTCTGTCAGAGTGTTCTTCTCTTGCAATCTAGGTCAGAAGATTTTTGTTACAGTCTCATGTTTAGCTAGGTGGATAGAATACAAAATGTTTCCGTTCCCCCTAAACACCTTCTCATCCTTCTCATCTCAGAAAAATCCCACAAGGACTCAGGAATTGTTACGAAATTTGCGATTATTGTTAGGAGGAATTTTGGGTTATGGCAATAAAAAACTTGGGTGCTAGCAGCAAAACACACCCATATTCTATAACACCTTTGCCCAAACTGGCAATTTATTACCCTAGTCCCTTAAATCAAGGTTCAATCATTATCAACTGGAACAGTTTCACTAATGTTATTCTTGTTTTTTGGAGCCCTTGGGGCCTCTTGCTGCAGCTTTCACCCACACACCAAAATAGACAAGTGAAGAAGGACTTGTTAAGTCACGTAGCACAGCCGTCTGAGCCTGGTGGATATTCTCTCAGGTGCATCTTTCTGGTGTTCTGACTCGTAGGGATTTAAATAATGCTAGTGATGGGACTTCAACTTCTTCCCATGGGAGTCGGTAATATTTTTTTAAGAAATTCAATCATTTCTGGGAGTTTTCTGCAATTGATTCAACAGGAAGATGTGGTACATCTTGAATCTCTGCTGCTTAGGCCTCATTTTGCTTAACTCTGCTTAGGATTCCTTTGTGAAGGGGACTCTCTTTCATATTTCTCATGCTGTTGCCTATCTATATTTTTTTTTCATGTTTTCTCAGCCCCTTCACTCTTCATGCTACTTAATCTGCTAATGTGAGAGAAAAGGAACATATAAAGCAAGAGGGAGTCGGGGCCAGGGAGAGCCCCTCACTAGGGGCACTGAGTGGACATTGGGTCTCAGAGATGACATAGAATCAAAAGGTGCCACAGTGGAGAGAAGATTGTGGAAATGTTGCGTTTTCAAAGTCTGAGATGTAAACAGCAGAATAGAAGATCAGGTTCTGTAAATCCTACCACACTCTTTGCCATTTTTTAAATCAAATTTCTGAGCTAGATGTTAGCTTGAATCTTCCTTCCTTCCTTCCTTCCTTCCTTCCTTCCTTCCTTCCTTCTTTCTTTCTTTCTTTCTTTCTTTCTTTCTTTCTTTCTTTCTTTCTTTCTTTCTTTCTTTCTTTCTTTCTTTCTTTCTTTCTTTCTCCTGCTCTCATCATGGTGACATTTCTTTCCTATCTGGGCTGGAGGATACCCTTGAGATCATCTCACACAACCTCCTTCAATTAAATGTGAAGAATCTGGTCCCAAAAAGGCGTTTTGTTCTTCAAGGTTACACAGTAAGTTCTAGAGGAGCTGAAATTAGAAGCTCATCTCCTGAATCCCAGGCCAACACTGTGTTCTTTCATGGATAGCTGGGTAAGTCTGTGGAATTCAGCAAAAGGTGACTTCTGCTGTGGTGGCTGCCTTTAAGTGTGTTAAGAAAGTCAGGGTGTGCATCAATTTGCCAGAGAAAAACGGCAAGGGAAAGAACTCACAGCCCTGAGAGAAGAAATGTCAGATAAACCTTCAATTAGCCTTCCTCTTCTGCAGGAAAACTGAAATTAACATAGCACATAACACCAAATTAAGTGATTCGACTTGGAAGCTACAGTCATTAACATCTTCTGAGATCTCTCCCCTTCAGAGTTTAAGGTATTTTTCTCCCTTTTCTAAGAGAAAATGGAAGTATTTAAGTAATAAAAAGTGAGATTTTTGAGGCAGGTATTCTAGGTATATTTAATCTTTCAAAGTTTCTTTATCTATAATTCCCTGACCCAAGTCATAATTAGCTAATTATAATTTGGAATTTGGAATAAAGCATTTTGAAAAGATCCTACAGTGGGTAGTAACACCTGTGACTAATAACAAGGTGAATGCCTCTGGTTGTAAATTCCCATGCCTATGTTACTGTTTATAATTTGCCCTTGAGCTGTCCTGGGGTATATTACTGAGTCCTTGTTTCTTTCGTTGACATGCGCATGTGAGAATAGATTGTTAAAAAAAAATGATGTCCCACGCAATGAGACTACTCTCGACCATAAATGAGCTTTTTTTCAAGCATTAATTATAGAATTTTGGGGGCTGGGGATGTGGCTCAAGCGGTAGCGCGCTTGCCTGGCATGTATGCAGCCCAGGTTCGATCCTCAGTACCACATACAAACAAAGATGTTGTGTCTGCCGAGAACTAAAAAATAAATATTAAAAAAATTCTCTCTCTCTATCTAAAAAAATTATAAAATTTACTGATTATTAACCCTAAAGTGTGATCTTCTAATTGCAGTGAGTCAAAATAAAGGTGAGGAAAGGTGCATATTTTCTATTTTGTTTCTAAATACTTGAAAGTCAGACCTTCATCTATTTCTTATGTTGTTCAATGTAAAAAGAAATGAGAGAATGCAACTAAAATTGTCCCCAAAGACCTTCATGGCTTCCTACTCTAGTTTTACTCCCTGTAAAATTAAAATACTACTTCCAAAGTAGTGATGTATTGCCATTGTCCTCTTCCTGGAAAAGCAGAGCATTATGAAATATCTATCTCAGCATCCACAAGACAGGTTTTCTGTGGTTGTGGTGTGATGCTTAGCAAATAGGATGGCATGAGGCAAGTCCGTTTTGGAGACTGCACATGATAGGATGTACCTAGAGATGTGTGTCATTTTAGACCTTTATCTGTTTTCATATCCAAGCAGGTATGTTTTCTCTTGTAGCCTCTGCTTTAGTTGTACCCTCCCTGGAGAAACTATATCTTTTAATAGTATCACTGAACATAACCTCTTGGACACTTCTGAGTAGATGAGCAATATATGTTGTACTATCCCAGACACACACATACCTGTATGTTCTTCTAAATGCAGTTGTTTAGCATTTTATTAAACAAAGAGGCATATGTTGCTAAGTCTATAGATTCATTATAAACACGAGGGATTTGGCAAGCAGTCCTGGTCTTTTGAAGGTCTGTTTCCTTAAGGTTCTTTGTTTATTGGGTATTTTTCTGTTTGGGGTTTTCCTCCTTTGCAGTGTGGTGTGTCTGGGTTTTAGGCACTATCACTGGGAATAGAGTTGCTCATCCCCTGGAAGACTGCACTTGGATAGAAACCCAGCACTTAGGGACATCATTGGCTCCCTCCTTCCCAAGGGACATTGTACCAGTTTTACTTTACTGATTGTGAACTCCTTTATAGTGCCACCACTTAACCCTTCTAGAATGGAACACCAGGCTGCCACTTACCTTTCTTAAAGCCAACCCCATTTTCTCATAACTGATCTGGTTTGGTACTAGGTGATTCCGTGGGCAACCATCTGAGCAATGCCTTCTGTCTCGCAGTGGTAGAAATATCCTTTTCTGTGACCTGCTTTCAGAAGAGAAGCCCAGAGTCTCAGGCCAGGCCACCCACAAGCTACATGAGGATATTGACATATCCTCACTCTGAAATCTACTCAGCCCGTTCCATGAACTCAACCTCTAACAAATTTCATTCTTAAACTGAAAGGAAATTGTGGCAAAGCCTTCTCCATTCCTTTTCATCTGTGCTTGTCTTTCTTCTCTCCCATCTGAGAGTCTTTATCCAACTTACCTCCCCAGAGCTTGCCAGCATGAATCAGAATTTGACGTGCACTTTTGTGTGGCAAACCCATGAATATTCCAGGCTGACCCAAAAAAGAAGAAAATATTTATAGCATAAAATAAATTTAAATTGACTGAGCCATAAACTTGTGCTTGCAGGTCCTGAAATAATAATATAGTATTTTAGAACATTATCCTAATAATGAATGAGCTCATAAAACAGATTTGCATTAAAAATCCATCTTTACTGTATAAATAAGCTTAGATAAGTACTTAACTTTCTTACACCTTACTTATATCATCTATATAATGGGAATAATAATAAATAGTACATAACTCATGAAGCTACGAAAATTACATAAAATGATTTTTATAAAAATTAGCACACTACTAAAAATAGTAAGTGCTCAATAAATACAATCTATTATTAGACTATTACAGTTACTATGTCAAGAAATATAAAATACAGCATCAGACTCTACTGACTCTTCAAATTTAGCCCAAGACTATAATCTGCCACTAAAGAGAGGTGGATTCTGAAATGGCATATTCAGAAAGGCATTTTTAAAAAAAAATCCTAAAATATTAATACTAGATAAATTTTTTACTCGTTCCTTTCACTATTCAAGAATGAAATATATGCTCCCTTTTGAGAAAAATTGTCTCTCATGGTATCTTATGCATCCATACATCTTGCTGGGTGTACCTAGAATGCAAGGTCCAGATAACTCTTCACCTGGACCAGTTCTCAGGTTTGTGTTTTAAGGTAACCACCTTTAGACATAAGGTCAAATCTCTCCTAAAGATAAGTTTGCTTATTATTTAAAAATGGTGGGTTCTCCAAACTTAGTGCTCCTCAGCTGTGATGCAAACCCAGTGTGTATACATTGGGCCCAATTTGGGCTCACATTGCTGTATACTCATGAGACTTAATGCTGGGGCAAGGGAGCCAAGAGAAACAGGCTGTGCTAATGCTTCTTGCTGTGCTTTCAGTAATAAAGTACATTGTTTCTATCTCAGGAATCTCCTGTTTCCTATCAAAATCCATCAGTTACATTAACACCTCAAAGGTGGCTCAGAGCAAGAGAACATTGTCCCTTACCTTAACTCAATTATGGCAACTTCCTGATAGGGTAAAGTTCTGTGTTTGCTGAGACCATCCTGCTTTTCAAACCTGATATATAAGAAAGACGAGGTAAAACGGCTGAAGGCTACCTTGGTGGGAATTTCCAGTGAAATTGAGGTGCTCCAGAATCTAGAGGACAGATTTCCAGCGCGCGGGATTCGGCTGCAGGGGCTTGGTCGCGGGCGATTTCTCCGCACGGAGGGTAGCAGTACCTGGTCGGCGGACCGCCCCACGGATGGAGTCTGGGGCGCGCGCTAGCTAGTTAGCGGCGAGGTCCCAGAGCGGGATTACAGCGAAGCGGATTCTGGAGGCTCCTGCCAGCGGCACACTGGCCGCGCTGAGTGCTGAGTTCCGGCCTTGAGACAGAGGAGAGAACCGGTCCAGTTCGATTCCCGACACCGGTCGGAACACGGAGGAGGACAGCAGCTGCCATCTTGGAGAGCTGATGCAATCATCCCTGTTTTCTACTGATCTCAGCTCATTCAACTACGGAACAGGTGATTCCAGGCTGGTATTTGCCTGCGTCTCGCAGACAGATCGCTCAGGCTCGGGACTAGAGAACCTGAGGAGAATACTCTTCGGGGCTCACCCCTGGCAAGGTGGGCGCCGGACTTTGAGCGGCCAGAGTCTAGCTCCCGGGTTGCTTTGGCCCAGGGCGGGGTATCCTTCGGGGACTCCGGGCTGAGGCCAGTTACAAGTGGATTGTGCACTGAGGGGTGGCGTGGTTCGGACTCCAGGAACAGTTTTGGCCCGGGGCTAGGGAGCCCGCGGGGACTGCGTCTTTGACCCTGCCCCTGGCGGAGCACACACTGAGCGGGGAGAGGTTGGAGCGGACAGGCTCGGGCTCCCGGGGCTGCTGGGGCCTGAGGCTGGGATACCTCTGTGGAGCCTGCTCCTAGCAGAGTGTGGCAGAGATTGGAGAGGCTGGGTTCTGGCTCCCGTAGCTGCTTGAGCCCAGGGCCGGGAAACCTGCGGGGACCGCGAGCTGAGGCCAGCTACAAGTGAAACTTGCGACGAGGGGCAGTGGGACTCTGACTCCCGGAACAGTTTTGGCCCGGGGCTGGGGAGCCAGTGGGAACTGCGTCCTTGACTCTGCTCCCAGCGGAGCGTGCACCGAGCAGGGAGAGTCTGGTGCGGCCAGGCTTGGGCACCGAGCAGGGAGAGTCTGGTGCGGCCAGGCTTGGGCACCAAGCAGGGAGAGTCTGGTGCGGCCAGGCTTGGGCTCCTGGGGCGGCTTTGGCCTGGGATTGGGGAACCCGCGGCGGTTGCTCTGTGGAGCCTGCTCCTAGCAGAACGTGGCGGGGACCGGAGAGGCCAGCTCCTGACTCCCGAAGCTGCTCTGGCTCAGGGTTGGGGATCCTACAGGGACTGCTTCTTGGTCCGGGTCCTGCTGGGTGCTGCGGGGGCCTGGGGGGCAGAGTGGAGCTGCCACCTGCGCCCAGAGCAGGCTAAGGGACCCGCCGGTGTGGTATTATGACACCCCAACTGCAGCTGGGGCCGAGGAGAGTAGCCGCCCACGCCTGGAACAGGACCAGCGACCCGACGGCAGGGTAGCCAAGTCACCCCACTTGGAGTGGAGGCCGTGAAGAGCCGCTGTCTGATCCTGCAAGGTAGGCAGACCTGCGTCCCACTGGCAGGACAGGCTTGGCAGCCTGCCAGTGTGGTGGACAAGTAGCATCGAGGCAGTCACGTCACACTGGTTGGAGTGGGGGTTGAACAGAGCTGCAGCCAGTGTCCGGAAAAGGCCCAGCGACCCGTTGGAGAGGCAGTTAGGTACCCCCACTGGGAGTGGGGGCTGAGCAGAACTGCCGCCCAAGCCCGCAAGGTAGGCAGATCTGAGACCCACCGGTGGAACAGGCTTAGAGGCCGACCAGCATGGTAGACACGTCACACCAATTGGAGTAGGGGTGGAGCACAGCTGCCGCCCACATCCGGATCAGGACCAACGATCCAAGGACGTGGTAGGAACGTCACCACAATTGGAGTGGGGGCAGAGTAGAGCAGCCACCCGTGCCCGCAGGGTGGGCAGACATACGACCAACCAGCGTGGTAGATAGATCACTCTAATTAGAGGAGGAGCAAAGCCACTAACCGCCCTACAAGAGAGATATCCCAACTATACAAGAGAAATATAAATAAATAGGGGGAAAATTTCAAAAACACAACAGTTTCACCAAGCAGAAAGAAACGCAAGCAATATGAAAAGACAAGGAAAGAAAGGACCACAAGCAATGCAGGTCAATTCAACTTTAGAAGAGGTAATAGCTGCAACAGATGGAATGTCAGATAAAGAGTTCAGGATATACATGCTTCAGATGATCTGGAGTCTCAAAGAAGACATGAGACAGCAAAATCAGACAATGAAAGATCACTTTGACAAGGAACTACAGAAACAAATCCAGGAAGTAAAAGATCAATTTCACAGGGAGTTAGAGGTAATAAAAAACAAACAAATAGAAATCCTAGAAATGCAGGAAGCAATAAACCAACTTAAAACCTCAATTGACAATACTACCAGCAGAATAGATCACCTAGAAGATAGAACATCAGACAATGAAGACAAAGTATTTCAACTTGAAAAGAACATAGACAGCTCAGCAAGACTGCTAAGAAACCATGAACAGAACATTCAAGAATTATGGGATAACATTAAAAGACCAAACTTAAGAGTCATTGGGATACGGGAAGGCACAGAGCTCCAAACCAAAGGAATAAACAATCTATTCAATGAAATAATACGAGAAAACTTCCCAGACTTGAAGAATGAAACAGAATCCCATATCCTAGAAGCCTACAGGACACCGAAAGTGCAAAATCATAAGAGATCCACACCTAGACACATTATAATGAAGATGCCCAACATACAGAATAAGGAGAGAATTTTAAAAGCTACAAGAGAAAGGAAGCAGATTACATTTAGGGGCAAACCAATCAGGATAACAGCTGATCTCTCAACACAGACTCTGAAAGCTAGAAGATCCTGGAATAACATATTTCAAACACTGAAAGAAAATGGGTTCCAACCAAGAATCGTGTATCCGGCGAAATTAAGCTTCAGGATGGAAGATGAAATTAAAACCTTTCACGATAAACAAAAGTTAAAAGAATTCGCAGCTAGAAAACCATCTCTTCAAAAAATCCTTGGCAAAACATTACAGGAAGAGGAAACTGAAAATAACATTGAAAACCATCAGTGGGAGGTAGGACAGTAAAGGGGGGAAAGTAATCAAAGAGGAAAACTAATCAGGTTTAGTAACATAAATAAACAAATATGACTGGAGGAACAAACCAAATCTCAATAATAACCCTAAATGTTAATGGCTTAAACTCACCAATTAAGAGGCACAGGCTAGTCGAATGGATCACAAAACAAGATCCAACAATATGTTGCCTACAGGAGACGCATTTGATAGGAAAAGATATACATAGACTGAAGGTGAAAGGCTGGGAAAAATCATTCCACTCATATGGACTGCGGAAACAAGCAGGAGTGTCCATACTCATATCAAACAAAATAGATTTCAAGCCAAAGTTAATCAAAAAGGATAAAGAGGGACACTGCATACTGCTCAAGGGAACCATACACCAACAAGACATAACAATCATAAATATATATGCCCCAAACAATGGTGCAGCTACGTTCATCAAGCAAACTCTTCTCAAGTACAAGAGTCTAATAGACCACCATACAATAATCATGGGAGACTTCAACACACCTCTCTCACCACTGGACAGATCTTCCAAACAAAAGTTAAATAAGGAAACTATAGAACTCAACAACACAATTAACAACCTAGACTTAATCGACATATATAGAATATACCACCCAACATCAAGTAATTACACTTTTTTCTCAGCAGCACATGGATCCTTCACAAAAATAGATCATATATTATGTCACAGGGCAACTCTTAGACAATATAAAGGAGTAGAAATAATACCATGCATCTTATCTGATCATAATGGAATGAAACTGAAAATCAACGATAAAAGAAGGAAGGAAAAATCACGCATCACTTGGAGAATGAACAATAGGTTACTGAATGATCAATGGGTTATAGAAGACATTAAGGATGAAATTAAAAACTTCTTAGAGTTAAATGAAATCACAGACACAACATATCGGAATCTATGGGACACATTGAAAGAAGTTTTAAGAGGAAAATTCATTGCTTGGAGTGCATTCCTTAAAAAAAGAAAAAACCAACAAATAAACGATCTCATATATCATCTCAAAATCCTAGAAAAAGAAGAGCAAAACAACAGCAAAAGAAGTAGAAGGCAAGAAATAATTAAAATCAGAGCTGAAATTAATGAAATAGAAACAAAAGAAACAATTGAAAAAATTGACAAAACCAAAAGTTGGTTCTTTGAAAAAATAAATAAAATCGACAGACCCTTAGCCATGCTAACGAAAAGAAGAAGAGAGAGAACCCAAATTACTAGCATACGGGATGAAAAAGGCAATATCACAACAGACACTTCAGAAATACAGAAGATAATCAGAAATTACTTTGAATCCTTATACTCCAATAAAATAGAAGAGAGTGAAGGCATCGATAAATTTCTTATGTCATATGATCTGCCCAGATTGAGTCAGGAAGATATAGACAGCCTAAACAGACCAATAACAATAGAGGAAATAGAAGAAACCATCAAAAGACTACCAACTAAGAAAAGCCCAGGACCGGACGGGTATACAGCAGAGTTTTACAAAACCTTTAAAGAGGAACTAACACCAATACTTTTCAAGCTATTTCAGGAAATAGAAAAAGAGGGAGAACTTCCAAAGACATTCTACGAGGCCAACATCACCCTGATACCTAAACGAGACAGAGACACTTCAAAGAAAGAAAACTACAGACCAATATCTCTAATGAACCTAGATGCAAAAATCCTCAATAAAATTCTGGCGAATCGGATTCAAAATCATATCAAAAAAATTATACACCATGATCAAGTAGGATTCATCCCTGGGATGCAAGGCTGGTTCAATATACAGAAATCAATAAATGTTATTCACCACATCAATAGACTTAAAAATAAGAACCATATGATCATCTCGATAGATGCAGAAAAAGCATTCGACAAAGTACACCATCCCTTTATGTTTAAAACTCTAGAAAAATTAGGGATAACAGGATCATACCTCAACATTGTAAAAGCAATCTATGATAAGCCACAGGCCAGCATCATTCTGAATGGAGAAAAATTGAAGGCATTCCCTCTAAGATCTGGTACAAGACAGGGATGCCCTCTCTCACCACTTCTGTTCAACATAGTCCTCGAAACACTGGCCAGAGCAATTAGACGAAAGAAATTAAAGGCATAAAAATAGCAAAAGAAGAACTTAAACTATCACTATTTGCAGATGATATGATTCTATACCTAACAGACCCAAAAGGGTCTACAAAGAAACTATTAGAGCTAATAAATGAATTCAGCAAAGTGGCAGGATATAAAATCAACACGTATAAATCAAATGCATTCCTGTATATCAGCGACAAATCCTCTGAATCGGAAATGAGGACAACTACCCCATTCAAAATATCCCCCCAAAAAATAAAATACTTGGGAATCAACCTAACAAAAGAGGTGAAAGACCTATACAATGAAAACTACAGAACCCTAAAGAGAGATATAGAAGAAGACCTCAGAAGATGGAAAAATATACCCTGTTCATGGATAGGCAGAACTAACATCATCAAAATGGCGATATTACCAAAAGTTCTCTGTAAGTTCAATGCTATCCCAATCAAAATCCCAACAGCATTTCTTGTTGAAATAGATAAAACAATCAGGAAATTCATATGGAATAATAAAAGACCCAGAATAGCAAAAACAAGGCTAAGCAGGAAGTGTGAATCAGGTGGTATAGCGATACCAGACTTCAAACTATACTACAGAGCAATAGTAACAAAAACAGCATGGTACTGGTACCAAAACAGGCGAGTGGACCAATGGTACAGAATAGAAGACACAGTAACCAATCCACAAAAGTACAACTATCTTATATTTGATAAAGGGGCTAAAAGCATGCAATGGAGGAAGGATAGCATCTTCAACAAATGGTGCTGGGAAAACTGGAAATCCATTTGCATCAAAATGAAACTGAATCCCTTTCTCTCGCCATGCACAAAAGTTAACTCAAAATGGATCAAGGAGCTCGATATTAAATCAGAGACACGGCGTCTGATAGAAGAAAAAGTCGGCTATGATCTACATACTGTGGGGTCAGGCTCCAAATTCCTCAATAGGACACCCATAGTGCAAGAGTTAACAACTAGAATCAACAAATGGGACTTACTCAAACTACAAAGTTTTCTCTCAACAAAAGAAACAATAAGAGAGATAAACAGGGAGCATACATCCTGGGAACAAATCTTTACTCCACACACTTCAGATAGAGCCCTAATATCCAGAGTATACAAAGAACTCAAAAAATTAGATAATAAGATAACAAATAACCCAATCAACAAATGGGCCAAGGACCTGAACAGACACTTCTCAGAGGAGGACATACAATCAATTAACAAGTACATGAAAAAATGCTCACCATCGCTAGCAGTCAGAGAAATGCAAATCAAAACCACCCTAAGATACCATCTCACTCCAGTAAGATTGGCAGCCATTAAGAAGTCCAACGACAACAAGTGCTGGCGAGGATGCGGGGAAATGGGTACACTTGTTCATTGTTGGTGGGACTCCAAAATGGTGCAGCCAATTTGGAAAGCAGTATGGAGATTTCTTGGAAAGCTGGGAATGGAACCACCATTTGACCCAGCTATTCCCCTTCTCGGTCTATTCCCTAAAGACCTAACAAGAGCATGCTACAGGGACACTGCTACATCGATGTTCATAGCAGCACAATTCACGATAGCAAGATTGTGGAACCAACCTAGAAGCCCTTCAATAGATGAATGGATTAAAAAATGTGGCATTTATACACAATGGAGTATTACTCTGCAATAAGAAATGACAAAATCATAGAATTTGGAGGGAAATGGATGGCATTAGAGCAGATTATGCTAAGCGAAGCTAGCCAATCCTTAAAAAACAAATGCCAAATGTCTTCTTTGATATAAGGGGAGTAACCAAGGACAGGGTAGAGACGAAGAGCTTGAGAAGAAGATTAACATTAAACAGGGATGATAGGCGGGAGGGAAAGGGAGAGAGAAGGGAAATTGCATGGAATTGGAAGGTGAGCCTCAGGGTTATACACAATTACATATACGAGGAAAGGAGGGGTAGGAGAAAAATTATATAAGTGGAAGAAACGATTTATAGTAGAGGGGGTGGAGAGAGAGAAGGGGAGGGGAGGTGAGGGGAGGGGAGGGGGGATAGTGGAGAATGGGATAGACAGCAGAATACATCAGTCACTAGAAAGGCAATTTGTAAATCAATGGAAATGTAACTGATGTGACACAGCAATCTGTATACGGGGTAAAAATGGGAGTTCATAACCCACTTGAATCAATCTGTGAAATATGGTATATTAAGAACTATGTAATGTTTTGAACAACCAACAATAAAATAAAAAAAAAAAACCTGATATATATTTGGAATCTGTAAAACAGTGACTGCACCTTGGAAGATATTTTCTAAAAAATGTATTTGTTTTATTTAGATATAAATGACACCAGATTGTATTTGGACATATTATATATACATGAAGTATAAATTATTATAATTAGGATTCCATTCTTGTGGTTGTACATGATGTTGAGTTTCACTGGTTGTGTATTCATAGGATTCATTCTACTGTTTTTCCTCTTCCCACCCCCTTTCCTCTCATTCCCCTTTGTCTAATCCAAAGAACTTCTATTCTTCCCTCCCCATGTGTTTGCATCCATACATCAGAGAAAACATTCTGCCTTTGTTTTGGGGGGGACTGGCTTATTTCACTTAGCATGATAGTCTCCAATTTCATCCATTTACTGGAAAATGCCATAATTTCATTTTTTTTTAACGCCAAGTGAGTAATATTTCATTGTGTATATAGACCACATTTCTTTACTCATTCATCTGTTGAAGGGCACCTGAGTTGTTTCCATAGCTTAGCTATTGTGAATTGAGCTGCTATAAATATTGATGTGGCCTCATCACTGTAGTATGTATGCTGATTTTAAGTCCTTTGTGTATACACTGAAGAGTGGGATAACTGGGTCAAATGGTGGTTCTATTCCAAGTTTTCTGAGGAACCTCCATACTGCTAAGAAGACATTTTTAGATGCTATGATAATGGACTAAATTATTAATGACTGAATGGTATTTTAGTAACATGGAAATGTCTTTTGACTTTTATGATTCTTTTGCATGTTCAAAGACTGGCTTGTGAACTGTAATATTGTGGTTTATAATAAGAATAGTACATTTGGCCTTAATCCCTCTTTTCCTGGTACAATACTTGGAATCCCTAAAGCATAAGTGTCTTTTTGAACGCTAATGAGATGACTCCTAGCTCTCTGCTGGACAACTTGTTGTCTGGGGAACCCACTTGTGATTTGAGGGTTGGAACATTCAATCCCCTCTCCACCATTCCCCCTTTGTCCCCCACCTTTGTTCTCTCATCTACATCAAGTGGAGAGGAGCTAAAATTTGAGTTGATCACCAGTGGTCAATGACTTAATCCATAATGTTTAATAATGAAGCTTCTATAAAAATCCAAAATAAGTGGATTGGGAGAACTTCTGGTTGTTGAATCTGCAGGGGTTCTGCAACTGTAGTGGCTTTCAGTACCTTGCTGCCATAGTTTGGATTTGGAATGTGCCCTAAAGGTATATGTGTTAGAGGTTTGGTCCTCAGCTTGGTGCTTTGGGTGGAAATTTCAAAAGACAAGGCCAAGGAAAGGTAAGAGGTATGACAGGAAAACTTTAGGGATATGCCCTCAAAGGGGATTATGGGACCCCAGGCTCTTCCTCTTTGTCTCTATTGTTGCCTGGCCATGAGGTGAGTTGTTTTGTTCACCACACTCCACTGCCAGGATGTGCTACCTTGCCCAAGGCAACAGGGCCAATTGATCATTTACTGAAACCTCTAAGACTATGAACCATAATAAACTTTTTTTTAAAAAAAAAAATGATTATCTTAGGCATTTGTGATGGAAAATGAATGCACTTGTTTTGGTTGTAAAATTTGCATCCTTTATAATATCCTTTATAAAATTAACTGGCAATAGTAAACAAACAGCAAATCCCAATGTGTCACAGATCTATGAACGATTACTTTGCTAGGAACCCATGCTCATTTTTGGTCACACGGTATATAGATTCCTAGAGTTATACAACCACAAGGCTGAGCGAGCATTTTGAGAGATCATTTCTAACTCTCCATGTCACAGATGAAGAATTTCCTACTTGAATTGTAGAACACAGTACAAATATCTGTTGTCCACTGCAGAGAATCTTGTGAGCAGAAATAACAGTTAACTGAAGTCAGAGGCCATACTTCAGTTCAGGAGTTTTGTCTAATAGCCCTTCCATAGCATAGGCAGGAACTTAAGGTGAAAATGGATTGTGTGGAAGTTTTAAGCCCACCTTGTTGGACTTCAGCATCACAACTGAGAGGTCTAGAACATGTTCTCAGCCGTGAACTTGATGTAATTTATACCTGATTCATCTTCTATCTCACTGCCGCATTTGGATAGAGATATTCAGTAAATGGCCATAAGATAGATGAGGAGAATCCTGAAGATTTGGAGAAAGTGCCTGAGATATATTCAAATTGAAAGAAATGGCAGAAGGCTGGTTTTTATTAGGTAAACGGAGGTGTGGCTTGAGGTCTGTGGGACACAGAGAAGCTGTCCTGGTTGGGGTGGGCAGGAAGGAAAGGAATTTGTTTCTCACAGGAAATGAACTTTCAAAATCTTCTGATGTTCCCCACTCCTTTCATTATCTCTTGGTTTTCCTTTTCTTCTCTCTTTGGGTTTCTTCCATAGACATTGCTGTCTGTCTTTGGCATGAGTTCAGTGCTTTAAAGTGGGGCCACCTGTGAGTGTTAAGGAACATATGCTTTTAATCTTCTCATAAATTGTAGTTAGAGTCAGTAAAGTTCTACCAGAGTGGAATCTGCCCCACCAAAAAAGCATCCCAAAACTTGTGTCATAGAATTAAAGGTTGATGAAGGCAATCATTTGAGCTAAGAAGTGACTTTTCCAACAGATAATTCATGATCAGGCCAATTTGATATTTGAAGCATGTCCTCGACATGATGACTTGGTTCTTTAGCTGAAGGCTATTGTCCTCATGAGGGTCTTTCCCCCAACTAGCGGAATCGTTGTTAAAAATAACTTTCAGCTTCTCTTACAATCTGGGCCTGACAGAATGGTGAGAAGAAGAAAGGCGTTCTGCCATTAACTAGGTGTCATCCAAGAATACACCATTTGACATCTACAAGTGCATCCATGGAGTGGGATTAACGGAGGTCACTCCTTCAGCTCCAAAAAGCCATGGAGAGATGTCACAAAGGAGATGGGGACTCGAGAAGTAGGTATCAGAATCAGCAAGGCTGTTGAGGCAAAGGAATAAGGAATGTCCCATACGGTATCCATGTGCCATTGTCCAGGAAAACAATGAGGATGAAGATTCACTGAACCAGCGCTAGAACTTGGTGACCTATGTCCCCATTAGGACTTTCAAAATTCCAAGTCAATGTAGATGACCACTCTACATTGTTAATTGCAATGTAATTAACTACTCATTGTCAAATAAAGTTGTAAAGCCACTAAAATAATTACAACAGCCACAAAAACAATAAAAAAACTATTTTAAGACAAATTGAGAAAACAAAAAACTAGTCCTTTATGAATGTCTAATTAAAAAAATACTAGCTAGATACATAAAATCGTTACAAACTAATTGTCAAAATAGAAAGTCAAGTATCATCAAAGTACTTGTTATTTAGAGATGCAAAACAGTAGCTATCGGTTCAGATTTTATAACTTCAAACAAAATTCTCAGAGGTTCTCATGTGGCAACAAAGCTCTATAGATGCTCAGGTATTACCCACCTGAGATGTGATCTATTTTATTATCCATTCACTCAGATGCTATGTACTTCCATCAATTTATAAGTTATGCACAATGAAGGTCATTTTTTTTTAATTTTTCATATTGGGTATGGAACTCAGGGGCACTCCACCACTGAGCCACATCCCCAGCCCTATTTTGTATTTTTATTTAGAAACAGGATCTCACTGAGTTGCTTAACACCTTGCTTTGGCTGAGGCTGGCTTTGAACTCATGATCCTCCTGTCTCAGCTGCCCTAGCCACTGGGAATATAGACAGGCATGTTCCACAATGCCTGGCTGAAGGTCATTTTTGAGAGATAAATATTTATAATTCATCACATAAAAATTTGACAAATAAAATATTTTTGCTGCTGAGTGGTAAAAGGAACTGTTTTCACTACAAATCCAGTAAACAGGCTCCTTTGTTTGTGTACAATTTCATTTCAAATAATTTATTTTCTTATTTCCTGGATTCTGTAGTTTTCATTGTGTAAATCTTTCACCTCTTTTGTTAGGTTGATTCCCAAGTATTTTATTTTTTTTGAGGATATTGTGAATGGAGTGTTTTTCCTCATTTCCGTTTCAGAAGTTTTGTCGCTGATATACAGAAATGCCTTTGATTTATGCGTGTTGATTTTATATCCTGCCACTTTGCTGAATTCACTTATTAGTTCTAGTAGTTTCTTTGTAGACCCTTTTGGGTCTGTTAGGTATAGAATCATGTCATCTGCAAATAGTGATAATTTAAGTTCTTCTTTTCCTATTTTTATGCCTTTAATTTCTTTTGTCTGTCTAATTGCTCTGGCCAGTGTTTCGAGAACTATATTGAATAGAAGTGGTGATAGAGGGCATCCCTGTCTTGTTCCAGATTTTAGAGGGAATGCCTTTAACTTTTGTCCATTCAGAATGATGCTAGCCTGAGGCTTAGCATAGATAGCTTTTACAATGTCAAGGTAAGTTCCTGTTATCCCTAGTTTTTCTAATGTTTTGAACATAAAGGGATGCTGTACTTTGTCGAATGCTTTCTCTGTGTCTATCGAGATGATCATATGGTTCTTATCTTTAAGTCTATTGATGTGGTGAATAACATTTATTGATTTCCGTATATTGAACCATTTTTGCATCCCAGGGATGAATCCTACTTGATCATGGTGCACAATTTTTTTGATGTGTTTTTGTATTCGATTCGCCAGAATTTTATTGAGGATTTTTGCATCTAGCTTTATTAGAGATATTGGTCTGTAGTTTTCTTTCTTTGAGGTGTCTTTGTCTGGTTTCGGGATCAGGGTGATGTTGGCCTCATAGAATGAATTTGGAAGAGCTCCCTCTTTTTCTATTTCCTGAAATAACTTGAAAAGTATTGGTATTAATTCTTCTTTAAAGGTTTTGTAAAACTCCGCTGTATACCCATCCGGTCCTGGGCTTTTCTTGGTTGGTAGTCTTTTGATGGCTTCTTCAATTTCATCCATTGATATTGGTCTGTTCAAATTGTGTGTATCCTCCTGACTCAGTCTGGGCAAATCATATGACTTAAGAAATTTATCGATGTCTTCACTATCTTCTATTTTATTGGAATATAGGTTTTCAAAATAATTTCTAATTGTCTTCTGTATTTCTATAGCATCTGTTGTGATATTGCCTTTTTCATCCCGTATGTTAGTAATTTGAGTTCTCTCTCTTCTTCTCTTCGTTAGCATGGCTAAAGGTCTGTCGATCTTATTTATTTTTTCGAAGAACCAACTTTTAGTTTTGTTAATTTTTTCAATAGTTTCTTTTGTTTCAATTTCATTGATTTCCGCTCTGATTTTAATTATTTCTTGCCTTCTGCTACATTTGCTGTTGTTTTGCTCTTCCTTTTCTAGGGCTTTGAGATTCTCTTCCCTCGTTGGCCAGACCCACCTGTTTATTTATATAAAAAAAAAAAAAAGCTTAATAAATGCTGGGTAACTGCAGGGTCTGAGCTATTAAGAGAAGGAGGAGACAAGAGAAGAACTAAGTGACTTTTGAGGATTGTCTGCTGTTCAGGAAAGCTATCATGATTTTCCTCTTAGAATTCAAAGCTAATGTGCCAAGCAAGGAAATCATCCTAACTCCTTTGTGTCTGTATTTCTGACTTCTTTGGATGATCATTAGTTTTATCTGAAATTTCTAATTTCCTTTAAATATGCAATTTTAACAGGATTTGATACATTCTTAAGTATCTCTACTCCATCTTCCAGTCAAATATTTTTTTCTTGAAGCCATGTCAAAATTTATAATGGAGTTTGATATAATTTTAATATTTGATAGATTTTTTTAATTTTTAATTTTTGAAGAGATTATATATTACATAGTAAAATATTCAAAGGATATATATGAAAAGAACACCCTTCCCATTTTCTGCATCTTCTTTTCACATTATTGATTCTTCCTAGAGACAACCATGACTATTCGACTCTTATGTATCCTTTCAGAGACAAACATATGCTGTGTATACACAATGTTTATACTGATCCCTCCTCCTTTACACAAATTTGTGTTACACACTTCTGTGTCTTGTTTTCCTCACATCTCTACATATCTCAGAAAGCGTTCCAAATCAATGTATATAAAAGTGCTCATTATTTTTACAAATGTACTGTATTTCATTATATGGCAATACCAATTCCACCATTTCACTAGGGATGAATATTTAGGTTATTTCCAATATTTTTCTAGGACTCTCAATTCTGAACCAGTTATCTTTATCCATATATCTTTGTGCACAAATGTGAAACTACCTGTAGAATAAAGCATTAGTGTCAAATTTCTGGATCAAATGAAAGATAATCAAATTTTAATTTTGATATATATTGCTAAATTTACCTCCGGAGATGTTTCCCCAATTTATAGTTTCAACCACATGGTTTGAGGATATGGATTTCTTTTTTCAATATGCACTGTCTACAAAGAGAGGTAAACCTGTTCAATATTTGCCACTATGTCTTGCAATCAGTGACTAAATGAATCTTCCAGACACCAAATATAATTAAGAGTGCATTAGAGTTGCTGTTGAAATTAGTCAGTGTGATGCACCTTCTCACCTTTCCCCAGCTGATTAAGTGTATACTTAATATCCATACCTCCACTTACAATCCAGAGTGTTTTGTGGCTGCACACAGAGCATTTGACAGCTAAGCTTATTGACAGGAGAGAGTTCTGTGTGTTTTAGACAAATAAAGGTCAATGTCTTAAGCCTGATGATGTTTTGTTAGACAAGTATTTAAGTTGTGGTCTTATATCTCAAAATTCAGCACAATATTAAACATGATGGTGAGTTCAGCAGGTGTTTGCTATCGCTGCCTAAAACTGTCTACACTTTTGATGTTGGCTCATAATCAGGTCGTTTAGACTCAGCCTGGAACAATTCTGCCTGCTTCTAAAAAGTCCATACAAAATAAAAATGGTTTCAACTGATGATTTTAAAGTTAGGCATTCTGAAGTTATTATTAATGGAGCAAATATTGTATAATGAATTGCTTGCAAGTAATTACTTTTATATATTTGAAAATTCTCAGCTTATACCATGAGGCTCTTTTTATTCTCTCTGACTATTCCCTTCCAAGCCCATCATCTTCTCTGAATGCTGAGGTGAGTTCTTATGGCTTGCTTTGTCTGTCTGGCTCAGTGCTTTGACTTCTCTGGACATAGGTTTTCATCTACATTAGTGATCATTGTTTTCTTTATAGGATGTGACAGTACAAATCAAGAATTCTCAAATATTTGAAAAATAAGTCCTACATTATACATATCTATTCCATTAATAAAAATTCTCAACATTTTTGACTCTAAAATCAAAAATTGAAGCCATTGTTATTTTATAGACATGATGAAAGCAGTCCACATGGCATTGAATTGAAGCATCATGTTTCTAAATGTCAAATGAGTACTCCTTCCAAGGAAAGTAATAATCCACCCATGACATTCCACAGTAGGGCATGATCACAGTTTTTTTTTTCAACTATTCCTTTTTAAGATTTGCTTCTAATTTCATCTTTTAAAGTTACTCTCATTACATAAACATTTGGACCTTCAAAATCAAGTTGGATATATCCCCTCCTGAGCCCATCTCACCCCAAACCTGTGCCTCCTCCAGAGAATCCCGTTTCAGTGCACAGCATAGCCACATGTCCAGGGGCATATGTCAACACTTTCTTCTCCCTTCTGTTCTCCTCCTGAATAGTCCACCAGTCACTGAATCCTGTTGATTCTACTTCATATGTAGCTCTGAAATCTACCACTTCCACCTCTCTGCTCCGGCTACCTGGTCTCATGAGGATGCAAATGCAAAACTTACTAACAGGTGCTTCTTCATTGATTCTTGTTCCTTCCAGGTCCCAAGAAAATAGGAGTCATATTTCCATTGCAGGCCCAAATAAATGAATAGATATTAAATTTACTCTGTCATGCGAGAAACAAAAGACTACCAAAATTTTTATGAAACAGCAGCCACCGGATGATGAAGTCCAAAGATAACAGAGGCGAGGAGACAAACAAGGTGAACCCCATGATTGACTTAATTTATTGTGAAGAAAGTTTTCAGGCCATGATGCAGGAAACAGAAGCCCTATGGCGTTTAGTAGGCGTGGTTAAGGGGAGGAGAGCTGGTAGAACAGAGAGATCAAGATGGTGAGACTTCACAGGATGGAGTGTCAGAGAAGAAAGAACTGCAAAGAGGTAACTCTGGATATCTGCTCGGTGTCCATTCTCTCTAAGTATTTATCAGGTATCAGTGAGGAAACTACCTATGCTTGAGGAAGAACCAGTCAAAAGAATTGTAGGGAAAAAGATTCAGAGCTCTCTCAGGGTTTACAATAAAGCCTATCCCCAGCAGTCAGAGTGGAAAACTTAATAGTTTATGGTTCATCAAATACAATGCTTATGGGATTTTGCATAAGTAAGGAGAAAAGTTGTTCCTAGACCTGATGGTTCACTAGTCCTGCCCTACAATGTTTAAAATCAAAATCCAAAATAATTAAACTGTGTCTAAGTAATTTGATTGTATCTCAGGGAAAAAAAAAAACTCAAGAAGCCTCACAGGAATACAAAAATATTCAGCAGCCAACCACATAACAATCATGATGTCTGATTTCTAACAAAAAATAACCAGACATACAAAAAAACAAGAAAAGATTACAATTACAACAACAACAACAACAACAAAACCAATTAAAATCAACTCCAAATCAACAAAGATGATAGACTTAGTAGATAAGGACATTAAAATAGACATTATAACTATTCCTATGATCAAAAGCTAGAGGAAAGATTAAATGTGTTAAGTGGAAACATTGAAAAGATAGAACTAAGCCAGACTTTAAAAGATGAAGCTTAGAAGGTCCGATATGTAAAACATACTCAATGTGGTCAACAAATGATTTGATATTATGGAAGCCAAGATTAATGAAATTGAAGAGATAGTAGTAGAAACCCTCCAAAATAAAATAAAGAGAAAACAGACTGAAAAATATAAGAGAGTATCAGTGAGTTATGGGACAACTTTAGGCCTAAAATATGTGTAAATGGAGTAGGACAGAAATCTTATTTGAATAAATAATGGCCCAAATACTTCCAAAGTTAATTCAATGTATAAATCAACAAATCCAATAAGATTAGAAAAACCAAAGTGAAAGAATCATGAAGATAACTGGGAGATATATCATAATCACATTGTTTAAAATCAGCAATAAAGAGGATATAGTGAAAACAACCAGAGAAAAAGGACATAGTAAATACAGAAGAAAAGTAGTTTTCTTAAAAACAATGCAAGTGAGAAGATAGTGACCTCACATCTTAAAAGTTCTCAAAGACAAAGATGGTTGACTTAAATTCTTTGCTGGCAAATACATAATCTTTTAAAGATCATGCACAATAAAGACTTCTTCAGACAGACAAAGCTGGAAAAAACATTTTGGCAACATACCTGGACTACAGAAATGTTAAGGGAAGTCCTTGGAGCTGAGGAAAATGATTCCAGATGGAGATTCATATCTATACAAAGGAAAGAGGAGCCCAGGAAATGGAAATGAGGAGACGATAATATAAAGAGTTTTTCTTATTTAAATCACTTGACACTGTAATCAACTCCTTAAGGCAGTAACACTGCATTGTGGCGTAGGAGTCCAGGAACTTGAGACCAACCTGGGCAACATGGTGAAACACTGGCAAAAAGAAAAAAAAAGAAAAGAAAACAAACAAGCAGACAAATACCTCAGGGACTTCCACCCAGGTAAAATGGTGTGGTTACATTTCTCCCTATTAAGTACAAATATGAGCCCTGGAAGGTAACGTAAGAGACAGCTGAACGAGAAGTCTGAAGGATGGAGAAAACAGGATAAATGCTTAAGCACCTCAGGACCAGAGGAAAAACCAGCAACAGTTATTCTTACAATGCCCCCATTGCAAAGTGACTCAGTCCCCCTACTTATCAACTGCAGGTAGCTTAGGGTGAGCTCATTTCTTCATCGGGTTGAAGGTGAGGGCTGTCCGCAACTGCAAGCTGAGCAGCATCGGCCAAAGGGACAGATTGAGAGTCCTGTTTATGATAGGGTGCACAGAAGTTCTCTATCCAGCCCTGCACTAGTGCTGAGACACCCTTAAATAGCTCAGGCACCCATCCACAGCCACTAGGAAAGGAGATCCCACTGCAGCAAGCACCTGGCCTAGAAAGCATGCTTCAGATTTCCTTCTTCCATCCAAAGACTCTAAGTGGCTAGGCAGCACTAACAAAGGAAATCTCATGACTATAGAAACCTGGTCCTCTTGGTCCCTTTTATGGTTTGAATCCTAAGTGTACCACAAAGGATCAAATGTTAAAGACTCGATTGCTGGCCTGTGGTGTTATTGGGAGGTGTGGTACCTTTAGGAGGTGAGGCCTAGTGGAAGGGATAAGATTATGGGGGGGAGACCTTGAAGGAGATATGGGAACCCGTGCCCTTCTTGTCTCTTTGCTCCCCAGCTGCCATGAGGTAAGTATTTTCTTCCACCTTGCACTTCTGCCATGATGTTTTGCCTCTCCACAGACCCCAAAGCAATGAAGCCCACCAACTATGGACTGAAGCCTCTGAAACTGTAAGCCAAAATAAACTTTTCCTCCTTAAAAATTGTTTATCTCAGGCTATTTTGTTGCAGAGGTGGAAAACTAACAGTCACAGTGCCCTTGGTTCAAGGAATCCTTTTCCCCTCTTAGAGGCACTAGACACCCTGGCCTGGAGAAACTATACCCTCACCCCACCAGCAGAACCAACAGGGACTAGTGAGAACCCCCAGTGGCACCAGAGAAAGCAAGCAGAGAAGTGGCACCGGATGGCTCTGAAAATTAGATGTTATTGGAATCACAGCCCATACAAGCAGGCCAGGACCTCTGTGCTAAACCTAAATAGATTGACTGTCTGCTATCATAAAAGATCTAAATAGAGCCCAGAATCTCCTAACATAAAAGCTAAAATGTCCGGGATATAATATTATATCACCTGCACACTAAGAATCAGGATTTGAAAGCAGTCATCATAAAAAAGATCCCTCAATAAGGAAGGTATTGTTAATTCTTTTGAAAGAAATTTTAAAAATAGAAGGTATCAACAAGAAATAAAAGGAGGAAAAAGGAACCAGGTGGAAATTATAGGGCTAATAAAATTCAATAAGAGAAACAAAAAGTTTCTGGGTGAGCTCAATAGTAGAGTGGGTATGACAGAGAATAGAATCAGCAAAGTTGAGGACAAGAAATAGAATTTATCTAATCTGAACAATGGAGGGAAAATAGATTGGAGAAAAAAATGAAGAGAACATCAGGAAACTCTGGGACAAGAACAAAAGACCTGATATTTATATCGATGGAGTTTCAAAAGGCAAAGAGAATTAAAAGTGGGGCTAAATGCGTATTCAAGGAAATAATGGCTAAGTTTTCACTTTTTGTGAATGACACATACCTCAGAGCGAAGAAGCTGAGCAAACTCCAAATAAAATTCCCCGAAATATCCATGTTAAGACACATTGTAATTAAACTTTTGAAAACTGAAAGCAAAGAGAAAAATATTTAAAGGCACCAGAGAAAAACCTGTTACCTACTGGGAACACCAACTGAAATCACAGTGAATTTCTTATCTGAAATAATGGAGGCCAGAAAGAAATAGCACACCATTTTTCGAACACTAAAAGAAAAAAAATATATATTAACCCTGACTTCTGCTCTTGAAACTTTCAGGTATGAAGAGGGCATAAAGACATTTTCAGGTGAAAAACCAAAAACAAAACAGCTAAAGGAATTCACCACCAGCCAGTCTACCCTCAGATGATGACTAAACAAAATTGTTCCAAAAGGAAAGAAATTATAAAAGAAAATATTTTGGAGCATCATTAAGTAAGAACAATAGGAAGGGTAAAATAGGTGTACATATAGTAGACTATCCGTCTCTGGATGAATTTTGTAGATCCTATTGGAGGACTCAAGCAAAAAAATATGCAATTAAGTGATGCTCAAGATAATGACATTTAAGGTATGGAAGGGAAAGTCATTGAAATGAATTAAGGCTTTGGGGTTATAGGTATGAATAGATGAACATAAGATAAATATGTCATATGTGTATATGTAGTAATACTCAGAACAACTAATGGGAAAGCTACATATATAATATATATGTATATATAGTTTTATACATATACTATATATACATATACTAAATATAGTATATGTATATACTATACCTATGTATATGATATATAATATATAACATCTCACTCAAATGTAATAACTGAACTCCTGAAATCAATTTGGGTAAGAATCCAAAAGAATTGTTCATGATGCAGCTACAATATGAGAATACCTTGTCTATTTCAGAAAATCTGAGGACTTTATTAATGGAAGATAATTTAGCTTAGTATTTCTCAATTATCGACAAGTGTAGTAATCTCATGGGGATCTTGTTAAAATGCAAATTCTGATTGAGTAGGTCTAGGGTGGCAACTAGTATTCTGCTTTTTAGGATTCTGCACACTACTGATCCGAGACACTTTGAACAGTAAGGATTTATTTCAGTAACTTTCTCCAACAAATGAGGACTAGATGGTCCTTCCTTCTCCAGGTTTCCAGTGGCTTTTTAGGGCATTGCAATGTAAAGTCATTGAGCTGAGTTTTATTAATGGCAATTCCTCAGCTCTTATCATGAAGGTCTCTGGTTTGGCCTTGGTTTCTGGCAGCCCCTCTTGTCACATGGTTTCCAATAGTGCTTCAATTCTGTAAAAAATTTTTCTAAAGTAATTTTCTCATTTTACTTTAGTTATCCAGAGTCAGTACCTGTTGTACACAATCAAAAGGACTTTGACTAATGCAGATTGTGTTGGGCTTGGAGTACAGAGAGCTATACCATATTTGTGTTATAAGAAAATAAATTATTCTCCTGGAGTTAGCAATTGGGATATTTTCTTAAAAGTGTACACAAGTCCAGCATGACCTCTCCCCTCATCTTCTAGGCTCCTATCCAACTTTCTAATTAATATTTGAATATCTAATAAGGATCTCAAACTTAAGGTATCTAAAACTTAACCTTCTACAACAGATAGCATCAACTTTCATGTAATTGCTCACATAAAAATGAGGTTGATTTTTCTTTTTCCATTCCATATCTCATCTATCAGTTGTTTTATTAATCTACCTTAAAAATACAGCCAGACTCCAAACACCATCTTCATTGCTTCATTTTAACCTAAACCACCATTTTCCTTCCTTGGAGAACAGCACACCCTCCTAATTGCATTTTCTGCTTCTACCAGAGCTTTATCACATGGCAGCCAGACTGATTCTTTAAAAATGTAAAGCAGATCATGTTGACTTTCATGCTCAGAAGCTACCAGTAGTTTCCTATCACACAGACAATAAAATCCAAACACCCTAGCATGAAAGGCTTCATGTAATCAATGGCCTCTTACCTGAGTTTCTTCCATTCTCCTTACATACCTGCTCCAGCCACCTGATCTCTTTGGTATTTTCCATTGGGAATATAAGTCTCAAAAGGCAGTGATTGTGTCTATTTTACTCACAGTTATATTTCCACTGCCTACAACAATGCCTGACATTAAGTAGATGTCAATAATGTCTAAAATAAAGAAACAAATTTTAACAATATCCAACCAAAAGGAAGACAGAGAAAAAGGAAGAACAGGACATAGATGGGACAGACACAAATAAATGATGAGATGGTGGGTACAATTTAATCATATCTATAATTACCTTAAATTATAGAAGACTAATATTTAAATTAAAAGGAAGAAACTATCAGGTGGGGAAAAAAACAGAAACAAAAACAAACCCAAGAACCACTATATGCTGCCTGCAAGAAGCCCAATTTAAGTGTAAGGATAAAATTAGTTTCAAAGTAAAAATTTGGAACAAGATACATCATGCTAACCTTAATTACAAATAAGCTACAGTGGCTATATTAATATCAAACAAAGTAGTTTTCAGAGCAAAGGATATTAGCATGCTAAAGAAGGTCATTTCATAATGATAAAAGGGTCAATTCATTATAGCACAACGAAGGAATATGTTAATATACCTAATAACAGAGCTTCAAAATAGAGGAAAGAAAAGCAGATAGAACCGCAAGGATAAATAGACACAAACAGAGTAGGGTATCCATAAACAGACCCATACATATTTGTTAAGTGAGTTTTTTAAAAAGTTGTCTAGGCAAATTAGTGGGGAAGGAAAATATTTCCATTATATTGCACTGGGACAACTGTATGGTAGTACCTACAAAAATGAACATTGCTCTACACCTTATGTCACATACAAAATTTAAATGGATCATAGATCTAAAAATAAAACATAAAATTATAACCTCTTAGAAGAAAAAAATAGGAGAAAAATCTTTGTTATGTTTGATAACCAAGACATTTTATTAACATCAAAAGCACAATCTAGAAAAGTAAAAAGTTTGATAAATTACATTTCATCAAAATTAAGAACCCTGCTCTTTAAAAGACACTATGAGGAAAATAAAAAGACAGATACAGGGAGAAAATATTTACAAATCACATATCAGCTAAGGAACGTGTAAATTCATACTATGTAAAGAAACTTCTAAGACTCAGTAATAAGAAGACAAACAGCCAAAAACAAAATAGGCATAAGATTTGAGTATAAATTTCACTGAAGAAAATATATGGATGGAAGATAAACCCAGGGAAAGATACTATCAATAATCACCCGTGAAATGCAAATTAAATCCACAGTGACATATCTCTACCCTTTGATTAGAATATCTAAAATGAAAAGGACCAATGATATTAATGTTAGCAAGGATATAGAGCAACTGGAACTCTTACACACTATTGGTGGTAATGTATAAGGGTACATCTCCTTCGGAAAATAGTCTGTCAGTTTCTTTAGAAGTTAAAGACAAACTTACTGTGTGATCCAGCTACTCCATTTCAAGAAATCAAAACATATGTGCAGACAAAGATTCATACACAAATGTTCATAACAGCATTATATGTCCCAACCTGAAAACATCCCTAATGTCCATAAACATGTGAATGACAAACTTTGGTAACCCCAGACAGAAGAATACGTCTCAGTAATAAAAAGAAACAAATTATCAATATTCACAAACACATGGGTGAATCTCAAAATAATCATACTGAGTGAAAGAAGCCAGACCACCAACAAAAAAGAATTCACATATAAAATTCTGTTCATATGAAATCCTAGAAAATACAAACAAATTTTATGGTAAAATAAAGCAGATGGGTGGTTGCCTGGGGATTGGAATGGAGTCTGGGGAGGGGAAACAAGAAGCAGGAATTACAAAGGGACATGAGGAACTTACCTGGGTGACAGAAATGTTCCTTATCTTGAATGTAGCAGTGATACATAAATCAAACTTACTCAATTGTATACTTCCATTATGCAGATTATTATATGTCAATTATACATCTATCTATCTATATATGTAAATACATATATATATATATATATATATATATATATATATATATATACATTTTTAAATGGACAGAATGCCTTTATTTTATTTGTTTATTTTTATGTGTTGCTAAGGATAGAACCCAGTGCCTTGCGAATGCTAGGCAAGCACTCTGCCGCTAAGCTACAGCCCCAGCCCATCAGTATATATTTAAAAAAAAATAGGATTTGGACTATTTGTCTAATATACTGCCACTTGGCCCACAGAATATGAACAATTTTAAGGGTGTGTGTAATTATACATTCCTGAAAGCATCAGTGGATTAAATTCATAATGTTTTGAACTATATGATCAACGAGATTTTAAGGTTTCTGGTAAATTGACAGGACCCAAATTATGTAAGAATACAGTGTGTCTAAACTAAAAACCAAAAGCTTTGGTTTCCTGCCACCCATAAAGCTATTACAGTGCAATTTAATAAATAGTCGATAATGTTAGTCCACGTGGCAACTTGACTGCTTGCTGGTAAATCCACTGGTTGTAAAGTTCAAATAACTTCTTTAATTGTTGCTGAGTAGACAACCAGAGGATAATTTCACCTGACCACAGATCTCTATCAGAATATTTTGGTGTATTCTATAGCCCATATTAATGTTTTAAAATGAAATTCGCTTAATATATTTAATATTTGCTTCTATGTCAAAATATGCTGTTGTCATAATGTGCTGTTTGGGGCACAGAATTGTCACAATATACTGTTTGGGGGTTTAAGATTAAAGAACTTAATCTCATCTGCTGGAGAATGGCTTAAATAAATACACAAATCTAACATTTCTCCAAGTATAAATAGCACCCTACAGAGTTTTGCCATGGTTGATACCCTAGATGGGCATTTGTTAGAAAAGAGAATGTGTCACTAACTTATTGAAGGTATAACTGCTATAATTTCAAACAAGTCACTTATATATTATTAACTCAGAAACCTCAATTCTCCTTAATTGGTAAGCAGAATGTATTTTCAAACAATATACATAAGTAACTTTTAACTTTATTTACAATGAATTTTTTTGACATTTGTGAATTAGAGACAAGATTTTATTCTCAGTCTTCAGAGAGAAGCCCTTTGAACCTTATCTTTGATGAGGTGAATGTATATAAACAAGCTAAATTATATTTTAGAAAAAAAATTGCAGTAATATTCTTTCTAGCTTAAGATGACTAAGAATGAGGTAATGGTGGCTTTGCAACATGTTTTAGTTAGGACTGCACTCAAGAGAATTTGGTTTGCTTCCCAGCTCCACAGTTGGGCCAAGAAAAGTAATTATAGTGATTAATAATAATATTTGATTTTCGAGTCCCTGAGCCCACTCCTCAGAGCTGGTATTATCTGGGGGCAGAGAAACAAATTGCAGGGAGGAAATGAGAAGTATGTCCTATCATTTGAATTCGTAAGCATTATGCGATCTCAAAGCTGCTGTTGCAAACCTGCCTGTGCACCCACCCACCCCCATGAATTATTGCACAGGGGATTGGCAGCATCTTGTTTTCCTGGTTACCCTAGAACTGAGGGTAGAGAAGAGATGATGTTTTTATTCTTTAGGGACAAATTTTAATTAATACCACTTAAAGGGCACCTCTTCATGTTCACACATGCTGTTGAGAAAGTCGTATGTGGTGATGGAGAGGGTAGATTTAAATGTAAAATCAGGACCTCTAGTTTGAAAACCATAAAAGACAAAAACACAAGTAGCATATCTTTTGTCCTTAAAAGCGTCTCATGTTCTTATCGCCAGCAGATTTTTCTTATTTCCAATGATCAGTGCAAGAGGAATTGATACCCCAGATTTAATATATACAAATAAATGGAGGGGTGGGGAGAGAAAGGAAAAAAAAAACCTGCCCAGGGCAGGGCTGGGTTTCAAGATACAGTAGCCTTCAGCTGTACCACTACTAGGAGGAGTTGCTATGGGAACCATTGCAAAAGATTAAATATATCAAGAGTACATGATTGTGAGAAATGGGTGGGAAAGAGAATTATATTAATGTGAAATGATGGTTCTTCTGTTTGTGGGGTTTTCATATTTTTTCCTTCCATCATGTGCAAAAACTCCTTTTAATTCATTACAATATAATTCATTAATCAGTAAGTCTTTATTGTATACTAAACAGAGAAAACAAAATGTTCATTTTCCACAGTAGAAATTAAATGGTTATGATTTTTGACAGTGCTTGTTTGTTTATTTTCTGACCCAAGAATTTCTTCTGGGATACACTGTGCCATCTCCTCTTGGCTGGTAAAATAACCTTATGGGGTGTGTTGGCAAAAGGGTCTGCAGCAGGTCAACTTGGGGTTTCTTGATTTTCCTTTCATCCTGCCATACATCTCTCATACCATATTTGTATTGGCTCCAGGATCTGGAAAAAAATGATTTGTTATGTTTTTTAACCCTGCTGTCTTCTGTTGTAATTCTCCTTAGGAAAATTTTACTAAGAGAGCCAAAGCTAGAAAGATGAGTCCCTTAAGAAAGTTCTTCAAAATAGTGTACATGCTGTGATTTCAATTAAGTATTCACGAATCTTTCCACAGAAGCTTTATTTTTATTGTTATTGGTCAATTTTTCTCAATACATGAGATTATTGAATTTCACTTTGCAGAAGGTAGGGTGGGGGAAGCTGGCCCACAAAGATGCAGTAACTGACCTGGTCACCCAGAGACAGGATTGGGTCTCTGCCCTGCCAGTCAATGTGGTTTTGTCCTTATTCACTGTGATCCTGTGCCCTGTTGGAAGAATTCATTTCTATTAAGAAGTAAAATGAAAACCGGAGAAGTCCATTGTTTCTTGGTTTTAAGTCAACTGTTCAGATAAAGTAGGTTTCTGAAGACTTATGGGAAAGAATCTTCTTCCTTTGCAATTATTATTGGTCATGTTTCAAAGCAAGTCTCTGTGAGGAACATATTGCACTTTTTGTTTGCTTTGCCTTTTCCCACAGCAGAGAACTACACCCTTTATTATTGCTGTCACAGTTGGCTGAAGAAGCTCTGTATGTCCAATAAGATGAGGCTCTCCAAAGATTTATTCCATACTACATGCTGTTCTAGTGAAACCATCTAAGACGAAAAATTTATTTTTAAGCCATAGAGTATCTGCTACGTGTAGATGTATTTCACTTGAAGTTGATAAAACTAAGAAGTAGATTATATGATAATTATTTTAAAAAGATGGCTTCATGCTATTTGAAGTCTACACATCTCTTTAAAAATTATTAGCCACTAAGAGAAGGAAGAAGGAACATTGTAGCCAGGAGGGGGAAGTGGAATTTACTTCCGGGTCAGGTCTCCAGAACAGACTTGACTCCTGTTGCACCCCCAAAGATCCTACAGACTCCTTCCTTAGCTCAGCACGGTTCTTCAGTTGTTTAGAAAGTGTGATGAAGGAAGGGAGGAAGATAAAAAACTTTGGGATAAAAGGCTTGAGGTGGTGGTCCCCTGGATTATATATAAGAGGTAGTACTTTTGGAAAGTTCGAATTGAAAACATGAATAAATAAAGATTTTATTTTTCTTTTTTGGATAGGAAAGTAGTGATCTTCAAGTTTTCTTCTGTAAATAAATAACAATAGACAAAAATGTTTTAATATCAAATCTGACATGGAGTGAAAGGCCACTAGTTATCATTGCCTCTCAAATAATAAGCATGTTGACTCTTCTCAAAAGCAACTTGATAATATAAACTTTCATTTGCATGAGAACTATTTTGTATATATAGACTACATGGCTGGCTGGTTAACATCACTCTAAATAAATGCCTCCACCTTACCTACAGTTTTGGGAGATGGCAAGAAGCAGTTATGCTGAACATCTAACAATTCCTTTATTTAACAATTAAGGATCTTGAGGACTCTGTCCAGTGACACAGTACCATTCTTCAGGTCAAGTGTCACTAACTCTTCTCCCACCCCTTTTCCATAAAGCACGTTCTGTTATTTTTTCAGCACTAGAAACATGCCCATACTTATTTCAAAGACATGACAGTTTGGTAATTAAATTAATCCTACCACCACCCTTTGCTGTAGGGCTCTGGTAAGAGCATATTAAAAGTATACACCTTGTTCCTTTTATAGATCTGTTCTGAAATGATCTCACTGTAGAAAGAAATCAAACATAAAGTCGTATTTCAGTGCCTTTAAGACTAGAGGTTTACATTCAACCTGCTTCTGTTTCATTTGTGGGTATTTTCCTCCTGAAGTGCTGTCAATTGCCACTTCGTTTGATTCTTTTCAAATGCAGCTTGGCAGTAATGCTGACCACATCAATTTCATATTCTCTTTCGTCTGACTCAAGGATATCAGACACTGTTTCATCTTAATGAGGTCTAGTTCTACTCCTATTACCAGACTATTTTCTTCTGATAAATCACAGTGTCCCGTGGTGTCATTGCACCCATAATAGCAGCAGGAAAAGAGCAAATGAGGCTCCCGAGCCCCCATACTTCTTTCTTAACTAAGCTATTGCTCTTCTGCCTGGTCTTGAGATCTTGTGCAGGTGTGTAACCCATAGACTTCTCTAGGTCATGCCTGAACTTGCCCTTCACAGATCCTCTTATTCAAGGTCTCCTTGAGAGTTTAGGACATGGTGCCCACTTGAAGGTTTTCTGCTTCATGTAAAGGGTCACATAGGAAACCTTTTTCTCTCTGGTTATGAAAGAATGCCAAGGAATGTTTCTTTCCCCCAAAAGAACAGACTCAAATAAATGAGAAATAATACAAACAAATCTTATTTCCCTGGATAATGTGGTCAAGATAAAATTTTGATATGAATAACTGATTCACTTATTTATTCACTCATTCATTCAATATTAGTTGAACCCCAACTTTGGAAAGATATTAAATCTAATTGATGTTTGGGATCCATAGTTGACTGGCCTGAAGACTTGGTGGGATTTGGACCTCAGAGGGGTGAGAGGGGAGTGACATCCCAACTGGAGGAAACAGTGTGCACCTTGGCACAGAATGGGAAAGAGTTCCCCTTAAATAAGAAATCACGGTTGAATGGGTATGGGGTAAAGATGTTTGGAAAGGCAGATGATATCTGAAGACTCAGCAACTTATTCTGGTAAGTAAAAGGTACACTTTGAAGGTCAGGGGAATCTAAAATTGAATCATACCAAACTATTCCAACTTTTCCTTGAGTGTCTAGACTGAAAAATATTATAGAGTCTAATAGTTGCAGGTGATTTGCCATGATGATCCAATATAGGGCAGTGACAGAAGACAGTGAGAGACTTACATATGAGATTGACATTTTAGAAATACCATTAAAAGGAGCTGGCAATTGACTGAAAATGGTGATAAGGCCAGGAGAGAAAGGATACTGACTTTGAGGTTTCAATTGCATAACTGGAAAGGTACTGGTGGTAATGGAGTTAATTAAAAAGAAGAGATGATCAACTGAGATGGGCTTTGGTATAAAACTCTGATAAGAGATTTACGTAAAGATCCCTGGTAGGCAGTTGTCAATGTTGTACTCTGACCAGGGAACGATAGTTTGGGGGAGGGACACTTTTGGTAGGATGGTTGAATAGAAATGTCTGTTTGTGCTACTAAATTTGAGACTGAAGAGAAAAAGTAAAAAAGGGTCACAAACCAGTTAGGGAAGAAAAGAAAGAGGTAGAATTGGAGAAACAGCCCTAAGAAATGACCTGGGTGATGCCCAAGAATAGGCATTTTTAAAAACCTGAAGTGATAGGCATGATTGTGGATCACTGTTTGACATGTTTTAAAGGGATGGTTTCAAGATAAGAATATCTAGAAAACATTGTCTAAGATACATGAATGTTCTCCTTGGATTAAGATGGCCTCAGGTTCAGCTGATTTTCTAGAATACATATTTCTGCTCCTTCATGGTGTTTCTCTAATTGTGTTCTCCCTTTGGAGTTAAACGGTTGGCTTTTGTTGAGGGGTGTATTGACTGCAATCTTTTTATTTTTGGGGGGACGGGTAGGGCACCAGGGATTAAACTCAGGGGCACTCGACCACTGAGCCACATCCTCAGCCCTATCTTGTATTTTATTTAGAGACAGGGTCTCACTGAGTTGCTTAGCACCTTGTTTTTTGCTAAGGCTGACTTTGACATAAGAGCTTCCTACCTCAGCCTCCCGAGCCCCTGAGAATACAGGCATGCCCCACTGTTCCTGGCTGACCTCAGTCTTTTAAAAGTCATTATTATACAATATAAGAAAGCCATTCAGAATATTATCAACTTATTCATGTAAAATTTTCACTCAGTTCTTAACACCAGGACTAGTTATACCTCTCTTGAGCAATTTTTTCCCCCTAAAAGTTTCAAAAAGAGTCTTTCCTTTTCCCAATTGGCTACTCTACTAGAAAATTCAGGTCCCAATATGCAGTCAAACTGTTGTGAAATATAATTATGGCAATTATTTTTTTTCTTTTTCCCCACTTTCTTGACTTGTTATTAAAGTATTGTATGGTCTATTGTAAGTCACATCAAATCATTTTCAGGGTAAGAAGTGACATAAATGATAACTAAAATATGAATTACAGAAAACATTTAGTCTTTCAAAATATTCTAGACAAAACCCTGAAATTTCTTCCTTTTTTTCCCAAGGGTAGAAGCTCTGAGTCACAGCATCATTTATTACTGGAATCTGAGGGGGGGGGAACAACAATGTTTGGGAAAATTTCTAGATTTGAAGAGGGCCAGATATGTTCCCAGTTCATATTGTCTTTTGGCATTGTCTTATGTGTCCAGCTTCCAGATAGTTATTTAAAGAAAGTTCTCAAGCATAAATATGAAACAGGAAAGAAAGGATTTGGCAACTTTGGAACTCAGGAATTCCAAACAAAAATGAGAATAGAACATTAAGTTCTTAAATCTTCTCATGCAGAATTTCAGATATCAAGAACTATAAACAATACAAATTTTGGGGAGAGATTATCTCTTTTCTCTAGACCCAATGAAAAAGACACATACTGCATACAGGAAACAGTTCCATTATATAGATGTAAGCTGATTTTCCTCTCTTGGGCAAATTTGGTCAAAACTTTGCATACAAAATTTCTCCTGGAAAATGTATGCATTAGTCCCAGAGTCAGAGACATCTGTAAATAGTTGAAAATCAAACAGTTCATGCCACTTACACTGCCAAAGTGACACCCCATTTAAATTTTTTATAAATGTTTTCCAGATTTGCAAATCCTCTTTGATGTTTTAAATTTAATGAAGAAGTGCTGAAATGGTTTTGCAGTGGAAGTGAGGCTTTTCAACAAATACTAAAGTGGTTGTCTTGCTCACATCACCTGGGGACACAATTTTAGGTGGCCAAGCAGAATATACCTGACTGGGAGTCATTGAGTTTTTTAGTTAAAGTGTTGTGTATATTCCTGCAATTTCCCTTTGAGAGGGCCTGATCCCATCACCACCAAATCAAGTTCAACACCAATGTGTATGACAATCTCAGCTCTCTTTCCAGAACCAATGTGAGTCTCAGTTCTCTTAACAGGTGTTCAGAAATCTCCAAGGACTTTTAAAAGTGCAAGAAACAAACCATTGCTTGTGAAGAAAGGGGAGCAAAGAAGTCCTGGTATATTAAGTAGGGCTATCTTGAGTGGAGCCTTCAAGACTGAAAATAAGAAGTGCAAGAGCAGAATAATAAGTCTTTCCATTAAAGTAAAGAAGGGTTCCAAAAGCTATGTGTATATTGGAACCATTTTCCTACTTTTCCCAATGTGACCCTTGCCAGAGATAACTCTGTCACAAAGACCCCATACTCAGCAATGCACTTCCTCCCTGATTCTTGGGAACATTGGACTTGATGGACACACTGATGCTCCTCATTTGCAAGTAGGTCAACACCCTGTTCTCTAAGAGGCCTAACAGATGATGCAACTGTATCATCTAATAAAAGAAAACAGAGACTGAGTTTCCCATAAGATTCCAGTCTCTTGAATTAGCTAAACTTCCCTGGAGAACAGTGCCTGTCCTCAGAAAAAGCAGCACTGACAATACCTGGAGTTCATTAGCTATGCAAATTTACTGCCCATCCCCCTACTGAAGCAGCATCTCAGGAGCTTTGCCCAGTGCCCTGTGCATAACTAATGGTCATTAAATATGGCGAGAGGCCACCTGCTGCTTCCTGGGCTCTTTAGACCTTTGATGTTAGCTAACAGGCATTTTTTTTTTACATTTTTTTTATTGGTTGTTCACAACATTACAAAGCTCTTGACATATTATATTTCATACATTAGATTGACATGGGTTATGAACTCCCAATTTTACCCCAAATGCAGATTGCAGAATCACGTCAGTTACACATCCACAATTTTACATAATGCCATATTAGTGACTGTTGTATTCTGCTACCTTTCCTATCCCCTACTATCCCCCCTCCCCTCCCCTCCCATCTTCTCTCTCTACCCCATCTACTGTAATTCATTTCTCTCTTTGTTTATTTTCCCATTCCCCTCACAACCTCTTATATGTAATTTTGTTTAGCAATGAGTGTCTCCCTTCATTTCCATGCAATTTCCCTTTTCTCTCCCTTTCCCTCCCATCTCAAGTCTCTGTTTAATGTTACTCTTTTCTTCCTACTCTTCCTCCCTGCTCTGTTCATACTTGCTCTCATTATATCAAAGAAGACATTTGGTATCTGTTTTTTAGGGTTTGGCTAGCTTCACTAAGCATAATCTGCTCTAATGCCATCCATTTCCCTGAAAATTCTATGATTTTGTCATTTTTTATTGCTGCATAGTACTCCATTGTGTATAGATGCCACATTTTTTTTATCCATTCGTCTATTGAAGGGCATCTGGGTTGGTTCCACAGTCTAGCTATTGTGAATTGTGCTGCTATGAACATCGATGTGGCAGTGTCCCTGTAGCATGCTCTTTTAAGGTCTTCAGGGAATAGTCCGAGAAGGGCAATAGCAGGGTCAAATGGTGGTTCCATTCCCAGCTTTCCCATGAATCTCCAAACTGCTTTCCAAATTGGCCGCACCAATTTGCAGTCCCACCAGCAATGTACTAGTGTACCCTTTTCTCCACATCCTCGCCAGCACTTGTTGTTGTTTGAATTCATAGTGGCTGCCAATCTTACTGGAGTGAGATGGTATCTTAGGGTGGTTTTGATTTGCATTTCTCTGACTGCTAGAGATGGAGAGCATTTTTTCATGTACTTGTTGATTGATTGTATATCCTCCTCTGAGAAGTGTCTGTTCAGGTCCTTGGCCCATTTGTTGATTGGGTTATTTGTTATCTTATTGTCTAGTTTTTTGAGTTCTTTGTATACTCTGGATATTAGGGCTCTATCTGAAGTGTGAGGCGTAAAAATTAGTTCCCAGGATGTAGGCTCCCTATTTACCTCTCTTATTGTTTCTTTTGCTGAAAAAAAACTTTTAAGTTTAATTAAGTCCCATTTGTTGATTCTAGTTGTTAACTCTTGTGCTATGGGTGTCCTATTAAGGAATTTGGAGCCCGACCCCACAATCTGTAGATCGGAGCCAACTTTATCTTCTATCAGACGCAGAGTTTCTGATTTGATATCAAGCTCCTTGATCCATTTTGAGTTAACTTTTGTGCATGGCGAGAGAAAGGGATTCAGTTTCATTTTGTTGCATATGGATTTCCAGTTTTCCCAACACCATTTGTTGAAGATGCTATCCTTCCTCCATTGCATGCTTATAGCCCCTTTATCAAATATAAGATAGTTGTAACTTTGTGGGTTAGTCTCTGTGTCCTCTATTTTATACCATTGGTCCACCCGCCTGTTTTGGTACCAGTACCATGCTGATTTTGTCACTATTGCTCTGTAATATAGTTTGAAATCTGGTATCGCTATACCGCCTGATTCACTCTTTCTGCTTAGAATTGCTTTTGCTATTCTGGGTCTTTTATTTTTCCATATGAATTTCATGATTGCTTTATCTATTTCTACAAGAAATGCCGTTGGGATTTTGATTGGCATTGCATTAAATCTATAGAGAACTTTTGGTAATATCGCCATTTTGATGATGTTTGTTCTGCCTATCCATGAACAGGGTATATTTTTCCATCTTCTAAGATCTTCTTCTACTTCTCTCTTTAGGGTTCTGTAGTTTTCATTGTATAAATCTTTCACCTCTTTTGTTAGGTTGATTCCCAAGTATCTTATTTTTTTTGAGGATATTGTGAATGGAGTCTAACAGGCATTTTGTTCTCACCATCCTCCATATGAAACCTTCACTCTCAGACTGTCCTCGGAGATGACATCTAGCTATTTTCTTCTAACTGGTATATTTTCTCCAAACTCAATCCAATACATCCTCTACTGTTTCTTCCAACATAGGGGCCTTTTTACTCTTCCCTTCTTCCTTCTGAGGGGAAGACAAGTACCACTGATTCTTGTTAGAAGCAGAAAGTAAAATCCTCTTTAAAAAAAAAAAGAAAAAAAAAACCATCCATGCAGGTATGAGTTCCTTGGGACGAATCTGCCTACTATGTATAAAACTCTAATGAAAAAAAATAAATAAAATACAGGAAAATAAAAAGAAAAGGCCATTTTCTTGTCGTTTCTCAACTGTCAATACCATGTACTCCACTGACTTTTTCTCACTCATTTTGTTCTTATTCATGAAACTTGAATAACTCACTTCCTAAGAGATGGAGGAGAATTTATTACCTAGTTCGAAAACGGCATGAAAAAAATCAAGTAAGCGTCAACATTCAACGTGGTTGTACTAGTAACCATTTCAACAGGGACCAGGGTCACTCTTCCTCCTGTAGTCTAGGGTTGTCCCCAGGTGATAGCTTAGTGAGGGAGAACTGGCTGAAAACACGTCTCTTTTTTCTATTCTGAGCTCCCAAGTGACTGGTGTGTTTGTCACCTCTGCTCATTGTAGATGTACCTCATTGTTCTGTTTCTGCCAAAATTCCTGGTGGAGTTAGAGTGTCCACATGTGTGCCTTCATGTATAAAGTTTCGATAACAAAATGAAGAAGGGAATAGAAAAACCTAACAATATCCTCAAAAAGACTCCCTGAAGTACATGCTGATGCTAGCAGTTGAGTCTTCAAAAGAAAATTCTGTGGGTAGTGTGGGATGCAACTCAGCATTTGGAAGTCAAGATTGTTTCCTGGTCTTTTCATTAGAACCTCAAGTTTGTCATGGCTATGTAGAATGCTCCCAAGCATTTTTTTTTTTTTTTTTTTTTTTTTTTTTTAGGATCTTAAGAAATGTACCTTCCAAAGGAAAATTTGAAGTACGGTCAAAGGGCTTACTGCATTCCCCCCTTTGAATATACAAATGAAAGAATTTATTTCTCAAGAGCTGGCTTTAATTATTAGTCATATGGAAGATTTGGGATGCTAACTCGGGAATCAGGATGTTACGTCTTCTTTCTATCAGACTGTTTTGAGCCTTAACAGACTGATCCAATTAATTGCTCTTTCCCACTTATTGCTACCTTTTGTGAGCTATTAGTCTATCTCTTTTGAACTCCACTTCCTGCTCACCACTCAACCTTCACAATCCCACACAGATATTCTTCCCCTCCCTTCCCTTTATCTTGAACTCTTTTGGTTTAAATATCTTTCCAGATCCCAAAGAAGCACTTGAATTGCATAAGGATGTCACTTGTGTGCTGCATTTCACACACAAAAAAAAGCATTGTTCATTGCAATCCCAGTGTTAACTTTTCTCTGACCATAATTATTAGTTCATTTGGCAAGTGCAATTAAAACTGTCATCTTGGTGGAGTCACAGAGCAGCTCAGTAGCTGAACTTACCTACTTTTCGATGAAACATGCTCAGCCCTGTTTATCTCTCCCAATACAATGTTTCCATCTGCCTGGAAGACAAGCAAGGGCTTGCTGGTCAAGTCCCAACCCAACAGCTTTGTCCTAATACCTCTTCCGGAGAACCCAGGAGCAATGAGAATACTGGTGCCACGTGGATGTGCTTCCTTCCCTAACACCACAGACATTCCATGCTCCAGGTGCTCCTCCAGCCCCACCCTTGCTTCTGCTGTCCACGTGCTTTGGACTCCCACTCATCAATGGTCAAGGCCTCAGAGACTCCATTGCTCTCCATTCTCAGACATTTGCATTTTCACAGAGAGAATGTTTCCATCTGGAAGCTCCACAAAGGCAAGAGGCTGATCCACAATGAATGCCAGGAAGTATGTATGGACTGATTTTGATACTGACTTGAATGGTTGCTCTTCAGTTGACATGATAGGCCACCAAGAGAATTAAGTGTAATACTGCAGGATAGATGGGGCAGAAGGAAAAACTTTGGGATGTACTTTGGCTCACAACTTGAAAGACAGAAAGCTGATTCTCTTGAGTCTTGAGTGGTAAGCTGCCCTCCAGTAAGCTATCCTGAGGAAGGGAATTAACTTTTGGGAATCAGGTGAAGACCAGATAGTGCATAGGTAGAAGGAGGCAGGGAATATCTGCAGAACTCAAGCTTTGCCTCCTGCTTTGTGCGTTTTGTATTTTGTCATTATAATAAGTGGTGGGTTAGAAATAGACTGGGGTGGGGTGGATGGTCTCAGAGATGAAACTATATTTCTTCCTATACTTTTCTTTCCTAAGTTTAGCCACCAATCTAGCCATTCTTTAAATCTCTCTGGCTTGCAATTTACAGCTCAATCCCACTGGGTCACCTTCACTTCTCTCCTGTCCCACATTGGTGAAGCCATTGTCATGCTACAGTAGAAGCCCACAAAGTGACAGCAGCAGAAACAATGGGCCAAAAGAGTCCTGCCTCTGGAAAAGTCGGTACTTCTGTTGCCATCGAGAAAGAGAGCATCAACCTGGGCTTGTGAGAGGCAAGACGAGGTTTCCCAGCTGCTGGAGTACCATGAGTAGCTGTCACCTGTTCCTTCTTTGTATTTTGTGCTACCTTGTTTGCTTCTGGTGGCTGGACATTGCTTTGTGTTTTGTGTATGATATACCACATTGTAACACTACAGGCCTTCTATGTCTTTTTTTTTTATTAAACACTAAAATTAAACACTAAAAGAACAACATGACGATTAAACTATTTATGTGAATTTTAGAGCATTGTGTGAGAATTGGTCACATTATGAAATACCTCTTCACAAAGATCTCCAAAGATTAAGCCTGTTTAAAAGATAAGTTGATTTTTTTTTCTAATTCATTTCAGTTCAATCCTTACTGCATGTCTTTGTTATCATCTGTCTTTGGAATATAATGAAAAATGTTGTCTCTGGTCCTTTTATGTGAAGGAGAATAAATTGTTTTGCATAATTATAGCTTAAATTTTTTATTGTGGCTGGTTTTTTTTTTAAACATAAATTGTGTAGTTTCTATTGGGTGAACACATCTGAAAGCGATCCTCATCTATGGTTTGAGTATTAGTTGAGAGAAGCACTGTCCAATAGATATTTCTGCAAAGATGAAAATAAATGTTCTGTGATGTTTACTATGATGGCTACCGACCAGGTGTGACTACTGAGCCCTTGAAATATGGCTAGTTTGCTTGAGACTCTGAATTTTGAAAGTCGTGTTATTTTACTTAATTTGAAACTTACTTATTTTTAGTGTTATTTTTTGCAGGGTCTTTAGTATGCTAGACAAGCCCTCTGCCATGGAGCTGTACCCTTAGTCCAGTTAATTTAATCAGTCACATGTAGTTACACAGTGTTTTAGTCAACCTTTTTCATCATTGTGACCAAAAAGACCTAACAAGAAGAGTTAGAGGAGGAAATTTTTATTTTGGCTCACGGTTTTGGAGGTCTCAGTCCACAGACGGCTTACTCTTTAGTTCTAGGCCCAAGATGAGGAAGAACATCATGGTGGAAGTTTGTGGCAGGGAAAAGCAGCTTGGAACATAGCAACAAGAAGACTGAGAGACAGCTACATAAACCAGGGCAAAATATTAATCTCAAAGGCACACCCCCAGTGACCTGTCTCCTCCTGCCACACCCTACCTGCCTATGATTACTGCCCAGTTAATCCACATCAGTGAATTAATGTACTGATTAGGGTCAACTTCTCATAATTTAATCATTTCACCTCTGAAAATTCTTGCATTGTCTCACACATGAACTTTTGTGGGATACCTCATAATAAATAGCATGTGTTTATGTCAATGGAATGATTTCAGAGGTTATCAGGAAGGGCCCTCTGCTCCATAATTACTGCTCTGCTCACCAGGTCATAATGCTTGAGATAGCTGGAGCAGCCAGAAAGCTTTAAGGGCGAGTATCACTGGGATTTAAATCCTCAAGTTTGAGGTGACATAGTTGCTTAAATGTAAGGGAGGACAGGGCTTTACATAAGTCATGCAGGAAAATCAGCTTCCTTATTTTAGCAACTGTCTCTTGTTTCAGGAACTCAGCTGTGTTCTGTTTGAAAGAAAAAGCACACACTTGTTCTTGTTCATTGACTGACTTTAGACCCTTTCCCGGAGAGAGAGGTGTTGGGGGCGTGGGATGTGAAACACACGACTATGCTTCTGAAGTGGGTCAGGGATGAAGGGTAGAGGGCAGGAAGGAGCCCTGTAAAAAAGAGAGGAGTGGATAGATGGGAGTGGAGGGGCCAAAGCAAACTCCATCAGCACAGTTTTAACCTGTCACTTCTCCTAGGCTGAGAAGGGGACCTAGTAGGGGAGTTGGCAGTGCAAAGGTTCATTGGCCACGCTTCCTTCAAGAGTGGTATGGAATGGGGATGTCTGTAATTCCTCCCTTGATCTATTCTTTTGTGGGCAGGACTTGGATTTTATTTTTGCATCCCTCTCATGACTGATTCCCATGAACCTCTTCACGAATATTTAAGGATTAAATGGATGGGTACACGGGCTGTGTTTATCCACCTTCTTACTCTCCTTTCTGCTCCCATCCTCTGTGCAGAAATTATTTGGTTAGTGTGGGAGGCAGAGCTGCTGGTCCTCTCTGCCCCTTTTTCTTGGGGTTTTGGTGGCAGTGAGCAAAGGACAGTGCTGAGAGGTATTTTAAATGCCGCAGCTGCCAACTTGTTTGAGGACCACACAAAAGAATGCTAGACTTGAAAGGTGCCCAGGCTCTTAACAAATGATTTATGAATTCCATTAGCCAGAACTCATTTTACTTTATCCTTGGCAGCTGATTTGAAAAACAAACAAAAAAAAAAAGGTGAGGAGTAATGTGGAAATTTCTGGACTCCACTGACAGAGCTGAAATGTCCTTTGTACAATTTTTCTTAACATATATAGTTAAAAGATGAATTTTACATATGGAAGTGCCTCGGTACAACTCTATTCTCCACTTAGCTCACTCCATATCTACCATTACTCAGAAGGGTAACATTATTTTCTTTGAAAATGAGGCACCGTGATTCTTAAAATTATTAATCCTGCTTAGCTCTGCAGCCAAGGGCACTTTAGTGAGAATCATTTTGGATGATATATTCACTTTGGAGATTTAGAAGGAACTGACCGTTCATGAAAAGAGGACTCAGATTTAAGAGTTGACATCTTAATAATATTCTTTATTGGTGGAGTAGAGAAAGTTTTATTGACCAAGCTAAAAAAAAATCTATAACATGAATACCATCATATTTTCCATGTATACTGGTGTAATGAAATGGTTCTAAAACCATTCTAAGCTCTTTCAAGTAAGGATGCTCTAGAAATACAAATTGGGGTCTGGGGTTGTGGCTCAGCAGTAAAGCACTCGCCTAGCACGTGTGAGGCACTGGGTTCGATCCTCAGCACCACATAAAAATAAGTAACTGATTAAAATAAAGGTATTGTGTCCAACTACAACTAAACAAATAAAAAAAAGAACTACAAATTGGTCACATTATAACACTTTCCAATCTCTTCTTGGCCGCTGACAATTTCTTGGACAAGGACTCATATTTACCTTCCACTAGCACCCAAACTCTTAAGAACTGAGAGAGAGAGAAAAAAAAAAATCAAAGGACAGTGGGGAAATGGCCATGGTCTATAACTTTGCTGCCATAATAGGCTGCTTAGTTACAGGATGGGAAACAGAATAAAAAACAGAACAATTTACAGCAGTTGATGAACTGAAGCATTCCACTCAATGAGAGACTCACACCGCTGGACATCCGCGTAATGAGCCACTTCTGGCAGCATGGTTCCTTGATTCTTGGGTTCAGAAATTCCTCTACTTTAGAATAATGCCATGGCTTTATTTTGATTACATAATTTATTGAGCAAAACAGTACCCTTGGTACTTTAAAAAACATTTCCCAGATTTTGCGAGTGGTTGTTATACTTTATTAATGAAAGTTATGTTGTATGATACAATTACATCATGGTATGCCTATATTATTAAGTCAAAGCTAGATGGCAGGAATGGTTTCAATTTGAGCTTTCCAAGAGCACCTGCTTCATCAGGTCTTGTCGACTTCTCAGCCTTTATTTGTATCTGAATTTCATTGCATTCCACCTTTGTTGATAAGTGGAGATAAGGAATATACTCTCAGATTTTTCTCCCCCTCTGTACTGTCACTCATTTACTTAATGCTTGCCAAGTGACTATTAAGTAAGCAGCACTGTCTAATTGCCTTGGGGGTCCTACCTTACGTGGACCTCCCTACTCACCATTCACCAGTGTTTCTGGCTCTTAGCTCCTTTCTATCTTCTGTCTTCAAGGCTGGACCGGAAAACCCATCTAAGGCAGATTCCCTCTTTCCATCCTTGGTAACGCAGTGCTCCTGGTCACTTCTGCATGGAACCCCAAAGTGACTTCATAGTTTCCTCCTCCATCCACTCAGGTCCAACTCCCTTCTAAGCCTTTCTTCCATCCTTTGTTCTGGCATGGCCAGGTTCATCTTCTGAAGAATACTTCTCTTATTAAGACAATTCCCTTCTTGGAACCTTCGATGGCTCCTTTGGTATAGAAATCAGAGTTCCCCAGGTAGGATACTAGGCTGCTTTTCCAGCTTCTCTCCTACCTCTCTTCCTACCACCAACTCCCATTCTTGCCTGTTTACTTTCATAGGCACTTTTTCCTCCTTTCTACATGTTATTTTCTCGCTCCCCTGCATGATGGGTCCACATTCTGTCTCATCTCCAGTCTCGAGCTCAGTACTGACTTCTTCATAAAGCTCTTCCAAATTTTCTAGCCAGAAGTAACTTTTCTCCTCTGGGTTTCCGTAAAACATAATATTGAATAAGTTGAATTTACTTAGCACATTAGTATTTGGCCAAGACCTAATGTAACTGCATGGTTTCTCAAACTGGTACTCCCTAGCTTTGTCCAAAACCAAAACTTACTTCATGCCAAACTGTGAGGTTCACTGACAGGCAAATTTTGACAAGAATACGTGCCATTTCTTGGATTTCCTCTCTGTGTCCTAGAGTCGATGCTTGCTTTTTGATGATTAACCACCGTGTCATGGCCATGTGCTTTCATCATCATTATGAAGTCGTTATGAGGCGACCATTCTCTGGTGTGCTGCCGGGTGAGGCTTGGCCATATGCAGAACAGACCTTGGGTTGGTGATTGGGGATGGAAAGATCAGAGGCAGCCAGAGGAGACTGATGAGGGAGAAAGTCATGCTTTCAAGCCTTTAAGCAGAAGATAAAAGGGGTAGCTAGGCAGAGTAGTAGTCAGGTGCCACAGAAAGGGTTTATCTTGGGCAGATGAGCTTTACTGCCAAGTGTCCTTAAACCAGTTTCCTCTCTTAATGGGATGACTCAGATATTCCCTTTCAGTTCCATATAGGGGTTTAGAGATCATATCTTGGGATAAAGGAGACTCTCTGTCATTTTATGAAGAACACATGTGTTCTTCTGTAGTTACTGTAACAAGGTAAAATATATTTCCAAATGATTGCAACTCTGGTAATTGAGTGATGCCTGAGTATTCAGAAAAAGATGGTCTCTCACAAGTGATCTGCATGCAGAACAATATAGAATGCCTAGTCCTATATGCAATTCATTCGAATTGAAACATTCGTCTTTGGCCAAGACCTAATGTCACTGCATTGTTCTCAAACCAGTATTTCCTAGGTTTGTCCTAAACCAAACATACCTCACATTTATCTGCAAGGTCCATTGACAGGTGAATTTTGACAAGAAAAACAAAACCTTAGAAATATGGATTTAATTTTCCTAATACGTTTGAAAATAGGCTTAAAGTATTCTTTTAGTTTATGAATAGTAACATGAACTAAGTTAATTTACCAAAGAAAGTCACAGATGTTGTGCTTCTGAAAAGGCCACCATGAGTTGCTTATAGATTATTTATTTTCATAGAATGATGATTTCAATTTGCATTAGTCTTCTTCAAATTAAACAAGCTTTAGCAACTTTTATTGATATGAAGATTGAATTTTCCAGCTGTTTTCCTAGTTTGAAACATTTACTTCTTTGGCCTCTGTGTTAGTCAGCTTTCTGTCATCATAATAAATACGGAGATACTCAACTTACAAAGAGAAAGGTTTATTTTGGCTCAGATTTCAGAGTTTCTGGTCCATAGTCAGTTGGCCCTGTTGATATCATGGTGGGGTCCGTGGGGCCAAGCAGACTCTTGACTCATGGTAGAGCAAAAGAGAAGAGGAAACTGGGAACCTACCGTCCTCTCAAATGCCATGTCTCAATGACCTTCACAGGACTCCACCTTGTGAAGATGCTCCCACCTTCCAACAGCACCCAGCGGGGAACCAAGCCTTTGACATGGCCTTTGGGGACCATTCTAGATCCAAACTCTAGTAACCTCGTAGCTTCCTATGGGCAACTAATTTATCTACAGACATTTCTGATGATTTTTAAATTTTTGCTCTAAAGAAAACTTTTTAAAAGATGGAAGTTTTTTTGGAGAGGAGGCCATGTACTTACTCTTCTACTTTTTGGAGTGGAATAAGGCTAAGTTTTCTTGTTTAAAAACTGAGTAAGCATTTGGGCACTTCAAACCTCATCGACTGCATTTGATCCCAGATATTATCTAGGCTTATCTCGGATAGGGAAATGCCAAAGGCTCAAGTACTCTACAACTCGGAGAACATTTTCACTCATCAGGAGGCTGATTAAACTTCTTATTTGCTGTCCAAAAAGCTTCAGGTGCTTATTGACCTGTACTAAACTTGAAAACAGTCAAGGGAGGAAAGGAATGTGCCCCTAATTGAAAGCCCCAAGGAAACCAGGTCAAGAGAGCAGAGGTGGACACTTGTCCCTCAGTGTGCTGGGGAGCGGAGGTTTTCTGCCAAGAATCTGTGGCTGGGGAAGCCTCATTTCCCATCACCCCTTGAGACCCGTGATACCTAACACCGCAGTTACAGAAGCCCAGCCATGTTTTCACACCTGGTGAAGTGTCCATATTTTCTAGCATCCAAACAAGAATTGAGTTTTATACATATCTTTTTAGTCAAATATTTGAACCCTCAGGAGAACCATTTAGCAGTCTGGTTCTAGAGTTGCTTGGCTTCGAAGATGGAGTTTATTCAGTACCCACAAAGGATCCTGATGTCTGCCAAGAAAAACAGCACAGCAGCTGCATCCTTGCTAGTGTGGTACAAATTCTAAAATATTATTTTAAAATAACACTATGGAAATGTAGGAAATCTTAGGCCATATTGATATTTTTAATTATGGGTAGTGAAGTTAAGGACCTATATCCCTACCTCCATCCCTTGTAGATTGTCGTTTTTCTTTGCTCCATTGGCCATGGTTTTCCCCAATTTAGGAAACCTCTCAAATTCTCTTTCCCACAAACCACTTTAATTTTCCTCCAGAAATGACAAAAATCTGTCATTTCTGAATCAGAAAAAAATATGGATGAGAGAATTATTTCTCAGAGTCACTTCTATGATAAGATACTCTGCTATTTGTTTATTTACAACTGTGTATTAACGGTGAAAATTATAGTTGACTTAGTATTTTGATTAGGAAAAGAAAAAAAAACTTTTTTATTTAGGAAAAAAGAGGGATGGAGATGTAGTTCAGTGGAAGAACACTTGTTTATTGTACATAGGGATCTGGGTTTCATCCCTAGCAACACACACACACACACACAAATATGTCCTAAATGGTCTAATGCTATTTTTATTCTTCGGTCTTACTAAAATCTGTTTCTGGGGTGGAAAGGGTGGTGGGGAAGATCATAGATAGTAGAGGAGAATTTAGGAATATCTGTGTTTTACCCATTGTATAAAGTATCTGATATGTCAAAATGTTTTTATTCCAAAAGCAGGTTTTCTTATCTCTTCTGCAAATTCAGAATCTGATTCAACCCAAGGGAAGGTAGGAGATGACATGTGGAATTTTAGCAGCCAAGATAAACAATCTTCTGGAAAGCCAAAAATACTTTGTAGCAATGGCAGTGCTCCTCAACTTACTGGGAGGTTTGCTAAGGGATGGTGGGAATGGTGAATTAAGTCAACCAGGAATTTCTAATTTGAAATTTTGCCAGTGTTTCTATTGTATCAAACAATTACAAGGAGTTTTCAACCAACTACAGTCTTTTCACCTAAATTATGCCATTATTCAGCCTAGCTCACATACGACATGATTTACTGTTATTTTTCTTAGCTTGGTTTTGTACTATTGTCTCTTGGCAGGAAGGAAGTTGCCCAACAATTGCTCTTTTGCACATGTCACCTCAAGGTTCTTCACTTTTGTTGATATGGAATCATGCCTTTATATAATTTCCTTGTATTTGTTCTCTGCTCTTTCTCAGTAGGACTAGAATAGCCAGCATAAACCCAGAGGGTTCAGTTGCATGTAGTTTTTTTTTCAAGGTACTTAGATCTCCATAGAACACACATATAAACAAGCTGGAGAATCCCAAGGATGAAGGAAAATTTTGGAAGAGCAGAGATCTCACTTGAAGCCAGGATACGAACTCTGTGCATGATGATTATGCAGCCCATATTAAGAAAGGTAGAAAGCAAAGAGAATGGAAATTCAAGCTTTCTTTAGATATTTGAGTCCCAGTATGTAGAGGTCTATGGGGGAAATTGCCAATGATTGGTATTCCAGGCAAACAAAACTTCTTGGCTTGTCCCATACAACAATTCTAAGTTAAGAAGGGAAGGAAAGCCACCATTACTTTTGTTCTTTGGAGCACGTTAGGACAGATGGGAGGTCTCTGCCAATCTCTGTGCAGCCCTACTGCACCACTTTTCTAAAACTCCAGATCATAGAACATTCTGGGTTCTTACTCTTCTAGTTTTGACACACCCATTTTTCCTTCTCTGCTTATTATGGAATCGTTGGAAATGTCCTGAGGAGCCATTGTTTGTTCTCTCTCTCTCTCTCTCTCTCTCTCTCTCTCTCTCTAAATTTCACCCCAGCACACAGCTCCTCTTTTGAGGAGCTCAGGACCACAAGCCGCAATTAGAAGACTTAATCTGAAACTCAATTATGCCTTGCTGGGTCAGTGATCTGCGAGCCGGATTACTGAGACCTGCTGATGACCTGACAAGCAGAAAGTCAACCTGAGCAATTGGAAACAGTGAGAAGGGAAGGAAACGTGGAAATGTTAAAGCAAGTTTGTGAGAGAAGGATTTGCAAAGAACCAAAGGGTCACCAGGAGGTCAAAACAGTCAGGGGGCCTATTAAAAAGTTACTGGAGGAAAAGAACCCAGAAAGTTTGGGAAAAGTCACTAAGGAGGTGCAATTTAGTTGAGAGGGAGGAGAAAGAATTTTCCGCTGCTAAACTATTTAAAGCCAGGCCGAGATGCACATAACATGCCCCGGTTCTGAATGTTCACCAACTTGGCTTTATTTGAATGCCTTTATACTCTGATTGGGCAGATGATCTGTGTGGTGATCACCACAGTAAAAACTAGCTAAGCAGTTATCATGTGTTAATAACAATAGTCAAGCATTTAGAACTACTGAACACTATGGTGGACTGAACACACATGAATGCTCTTACTCCCTCCCAAATGCTTCAAAGCTCACAGTAAATAGTTTTAAAAGGTTTAAAGACAAAAGACAAAGAGACTAAGAGGGAACACAGTGGACTAGAAGTTTCACTGAAAATTCAGATGGAAAGCAGAAGGGGAATTAGCAACAGACTTATCTGAATGTATGTGTCTTCCGTGAGAGGTGACAATGAAAAGTCCTTTATTTCACAAACTCTGGGCCTAGAGCAGGTTCCAGAAGAGTTACCTTAGAAGGTTGGAAACTGCTTGTGGAATAGTTAGACTTCTATATTCTTTTCCTTCTACCCACTACTATTTTGCTTTTTAAATTATGTACAAATATTGATTTGATAAAAACAGACCATCTAGCACTCTGCTATGCATTAGGCACTCTTTTTTAATAACTTTACATGAATTATTGCTCTGAATCCTCACATAATTATTGCATGAGGCATGTACCTTATTTTTCTCATTGAAAGCTTTAAGACAGATACCTTTTAAAGTCTTGGGCATGAAGTTAAGAAACTTGCTCAAGGTTACACCTCTAGCTGCTGTCAGAGAGGGGATATGAACCCAAAAGTTGATTCCAAAGGCTATAGTGTCAATGACAATATAGTATTCAGTAAATGATATTCAATTGTGCTGGCCATATTTATGCATTGACTAGGTAGCTTGAAATTGTTTTCTTTAGTGTGTCCATGTTTCCCAAAAGCACAGTTCTAGTAGATGCAATAAAACTCTTTAATGACAAAAGTTAAAGAACTTCAGAGCAGAACTGATGGGAATATAGTTTTACAGGAGTCAGAAATAAACCAAGACAAAAGTATGGATCACTGCAAATTGGCCCAATTTCAGTTGGGGCAGGAGGTAGTCGAGCTTGAGCCCCTCGCCAGGTCTCTTGACTTTAAATGAGGTGCTTATTCTGTGTCAATGAGCCACCCATCTGGAGACTAGGCAAAACCTGTCAAGCAAAGCACCCAAAGTAAGCAATTCTCTGATTTTGGCATCTGTACTTTGGGGTGAACCTAGAAAGTAATGTGACTTCTTTGTAGTTAGGACCATGAAATTGCCCTAGAAAGCATTCCAGGCCTTTCTGGATGATATTGAATAGTTAGGAATAAAATAAATGTAAAGTAAGGTATTAATTCTAATGGTATTTTATACCTCAGTGTATATTAAGTATATTAGGAAATAATACCTCATTCATTTATATAAACAAATAGTTCTACATTATTTGTGGGGGAATCAATAATGAAGTTGATTTTTTGGGGGGGCTACATTTTCTTAATTTTTTTTTCAGGGATAAAAGCAAAATGAAAGAATATTGCCTTGATATGGCAATACCCTGGCTTATCTCTTAAGGACCAATGCTGATTTTGATATTGAGTTTTTCAGGCTGAAAGTAATTACCCAGTATACACTTTTTAACCCCTGGGCCCTGAGCAGGTCTAGACTCGCCCTCTGCATTTGGTATCTTTTATTCTGCATTCTCAACATGATGGAAATTTAAACAGCCAGGGTCATGTTGTAGAAATCAGATTATAAAACTTTATATACTGTCGGTGCCTTTGACTCTATAAAAATTGGCTTTCATGCCCGGCTTGGATTTGGCATCAACTAGGAAGGGCTAAACCCTCGTTCCAGGGGAGTCCTTCTAACTTCTCAACCACAAACCATGTCAACTGAAATCTTAGAAGTGGCCACAAGCAGTCTGGTTTCAATACCTGCCAACATTTTCCTCAGGCAAACCCTTAACCGCTTTCATAATTCACTTTTAAAACTACCCAGTCCTTGTAAGTCAATGAGACTAAACAGTGTCAGCTGCTGGCTTCGAGTGGTTTCTCTGATGGCTGTATTAATATTTCTGTGTTCTCACCTCCTTCCCCCTGAGGCATCAGCTTGCGTGACTGGAGCTATTAGTTCCACCCAAGATTTTAGTCTAAGGCAGGCCATAGACGGATGATGTGGAAGACAGATGTTCCTGAATCCGTAGTCACAAGATTCAGACTATATCAAACACTCAAGGAAAGAGTTATTATTCTATCTCACTTATACATTCAGAATTTGGGTTCAGTTGAAATGTGAGACACAGACAAGCTACCTGCCTATGATAACAGAATATTCTGGCTTCTTTAGCTCCCCTGAATTCCTCTGTTTCTGCTTATTGCTCCATTTTTCTTTCTCTCTCTAGGGAAGAGTAGCTCAAAACCTTGACATTTTCATTGTGTTAACTTTTCTTTTTCTTAGGAGAGCTCAGTTACGAGCTGAGCTTTTAGGTTTTTGTTTTAAATTACTTTACCTTTGATCAGGATTGTGTTAGCTTTCCATCACTATAACAAAATACCTGAGATAATCAACTTAGAAAGAGAAAAGTTTCATTTTTGCTTACAGTTTTGCAGGTTTCAGCCCATGATTGATTGTCCCTGTTTTTTAAAAGCACATCATGGTGGGAATGTGTGGCAGAGCAAAACTGGTCAGGAAAGCAAAGAGGGGAATGAGAAGGTGCAGTAGTACCACCATCCTTCTCAATGGCACACCCCAAGTAACCTAAAGACCTCCCACTATGTCACACTTCTTAAAGGTTCCATTTCCTCCCAATAATATCACCGTGGGGACGAAGCCTTTAATACACAGAGAAGTTGAAGATCCAAACTATTGTAAGGATTCTGATTTCATTCAAAGGAGCAGCTTTAGAAGAGTAACTCAACTCCTGTTTGAGGATTTTTGTGCCCTTAAACAAGAATTTGATACAAAGATACTTCTGCATACTCCTTGGTATCATCTTGGATTAAGATTAATTTCTAGATCTAAATAATGACCTCTGCTACATATTTTCCACCAGTGAGTACCTTTCCAACATACTGATTTAGATTTTAGAGAATGTACTGCTGAGTATGGGTGAGTGAGACTCCTGGATTCTCTGTCTTCTGATTCGGGTGCAAATAGCTTATTTGATCAGGGCCAATGCCCTTCTTTGATTACTCTTCTACCTATCTTCAGAAACACCAGTAAAAGAGCTGCAAGAAGCTGTGTGGAGAACTGGTTGACCTCTTGGCCAATATCCATTTAATATACATTTAAATTGACCTTCTCCATATTGTGATTTTTTTTTCAATAACTGTCCTGTTTTGAAAACCTGTTGGATGGAGGAGAAATGCCTTTAAGTTGTCCCCCAGCACAGTTTACTTTGTGTGTGGTTACTCTTAAAGATAATAATCTTTGTTATCAAAGGTTTGGTTTTCTCTCACTTATCTACTTCCTCTATTTAGAGAAACCTCACTTCTTCTTTGCGCAAGTATGTTCACTTAAATGGGCTTGGGGAGAAATTTGTGGTTTTTTAAGGATCTATCTCTTGACCTATTACCACTAAATGTTTTTATTAAATCTTTCCGCTGGTCTCTGTACCTTCACGTTTCACAAGTTGAACTAGGATTGACGTACTTTGGACAAGAGGTGAGGCTGGTTGCAATGTGCAGAAGAAGAACCACCTTTCCTCTGTTATATAATCCTTCTTTCCCACTGCCTTGAGTGACATTATGACTCTAAAGGAGCCAGGGAGGAGATCTGCAATCTCAGGACATGGTAATATGACAGGTGGGACAGCAAACATTCCATCATTTGGTGGGTCTTAGGGGCGTGGACCAGCCTCATCATCAGAGAGAGAGGGCCCAAACCAACCTTGATATTTATTTACAAGTGAGACCAGTTTGAGTGAACTTTAAATGCAGTCTTAGGTGGAGAGTGAAGTTATTCTGGGGCAGTCTGGAAGAGCCAAGTTGGAAAGAATCTGCATGACTTCCTCCTTTGATGAAATTGCATGCATTTCTGTTGACACGGTGCAAGAGCAGGGGTATACCAGCAGACCGCAAACACTGTGTGTGTACTTGTATCTCACTTTCTTTCCCTGATGGGAAATGACATTCGTAAAAGGGAACAAGGTTGACAAATAAAGGAACAGGGCCGAAGAGTTGGTTCTCGGCTATTGAAACCCATGGGAAGGTCTCAATTCTTGTTTTCTCACGTTTATTCCCACATCTCCCACAATCCCTCTCTGCCCCTTTCTGGTTGCTGCCTTGGAATCCCGTTTATACAACAGTGTCCCAGCAGGCACAAGTCCTTTTCTGATGTGGCTATTTCTCATCTCCAGCTTTATCAGTCCATTATCCCCGTGTTGCTTTCTGAGTCCAGTCATTCCCTGTTGTGGTTTAGATAGGAGGTTTTCCCCAGGAGTCCGTGTGTGAGACAATGCAACAAAGTGCAGAGTGGGAACAACTGGGTTTTGAGAGTTTTAACCTGATCTTTGCATTAGTTCCCTTGAATGCATTAACCGAGCAGTAACTGCAGGCAGGTAGGGTGTGGCTGCAGGACATGGGTTGTTGGGGGCATTCCTTTGTGCTATATATCTTGTCTGCTTCGAGGGGATCTCTCTCTGTTTCCTGGTGCCAGATGTTCACCTGCTTTCCTCTGCCACACACTTCTGCCAAGATATTCTGCCTCATCTCAGGCCTGTAGGAATGGGGTCAGCTGTCTGTGGACTGAGAGTTCTGAAACCATGAGCCCCCAAATAAACTTTTCCTCCTTAAAATTGTTCTTGTCAGGTCTTTTGGTTACAGCAAAAGAAAAAAAGTGACAGAAAAAAAAATTGACTAAAAGATGCCCAGTTGTTTTTCATTCTTTCTCCAATGTGCTCTTTCTCATCTCCAGGATCCTAAACATCCTTGATTTTCCTTCTCTTTCCAGAGCCCAGCATGAGGGCTTCAGTTTCAGACCAGGGAAGCTTGTGAAGATGCAGTCTTTTCTTATGCAGACTCTGGACTCCAAAGATCCAGAGGGAGATCCTAGAATAAGTTTCAAAGTCTTTCCTGGAAATTCTGAAAGTAGTTGAGTTTAGGGATTCGGTGTAGACATCACCTTTAGGAGCTTTCCTAACCTGACCTCCCCCTACCCTCTACCCTGCTCCAACCTGTGGTTAAATTTCTCTCCGAATTAGACTACAAATATCTTTAATTGCATGTATCCCCAGTGAATGTCCGCTTCCCAAAGGCAGGAGCTCTGTCTGGCTTAGAAGGGATTCACAAAATGTTGCCTGAATTAAAGTGAAGCAAAGCTAGAGGATGTTTCCTATCTCTTTTTTCCTTTTTAGTTTTTGCTAAAACAAAAGCAAAGCCAAATTTCTCTTTGGCCAAATTTTAAACAGGACTTAAAACAAATGAGACAATATTTTCAAAAGTATAAAAAAATAAATTTTTAGAGACTGGTAATATTGGTCTTTGGTTGTTTTTCAAATGTGAATAATGCTAAGTCCCTGTTTGCTTAAACTTCTCTGTGTGTGCATGTTTTTTTTTTTTCTTTTAGTAAAGATTTACTGCAGTAAAATCTCTGCTTCTCATTTTATCAGTCTTTTATACCAAGATGTGGAAGACATTATGTTTCTCTTAAGACGACTCAGATGCTTGGTTTGTTTCCTTGTCTCCTCTAATATATCCGTCTTCTGTGGATGCATTTTATTTCCCTTGCTTATGCACACACATAGTTTTCCAGTAGATTCTGCTAGGACTGAGAAACAATAACTGATCTTCGTGTGGTTCTCAAGTTTGCAAGATCCCATAATCTTCCTTTGCTCCCAAGCTGTTCCTTTCTTGGCATGCCCTTGCTTCTAGAAGCCTCCTAAGGTCACTTTCATGGCATGATGCTGAGTGAATCAGTGTTGGAGGCTGACCCTTGCTTCTCAGTAAGAGTTTTCAGTTCTTTCAATATTTTTAAAAGTACAAAAAAAAAAAAAAGAAATTTTAGAGACTGGTAATATTGGTCTTTGGTTGTCTTTCAAATTTGAATGATGCTATAAGATGTTAGTTTGATGTCTGATTTAAACATTTGAAGACATGATTTTTTTGTGTGTGTGCCTTGAAGGCTCAAAAAAAAGGAAAAAGAAAAAAGAAAAATGCCAGTACCATTTTGAAAAGGAAAGCATCCAATAATTAAATATACTTTCCTAGAGATGAGATGAGGAGCAGATGTTTTGTCTCTTCTTGGAGTGGGAGGGTGTGGATACCTAGGGGAGCTGAACCCAGAGCACATTTCATAATCTTAAAAAAGTCAAGGGGCTTGAGAAAGTCCCTAAACATGGGAGGTCTGGTTAGGATAGATTTATACTTGTGTGGCAACAAAAAAGGGACTTCACATAGTTTGGTCATCATATAATTTTGAACTCCGCCCCTCCCCCAAACTCTAGTTGTGAAAGATTGTTGTCCCCACAAATAGATAGGGTTTAGAAAAATTGAGAGGAAAAAAAGCTGTTTTACTTGGCCAAGACAGTTTTATTGAGCAAATTGTTAGCCACGATATCTCTGTTACAGTTAACCATGCCTAAGAGAAGTCAGAGCGTATGAAAAACAAAGTCAACTTTGGAGGAAGAATCATTAAGAAATGGAAAAGAATCACGTGAGGAGCTTTCTCAAACCCTCCTGCTTGATCATCCCTCTCCATCCTTATCAGCCACCCCCACCTCCCTTCCCAATCCTTACCTACTATGCCTCTGAGGATGAGCAGGTATAATTTAAAGACTCTTGCAGTTGATTCCAATATTTTCTCTCCACCTCATGGAAGTACACTCTTTTTCAGTTTAAGAACCAGTGCTATAAAATACAAACTCCCAAAGAAAGTGCAACTTCTTATAATTAATTTAGGGCGGATGACTTGATTTCCCTCTGAAATTGCTCCATGATCTGGGTCCTTTCTGTACAGATCAGCCTCTAAAATGTGGAGGCAACTTCTCTTTATTTCCTAAGACATTTCCTTTAGAGTATCAGCTGCCTGCTATGTGCACTGTATCCATGATTAAATTCCTTCTATGTTCTTTATGATGTTATTCTTTTCTGATGTCTCTTTCAATGAACTTGGAATATCTGTATATCTGAAATCTTTGGGGAGTGAAATAAACCTTCAGAGTGATACAATTTTTGAAGAAAGAACATGAGAGATGATCTCCCACAATTTTGCAGGAATTAATTCAGTTTACAGCGTTCTAGTTAATTGCTACAATATATTTTACAAAATTAGGTACTTGCTACCTCCCAGGGAAGTCTTTTATTTTTGGAGAGTGTACTAGTGAGCCAAAAGAAGTGCATTTCCCTTCTTAAGATCTTCCAGTAATTTGAATATTAGAGACAGACACCATGTCTTCCCTCAGGAACTTTTCATGAGTCCCAGATCAGACTGTCACATTGATTAGGAATAGAACACATTCATATTTTGGAGTCATTGAATTCTTTCAGCAGAATGTGATTTTTCAGCACATCCACAGTTCTGGTATGGAGCAGGCTTCTTGGTGCAGTTCATATGACCTTCCTGTTGAAGTCTCAGCAAAGAAGGACAACAGAGAGCCTTCTGCAGACTTCAGCAGGTCAAGGTAAAAATTCATACTACCTGTGCCGAATATGTTCACCCTATGGAACAGCCCAGAGGTCATGGCTACAACTCTAACTTCTCATTACACTCTGCATGATATTTGTTCAAACTGTTGGTTCTGCAGGAAAAAAACAACAGTTGGACATTTGGTATAAGATAGAGTATTTGTTTACTGAATTTGTACACTATCATCTGCTGGTTTGGCATTACAGGAATGCAATTTTTAGTTTTTTGTTTTCTATTTAGTGTGTGTGTGTGTGTGTGTGTGTGTGTGTGTGTGTGTGTGTGTAGGGAATAGCTACTTGCTGTCTGGGTTTCTGGGGTCATTTGTTATATTTCTTCTGTGAAACTTACACCCTTTATAAATATTTTTTTTTTACTGGTAAGTTTAATTTACTTACTTTTCTCTTAAAAGGTTTTGTACCCATTGCTTTTCTAAAATCCTAGCTTTCTTAAAAACACTAATGTGTTTCTCTGTCCTTACTGTCTACAACTTTTTATCATTTTAATACTTTGTGTTCTGTTTAGCCTCTTCTCTGACACATCATATATATTTTAGAATTCCTCTTGACTGTACTTCCTTCCACAATTCCATATGAGGTTGATGAACTTTTTGATTAAAGGATGTCATGGGAGGACTCCTTTGCCGGTGTCCCTGGGAACACTGTGTAGCTTGGATTCAAGACCAAGTCAGAAGAACTGGTTTATTCTTAAAGTGACCCCCACATTTAGTGACTGACTAAATGAACACTTTGTTATAGATTCCAAAAGGCATCTTGAAGTCCTAAACCCTGTGGATATGAAAGTGACCTTATTTGGAAATGAGGTCTTTGCAGATGTAATGAAGTTAAGATGAAGTCATGCTGGATTAGGATGGGCCTTAAATCCAAGGACAGATGTCTTTGTAAGATGAGAAGAGGAGACATGGACACACCTGGGAGAATGGCATGTGGTGATGGAGGTAGAGATAGGAGCTATGGGTTCAAGCTAAGGGATTGCTGGCAACCAGCAGAAAGAAGAAGGAGCTAAGAAGTATTCTTCCCTAGAACGTTCAGAGGAAGCATGCTCCTGCCCACATGTTGATTTTGATCTTCTGGCCACTGGAATTGTGAGGTGAATGATTTTTTTTTCTGTTTTAAGCCACAGTTGTGGTGCTTTGTTATTGTGGTACTAGTCATCTAAACAGAATTGTTCAAAAGAACTTTCAGTTTTCTTGGATTTAAAGGAAAGTGAGTTGGAACTCTCATTTGCCAGTATCTTGGAATTACAGATAGTGCCTGAAAGGAGGAGGAGTCAAAATATCCAGGTCCTGTGACTTCAAGCAAGTCACTTACCCAACAAGCCTCAGGTCTGTTGACTCATACACACTAGTAACTGTGGCATTCCTCTGAGTGAGGGTCTAGCTCTGGCCCTTACTGAGTTTGCACTCTAGTAGGGGATGTAGACAATAATCATGGAAAATGAATGAATGAAAAAATAAATTAATTAATCAAGAAATCAACAAACAAATAAGTGATATCATGGCAAATAGTGTTCAGTGCCAGGGAGAAAAAATAGAGTGAACAGGAGGATCATGGATAAAAGAGTGAGAGAAGATCAGGCAATTTGGAAAGGTGTCTTCGAGAAGTGAGTCATATAAAATTCTAGTGGAGGAGTGAGTTAGGCAGATGGAACATGTTGTACTGCAAAAGCCCTGAGGTGGGAAGTTGTTTGCTGTGAGTCAGGGTAAAAAGAAGTCCAAGTAGCTGAAATGAAAGGATCTGGAATAAAATGAGCAAATAGGAGGAGCAAGGATGAGGGATGGGCTCAGGGAGTTGGGCCCTAAGGCTCAGATCACGGGTGAGGATGAGAGGGGCCTTATCAGTTGTAATGAGGTGTTTGCATTTTTAAAAGTCTGATGGGAAGCCTTTGATAAGTGGGGTGTGTGTGGGTGTGAATTTGAGGATCTAATCCACTAACTGCAGAATCAAAATATGTGCCTATTTTTTCACATAGAGTTCAAAGCTTCAAGATAAAGGAAGGATGATCCAAAATATAATTCTAGAACTTTAAGATGATTAGCAGATAGACCCTTTTCCTGACTGTCCCCATAATTGTGAGAACCCTGAGCAATGGGGAGGGTTTCCCCTCTTCCAGATGAGTCCCTTGCTGTGAGGAGGGCTCAGTTCCAGGGACTAAGGGCTTCCCCCTACACCTGTCGTGGAGGGGAAAAGAGTCTGCAATGCTCAAAAGGGGCATCATCCAAAAGGCTTTGAAGCTTAATATTTATTATGTGCCCTGGGCCAGGCAGGATGCTTGCTGCCAAGAACATGACAATGAAATCAGAATTGGGCCCTGCCCTTAAGGAATGCACAGTCTGATAAGGGTGTCATAAAAGTCCCCATGCAGTGTGGTAGTAGACAAGAGCCAGATGTAGCGAGTGCTTGGGAGGCTTATAAAGAAGGGGCACGCGTCTAGGAGAGAGGCATCACTTTTCCTAAACAGAAATGCCTTCAGAGCAACATGACATATTCTAATCCACTTTACAGATTGTCCCCACAGAGAGGTCTTTGACATGAGATGAAAAGCTCAGTTATTCAGGTTGGAAAGGGAGACTGGTTACCGAGGGTGTATTCCACCATCTTTTGATGCCTTTGTTTTGGAAATGAGCAAAAGATTTCCGTCAATCTTTTGAACTTCTGGGTTTCATCGAAATATGATTTGCTTTTGCCATGCAAACGATTCTATGGCTCTATCATCATTTGAGGGCAGAATGGTGAAAAATGTATTCTATTCCACCATTATCATGTAAATCCTATATTTGAATATTTCAGTGTCACTATATATTTTTTTCCCATATTTCAGGCCTGTGGGAGAGAGTTGGTTCTGATATCACCAATTGAACTCTTCTCTCCTTTTTTTTTTTTTTTAAAGCTTTAGGTTAATAAATCAAGAATTTGCAGAAAGCTGTATTTTGAGATTCTATTCTTCTTATGTCTGTACTGAGGGAAGATGAGACTCCTAAGCCAGTACTGATTCTATAGCCTCTTCATTGCAGAGGGGCACCAGGAAGAAACTCCGAACAGCAATGCCTGAGCTCAGACAGTCCGGTTCCCTGAGTTGGTTTGTGTTTCAAATTGCCTGTTATGAATTGAGAAGTGGCCCAGTCAAGGAAGACTGGGGGATGGAGAATGAATAACTGCTGTCTCAACAGAAATAATTCCTGGAAGTGGGGGCAGAAGAATAGTTAGGTGGAGAAATGGATGACTAAGTGTATGTTTCCCCAAATGGATAGGCTGCCTCATCTCTATTACTGTCTGATGGGCTGGTGATCTCATTTGAATTTATGAGAGCCTATGTTCAGGTACGAAGGGGATAAAAGAAAAAGATCTGGGTTTCAAAACAAAAGGACTGAACTTTTAAAGTGGACTTTTTCCTTTGTAGAGGTGCACAGGGCTCAGATCTCGTGTCAAGAGTTTCTGGGAGCTTTTGCAAAGCATTTGGCAGGTATACAAGCAGCTGTAGTTTGAGCTGGCTCCATCTTGTAGTGGAGGTTCTGTTCCACCATTATCATGTAAATAAAGAACAGGACATGGAAAAAATGTTGGTCTATGGGGATCTGTGGTTGGTATGTTGTTGCGTAAATATACACATTTCTCAAAAGTCTGTAAGATATTCTAGATTCACATATCAGCCATACAGGATAAGTTAAACTATAGGAAAAAGCAACTTCCAAACCTCATGAGCTGTTTTTTGGTTTGTTTATATATTTGGTTTTTGTTTGTTTTTAGATGAGGTAGTGCAATGTTGCTGAGGCTGGTCTCCAACTGCTGAGCTCAAAGGATCCTCCTGTTCCAGCCTCTAAGTAGCTGGGTCTCCAGGTGTTCATCAACTTAACTCTCAGCAGTTTTAAAAGACAAGGTTTATTTCTTTCATTTATTTATGTATGTATTTATTTATTTTTGCCTTACAATTCTTAATACACCTTTATACTACAATTTATCATATCTCTGATTGTATATAAGGTATATTGACACCAAATTCACATCTTCATACATGTATTTTGTATAATGATGAGGATCTCCTTTCACCATCCATGCTATTCCCCTTCTCCATCCCTTTCCCTCCCACCCCTATTCCCTATCTAGAGGTAATCTTCCTCCTTTGCTCTCCCTTCCAACCCCATCTTGAGTCACCCTCCCTTATATCAGAGAACACATTCAACATTTGTTTTTTGGGGATTGGCTAACTTCACTTAGCATAATCTTCTCTAATGCCATCCATTTCCCTGCAAATGCCATGATCTTATTCTTTTTTATTGCTGAGTAATATTACATTTGTATAAATGCCACTTTTTTATCCATTCATCCACTGAAGAACATCTAGGTTGGCTCCACAGTTTAGCTATTGTGAATTGTGCTGCTATAAACATTGATGTGGCTGTGTCCCTGTAGTATGCTGTTTTTAGGTCCTTTGGGTATAGTCCAAGAAGAGGAATAGCTGGGTCAAATGGTGGTTCCACTCCCAGTTTTCCAAGGAATCTCCATACTGCTTTCCAAATTGGCTGCAACACAAGGTGTATTTCTTGTTTGTGCACTTGGGCATTTTCTTTTCTCTTTTTTTTTCAGTGTCTCAGACCCAATCTAAAAGAACAACTACAAACTAAAATAAATGCTGGTTACTGTGGAAGAAGGAAGGAAGTGAGATAGTGGCAATTTGCTTGCTGGTTCCACGGCTTCCACCTGGAAGGGGTGTTTCTCTCCCTCCCTTCATTGGTCAGAGCCAATCACAACTTTAAAAGATCAAGAAATTGCAATTCTACCATGTGCTCAGAAGAAAATCCAGAAAAATATGCTAAACGATACTAACGTCTTTTAAAACTATAAATATTGCATATCAGCAGCTGTGAAGAGCTAGTTGGGATGAAGGCAAAGCCCCCAATGGCCTTTTCTAAATTCTCATGAGTGGTGTATGCAAGCACACAGGTGCATGTGTGCACACAAAAGGGAAAAGGCAGCTAAGGTTGACTATAGACAACTGTAAGGACAGAAATTTCTTACTTTCCCCAGCCTCATTCTTCTGATAAACCTCTATGTATCTGGGTGCCTACCTATAATGCAGCTGTCATCTGTGTTCTCAGAACCTCTCCCCTGGCCTGAAAATGAGCTGTGGACAGCTTCTGGTTAGAACCATAGAATGTTCCTGAGCCAGAGAGATACAGGAATGGTACTGTCATTCAGGATTTGGGGAGGTAGCTGCCTGCTCAGCTCAGGACACAACCAGGAAACATGGTGGCTTGTTGAGAATTGAAAAGTCTTTCTGATAGGGAAAGTCTCCACCCTCTGGACTTCTAATCTTGTGTTATGATTTTATCTGATGCAGAAGGAATTGAGGAAAAGGAGTATGTATTTTCTTCATTTTTTTTTTTTTTCCGCAGAGAGTAATTCTTAGGGAGTGGCTACTTTTTAATACATCTTTGCAGATCTACCAAACTTTTGCATGATTATTGCTTTATCGAGATTGCAAACTTCTCTTGAATCAGGGCAGACACATCAGCTGCTGCCTCCTATGCAGCCAGGAAGAAATTGACAGTTTGCACATCCTTGGGTTAGCTTCACATTAATTAAAGCTTCACACTGCATTGGCCTCTTCCTTTTGTTATTCACATGGATTTTTGTGAATCATGCTGTTTACAAATAAGGCTAAATCTAAATGCCACACTTGCATCTGAATGTCCAGATCCAGGCCCATTCTTAATTGCTGGGTGCAATGAAAGAGGGAATTGGTGGGCAGAGATGGCAAGTGTAATTAGATAGAAGAGCTCAACAATTCAGTTTCCCATAAAATAGCTCCAAGAGCTATATAAACTTTCTTTTGCTCACTGGAGGTTCTGGAAGCCAAATGTCTGAAATATATTAACTGTGAGTCTGCCTGTGTTCATAGCCATTTCCTCAATTTAAGTTTTCACATCCACAGTGTCAACACAAGCAGATTATCTGGTGCAAAATCTGAGATTTGTTACTTGAGTTTATGAAGATGGTGAGAAATAAAGAAACAGCATAAAACGAAACAAACAATAAAATCATTTCTAAACATTAGGCCGATAGGATCTCTTTTAAATCTGTTGATCAGATGTTTTTATGTCCAAAGAACAATGCTACTCTATTGTTTCTTTTTACCCATGCAATTTCTTTGTTAAAAGTGAATTATATTTGTGAAGTCTACTTATATCAAATTTTAATGATTTCTCATTAAACATATTTGAATGTGATTAATGTCAAGTTCAAATATATATGAATCAAACCCTAAAAGATCCCTTACTAATTAGGAAAATGTTTCAGAGTTAACTGGTTATAATCTAAATTATTCAGACTGATGAAACTTTCAAGATGGTTTTATGTGGTTATATCCACAAATTTATCAGCAAATTTGAATCACATATGGTCCTGCTTCGTGGACTCATGATCTAGGAATGATTATAGCTTTTTTTTTTTTTTGACATCTCATCATTATATACGTGGTACCTAGCACTTCTTTTGGCCCAAGTAGTTTTTCAATAAACATTTATTGATTGGCTGGCGGATTGGAAAGGATGACTTTCCAGCAGTGTAGAAGGGATGTGAATGCTCTTGGGCAGGACAGCAGCATAACAGATTGAAGGGTAACCATCCAGCAATTAGTGACTCTAGGAGGAAAGGGAGAAGGAGGAAAAAAAGAAATTAAAAGAAAAGGAGAAAATATGTGTAAAGAATCCAAGATCTTGGAGAAGGGCAGGGCCCCAATATCTTTTGCCTCGATACCTGTAAGCTTTGGATGTCACACCACCAGACACTGTCTACCAGCCTGACCATGGAGGTAAAGCCTTGGACTCTGAGCCCCAGACCAGTCCTCCCAGAGTCCTCACAGCCCCCTGTTCCATTTCTCATTAACTAGCCATATCTAAGACCTGCCTTGACATCAGCATTGCTAGAAGTGTGCTCATGGAATTCATCAGCTCAACAGTGTGGTTTTTGAAAGTGTAAGCAAGTGTTCTTAATAATTACTGTAGGACATCAGGTACAAATCAGGATTTTCCAGGAATACTAGGAGGTAGGGCTACCCTACTAATAGCACATTCTACCAGCAGATAATTTCTTGCTTTGGTCTTGAAATATATATAATACTGATATGTGCATTGGGCCAATAAAGACATCACATAGTACTAAATTTTTTGAGTTGGTTGCAAGTATGAACCAGCAGTCTCAGCTACTTGCAAGGCTAAGATAGGATTGCTTAAGCCCAGGAGTGCAGGGCCAGCGTAGGCAACATAGCTAGACTCTGTCTCAGGAAACAAAAATTACTAGATGCTTAAATTTTTAATTTTTTACTTCACATATGCAAGATACTTTATATGTAATCACGGAGCAATTTCTTTCTAAACGCCCCTGAGTTTGAGATATGTTTTCTGTTCTTTTTTTTTTCTCTCTCGTCTACTTCATACTAGAGTTATGTGTACTCCCTGTCCTTCCTTTCCGTGAAGAATTATATGGTTGAAGGCAAAGAACACAATCTCTTAAGAAAAATCTTTAAATATATTAGAAGTACTAATGAGAATGTGATTTTTGATAAACATGAAAAGTAAAGAGATGAATCTAAGGAAATAAGGATTTGGGAATAAGAAATTTTATTTACATTGACCTTGTAGCGGGGGAAGGCATTTTGAAACACTTTCTTTTCTGCTGAAACTTTGAATGCCAATTTTTGTTAAGCACATTTACATCTAAAATTTAGTTCTGTTGACAGTTAACTCAAGGGTCTTTTATCTATGCTTAATGTCACCGCTATATCCTGCCATCGATCTAAGAGAAAAACACCCTATTGAAATCAATGGGGAGTTCTCTGTAAAAAAATCAATGGCAGGATATGGCCTGTAAGAATAGTGGTTACTGTAAGCTTTCAGCTGTGAGGCCACCATAAATGTGACTTCAGGGTAACCCTTTAGACCATGTTCAAAAACAACAATGAAAAAAATTGCCATTCTCTAGGAGGAGGATAAAATGGAAGGAAGGAAATGGCATATGTTTGTACAGGATAATCTATCATGTTCCCACAGCTTTGCAGCAACCTTGCATTGTCCTTTCACGATTCTCAAAGAAAAAATTCATGGAAAAAAGACAAACACCTTTAAAAAAAGGTCTATATTCCCTGAATACAAGATAAGTGCATATTACCATACAGAATAACACAAATCAGCTCAGTTAAGTGGAACCAACTGCTCCCTCCTCATTACACGGTAGCCTGTGGCTCACAATTACACACCCTGGTTGCAAAGGAGCAACCGGCCTATCAAGGATGAGAGAAAGAAGGAAAAACAGCCGAGAGGACAATCACTTCCATTATTAAGGAGCTTGCATTTTCCAGGGAGCGAAAATATCTGAAAATTAAATCCTAGAATATATTGAGAGAAGATGTATAGGTTGTATAGAATGAAATATGCACTTTGCATAGAGTGAAATATTGCAAACTTTCCATTTCTGTTTGGCTATTTTGTTTAAAAAATGCCTCCTGGATGCATATGGACAATCTCTTGTACAAAATGAATATAGCAATTGTTACTGTCCACATCTAGACATTCTAGCTTTACCCACAGAGGAACCACTGGTATCACGGTGTCATAGTACTTTTAGAAACAAAGAAGATGTAGGATGATTGGTTTGCAGGGTTGTCACTCTCAGACCGGGCAGTCTGCACACCCATCACATTGTCAACCTCACACAGGACAGGAAGAAGAGGTTCCAATCATACCAGGTTTTAGGGGGCTTTGGGAGATGGCCTCACAAATTTGGATTTAATTCTTCAGGATTTAATTCTTCACCTCTCCCCCAATCATTATGTCTCAATTCTCTTTTCACACTTTTTATATAATTATTTTCTATTGGGTATAAGAAAATATATTCTATTAAATTTTCTTTTAGGTAACATGGTCATTACTATCAGGAGTCATTATTATGTGTCTTGAAATTGGGGGAAATTAGGAGGGCCTCAAATTGCCTTTCTCACTCTGTCCCTCAGATAAGTTGTCCTAGATAAACAAATCCCCTTGCTGTGGGGCCATGCAAGGTTTCTTCTCCTCTTTGAGCAGTGGCTTCCTTGTTAGCTGGAGGAATTAATCAAACAATTCAATCACATCGTTTCACAGGAAACAGGAGTTTATTCCACCCTTTTGATACTACAAAGCACGCCTCTTAGAGCCTTCTACCTGTTTAAGCACAAGTTCTCTGTTCCTTTGTAGCATGCCGTGTTCTCCTTTCTGGGCAATGATTATATGTGACTGGTGACTTGCTGTCAATCACATCTGACCTTGTCAGGTTCCATGTGTTCAGCCATCCTATAATACTAGGGTAGGAATCTTTCCCTCACCAATGGGGTGAAGAGGAGGTAATTAAAACAATTCCCTAAAAGGTAGGTTTAATGGAGAAGTGGTCCTCTATACCCTGAGACATAATTATCTTAATTAAAATGTAAAGAACGAAGCATGAATATTTTAAAAGACAGAGCCAACTTCACCATGAGTTGTGTTTATAAAGGGGACATGTGTTATGAAAATCTAAAAAGGATATTGCAAATTTATATGGCTTGATAACCAAGTCTTATGAGGGGAAGAGGGTAGAATGACTTTGGAATCAAGAGAATTATAAAGTGAAAAAAGGGTAAGTATACTCTTTTTTTTCTGAGATTAAAAAAATTAAAAGTCACCAAAGGAGAGTAGGATAAACAAAGAGAAGGTGGAATAACTACGTTTTCAGGATGAGGAAACAGAGGTTTAAGAGTTCTGCCTGAATAGAGATTTTTTTTTCAGCAGCCAGAGAAAATATCCAGGACTCAGGGGAAATAAAATTTGGCACTAGGTGGAAAAATGGCTTAGTTGTTTCACTATTAGTAGTATCATACTGATTCCATGAAACTGTGCTAAATGTCCCACAATCATATATAATTTGCCTTTCTCCTCAACTCAGATTTTTGAGCTAAGTAATATTTCAATGGTCATGAAACACACAAAAATTTGGTCTAGAAACCTGGGAGAAGTTGTGCGGGGGGGCATTCTCAGGTAAATAAAGTTCTTTTAGGTGTCTTATGTAAGAACAGAAGGTAAGAACACAAAACATAGTCAGTAGTGGACAGTAACTAAGAAGAACCAAATATCCCCATTCCATCCCATCCCTTCTGCTAAATGCTTCGTCACTCATCCACTCCAAAATACTTGGAGTGTTCATGATGTTCAGACACCATATGAGGCTCCGAGGGTACAGATTAGAAAGGTCACTGCCATCACATGGAGCCTGCCAAATAAGCAATACAACCATACTGAAAATATTCCTTGTGAAACAAAGAGAGGGCCAAGAAGAGGCACTGCTGTCAGCCTTTGTAAGAAAGGATACCAGAGAGAAGGTCCAGGAGAACATGATACTTAAAGTAAAAATTTGAATGCAAGTAGATTTTGGCCAGGTGGAGAAGTGCTATGTTTTTTTATTTGTTTTGTTTTGTTTTGTTTGTTTTCGGTGTGTTGCAGGGTGATTTCTTTTCCACTTTATTCAGATACAAATGACAACTAAATATATTTATGGTATACAACATGACATTTTGAGATACACACACACATACACACACACACACACACACACACACATATATATTATACATTATGAAATGATTGAAACAATCTGTTTAACAGTCATCACCTCACATACTTAGATTTTGTGTGTTAAGATCATTTAAGACCTTCCTTTATCATTTTCAAGCACATAATACATTATTATTAATTACTGTCACTACATGGTATAATAGATCTGCAGATCATGTTCATTTTGTCTAACTGAAACTTGGTACTCTCTGGCCAACACTTCCCTATTGTCCTTCCTACCATAGCTCATGGCAATCACTTTCTTTTCATTTTTTGGAGAGAATTTGAGGAGGATATTAATTTTTTTAAAAGAATTTTTGGTAAAATTCAACCATGAAGCCACCAGTTCTAGGATTTTCTTTGATGGGAGTATTTTTTAAAATTCATTATTAATAATTCAATCTTCTTACTTGTTATTAATCTGTTCAGCTTTTCTGTTTCTTTATAATTCAGTCTTTGCAGGCTGTATATTTCTAGAAATCCATCCATTCCTTCTAGGTTATCGAATTTGTTGAGATATAACTATTCACAGTTGTCTCAACAATTCTTTGTCTTCCTACTGATAACAGCTGCAGTGTCTTCTTGTTCATTTCTGATTCTGTTTGAGTCAACTGTCTTCTTAGTCTTAGGATTTGCCAATTTTGTTTATCTTTTCAAAAAACGGATTCTTGTTGATCTTTCCTATTGTTTTTCTAGTCTCTGTTTATTTCTGCTCTTATCTTTGTTATTTCTTTCCTTCTACTAAGTTTGGACTTAGTTTGTTCTTTGCTAGTTCCTTGAGATGCATACAATGTTAGGTTGTTTATTTGAAACCTTTCTTTTTTTCTTAAATGTGGGTGTGTATTGCTATAAGCTTTCTTCTCAGAACTCCTTTTGTTGTGTCCTGTAAGAGTTAGTGTCTTCTACTTCCACTTTTGTTTGTCTCAATGTATTTTTTGTATAATTTGCTTTTTGATTTCTTCTTATTGGTTGTTCAGAAGTGTGTTTTAAGTTTCCATGTATTTGCATATTTTGCACTTTCCTATTATTGATTTCTAGTTTCTTACCATTAGGATCAAAATAGATACTTGATATGATTTTGATGGTCTTAATTCTGTTAGGATTACTTTGTGTCTTTTAGTCTGTTTTGTATAGCTGCAACAGGATACCTTAGACTGGGTGAGATATAATCAACAGAAATTTATGAATTGTGGTTCTGGAAATTGGAAAGTCCAAGATCAAGGACTTGGCATCAGGTGAGAGCTTTCTTGTTGCATTATCCCATGGTAGAAGGCAGAAGAGGAACAGAGGGAAGGTGGGAGGAGAGAGAGAAAGAAAGTGAGGGTGCCACAGTCTCCCTTATACTAACTTATTTCCAAAATAATGACATTAATCCATTCATTCCACCCTTGTGACAATCATCCTCATTGGGTCCCACCTCCTGACACTTATATTAGTGTTTGTTTCCAACACATGCCCTTTGGGGAATACATTAAAGTCACAGCGGTAGCCTAACATGTATATTCTAGAGAGTGTTCCTTTTGTCTTTGAGAAGAATTTGTATTCTGCTGCTTTTGGATAAGAAGTGACATGTGAAGGAGTCATGGAAGAGAAAAGATTCAGAGAATTTGATGACTAGTGGGATATGAGAGTGAAGGAAAGAATAGAGTCTAGGATAATTTAGAGAGGAAAAAAAACCCTCTTAACTAAACCTTGAGAACATGAAAAAGCATGTATATCTAGTGTTACAAGTAATTTTGGGGGTTTGAGGAATTTAGTGTTTGAAAATGAAAGTGGTTCAATGGAAATGTAACTGATGTGACACAGCAATCTGTATACGGGGTAAAAATGGGAGTTCATAACCCACTTGAATCAATCTGTGAAATATGGTATAATAAGAACTATGTAATGTTTTGAACAACCAACAATAAAATAATTAAAAAAAAAAAAAAATTTAAAGACATAATTTTTAAATTGAAGACTTAAAATCAGTGTCCAGTTGTTGGTCAATAAGTATAGTTTTAAATACACTTTTTTGTGCAAGATGAAGATGTTCTAGAGATCTGTTATACAACAACATGCAAATAGTTAACAATAATACACAATTAAAAGTTGAAGATAAATTTTTGTTAAAAAAAAAAAAAAAAAAAAAAAAAAAGAAAATGAAAGTGGTTGAAAAAGAAAGCTGAGTAGTTCAGCAGTAGTTGGGTGAGGAAAAGTCTGGCTGCCAATCTAAAAGCAATGGGGAAGCACTGGAACATGTCACGTGGGATCCAAGTCACATATCTGACTCTCAATATTTGTGTTATTGTTTTGGAGAGGCGAAGACAGTTTCAAGAGGTATGCTCCCCTTCAGTTCCCCCATGGTACCTGGTCCATTGTGACTGATGCTTTTCTAATCTTTCCCCCACTAGGTGGTGTGATCCCCCAGAGGTGGGCACAGTACTTTCCCACCACTGGTCTCCTCTGTATACTTCCTCCCAGCAGTAGATCCTTTAAGTTTTAGCTGACATTCGATCAACTTTATCACTATAGAGAGATTACAGGAAGATGAAGAAGCAGTTTAGTGCTGTTACAATTCCAGGTGATTATTAAAATGATGGAGTTTGATCACAACAATGGATTTCTGAAGTACAGCAGAGATTAAACCCAAGCAACTATGTTCTGGCTTATATCTCACTTCCACTAACCCATTCAGATGTCTCTGATTTAGGTATGTTTTATCGAAGTGTTGAAAAGCTGACTAGTCTAATAATAAAATCTGCCAGTGAGTTTTACTTAATTACATGTTCTTGGTATTGGGGACAATAAGCCACATGAATAATTAATACAAATGAAAGATTGGGCAAAATATGAATATATGGTGACAAATGCGATAATGCGTAATTTATAATGCATAAATTTTGGGGTGAAGCAGATAGTACTTTGGTTCTCCACTTGTGGTCTAAGTGCTCTGAGCCTCAGTTTTCCTATCTGTCAGGCAAACACACTACTGTTTTTCATAGGTTTGTGGTGAGGACCAAACCTGAGGTGCAGTGAGAAGCATCCAATAGACAGATACAAACATGTAAGCTGGGGTAGCAGTTTGCCATCCAATAGACAGATACAAACTGGTAAGCTAATGGAATTGCAGTTTGCCATTGGGTACAGTATATACTCTGAGAATATTTATATATTTCAGCCCCAGAATATATACTCTTTGAAAAGTCTGCTTATATTACAGACTAAAACATAATGCTTGTATAATTTATAAATGAGCACATCCTCTTATTTTTAATTTATTACTAATAATATTGTGGTGATAATGAAATTCTAATGATGTAAATATGCAACCCAATTTAAGGCACAGGTCCTCTTCTAGTGCCATTATAGCTCATGTATTTAAAGTGTCTGACAAACAGTAATTGCTCAGGAGATGGTAACTATTATTATTGTAGCTGCTACTTATAATTTGGTGATTTCTTTTTATGGCTGTGTAACATGAATGATGTGAAGAAATTAAACCTTGGGACTAGCATGACATAAAATAGATTCTTTCCTCACTTGAATTTTTATTCTGAGCAAATTTAACCAGAATGGTGTGGTAATAAGTCTTAGGAAGTCTGCTTCCGGAATTGTGTAGATGTCAGACATGTATATAAATGCAAATGGCTTTTGCAGATTAATTTTATTATCATAAAGAATGTTCTCATCTAGTTAAAATGACTATGTTTTTCATATGGGTACTTTAAGGTACAATTGCAGATTTGATTTTCTGCCTAACATATAGTTTGTTGTTTTAGTTTAGTATTTAAATTAACAGTGTTATGTTCACATAAGGCCCATGGCTCCTCCTCTTCAAATACTGTTTTTGTAATACATTATGCTCCTGGGTTTTTAGAGCAAATTATAACCTAAGGCTGTCTTTATGATGTTATTGTCTCGAACCCTCAGAGGAAGTAGGTAGGGCATGTGTAAATAAACAAACATATGCTGTCCAACATCCAAATAAAAATGTAAAAGTATTCAATTTTTTAAATAGATATTTTATCTATATACTGCCAAAACAACCAGATTTTTGGCTTTCTTTAAATATGGGTGGGCGTTTGGAGTCAAAAAGGCAAAGCCTGCACAGACTTAATATCTTTCCCTTTTATCTGGATTTGGAATATGATCCAGAGCTGTGTTGTATAAGCAGCAGTGTTAAATATGGACATAGATGTGCCCTGTTGGGTTTTCTCTCAGTGATTGCTCTCTATTACGGGTTTCCCAGTAATTTTTCTTTGAGGGAAATTTGCTATCTTGCCTTACAGAGATTTTGAGGGCTTCCCGGAGGCACAAAGATTCCTACTTGTCGCTTTCTGCTGGTTGGGGAGTAGGCTAAGCCACTGGAGAGTTTTGTCTCACAATAGATGTAGGCAAAAGTAACTTGCATTTGAAACTAAATTACTTAAACACATGTGTGCACGCACACGCACACACACACACACACACACACATACAGACACAGATTCAGGATCTCTGATCTCTTTAACAACAGGAGAAAAATTTGGGATAACATGAAATAAAAAAAATGATTTAAAATGTTCAGGGTGGTTATAACAGTAATAGTTATCATCCACTGAGTGCTTTCTGGGACTAGCTCTTTATACTTTTGTTTCCTCCACATCATTTTTCCTATGAGACAATGACTACTAATTAATCACGTTTTACAAATGCTATAAGTGAGACTCAGAGAGGTTAAATAATTTGTCCAAAACTACACAACTGAAGAATTGAAGAATGGCAAAGTCCAGAATATAAACCTGGGTTTGTCTGATTGCAAATCTGCTTTCTTGACTATTATTAACTACTGTATTATAGTAGAATCTTCACAAGTTTGCAAATGTGAGCTCTAGTCCTACTGAGGGTTGATTTACATATAGTAGTTTACATAATTTTTTCAACCATACTCCATTTTGTTAAAATAAAGGAAGACCAAACCCCTTTCACTTTAAAAGTATTTGATATGTTCATTTTTTTATTTTTTATTTTTTTATTGGTTGTTCAAAACATTACAAAGCTCTTGACATATCATATTTCATACATTAGATTCAAGTGGGTTATGAACTCCCATTTTTACCCCAAATACAGATTGCAGAATCACATCGGTTGCACGTCCACATTTTTACATAATGCCATATTAGTAACTGTTGTATTCTGCTACCTTTCCTGATATGTTCATTGAAGAGTATAAACCATCTGCCTGAGAATCACTTGTGTCCATCAGAAGATTTTATTAAACTTTGCTCTCTTCAGATTATATTACTGAAAAGAAAAAGGTTTTTCAAAATAAAAGATTATTTCATAATTTTAAAAATTACTTATAATGCCTCATTTTATGTAGAATTCTGATAAACCATTCTAAACAAAATTTTTCCCTTCATACCCACAATTCATCATGCTCTAGATGCAATGATTTTAAACAAACACATGATGTACGGTTGTGTGCCACATAATGACCTTTTAGTCAACTATGGGTCATGTATATGACAGTGGCTACACTATATAGTATAGGCATATAGTAGGCTATCCCACTTAGGTTTGTGTCAACACCATGAAAAACTCATCTAACGATGTGTTTCTTAGAACATGTCCCTGTTGTTACATGGCACAGACTGTATATTGATAATATGAGATAAAAATATAAAATGAGTATAAAGTTTCTTCTTTTTCACATACCTTACGTACAGAAGAGTTTGACCCTGAACCCTAAAACCCAGCCAGCTGAATTTAAAGCAACAAATGGAATGGAATTCAGTCCATTTGCAAATACCATCACTACCAGCACTGCAAAGCCCATGCTTTTATTATGGTACTCAAGGCTCATCTAAATGGAGGTATCTATACCATGCAGTTCCAAGGACCACCACAAGGTTGCTTGGGAGACAGATTCTGCAAAGCCCTAGGGGACACCTTTCCCACAGATGTTGTTTGGTGCATAATGTACCCATCTGTATACAGCAGTCTTGTTTTCACAAATTAGCTCCATCCAGATCATGCTTCTGGGAGTACCTGTGTTTCTGCCCTTTATGATGAAGAGATCTCATATTTCTTATATGACTGTGTACCCTTGAAGGAGAAAACTATTAACTGTTATCCTAGAGCAAATCCTGAGTAATTGAAGTTGGGAACAAGCTCATTTTGCTTTTGAAGGAGGTCAAATCACAGTGAGAAGGAGAAACCTAAATCTGGCACCATGTCAGAGGATCTTCAGCAAACAAAGGATGGCACAAGATTGCTTGAACCTGGGAGGAGAAATAAAAGAAGGGGAAGGACATATTAACTTGCTGGAATCTAATTGTATTTCAGAATTTGGCCTGGGTCCCTGTGAGCCAGCCATGTCCAGCTTGCTCTTGTCTACCCTTTCCAAGGGACTGTATCTCATTAGAGTCCCTCAGATGGAATGCCGATAGGGAGATAGGCTGGGATTTTTTTTTTTTTTACACTGGTAAGGGAAAAACTCTGGGGCTTTAGAAGTATGTGAAGTGGAAATTATTAAAATATTCCTGGGATACCTACTATGTGACAGGCCCATGAGATATAACATAAAATGACATCATAGTTCTAATATCCAGGGTTTTAAGTGTCCTTGCTGGCTTCATTCAATACTCAGGAAGTTGATTCTTTTAATCATTAATCCAGTAAGCCTGGAGGGCTGACCTTGGGTTGACCTTCTCTGTGACTTACAGGGAGGTGGCAGGACACCTTTGTACTCCTTGCCTGGGTGGGGCTATCTGGAGTTCACTGGGGACTGTGATGGCCAGTCCACAAGGAATTTAGGAGAAGTAGATGCTCTTTCTATATTAGTTTATCTTCCCAGACATTTTGTAGGACCTGGGGTGTTTGACTTTGGTTTTAGACTTTATTTGTGTCAGAAATAACTTCTTGTTAAAATGTTACAGGATTGACATTAAAATAAACAAACAAACAAACAAAAAAAGTAGCTCAAGTGATCTGCTTGTCAGAACATCTCCAAATCAAAATGAAGGGACAAAATGTCAACCTTTTCAAAGTATCAATGAAATCATTACCAAAACTCATTAATACTGATTGAAAAGTTCTCGCTACAGACTGACAGAAAGGATCTATTAGCTGATACATAAAACCAAAGACTAAGCAGAAATAGAGTATGTTGACAGGTGAGAATGGAAACTCCTACCCCCATACGGTCCACATTAACTGGACTTTCACTGTGCTCATTAGCAGAACCTCATTAATACAGGAGAATCTTATGCAGTTAAGTCCCTGAATTGTTCACTTGAGGAACAGTTTTCACAACCTATCAGCTCTTTACCAGAAAGCATAAACAGTTTTCCTAGCAAGATTGTTTGAATCCTTTACCTAAAATTTTTTCGCGGTTCTTTCCCACCAATTCTGAATTATTACTTCCTCATCTTCTTCCAGTTCTATCAAGAATTTCCCTCTGCTGTTCCTCATTGAAAGACTCACCTTAAATCTGAAAGTATCCAGAATACACCATTGTAAAAGGATGTTTTTTGTTTTCTTCCTGAACTCTCTTTATCTATTAAATGAATTCAACTATCATAAGTTCCTTCCCCTGAAAGTTTCACAACATGAGAAGATTGACTCCTGTCACCAGAAAGATGAAATTGGAATTGGGACAAGAGACCACCCAGACAGTATCATGAAACAATCATATCTATTATTCTTTCCTAAAAGGCCTTTGTTTCTCCATAAGAACCCTTTCTTCTCCTTCCTTTTCCTTATTAAGAGGTATATAAACCCTCAGTTCTTTTTTTCACTCTTTCACAATATTTTTATTGGTGCATTATAATTATACATGATAGTGGGTTCATTGTTACATAGTTGTACATGCATACAACATAACAATATAATTTGGCTAACATCCCTCCCCAGCACTCCCCCCCTTCTCTTCCCTCCCCCCATCTCTTTCCCCTATTCTACTAATCTCATTTTGCTTTTCATGCAATCACCCCTGCCCCCACCAACCTTTCTTTTCCTTTTTCCTCTGTAGCTTCCACAAATGAGAGAAAATATATGACCCTTGACCTTCTGAGTTTGGCTTAACATAATGGTCTCAAGTTCTATTCGTTTTCCTGAAAATGACATAATTGCATTTTTCTTATGGCTGAGTAAAATTGCCCTGTGAATATATACCATATTTTCTTTATCTGTTCATCTGATGATGGACACTAGGCTTCTTCTATCGTTTGGCTACTGTGAATTGTGCTGCTATGAACATGGGTATGCATGTATCATTGTTGTAAAATGACTTTAATTATTTAGGATAAATATCAAGGAATGTACAGCTAGGTCGTATGGTGCTTCCATGCCTAGAGTTTTGAGGAACTTCCATATTGGTTTCCATAGTGGTTGTACTAATTTACAGTCCTATCAACAATGTAAAAGTGTTCTTTTTTCTTTATATCTTTTCTGGTTTTTATTATTGGTTGCATTCTTTATGATTGCTGTTCTGACTTATGTGAGATGAAATCTCAGTGTAGTTTTTTATTTTCATTTTGATAATTGCTAGAGATATTGAACATGTTTTCATATATTTGTTGACCATTTGTATTTCTTCTTTTGAGAAGTGTCTGTTTAATTCATTTGCCCTTTAATTAGGTTACTTGTTTGTGTGTGTGTTTTAAGTTCTTTATATATTCTTTATATATTGACCAAGGAAGGTTCAATACAGAAAACATATAAAGAACAAAGAGGGTGACAGCCTTAGAGTTAGCAAGACTGTATGGAACAATTAACAAAATTAATCGTAAGAATTAAATCAATAAATAAGAAAAGTATGATGAATTAGTTAGTATGCTTTGGAAAAGCATGATTGACGTATTATTTAGAAGGGTAAAGCCGACTCTGCTGAAATGACTTTACAGAAATGATTTTTACATCTTCCAGGTATTTTAAATGGTGAAAGTTTTATTAACTTCATTCACAGATATAATCAAGACGATACAAACAATGTTAAGAGCAGTTATGTGGCAAGAAATGATATAATACAGATAAAGAAAATGAAATTATGGCCTTGTAAGATTCGATCTCAGGTACCTTAGAGAATTGGCACTAGGACTGGTTATCAGGCCTAAGATAGGATAAAATTGCTATTAAGGGGTTGTACTGCATGGAAACCAAAATGACATCAAGCTTCAATAATTCAATTATAGGGAAGGCTGAGTATGATGGCTTTGTTTCCAATAGAGCACAAGAGAGTTCTGGTTGGTGTCTTAATTGCTGTTTTAAGATAATGAAGAGAACTAAAAGAAAAATTCAAACAGCTTCTTCATATTTGTCCAAAAAAACACAAAGTATTAAAAGACGACCTGGCAAAGTCCAATGCAAGTATTTGACAGTAACACAAAGGGTGCTTTGTTTGGGAAAACATCAGAAGGGAAGCTATTAAGAGCTGGAATAATACTAAGGGGACTATAAAAAGAAAAGAAAAAGGGAAAGCAGGAGAAACAAATAGGCAGAATGAACAGAGACCAGATAGTAGCAACAAGGTGTGCAGGGCACAATGATTCTTTCTTTTCCAAGGACATTTGAGATTCTAATGAGGAGAACAACTCCATCCTGCTCACACTGCAGCCAGTTAGAAATGTGATTTTCAGGGAGAATGGACCATGACAGGAAATCGTTTGCAAATGAGTCTAATGGGCAGTCACTTCCACTCCTGATGAAATTCCCAAGATCCATAGTAAGATCTGTTTCTGAACAGGAAAATCTGAGCCTCTAAATGCAATGCTAACGTTGCAGACACCCCTACCCCACCCCTCTACTATTCAGAAGACTGAAGGAAAGGAAGCAAGTCTTGAAGGCCTGTTTCCCAAAGCCATATTGTTAGAAGGCTTAGACATAGTTTTCCTATTAAATATATTGTAACTGATTGGATTTTAGATTGAATTTGACTAAATTGCTTAAGTATCAAGCAGACAGCTCCTCTCTGTCCTTAGAAACACCATGTCTTAGAACTCTTCAATGGTGAATGGTCATTTCTTATTTATGAGTTAGCCTACACCCAGACTGGGCATTAAAACATTGGATGAAGGAACATGGAGGAGACTATCTTTAACAAGGAGCAAGAAAGTCCACACGAAAGTAACATAGAAGTTAGAAAACAACTCCGAACAAACCAGAAGAGGAAATCCTTCTTGAAGTTGAATAAATGGAGAAGCAGGGTTGGGAGGGGGAAGCATATGTATAGAGGGAAAAGGTCTTGTCTTAGGGTTTATAAATTTATTCCAAATAAATTATCTCCAACCCTCCAAATGTTGTGTATTGGATTTTAGAAACAGAATCCTACAGCATTATTTTTGTAGGTTCTTAAATGCTATTTACCCCAAGTCACTAAAAAAGCCTGTTGAAAAGACAAAGCCAAGTTCCATGCTTATTGGAGTAATAAGGAGCCCAGATGTTACCCTTAAAAGGAAAAGGCAAGGTTGGATCCTACTGAGGTTTGAGGTTTAGTTTCAGGTGTATCTTTCAAAGCAGGGGATAGATTATAATGGGGTAAGGATCATGATGTAATATACCAGAATTGGTGACGACAGCTAAAGGAGATTTAGAAGTGAAGAGTTTGTCTTGGGACATGAAAGACATGTTGCTGCTTCATACTGAAGAACTGATGGTAGTTAGGGGAAGTTCAGCTAATGAACAATGAAATGGTTCGTGGGTAGCATCTCCTGGAGTAGTAAAGATACTGAGCAAGGCTCACTGCCCAGTGTACTCAGAAACCAGCATGATGGCATGGGGTTTTTGCCAAAAGAAAGAGCTTGTGTTGAGGGTCGATTGTCAAGGAGATGGGAGGTCAACTCAAATCTGTTTCCCTGTGGTAGTGGGGGAATTTATAGGAAGGGAGAAGGAGAAGCAGCTTGTTGATTGGATGGTGAGAAGGGGAGTCCATGGTTCTTTGGGGCAAGCTTGCACAGCCTTCACACCTCTTTATGGATTGCATATTTCTTTTCCAGGCTGATTATTATATTCTGTGTTGGGGATTTTGAGCTTGTGACATCAAAAACAGGCTTTTTTTGAGCATATCCATTTTTGAAAAGCTGAACATCAAGTGGATTCTAGAAGCATTTATAGAATCCACTTGGTATTCAGCTTTTTTATTTATATATATATATATATATATATATATATATATATATATATATATATATATATATATATTATTGGTTGTTCAAAACATTACAAAGCTCATGATATATCATCTTTCATACATTTGACTCAATTGGAAAGATAGCAGAATACAACAGTCACTAATATGCCATTATGTAAAAATGTGAGTGTGTAACCGATGTGATTCTGCAATTTGTATTTGGAGTAAAAAATGGGAGTTCATAACCCAATTGGTTTTCAGCTTTTAAATCACAAAGACACTTTGTGATTTAAGGAATGTGTATCTGGGTATGTCCAGGCCTTCATTGGTTTCTATAAACTTATGCTAATGAAGATGATGAAATAGCAAGTTTTTCATGTTTATGTAGGTAGTCAGCTGGGTGGATGGACACTGCCCAAACTCTGTCTAGGGATAAATGGCTTTGGTTCTCAAGGTTATAACACCAGAGGAGATACAGGGATTCTGGTGCTTTCAGGAGTATGGAATAATCTGACTTCCTACTTGGACATACCTTGCTGCATCATTTTTATCATCACTTAATCTGGCTCCTTTTCCTTTGGCAATACACTGTTAATAAGAGTTACCACTTGTTATGCACCAGTGATGTGTTAGGCTCTTCATTCGTCTGTTCCCTTTATTTTCACAAGAACGATTCACAGACGAGGAAACAGGCTCCATGTGGCCTTTGCCACCCAGGCTCAGCCTGCACACTGTGGTCTGGAACCCAAGCTTTTGTGCCTCCATTGACATGGTTTTGCTTTCCCACTACCTTCTTCAACCTGTTGTACTTTCCCAGGGAATCTCTTGCCAGGCAGATGGTTGGGTTGTTCATTACAGGAACTTACCAGCAGATCCATTAACTTATCACTGAAAATTATCATTAGAGTGTGTATGCCCTAAAATTCTTCAACTCCTTGGACTGTCCTTACTCAACCTTAATCAAGCCTCTGCTTTGAAAACCTCACCTTAAATCAAACTTCAAATTCTCAATAAGATTCAACCTTATCTTTTCCCCAAAACTCTATCAGCGATCAATGTGACTTTGACTCATCAAAAGACTGTGTTCTCAAGATGGAACTTACCTCACACTTAAATGATGTAAGTGTTGAATCTGGGATCCAACACCAGCTTCAAGGGACTCTAATGCCTACTTTCTTAATGATGATGTATGGTGTTTCTCCTGAAAGGGTGTTGGGACTAAGACTTCTGGGAAAGATCTGAACAAAATTAAAACTTTGTGACCAAAACGCAAACAAAAAATCCCTAGAGTCAATCCAACACCTGAAGGTTATTCGACCTAGGCAATTTTCTGTTGCATTAGACACAGTCTATGTGATTATGTAACAGAAAATTGACTCTGCAAAATAACTGTAATTGTACCATCTGACAAGTAAACTACATGAGAGAATAGTGAATTCCTTTTAAACGAATACCTTCTAAAGGAATAGAGGGAAGAACTAGATGCACACAGGTCCTACTTCTCTTTTTTTGCTGACAAATACCCTTTGTTAATAATTTCTCACCAGCTATTTATTTAAAAAGGAGTCAATGTTCTTTTCGTTTGTATCCTGTCTGCTGTCTGGTACAATTACAGAGTGAATTAACTTGGGTACCACAATATGCATCACGGTATTCATTCTCCTGTAAGCTGTACTTAGGTTTGTAAGTTTTTCAATTTTAACCCTACCTTCCACTCTATTGGAACTGTCGAAAACATTATCCTTTGGGGTTAAAATTTTCCTTTCTTCTTTTGAAGCCAAAGCACCCCTGCCCCCTTTTTGAACATAAGAAAAAGATTGCCTGCAGCTGCTTCTGAGTTATTGGTGAATTAAACCAAAATGGCTGTTTTCATTGTAAAATATTTTATAATCTATTCAAAACTCAACACATAAAGGTTTCCACAACAGATATTTTCCTAATACTTAGAGTTACATAAAAGCAAATTTATTATATTCTGATTATTTTGGTTTCTAGGTGAAAACAACCAACCAAACAAACAACAAAAACCAACCCTACCTCATTATAATAATAAAGCAAATAATTATTTAGCAAATATAAATGCTTAGACTATGTACAAAAAGGCAGCCTTCTTCATTTATTGACAAATATTTTTCTAGTGCCTACTTTGTGCCAAACATTGTACGTCCTTCACATTGAATCTCTCTAATACCCCAGTGAGGTAGGAGCCATTTTGCAGATGTAAAGAGGTATTGGATCTGGATTGTTTCACAAATGCTCGTGTATTGAAGGCTTGGTCTCCAGTGAAACAATGTCCAAAAGGTGTGGTGGCTTTGGGGAAATGATTAGATCATGAGGGCTCTGACCTGTTCAGTGGATTAATCCCTTGATAACTGAATGGACCCCTAGAAGGTGGTGGAAACTGTGGATGGTGAATTTGGTTGAAGGGAGTGGGTCCTTAGGAGTGTGGCCTTGGGTACTATATGTTGCCACCAGCCTCTTGCTCTTTCTTTACCACTTGCCAGTAGTTGAGCTCTTTTCCTTTGCCACACCCTTCAGCTTTGAGGTTCCACCTCTCTCCAGGCCAAAGCAATAGAGCCAGCTGACCATGTCTGAAACCTCTGAGAGTGAGACAAATCTTTTTTTTTCCCCCCATTTGAGTTGTATTTTCCTGGGCATTAGGAAGAGTAATGAAAAGCTAACAAAAAATATTAAATCAAAAAATGACACAAATTAGAAAAACAACTAAATAAAAATAACATTTTTAGTAAATCAATGCAAATTGATCAATTTTATGAATTCAATGACATTTATTGAGCACCTAATACATGCCATTGGAACTATAAAGTCCAGGAAGAGAGATATGGTTTCTACCCTCACAAACCCTACGAGCATTTCAGCTGCAGAGGATCAAGTATCTACAAATTGAAGAATGTATGTGATGCCTAGTTCTATGCTTTGTTGTGTGAAAGATATAGATTGGAGAAAGTCAGGAGACAGGACACCTTCCATGATACTGTGAATGAGCAACTAATATTGCATAAAACTTAGATTTTAAATATCTTGCAATATCAGGAGTGGAAAGATATGATTGTTGCAAGTCTGTGGCTAACCTAGGAAACATATTACTTTTAAAGCTAATATAATCTTATCATCTTCAAAATCTAATTTCAGGTCTCTACAGGTGCCCTTCTAGGTGTCCTACAGGATGTGGAAGGAATGGAGAATGGAGAAAAGAAACAAACCTGTAATCTACTTCATACACTAATTTCTAATATTACTGGAGTCAAGGATTCTGCTGTGAAAAAAAAGAATGACATTTCAAGATCACTTATCTAATCGAAATCCTTCCTATCAAATCTCTTATATTCACTGTATCATTTCTGTCTGTATTGAGTTGAAAATTGTAAAATGGGAATAATTAAATTAGTGAATGGTCAAGACAAGAATTTCCGATGTGATCAGAATTAATGCAGATTGTCATCCTAGAGATTTGCCCAAGAATTAATTTCATTGTGGAAGAAGCCAAGAGGATCATACAGTTCAAGAAGCACAACTTTATCCACTTCATTAACAAGGGATTTCAAATCAGAGATGGATGTATGAGATGAAACATCATTTAGGGGAAGACCTTGGAAGTAAGAAACTACTATAAAAGGAAGACCTCTTATATACATGAGTCACTGGATCCAGGAAAATCATTTTTCTGGCTCAAAAGCATGAAAGGAAATCAACCGGATCACCTTTATTTTCTAGAAAAAAATCATCAACTGTGTGAATGGAAGTCCTTCTGGATCAGAAGACCTCCTACTGTCAGATTAAAAAGATGGTATTATATCCATGTAAGAATATCCAGGACCAAGAAGCAATTTATCAGATTAGAAAAGTTCTTTAATCAAGAAAACACATGTGCTGGCTTCGGCAGCACATATACTAAAATTGGAACGATACAGAGAAGATTAGCATGGCCCTGCGCAAGGATGACACACAAATTCATGAAGCATTCCATATTTTTTGTGCTGTGAATGGATAATTATGAATGTAATGCATTCCGCTATTGTCATGTAATAAATAAATAAATAAATAAATAAATAAATAAATAATAATAGAAAAGAAAACACAGATATGTAGAAGAAACCACATACTTCAAGAGACAGTGGACCTTCTTACAGCAGGAAAAGTATTATTTTCAGTAATAATTTGCAGTTTGGGAAATAACTACTCTTTATCAATACCTACAACCTCTAAACCTACATCCACGACTATGAGGAATGGGACTGAACAGGGTGGGTTTGAATACTATGCTCCAACTCAGAACTGGACCCACCCAACAGTCAGAAAAAAAGCAGTATGAACCCTTCAGGGCAGGACCAGGTTGTGTCATTATCATTGGCTTTGTCCCTGGTATCTAAAATTATGCTAGTACTTAGTAGAACCTTAATAAATATTTATTGAATGAATTAGTAAATGCACAGGGGCAACTCTGGAAAGCATGATAAACTCAGCCAGCACTTCCAAAAGATAAAGGTTATGGTGGGATAATTGGATAGAGTCAACAGTCAGAGGAATAAAAGCTTATACTATGCACAAACCACAAGGAACTGAAAAATGAGATAAAGCTTACATTCCTTGAGAAATTTCTCATACACTGTACATATAAGGAAAATCCATAGATAACTTTTCTGGTCATAGCCAACACAGGCTGGAAGAATTGCAGAACAGCAATTCCCAACATTGCCAAATTGGCCCCAAACAGGAAATAAATTCCAAGTTTGAGCCACGTGAGCTACATAAACTTCTACCCTATTTAGTGGTGATTCCTAAATTTGTCTTTCATTGAAGGATATGAAGAAACATACAGTTTTAAAGAATGTACTTGGGTTTATACAACAATATGGAAGCAGGCTGAGCAATACTTTGGGAAATTTTTGCTTTAGAGTCAGTCTCATGATTTCTCATTCATGTGATGGGGTTAAAGGTGTATTATGAGGACCCTTTAAACAACTCTGCCCTCCATCATCTGCCATATCATCTGAAAGCTCATCACTAAGCAATGGTGGTGTGCAATAAGCATTGGATTTGTCTTCAGACATACCTAATTCCAAGTCACAGATCTGCCAGCAACTTGTTTGACCTTAGACGAATTCCTTACCTCTTTAAATCTTAATTCAGAATATTTGAGAACAATTCCTATTTAGTAGAGTGACCACGAAGTTTAAGTGAGATAACATTTAAAGTCTCTGAGTCATGATAGTTGTTCAACACATACTGTTATTGTTATGAATTCATTCCTTGAGATATGATGACAGCTTGGTCCACAAAGGCCTCTATGAAAAGGTTTGAGAGGTCAATGTGTAAGCCTCGGTTATGATCATAGCCAGAATTAGTCCTCAGGAGCTAGGAAAAAGATGCATCATCAAACCAGGAATGGAAGCCAAGAGCCAGACAAGACATTCCTATGGCTGATTCTGTATTTCCCCTGTTAATTTCTTTCACTTTTCAGAGCCAGCCCCTTCTCTAGGTGAATTTGCTTTTCTCTAAGCAACAAAGAAGCCACTGCCTAAGGCTCTCATACTGCCCTTCCTTCTGCTTAGTGTGTTCCTAGGAAAATGTGACTCCTATTTTGGCTTTAATCTCTGGGGTTGCTGTTCTAGTTCATCGGGATCTTTTAAATGTGAGAGGACCTCCTAGGACAGGACTTCCTAGGGTTTCCTCTTCCTCAGGACATTTTGTCCTGTAAACCATGGCTGGATAAGCGACACTCATCCTTTTGTTTCAATTTTATTATTTACAAAACCTAATCAAAACTTATCAATCTAATAGAACTCAAGTACATAAGTCTTTGTTAATTAAAGTGAATAAATAAAAATAAGGTTGTTATATGCTTCCATTGAAATAATCACAGGAAAAGTCTGTTTTGCTCTTTATTCCTCTAATACAAAAATATTGTCAAAACTTCCTTTTCAGTAAAAGAGATATGAATGCTATAAACCACCTTGGGAGTCATGCTAGTTCTCTAAATCTGTAAACATGCTCCGAGAGCACATTTCCCAATAATACTATTCTATAGCAAGATCATAATTGATAGGACTCCTGAAAGTGTTGGTCAATGTTTCTGCATTTGTACGTGATGTGGATTGCTTATGTGTGCCATTAGATGCTACCCCAGGAATCTTCTACTAATAATTAAGATCAAGGAGTCAAATGCTACCAAAAAATGATTTTGCTTATATGCTTTATATCAGAAAAAAATTTCTGCAATAAAAAAGTATAAATTTCCATGCATGAACCCCTGCCCAAAGAGTTTTGGTGCTGTTTTAAGAACTGTTTGAAGCATGTGGAAAAGACTACAGTAAACAAAGACGAATGGGGGGAGAGAAACGGAGAGAGAAGGGAAAGCATATGGAAATGGTAGGAGACCTTCAAGGATACATAAAATTATAAGAGGTCATGAGGGGCAAGGGGGAGGGAAAAAAAAGGGAGAGAATTGAACAACAGCAGGGGAGATAGAGAGGGAAGATGGGAGGGGAGGGGAGGGGAGGGGGGATAGTAGGGGATAGGAAAGGTAGCAGAATACAACAGACACTAATATGGCATTATGTAAAAATGTGAATATGTAACAGATGTGATTCTGCAATCTATATTTGGGGTGAAAATGGGAGTTCAAAACACAATTTGAGTCTAATGTATGAAAGATGATATATCATGAACTATGTAATGCTTTAAATAATCAATAAAAAATTAAAAAAAAATAAAAAATAAAAATATTCCAATAAAAAAAAAAAGAACTGTTTGAAGTATAGTGTAACTCTTAAACCTAAAGAGAAGGTGAAATTTTACCTTATGTAAGATGTAATGCATCTCAAATGTGATTTATAGCCTTATGTTATGCAAAAAAAAATGTAAAATAGGGTAATCTTAAAGTGAAAATATTTTGGATGACTATTAGAGGATGGTATTTGAAGAAGTATGTATAAATAGCATCACAGATAAGTCATATCTTTTTAGAATGTTTTAATATATAAATGACATTTACAAAATTCCATAAGAGTAATATACAAAAAATAGACCCTTTAATTGCACTTAAGAAATATTGTATATGAAGGTTATTTGCAAGTCAAACCTGTAGGAAGTCTTCGTTGCTAGTTTGATTCCTGCATTTGCACTTTCATAATGCATTGTGCACAATGGAAAAATATGAATACATTTATTTATATGTGAATCTTCATTTTAATGGTTTTTATATTTGTTTATTATTTTCATCTGAAATTATTATAATAAGAATGGTTGTGATGAATTGAGACTGAACATTAAAAATGACCATTTGGTTTTCTATATTCCATTTTATGATGGTATTGAATACCTGTTCATTATTTAATTATAGATAGACCAAGAATAATGGTGCATCATTTTATTGTGTGCTTTTGAACTTACATTTGTTTGATCTCAGATATGATCTTTTCTACAAAGCTATTCTTTGAGCAGGTGTTCATTTCAGAGGGCTTCATTGTGGGTGGCTTTTTCTTTTTTTGCATAAAATTAAACTACTAATGCAATAGACTAAAAATATTTGGCTTTAACATCCTAACTATTTTAATTATAACTTTTAAATAAGTTTAAATGCAGTTAACTCACATTTTACCAAAACAAATTTTTCAAGAATAGACATAAACCAAAATTCTAAATATCCCCACACCAATTGCTGTTGAAAATTAAAAGCATCCCAAAGGGGGGAAAATACATACATCTGAAGAAAGGGGGAAAAAAAAGTCAGTTCCTGTTATAAGGTGAGGGTAACTATTTCTTTTAACTGTAATGTCTAACTAGTCTCCTCCTGTAGTTTGTTTGCTAACATTGATTTTTTTTAAGTTTATATTTAAAGGACCTTTAAGGGGCTTCTTTGTTTTAGTCTTCAAGTCCCAATGCCGTATTCACGTAGCCTGACTAAAGTATCTTGAACCATGTTATAATGATGTCTCCAAACCTTCCAGTGAAGTTAGAAACTCGGGATGTGTGCTTAATCCTTGTTGGCCTTCTTAATCCATTTTCTCTCCTGCATGTACTTCCAGAGCCTGCAAATCCCTTGACTAATCCATACATTAGACTGCCTATAAATACAAAACTTGGGTCTCCGAGAATTCTGATTAGCCCAGAAGGTAATTGGGTATTTGCCTGTTGACCTGACACCTAAACTTGCTATTGCCAGTGTGTGACCTGTACCTCCTCCATTCCTGGCTAGAGGCCTCCCAGGAATTTTCTTGGTCTGTTTTTGAGAAATGACCCACCTTAAGGGTAGATCTCTATCTCTAGCTGATAAGAGAACCGGAGGTTCTCTTTCAATATCATTTGTCACATTATGCTGGTTTTCCTGACTCTCTAGGATGAACTTGAAGAGCAAGCAGGCAGCTGCTAGTCATTTGGAGCTTAATGCCAGGCCCTGCAAGGCGGCTCTGAAGGAGTGTTCTACAATCAGAGTAGAAATGAGAGAATTAGAACCAGGCCCTTGTAAATCACAATGTCACGAAAGTTGCAAAAGCAAGTACATCTCCCATGCTCTGAGAAAAAAATTATGAGTCCACACTTTATATGAGTTCAGTCAAGGAATTTCTACTTTGTGTGGATAAAGAATATAGAGAAGACTATTGTAAGCTTTTAGGAAGGAAGTTTCAGGGTTTGTGCTGTTTATTTTGGTTCTCATTGTTTTCAGGCAGGTGCTTGGCCCCTTCTTGCGAGGCAGCCTGGCATTTTGTCTTACTTTTTATTGGGAAACACATTTTAACATCTGCAAGTCATTTGTAACCAAGTGATCAGCATCAGGTTTTCATGTCTCTTCTGCCATTCTTTAACCCATGACAAACACATTGATTTACCATGACAAACTTCCAAAAAGTTTCTCCCATTGGCAGGCACTTACAAGTTCCACTAACAAAACATTATCTTAATGCTCTCAACCTGACTGAGAAAAAGAAGGTTCTTCTCCATTTTGCTGTCCCATGTCACACCATTAAAATGGGACCCAAAGAGTAATTTTACAGGAATAGCCACTGCCAATTTGTCTATTTAGAGGTCTCCCTCTATTTTTTTAAACCAGTCTTTTGCTTTTTTATTTTTCATTCCTCTGTTTAAAAATAAAATTCTAAAATCTTGTTTTATAAATTCTAAGAGCATAAATTTTCTCTCTCCCTCTGTTGTGAGTTTAACTTACTTTGCTGTGTTGGGCGACAGTAAACTAATCAAGTCAGAGAAAAATGTAGAAATGAGAAGCCTCTTTCATATGAGTCTCTAAACTGGAAAGGCCAACAATGAAAGGTGAATATCTCACAATGCAGTAGAACAATTTTCTTTGATGCATCTCTTTTTATACAATTTGTATCCCATATGCGTCACAGTTTTTAATGTAGTTAAATGTAATTCAATGTAGTTATAGAATTAAAGGTCACAGCAGACAAGAAAAAGGAAAATGGAAAATAGATACAGAGAACAACACTGACCTATTTATAATTATAGCTAAAGCTGAGTTAAAAATGAAAAGAAAATAAATTTGAGATCTAGAGTAGATGAAGATGTTTCATTAGATCTTCATCTAATTCAAGTATGTGAGGTGATAAGTCTTTTTGCACAGGTTTTTGAAAAGGTCAAGCTAAGAGGTGAGAAAAGCAAAAAGGGGAGATAGAAGATGTAATCCAGAGGTAGAAGGTGGCCAAAATAAATCACTGGACAATACCTCGAATAATGAGACTCATCCAAGTGGAAGTGTGATGAGAGATGAGTCTCAGTGCTGGGATGGCATGGTAAGCATCCAAACTGAAACACATGGACCAGAATGTCAAGGATAGAGGGAATCAGGGGTTAAAGATAACATGGATATTTCTTAGGTGAAGTCTTATCCATGCATTAGACACAGCCCCAAAGTACAAGGTCTTGATTAGTTCAATTTATATATTTAGGTGGCTCCCCTGGTTTGCCCAGGGGAGATTTTATTTTTTGCTAAATGCTTTCTTTCATTGCTTGCAGAGTCTCAAAACTGGATTAGTGTGCTTAACTTCCTTCATCTCCTCTTTCAATTTGACTTTAGATGGAAAAAGGGGAAGTGAAGACAGTAAAAATGGGATTCACAAGCCAGTTAAGAGGGTGGGTAATGAATATCCTTTGAAGTCCCCAATGAAATGGAACATATTTAAGCTTGCAACTAGCTGGCTTACCCTCTTGAATGCTTGAGTACTCTGTAACTAAATTTGCCTTGCCTTGAGAGCAACACGATTAATATCTCACCTTGATTTTTCTGGTTATCTTAACTACAAACAAACATAGTCATATTGATGTTATTAATTTTAAGGTCTTCAGTGATCATAGGTGCACAGTTTCTAAGTGCCCTGAACTAAATAAGAACTTTGCAAATGTTTACGGTGAAAAGTTGTCACTTTTGATTACTCAGCGCATATAATGGCAAAATGTATAATAATGTGCATGTAAAGTCCAAAGTACATGAGCCAAATTACAAAAATCTTCTCTCTGTGTGTTGTGGCATATATGCAAATATATATATATAAATGCATATACACATATATGTATATATTTATCTATCTATATATATACACACATATATAAAATTAAACCATTCTTTGTTTCCAATTCATTGGAGCAACCAATAGCATTATAAAGAATTCTGGCCAAGAAATAGTCAGTCACAGCATTTTTTTATAATAATGCCAAATGTTCTTGCCCAAGGGAGGGAAGAATGCTTTCCAGACATCAATCTTTCTACAGTATGGTGAAGCTGAGATTATTCCTTTGTGTCATGATAGTACCAAAAGGAAGAAAGAGCTTGTTTATTTTTTTCCACCTTGATAAAATAAAGGTGCTATTTTTTCACATTTTTGAAATAACCTATTTTAGTTGGTCAGAGCTATTCAATGGGTATGAAAAAATGATATATGGGAGGCAAGATTTGTACTAGTCACATCGACTATTGAAAAAAAATAGAAAAACTCAAGTTTTAGAACTGGATAAATAAGGGCTCTTTGGATATGTCACAGACACTACCTCTCTGTAGTTTCTTAAAGAGAGAAAGAGCAAGGATTAGGGTGGATTTATAAACTATAAATTATAGAAACCCATTTGAAGTATTTTATATAAACTTGATAAAACTAGTGACACATTTTATTCTGGCTCAGATTTTTATTGCATTAACACATATACATCAAAAGTTATTCTGACCATCTCTGACTTCTCAATTCATTTCCAATATCTCTGTTTTGGTGTACAGAAAAGATGGCAGATGGTATCCACTCTTAGTATGTGAAAATTTCTGCAACCAAACCAGTCAAGAAGTGCCTTCTGTTGATTCCATCAAGAGGTCATTAACCAAATTTCATTCTTACCTGTGCCAGGATTTACCTCTCTTTGCTTATGACTCCAGCCAAACCTAAATTGAGTTGCCCAGGCTCCTGAGAGTTTGAAGCCAAGCTCAAATTCCTGCCCACTGAATAATTAGGGATGAGTTCGCCCCTGCCAGGAACCAGAGGACAGAGAAGAAAGAAGATTTGTGAGGAAAAGGAGAAGAGGGAATGGTTATGAAACTTCTTTTCAACTTCAAGTTGTCAGAATGTGATTCTGAAAGAAACATTGAGGAGATAATGTGAACATTCCTTTGTAGTGACTGGGTGTGCCAAGGTTGTCTAGGCCAAGGTGGGGTGCCCTCTATCTGTGGGGCAGAGAAGAGAAGATGCCTTTGCATGCTTTTCTACCTTCTCTTCTTACCAGGTTTTCTCATTTCAAAACTCAGCAGGACCTCAGGCTTTATGCTCTTATAGCACTTTCTATCATTTTTAGTTTTTCAATTTCTTATCACATGTAAACAGTTAAATTGGAGAAGTCCTTAGTGCTTTGGAAACATGCTTTGTTCAATTCTGTTTCCTGCAGTGCAGAGGACTCTATACATGCTAAGTGCAAAACCAAAAAAATTCCAGAGAAAAAGGTTTCGAGAAATCTTAATGCTATGGTTTAGATTTGAGGTGTTCCCTCAAAACTCATGTGTAAGACAATGCAAGAAAATTTAGAGATGACAGAATTAGGTTACAAGAGCCTTAACCTAATCAGTACATTCATTCATGGATAAGGATTAACTATAGGCAAGTAGGTTGTGGTTGGAGAAGGTGGGTCCTGGAGACATGCATTTGGGGTTTATATTTAGTCCTTGGTACCTCCTAATTTTCAATTCCTGAACTGCTTTCCTCCACCACACCCTTCCACCATGATGTTTTACTTCTCACCTCAGGTCCAGGCAATAGAGCTGTCAGGTCTTTTGGTTACAGTGTTGAAAAAGATGACTAAAACACTTAAGAATGAAAATAATAAGTGAAAGCATATTTTTTACCAAGGTATGCAAAGTTGGTAAAAGGAATAGAGGACCCAAATCACAGCATCTCTGTCTGTTTAAGAACAGTTACACATTTTCTTTGCAATACTACACATTTCCTCTCTTCATGCATAGCTTTTCTTAGCCTTTTATTTTGATATCATTTTGAACTTCAAAAAAAGTTGTAAATATGGCTCTAGTAATTTTTGTATACCCTTTTACAAGAATGTCACCTGTACCTTAGGTTTTTCTCAATTTGCTTTATCATTTACCAACCCTCCCCTTCTATCTCATATGAAGGGGATAGATCATTTGGAAGTGAAGTACAAACATGTCACCATGATCTTAAATATGTAGCAGTGCATTTTGTAAACTCAAGGAAATTCTCTTATATTTATAATCTCTGCACACAATACAATGATCAAAACCAGAAAATATACAATTGACAGAGTATATTATTTTCATCATAATCCATGTACAAGTGATATCAATTGGCTCAATAATGTCCTTTAAAGGACTTTTTTCTCTGTCCTACATTCAATGTAGGTAATGAATTCCATTTATCTGTCATGTCTTTAGTTTCTTTTCACCCCTGGAACCATTTCTTTGTCTGTCTTTGTTTTATTATGATTTTTGCCATTTTTGAAGAGTACAGGCCAGTTACTTTGTAAAACATCCCTCACTGTATGTTTATCTGATGTTTCCTCATGAATAGATTCAAGTAATTTTTAGTAATAATACCACAGAAAAGATGTTGTATCCTTAGTTCATCACTTAAGGAGACACAGGATGTACATCCTCCCATTATTGCTGATGTTAAATTGGGTCACTTGGTTATGGTGATGGTAGGTGGGTTTCTCCTCCAAGGGAGCTTTTGAGGGGTTTTAATTAGACAATACAAATTTAAAAAATAGAGCCAAAGAAATCAATAATTTTGAAGGACAGTTTGCAAGATAAACATGCTGTTTCATCTTTTTAACTCTAAAATTGGTCCTTGTATTAAGACAGGATATAAGAAAAAATATGTAGCTGTGTGCAGTGGTGCACACCTGTCATCCCAGTTACTCAGGAGACTGAGGCAGAAGGATTGCAAATTTGAGGCCAGCCCAGCAAACTTAGTGAGACCTGTTTCAAAAATAAATATTAAAACAGACTGGGGATGTAACTCAAGCCTGCCTAGCATGTGTGAGACCATAGAATCAATCCCCAGTACTGCAACAAACAAACAAAAACCAACCAATTAACCAAACTGAGATAGGCTGGCCATGTGTAGAATTGCTTTACCTGACTGGATTTTGTTTTGTGCTGTTGGGCTTTATACAGAATTTGTCTGGTCTTTGTACAGAATTCCTTGCATAGAACCTCTAACCATCCCCTGGGATTTCCCAAGTAATATGGAATATTATTGTATTCTGATTCTTCGGGTCACTTCTGATTTTATGCTGAGATTGTTCAGGATCTGAGATGGTTACCAGAAAGACAAACCCTATAAACAGAGGACTGGGCTTTGAGGCAACTTGACATCCAACAAAGAAGGGGCCTACAGATCAAGTTACCAATCACATCTACATAATAAAACTTCAATATAAATTCAGGACACTCAGACTCAGTAGGGTTTCCTGGTTGGTGAGTATATTGACCAATTTAGGGTGACACACCTAAATTCCACAGAGGCATGGAAATTCTGCATTCAAGACTCTCTTAGTCTTCGTCCTATGCATTTCATTTTTGGCTTATTCTAACTTTTATAGTTTTATTATATGTATAGCTTTCCTGAATTCTGTTAGTTGTTGCAGTGAATTATTGAACCTGAGGAGGTCATAGGAGCCCCCTGAATTTTTACCCAGTGGGACAAAATGCCTGGGGACACCAATCATTGGTAGCATAAAAAAAGTGAGGGTAGTCTTGTGTACTATACCATTCTATTTATGGGTTTGTATTTAACTCTGGAAAGCTGAAGTCAAAATTAATTGCAATACAGCAGTTAGAGTCAAAATAGGCTCCTTAGGATATTGCATATGGTGTATAATATTTGAATTTGATAATAACATTTCAATTATGAATAGGGTTTACATGTATAGACAATGTATAGAAAATGAATTACATTTGTATGCCTAGATATGTAAATGTGGGTTATTCATATAACCAATCAATGAAATTTTAACAGAAAAAATAGTTACATTAATAATTTCATTTATATTTAAGCCTTTAGACAACTACTGATCCATGGCTACATTAGAAAATTCTGATCTTCCATGTGTACTTTTTAGTGACCCACTAAACATTTACTTAAATAAAATTCATATTTGGTCTTGCTGTTTTTATTTTAAATATTTTTTGTTTTGCTATGTGCTGCTGAGGATGGAACTCCATACCTCACGCGTGCGAGACAAGCGCTCCACCACTGAGCTACAACCTCAGACCTGGTCTAGATATTTTATTTAAGGAAAATGATCAGTGCATGGTAGGAACACTTCTAAGAAGTTTACTCAACCATGGTTATCTTGGTGGGCTGTATTCATGCATGATAGATAGTAATCTGTGTTCTACTAAATGAAAAGGCTTCTCACTGAAGGAGTGAAGCAGACCCTTCCACACATGAATGTATTTTTGGGGTCAACAGGTGAGTATTATAAAAAGTTGTTCAAAGATTTCCACAGATGGAAACAATTGAAGAAGCCTAAAGTTTGCTGTCATATCTTTGCAAATGATGATACTCAAACCATCTCAGGAAGATACTGTTTTACACTAAAAATAAAAACCATGGGGAAATCTGTACTTATCCAATATCCCCTTTTTGCTCAGCTTTCATCGTTGACCATGTAAATAAAAATTGGTGCTTTAGACTTCAGACTTTTGTCTGGAACATGAATCCGGGAGGGTTGTGAAGGGCAGCCAAGGTCAGGGGCAATGGGCAAGGGTTAGTTCACTGTTGAAGGAGGCAGCCTTCTTTAAAAATATCCCTTCTATAGGGAGGTATTTACAAATTTGTGAGCTAAGGCGATGTGGATGAAGCAGTATCTGATTTTGTAATCTAAGTGTATATTTTCCTCAGGACCATCAGGGGCCTTATTTACTGCCCTGGCTATTTTCAGTGGACTGATGAAGTAGTAAACAGCATTCTTGAACCTCCTGTCTGTGAAATCTGATGGGAAGCCCGGAATAGAGAGAGGCTTCTCTAGCTGGTTTGTGAAGGGAAATGTAGGGCAGACATTGAATACCTACCATGTGCTAGACAGAGTCACCATATTTAATTCTTAACACAAGCTTGTGAAAGAGCTTTCTTTAATTCCTTTTTTTTATTAAACAAATATTTAGTGAGTACCTTCTATGTGCCAGGGCCTATGCCCTTTTAAACTTTATAGTTCTCATGTATTTCACCATTTATTCCTTTAATCAAGTTGTAATTAATTTGGAGCAGTGGAATATTTCCACAATAAAACTAGTGTCTGGGAAGAGATTAAAATACATAGGGGGTAGGGTGGAAGGAAAAAGAAGAAATGATCTTCTTTCTTTGCCTTTTCACCTGAAACAAGGGAATGTGGAGGAGAAAGCAAAAGCCTGATATTCTGATGTTCTAACTGCCCATTGTGGACCTCACAGTCACCTTTGTTACCTGATAATACTTGGCCTCTGAAAGTTGCTCTTAATCACACTCCAGTGAACTTTATTTCAAGATCAGCCTGCTTATTTCATAGGACTGATCTCCTTCCAGACTTGAGATGGGAAATGTCAGCCCTCCTGTCAACATCTCTAACATTTAAATTCTTGGGATACCGGAGACACTTCAAGAGAACAGACAGGAATCGACTGTGTGTACACATCATTCTCGCCAACCCCCTGGGAAGGGGTGAAGGGAGTCCTTCTCAACTGTTTTTTAATAGCAAAGTAGGCCAATAAAGAGAATATACATCAGAAATAATTTCCTTGCTAAAGGGTTTAGTAGGCATATTTTAAACAGAAAGAATTATATACTTGGGGGAAAATTCAATTGACCTTTAATTCAAAAGCCTAAGAAAGAAATTCTTATACTCTTGGATTTCAGAAAGGACCCAGTACTCTGGTCTTTGGAGAACTTGGGCTTTAGTTTCTTTAACAAACTAATGCCAAATTTGCTAACACAACCAAGGTGGCATTTGCCCAAATTGGGTATGCTTTAGGCCGTCATGAACGTGACACTCTGCAAGGACATTTTTGCAGTTCTGTTGCATCACTGTGCAGACGTCTTTTACAGATTCTTGACTGTACCTGAAACTGCATTTCTGCAGAAATCTGTCCTTTGGCTTGTTCGATGTGGTAGTGAGGGGACGAGTATCACTTTTCATGTTAAATGATCCTGCCACTATCATTCTGTTTGGATGTGTGATCTTGTCCTGTGATTTCACACGCCTGGATGCTCCTAAGATGACTCATAAGAAAATTTTGAGGTTGTTTGCTATGCCACAAAGATTCGTCCCACGTCTGGCCAGCATGCAGGGATAAATGCTTTGATCTGATTAGCAGGACTTACAGTAATTTGTGGAGTGCTAAAATTAAGCTTGGCGACATTGTACAGGGATAGGAGAGTTTGTACTGCTGACTTGAGGACTGCCAGAGACATGGACAGGCAGAGAACAGGTGAAGCAGAACTGAGGGAAAGTTGCCATTTCAGAAGTGATATGAAAAATGCCCAGGATGAGCTTACGGAGGACTTGATAGGGGATGGTGGTGATCTTATTGTACAATGTTATAAAAAGGCTCGGAGAGGGCGGGAGCTGTTTTCTCAGGAGACTGAGACCTAAAGAGATTGCTCAGGAGAAACTGTATTTGTCACAGCAAGAATAATCAGTATGTTGGCATTTGGACTCCAGTGACAGGGATGAAAATGAGATTTTGTGAAAGACATATCAGAGTCAATAGGCAGGAGCTTGACTCTGGCAGGAAAAATGAAACAACCAAATTGAGACAATTTGCTAAAGAAAGTGAAATTGCCAATAATTGCATCAAATTGTCCCCGCATTGGGTGGGAAGTGGGGTACTCAGCAGAAAGAAGGGTGAGCTCTGTCTTCATTGTGTTAACTTTGAACAGGTGGTGAGGCCTCCTGGTAAGAATGTGGAGAGACAGTAGGATAGATTACTGCCCAGAGGGAGACAATGACTTTGAGATTTGTATGGCCATTGGATCCAGCACACGGACTCACCTTTTCTTTTATAACTTAACATGACTCAATGTGACCTTTTTATCCTGTGCCACTGCTGCATGTGTTCAAGACTGAGCCACGGGTGAGAAAGTTTATGAGGATTGCACTTGGTGATACATTTTGGCAAAGCTCTAATACATAAAAACAGGAGCAGGATCCATGGTTTGCTTGAGGCCAACCCGCATGTGACTCCTGAATTCCTATTTATCAAAAGGCTATGGGTTGGCACAGCTGCAACAAATTGGATGCATTATTATTTGCATGTCAAACAGAGAATGCCCTTCTCACACGGGGCCACTGACGAGTGTCAAATCATGATAATACCAATAATTCTTACATTTCCAAGGCAAGCATCTGGGAGAACTCCAAATGCGTCACAGAATCATCCACCAAATGCTCTAATGAGGTAGAAAGGAGAAAGGAGCTCTTTTCCCCTATTATCTTGGGGGTATAGACACAGGTTAAGTGAATTGCCTAAGGTCAAACAAGAATGACAACTGGACTTCTTCTCACCTATCATGAAAACTGGATTTTCTTAGACTTGATCTTATTTTCTGTATGAATAATGTGCATTGAAACCTGCATTTGGAGACCACCTGCTCAATCCAATCTCAGGGAGCTTCTAACAGGCATTAAATGGGAATAGAACGTTTCTCAAAGGCCAGAAAGATCACTTCTTAAAGGAAAATAGATCCTTAATAGGAAACATACCCCGAGGCTGCTGGGGGCCTGGGGAATACAAGGTCTCTGGGTGATGCCTGAGTCAGTTTTCATATACAAACCCATGAGCATGCACTCACATACAGTTACACAGTTTTTTTTCTTCCTAAAATTGATTTAAAGGCTCATATAGAGCTGTAAGAGTTGAATTCACATGTAGAACCCTGGGATCTCATTTCATATGCTACCTTAAAGGTCGCTTGAGAGTCAAATAAAAAAGCTCCCTACAGGACAGAATACAACAGTGCAGAGCCCTGAGAAGGAAACAGAAGAGCCCATCACCAGACAGACATGTGGATGTGGAGCTAAAAGAGAGGGAAAATGGCAAAGTGCCAGTACTTAGAAGAACAAATTTTGCCTTTTAGGACACAGAGGCCTGGGGCAGCGTTAATGGTTTATAGAAAGGCCACTGTGCCAGTAATGGCCATTGTCAAAATTGGATTCAATTTAGCAGTAAGGCAGTAACTAAATGCTATGGTCATTTTTGAACATAAACTTTAATATACATATATTCAAAGACAAGATTATTATCCCAAAACCTTTTTAGAAAACAGTACTGTGTGATTATAAAGGAAGATAGTATTTTCATTATTTTAAATTAGTTTTCAGATACTGTTTAGGCCTGTCTCTTGGAATCGCTTCCTTTTATCTTCCCCAACTCATGCTTTATCTGCAATTTTATATGAATAGTATGTCTTGAGACCCATATTAAGAGGCTACCTGCCTGATCCAACTCAGAAAAGCTATTGTACATGTTAAGTAGTATTTAGCCCTAATACTATTTCTTTATAGTGACAATAAATTTATTTTTATGGGAAAATAAATCTTTCATTAGAAAAACAAGAAAGCTGGTACTTCCAGTTCTTATTTGATCTCTGGGGAGAAGGATGTCTCCTATTGACTATTACAAAGATGTGGCAGAAGGTAATAAAAACCTTGCACATATTAAAGTTTAGTTTCCAGAGTAAAAGTCTTAAAATTCGTTAGTTTTTATTTTTTGTTCCTTTGGGTTGTTTATTTGGGATATTAAAGAAGAATAGAGCCTCCATCACAGTGAGTCCACTATTTAAGAACCTTTTGCTGTGAAATGCCAAACAAGTGTGAGAAGAGTGAAATTAGATCTTCCAGAAGTTTTCAATGCCTTTGGCACAGATGTGGGGTCATTAACATTGTCTTCTAATTTTATACCTCTGTCCCCACACTCACTGGAAGAGATGCTCTTCTGTGGAAGCACGAAGCTTATGGTGTTTTAGAAATGGCTTGAGCCCAGACTCTCCATATTTGCTCTGATGCCCAGAGGGGACTGGGTTTGAATCTGTGTTGCACCTCTGACTCCCTGTGTGACTGTGGACAACTGACAAGTCTTTCTGCACCTAAGTTTCTTTATCCATCAAACAGGGAGAATATGAACACCCATCTCTATGATTTTTGGGGAGGGTTCAGAGGGGTTCTATGTGTGGCCTAGCGTATTTGTGGCTGTTTGCTGTGATCACTGACATCATCACCATTATTAATGTCTGGCTTAACTACTTCTTTATGGAATCTCTTTCAGTAATTTGTTTGAGTTCTGGAGTCTCTCTGGACTGTGGCTCCCCTTCTTTTCCTTGGGAGTATGTGTTGTGCTGAATCTAACTATTTTATTAAAATAAAGTAAACCTCAAAGGCTACAAATAGTTGTTTATTTAATACATAGCATTTCAAATGCCAACAAATAGCTGGTCAAAGTTCCCTTGTCAAAGCCATTTTTTCCCCTTCAATATCACACTGAGGAATTCACTGATAAACCATGGCTAAGTCTAATTTTGACATTTGCATAAACACACTCAGGCCCACTCACATGTGGAAGATGCCTTTGAGAGCTGGAAGAAACTCCAAGTAAAATCTCTTGAGCAATTAGATTACAAGGCACCAAGAGCGTGCTGGTGTCTTTGTGTCACAGTGCAACCCCCACGCAGGTGCTGTGGTAACCACCTTTTTTCTTGGAAGAGAACGACAACTGTATAAAAAGTGCAATCTAGGAATGGATTCTACGCAAATCCATCATCAAAGTATTGGGGAACAGAGCTTCTTCAGAGCCAGCTGACAAATGGGAGGATTTGCTTTCCCCTCTCAGGACCCCTGCCCCAGCTTGCCCCCTCTCAATCTCGGTTTCTCAGTGGCCCCCACCCTGATGGCTCCACAGAAAGTACCCAAGGCTCTGCATCTGTTTTGATTTCATTTTCTCATCAAATCCGACTTGCTTTCTGCCCGGCCCCCTAAGGACTCTGCACTCTGCTGGAAATAATCTGATAAACTAAATAGAGTTGTCATGGAATACAGTGTGAGTGTGTGTGTGTGTGTGTGTGTGTGTGTGTCTAAAAGCACAAGTACAGGGGTCTCAGAGAACGCTAATGAGTGACTTTGTTAAGCTCCTGGATTTAATTTACTTTTTAGTGAATGACTGTGATGACTTAATACAAAAGAAAGAATAATATGATAATTTAAAAAATCATAGTACCCGGATCAGTAGAAGAAACTTGTTCAATGAGGTTGTTTCTACTCTCTCTCAGGTCCTGTGACAGCTCTCCAGCTGGTTCAAATAGTGTGTTAGTTTTGAAAACAACATTAGACATCAAATGTCACATATGCCAAGTCGAAAATCCTGGATTGACTTAAGCTTCGTGGCCACTGGTTAAAATTTTTGAAATGTCTTCTTCTTGAAAGAGACATTAAAGATGTCCAAGAGCCAGTGTGAATAGTGCCAGAGTTGTGATGATAGACCAGGTGGGAGACTTAGATTCTGTCTTAGTATTATTGAGGAACATGACATGTATCTAACAGCAACAGAGTGAGTGCTGCCCCACATACCCCACCCAATTCCCAGCATCCTGTCAAAGGGGTTTAATGAGATAGTAGGCCTCCTTTCATCTCCTCCAGCTGTAGTTCAGAATCATTTACCTAGACTAACTGGTTTTAAGTCTTAGTTCTGACATTTACTAGTTGAAAGAGTTTGGAGAGGTTATTTAAGCTTATTTTTTATTCTATAAAACGCAGGTAATAATATTGAGGTAGCTTTTGGTCCCTTTAACAAATATTTGAGATGACCGATTCATATAAAGAGAAAGGGTTTATGTTTATTCTGGCCCACAGTTTTGGAGGTTTCAGTCCATGATAAATTGGTCCCATTGTGGTCTGTGATGAGGCAGCCTTTCATGGTGAGCACAAGGCAGAGCAAAATTGCTTTTGTGAAGGCCAGGAAGCAAAAGAGAGGAAGGGACTGGGGTACTACAATCACCTTTTAGGACATCTTCCTAGTGACCTAAGGACTTCCCAGTAGGCCCCACCTCTTAAAGGTTCCCCACCTCCTAATATTTCCACTCTAAGCCAAGCCTTTAACACAGGAGACATTTAAGAGCCAAACTATAACAAATATCTTGCTGGGTGCAGTGGCACATGCCTGTAATTCTAGCGGCTCTGGAGGCTGAGACAGGAGGATCGTGAGTTCAAAGCCAGCCTCAGCAACTTAGTCAGGAGCTAAGAAACCCAGTGAGACCCTGTCTCTAAATAAATAAAATGCAAAAAAAGGGCTGGGGATGTGGCTCAGTGGTTAAGTGCCCCTGAGTTTAAACCCCCTATACCAAAAACAAAAACAAAGATCTAACTCTGTGTGTCAAGATTAAATGAGATAGCACAGGTAAGCTGACTGGTGCATTGTTAGACGTTTCGAGTAAGTTAATTTCACTTTCTATATAGCCAGTTTCCTCATAGCAGAAATGAGGCCTGGGGAGATTAAATGATGTACGTCAGCTCAACACTTACACATTCCACTGTATCAGTGAACTGCATTTTATAAATTATGGCAGATCAGAAAAAATTAACCCTCAACAAAGTCCATTCTTCATCCATGTACTTTCCAGCAAGACAGAGGACATGATTCATTCCACAACAAGTTCTTCTCAGGTCTCGGGGAGATGTGAGCTCTCAGGCCGTCAACTTCTAACAAATTATGTCCAACACAAGTATGGTAATTTTGTGACAATTGTTCCTCTGCTGGAAGTTGAGATGAGACGACCAAATATATAATTTTCGTGTTTCAACTTTCCTGCACCACATTATTATCTTTAAATAGAAAATAACGTACAAACAAAATGGTTAGGTACCCTCCCCCCACTCCTTTCCTGTTAGGTCTCTTCAAAACTCTTAGTCTTCCTGCTATCTAGAAAATGCTGCTTTCAAATATTAAGGGCCAAAGTTTCAGTTGGCCTTCTTTCCCTTTCCTCTTGTTATTTACAGGTGCTGATTCTGAACGCAAAAATTCCAATTTACTAGTGTAATTACCCAATTTATATGCACAAAGGTGGGCTGCCAGTCACAAAAATTAATGCAGCCCCAAATGCTGCAGGTAAGGCCAGTACAAATGTGATTCTCACTTAACACATTCAGACCTGACTGGGAGCTCCACCAGCTGAATTATTTTAGTTATGCCACATATCTTAATTTTATGTTAGTTACGTTTATGGTGCCTCCTAACCTGATTATCCACAGGGGAATCTGGATTACATTTCCTGGGCTGTAGAGAGCTTCAATGGGTTCTTTGGAAGGGTGATATGATGGCTGCTATAATTTTTGCAAAATGAATGATGAGTCAATCCTGAGGTCTGGAGGACATGTGAGGAGGGCTTTGCCATTGAAGCAATGAGCATTCTGGGAACAGGGCCTGGAGATATGGAAGGGAAATGCATCTAGTGGGTGGTGGGTACAAGGACGTTGGTAATTGTTTAATACTCATATTGACAGAGATGACTTAAGAGTCTGAAATTGTATAAGAAAACAATTCAGATGGTGCTTGGCTGAAGAGAGAGGTGATTTAAGAATTCCTTCTAGGCAACAAACATTATGCTTGGTAGGGGAATGATCCTTTATGGTAGGGATGACAACTCATTCATTTCTTTGTTTCCAGTAGTATTTTATATAGTATTTTGGCTTTGAGTGTGTAAATGGTCAATAAAAAATTTGGTGGATAACTGAATGGAGTTGGTACATTTGAACATTAGAATCATAAGGCAAATCAGGTCTGGAATTGTCTGGGTCAGGATTTTAGTATTGAAGGTTTACAGAGTTGACAATATAAGATGGCCAGTCAATAAAAGATATGTAAAAGCAGCATGTTCTAAGGAATGTTTTTCTCGGATAAATTTCTAATACTCTCTCTTACTTGATCTGAGTGCTGCTCTCCGTGATGCTGGCTCTCTCTCATTCTACTGCTATGCAACAGCAAGAGAATGCAGAGCTGAGTGTCTGTCTCTAACCCTGCATCTGTGCAGCTGTGGTAGGAGGCAGGAGGGAAACCACTGTACCTGGGAACCACATGGGTGGACACTTGTAGAGTTACACTCATGAAGTGCCATTAAAGGGGGACAGTATTTCCCTTGGATGCTATTCTGCATCTGGACTGCACTCACTGGTGCCCAGTGATGACAGAGGTGACCTGACAGTTCATCAAATGACTGCAGAGTGGATGCCATAAGCCTGAAGTTATGCAACACTCCTATCTGCTCCTAGTTTCCATCTATTAAAAGCTGCTTGATACTAGGGTAAGTTTCTATCTTTGTTACTGGCAAAACTTTTTAAGCTCTTAAAACTGCTTACCATTTAGGTAGGCAAGAATCCAAAGAGGGAGGCTTAAAATAACCGTGACTACTGGATTCATGTGTTGAGTGGCCAGCAAAGAGGAAAGGAAACATCCCCTTTCCTCCTTGTACCTTTCTCTCAACTCTTTTTTTTTTCCCATTTGGTTCAACACCACGTGGTTCTACTGCCTCTCATTTATTCAACAAACTGTATAAATTTAACATCAAATGATTAATGCTTTCCCTGCCAAATTTCAGGAGACAATTGCACTATAAAATCCTCTAATACCAATAACGTATTTAAAAGTCTAATTTAATGGTAACACGCATGGCTTTTTGATTCCTTTTGATTTGCCTCGTTTTTTATTTATTTTTTTGCATCAACTTAGGAGATTTTCCAGCTGCAGCCTTTTTTGATTCTCTTCTGACTCTCCATGTATGGGCATCCTTGACTCCTTTTAGAAGGGAAACATGGTAATAAGAAAGGGTAAAGTACAGAACATTAGAATGTGCCCTTTTTGCTCTGGCAAGACAAAGATGTTAACAGGACTGGCAGTGTTAAAAGCAAGCTCACAAACTGGTCTGTTTATCTTCACTGGTCACGTTGCAGGAATTTTCTCTATCCCACTTTCCTGATAGGGAAAGTGAATTCCAAACATGGTGCCAATACTTTGAAGCTTATGGGAAAATAAATACTTTAGTATCTGCAAATAATCCTTTATTGCTATAAGGCAAAGATATCTGTTAATAAAATAAAAATTGGTGTACAAATATTTCCTGAAAGTGGGGAAGTAAAAATGACAAAACGCTTCATACAAAGGCTCCCACCTCTTTGTAAGTGTCCTGAGTCACTACAAATATTGCGTGAACTCCAGAGAAAACTGTTTGTGGGACATGAGCTTATTGGTCATGGACCCTTGGAAATAGTGACTGAGCAGAAGGATTCACAGTACTTATAAAAATTTCATCTCACCCTAGTTTGTGAGGCTATTATCAAACCAACAAAACAAAGCAAACATATATCAAATTCTAATGAAGATGTGGAGAAAAGGAGCTCTCATATACTGCTGGTGGGAATGTAAATTTGTATAGCTGTTATGGAAAACAGTATGGAATTCCTTCAAAACAACTAAACAAAGAAGTATCACTACTGGCTACATATCCAAAGGAATTGAAATCAACATACCAAAGAGATACCTGCAATGCCCATATTTATGCACCCTTTTCACAATAGCTAACATATAGAATCAGCCTGGGTGCCCATCATCTGGTGAATGGTTAAAGAAAATGTGGTATTTTATACACAATGGAGTTATACACAATTGTTCAGTCATACAGAAGACTAAAATCCTGTCACTTTCAGTAAAATGGGTGGAACAGGAGGGTATTATGTTAATTGAAACAAGCCAGACACCAAAAAACAAATACTGCATGCTCTCTTTCATGTGTGATAGTTAAAAAAAAAGGGTACTCAAAACTAGAATAGTGATTACTACATATTGGGAAGAGTACACGTGGGTGAGGGGAAGGGATGGAAAAAGGATGGTTGGATTTGAATCAGTGCATGTGTACATGTATGGAAAACAAATAACAATAAACAAATAACAATAAACAAACAAACAAACAAACAAACAAATAAATAAATAAATAAAAATAGAGACAGACAGCACTTTTCAGCACATTTGCTTCTTTCCTTTGTTTCCAAAGTATGGCATAATATGAAATATACGTGTTTGGTTTTTGTCTCTGGTTCCTATCACAGAGTTCCTAAAACCCTTAGATAGGAATATCTTTTGTTTTTCATAGAGAACCCTTTTTGATCATATCTCAGTTTATGAAAATGAGGGGATTGGGGTGAGAGGGAGGCTAGGTAGCCTCAGATGAGTCTCTTCACCAGAAAGACCAAGTGGTGAGAAGGTTTGTACTTTCCAGTCACATCTAGAAAGGGGTTGTGGTCGGGCTGCAGATCCAGTTCTATTTTGCTGAACAGGGAGCTTCTGATTTGCAGATTATATGGAAGTGCTGGGAGGGTGGCAATCCCAGAGAGCACATGGACGCTCTAGCCCCCCATAGTTTGCCCTATCCATCTCTTCATCTGGCTCTTCATTTGCATCTTTCATAATATCCTTTGTAACAGGCCACCAAATACAAGTAAAGTGTTTCCCTGAGTTCTGTGAATGAGCTGTCCCAGCAAATTATTGAACCCAATGAGACATTGTGTGAGACCCCAATGGCATTTGAAGTGGGGGCAGTATTGTGGGACTGAGCCCTCAATCTGTAGAACTGACACTCTTTCCAAGTATATAGTGCCAGATCAAATTAAATAGTATACTCTGGAGAATTGGTTAGTGTATTGATGTAAATAAAACAAAACATGTATCTGGTTACAGAAGTGCTCTGTGACAGGTGTGAGAGCAGAAAGAAAAAAAGCAAATTTTGCTGGACTTGGTGGCACCCACTGTCCAGTGGCTCAGGAGACTGAGGCAGGAGGATCATGAGTTCAAAGCCGGCATCAGTAAAAGCAAAGCACTAAGCAACTCAGTGAGAGTTGCTTCTAAATAAAATACAAAATAGGGCTAGGGATGTGGCTCAGTGGTTGAGTGCCCCTGAGTTCAATCCCCAGTATCCCCCCAACAACAACAATGACAACAAAATAAAAACAAAAACCATGAATTTTTCTTTAACACAAAGATTCTAAGCAAAGGAAGGAATGGAAACAAATAATTCTGTTTTTCTGCTGCCTGGTGTAGATAAAATTCACTGCAGTCAGTGACGTTCATTTTTTTAAGACTCTAACAATAAGAAAGATTATTTATTTTATTTTTAGGTTTGTAACTGGGAAACTATTAAGTCCTAAATACCCACTCCACTCCTCACTTTGCTTTCTTTTCATCACCTCTTTTATCTCCCCTTCCTTTCTCATCTACTTTGGTTGGAACCTTCTAGGTTGAGATAATCCTCAGAAGACCAAAACCTGGCTCAAGTTGTTGAACATGAACAAAGATAATCTGGCCCATGGAGTGAAGTAATGAGAATGAGGACTCTGAATGACAAGGTTAGGGGTCAGGAGCAGAAACGCCCAGATATATGACCACCTGGTGGTAAGTTGAGGCAGAATATGATCATGTAACAGAATGAAATAGGTTCTCCCTTGGTGAGTGCAAAGCTGATAAACACATCCAGGAGATAAAAGAGTGAGGAAAGTTTTATTACTTGCAGCCAGTAAAGGCAACTTGGGATAACTCCCAAAGCAATGTCTCTCCCCGAACGAAGAAAGCTAGGGGATTTTTATTGAAGAAACTCATATGTATTCATACAGTAAAGGCTCATCAACACATGTAAAGGTGAAAAAAACACACAAACAAAGTCATAGGAATGTTAACAGTTATTTTAAAAGGCAGCAGCTCTCCTTATCCTCACTCTGCAATCATACATGATGGTCCCTAAAAGTCCCTGCCTAACCAGTAAAAATAACTGTTATAAACAGTTTGCACATAGACAAAGCTGAGGGTCTTCAGAAAAAGAAAATACCACATCTTATAGATTTATTTATTTTTTAACAGTAATACACAATTAGATTGTGGCTGAACATGCTCAGAACTTAAGATTAGTTAGCAGCAGCAGATACTGAGCCAACAATAAAACAAAACTCCCAGTACCGATTTTTGGCACAATCTTGTTGTTTTAATTTTGCATTTTTGTTTGGGGGATTATTGTTGTTTAGGTCTTGCCCTTAAACAGTAATGGATATTCATGTTTTTGATTTTTATTACTATTTTCTTGTAGCCAGAAAGGATTACTTGCAAACACAAAAGTATTTATCAATACTGGCCTTAGACTTGGACTTCACTTTCTCTAGTCAGGAAAGTAGAATAGAGAAAATTCCTCTTTATTGCTTTTGTTATTGCAAATGTCAACATGACCATAATTAGCATCATCATAATACTAGCAATTTTAAAAATTTGTTCTAATTAGTTATACATGACAGTAGAATGCATTTTGACACATTGTACACAAATGGAGCACAACTTCTCATTCCTCTGCCTGTACATGGTACAGAGTCACATTGGTAGTATAGTCATACATGTGTATAGGGTATTTATGTTCATCTCATTTCACTGTTCTTCCTACCCCCATGCCCTTCCCCTTCCCCCACTCCCCTCTGCCCAATCCAAAGTTGATTCATTCTTCCCTACTCTCCCCCATTATGGATCAGCATCTACTTATCAGAGAAAACATTCAACCTTTGGTTTTGGCTTATTTTGTTTTAACATGAGATTCTCCAGCTCCATCCATTTACCTGCAAATGCTATAATTTCATTCTTCTTTAAGGCTGAGTAATATTCCATCGCGTGTGTGTGTGTGTGTGTGTGTGTGTGTGTGTGTGTGTGTGTCGTATTTTCTCTATCTATTCATCTATTGAAGGGCATCTAGGTTGGTTCCATAGTTTAGCTATTGTGATTTGAGTTGCAATAAACAATGATATGGCTGTGCTACTATAGTATGCTGATCTTAAGTCCTTTGGGTATAAATCCAAGAGTGGGATGGCTGGGTCAAATGGTAATTCCATTCCAAGTTTTCTGAAGAATCTCCATACTGCTTTTCAAAGTAGTTGCTCTGATTTGCAGTCCCACCAGCAATGTGTGAGTTTACCTTTTCCTCCACTTCCTTGTTAACATTGATTGTTACTTGTGTTCTAGATTATTGCACTTCTGATTGGAATGAGATAAAATCTTAATTTTGATTTGCATTTCTCTAACTGCTCTAGAAGATGAACATTTTTTCATGTTTGTTGATCGACTGTATTCTCTAAAGTGTCTGTTCAGTTCCTTAGCCCATTTATTGATTAGTTATTAGGGTTTTTTTTGGTGTTAAGTTTTTTGAGTTCTTTATATATTTTTGAGTTCTTTATATACATATTGGTGCTCTATCTGAAGTGTGTGTGGTAAAGATTTTATCCCAATCTGTAGGCTCTCTCTTCACATTATTGATTGTTTCCTTTGCTGAGGAAAAGCTTTTTAGTTTGATTCTGTACCATTTATTGATTCTTGATTTTACTTCTTGTGCTTTAGGAGTCTTGTTAAGGATGTCAGGCCCTGACTTGATGACATGATGAAGATTTGGGCCTACTTTTTCTTCTATTAGGCACAGGATCTCTGTTCTAGTGCCTAAGTCTTTGATCCACTTTGAGTGGATTTTTGTGCAGGTGACAGATAGAGGTTTGATTTTATTTTGCTACATGTGGATTTCCAGTTTTTCCAGCACCATTTGTTTAACAGGTTCTCTTTTCTCCAATGTATGTTTTTGGTGCCTTTGTCTAGTATGAGATAACCACATTTACGTGGTTTTCTCTGTGTCTTCTTTTCTGTACTATTGGTCTACATGTCTATTTTGGTGCCTATTAATACCATGCTGTTTTTGTTACTATTGCTCTGATACTAGCCATTTTGATCACTTTTATATGTCAGACCCTTTGATGACAGAATCCTATTTAATCTTCCCATTTTATAGAAGAGCAATCAAAGGCTTGAATAGTTTAATTTGTCCACAGCTCCAAGAGACTTAAACCATGGAAATGCAACCACCTCTCGTCTCACCAGAGCGCTGATAACAAGCACAGCCTCAGTTCACCCTGGGGCTGCCCCCATGCACTAAATGTTCAAGACAACCATTATCTCACCTTCTGTTCCTAACCTTCCCTTAGTCTTCCAGAAACTTTTGCCATAATGGGCTGATTGTTGATTCTCAAACTTGTCTCTCCTCCACTGTACTTAAAGTGAATTTGTTTTATTTTTTTGTTTGTTTTTAGTAGTCATTTTTCTGAAAATAAATTTTGATAAAATTTGAGAGAAAGACATGGTGAAGATCCTAGAAGCCTCAAGTGACCAAGGCCAGGGGCACCAATGAGGGCAAAAAAAATGTAGAAATGGAACCCCAAAGGTAAAATTTATGCTTCTCAATATTATTGTAGTCAGCTTTGTTTCTGACCAAGGAAATGTTATCTTTTACACCCAGTGTTGAACTTAACAATGAGATTTGGAGCATATAAACAAAGAGAAGGATGAAGAGGAGGAGAAGGAGGAAGAAGAAGAAACCAGAGAACATTTGAGTAAAATATTTGGAAAATTTTTCCCTCAGAAGTTACCAGAATTCTTTTTTTACATTTTTCTTTTCGTGTTGGCCTGTAATTTATATATTTATTAAATAATTAATTACTGTTGTATATAAAAAGGCAGTTTAAAATATGCATTACTTCATTTAATTGAACAGCATCTAATAGTTGCAAATATAATTGTAAATCTCTAGGTACATTTGCAGAAATGCAGAATTTGCAGAGCAATTCCCCACATTTTGTATTACATTAATATTGAAGCAACTTCTTATGTTTTAAAATGTTCATCTTGGCATTGCAGGTATTTTTGTAAGAAATATAAATTAGTGAACATAAGTAAAATATTTGAAAACGGGTATCCTCTGATATTGCTATATTGTCCCTGAACTTGGGGAAACAGACTGTTTTTATTTGCTGGCTTTCTAGGTAGAGGGGCATTTAAGACTACTAAATTTATTGAAGGTAGTATTAAGAGATTAGTAAACTAAAAATTTTTAATTCTATAGATCTAGCAGTAACTTTAGATGGAGTCATAAAAGGCTTATTCCAGTTAGAGACAACTGGGGTTTGCACTATTTAAAATAATGCAATTAAGAGTGGAATAAATGTCTTTAGGAGATGCTGAAAGATGAAAATAAATCTTCACCTGTAAGACTAAAAATTTTAAAAAATGCATACTTATTTCCTAACTGTAATGTACATTCATTGTGGAAGTGAAAAATAAAGAATATAAAGGTTCTAAGAGAAGCATTCACACTCTTATCAGCTTTAATGATTTTCAGGGGATGCTATTAAAAAACACATCCATCTACACAAAATAACTACATTGGAATTGTGCTAACTATGTAATTTATAATCACTTCTATTTAGTATTTTTTCTTGAGAATTTACCATAATACTATCTATAAATCAGAAATATGAATTTGAAGGCTGAGTGGATTGTTATCTTTTGGATATACTAAAAATTAATATTACAAATACTTTATTTATGTCACTCTAGTTTTCCAATTTTTATTTATTATAACTAACCCTTAAAGAATAAACAATCTTATTATATTTATTTACCTTTATGTTCACATATGTGTTTGTGTGTAGATAGAAAAATAGATAGTTTTCTTGGAACAATGCATTAGAAGAATTACTAGTTCAAAGATTACGAGCATTTTTACAATCCAAGTTTGGATTGTAGGTCACTTTTTCAAAGTCATCCGTGCCAGGAACTGATGATTTGTAGCCAGTCTTCTTTGGCGAGGGTAGACCATCATAATGGGCAATTCCAATTTATGATGGGTATTGTCCCAGTTGGCAAATACAAGCTCTGTGAGTTTGGCAGCAATGGGTTCCACCCAGAGATTATTCTACCTCCACCTGCCCAAGGTTCATTATGGACCCTGGAGGAAGGCCCATCCATCCACAATGAACTCCTAGTGGGCAGAGGAAACAATGGTGGCTATTGAAATGCTGGCTGGATGTGCCAACTTGATGCAGACAACTGTGTCTCTCTTATTCAGTTCTCCAGCTGCCCCTGGATATCCCAAAGAACCACTCTCCTCTCAAACATCCTTATCTGGTGGGGCAGGGGGCCGGGAGAAGGATAATGAATGTCTACTAGATGAAGCAATTAATCTCTAGAAAAATAAGAACGAACTAACGTGGGAAGAGTGTCTGTAGAAGATGCTGTGTTCTATTTTTGGCAAAACGTGAACGTCTATAGATAAATTGTGCTGTCTACAGCACATCCAGATTTTACCACCTGTGAATTTAATTGAGTCAGTACCTAAGTACCAATTTAGGTAATATGCTCATTTATAAAGTTGGTGCCTGTGATTTGTCCTTACAATAAGAGGTATTTAGTTTTCTTTTGATTTTCAAAGTTAGGGGGAAAAAAATCAACAAAAATTGGTTATCTTGGTTTAGGCTTGTTTAAAGTTTAAAGGAGGGCAGTGACCTTGGGTCACTGGTCACTTTGTGCATATAGCTACTTTCCTCTGGGTCATAAGTAAGTGTAGGTTGTCTGTTTTCAATTATTATTTTTCAAGACTGGAGGGAACCAGTGTTCTGGTAGCTGTCGGTTCTCCAGGCTGCCCTCAAATAGCAGCTGATGTGGAATCTGGGTATCACCCAGAGCCATGAGCTAAGGAATAGATGTGTTTAGGAGTGAAGCAGTTTGGCAATGTTTATGGTAAAAAATAAAAATCATACATTTCATAGTTACAATTGCACTCAAAACTTGCAAAGGAAGGCACTGTTATGCCTAGGAAAGAGGGGCCAGACCCGGAAGCACAGTTTATCTCTTCATGGTTTATATTGGAAGGTAATGGATTCTGGCTACGGACTCCCTGTAGGGACAGCTGGTGTCTCCTTTATCTCTCTCTATCCTTAGAGTCCAGCCGTTGGCCTAGTCTGCACAGTGATTGTAAATTCATGGGAAAGGACCTAAAAATAACAAATAATTCCCCTGGCACTCAGATTTGTCCTAGGGAAAAAAAAAAAAAGAAAAAGAATCTGAAAAGAGGTGCGTCCACCAACTGATTTTGATTATCTGCCTATTAGAAGGGTACTGACTTCTACAGCCCTTTTTTTTTCTCCCTCGGATGAGTACGTGTATCAAAATTAAGAGCATATTTTCTAAACATATACCCATTCCAGCTCCTCTATCTATAAAACATCACAGAGAATACTTTTACCCACTGTCACTGAATCAAAGGCATCATGGGAGATCTTTTGTCTTCTTTTGCCTTTCAATAGTTGAATGACCAAATCATCAGGACAGATGAGATTGCCTCCCTTGTTCTTAAGATCATCTTTGTCATATCAAGTACTGGCCAGCATGGGAGGAAATGGGTTCTTTGAGACACTGTAGATATGAGTGATATTTGCAGTATTGTTTGGAATAGAAAAAATTTAAGTCAGCATAAATATCTATAATCAGGATAGAACAATTAACTGTACTAATTGTATCTGTCTTATATAATACTTTGCAAATGGTAGATCAATCTATACTGATATGGGAAGATCACCAAGATGTATATATTTGGGATGAGAAATTGTGTATATATATATATATATATATATATATATATATATATATAAAATATGTATAATATGATAGCATCTATAGAAATTACTCACCAGATATATGTATCGGTAGTCTGTTTACTGGTGATGTGAATGAATGTGCATATGTTTTGAAGAGAAAAGAGAAAAGTCTAGAAAAGCACAGAACAAAATGGAGTAGTCTGCTGGGCATTTTAGAAGGAAAATTAGGTGCCCAGGGGAGGGTATGGTGATGGGGGGGCGGGGCTTCAACTTTATTTTAAATGTATAAAATTTAGGTAACTTACTTATTACTTATACATTCTGTTAATTCATTACCTTTTATTTACTTTATTTACTTTTTCTTGGTACTGGGAATTGAACACAGGCATGTAAAACACAGTTCTCTACCACTGAGCTACATCCTTAGAACCCCAGTTAGTTTTTATATGACTTCCTTTGTTATAGAATATAGCATTTATTACTCATATATTCATTTACTCATATATTTTTAAAAGATAAAAGGAAAGGTTTTTAGAGCAAGGCATACAGCAAGCACTCAATAGGTATTGCAGATATTATTAGTTGACTGACTGACTCTCCACTCTCAGTGTTTCTTTTCAGGATGGGTTGTATCCTTGATCACAGAATTTCCTATTGTCAGGTTGAAATTTTTCCCATTTTAGCTTGAGTTTATACTTATTTCTTTTCTAGTTTTGTCCCCCTATTGGGCATTTTGAAAATTCAAAGAACGCTGTCAACATTTCCTGCCGATTGCCTGCTCTGGAACAGAATGGGCCTGCTTTACATTCCGCCTGCTTCCTCTTCTCCCTGCATGGGGAGGAAGTTCTCAGCTTCCAAATCTTGCTGCTACTGGATCAGAGTTGTACCCACTAGTGATATGTCCATTGACTCTGCTCAGTTAATTCGAGCACTCATGGACAGAATCTGTCCACATCTTATCAACAGAATATAGGAGTGGTCCCTATCGGCATAGGGGAAAAATTGAAATTTGTTTTTTCTTTTAAAGGTGATTGACCCAAGGGAAAAAAATGTCCACATCAAACATGAGCTGTCAAAGCTATTCTGTGCACAATTAGTTCCCTGCAGGTCGCTGCATATCAATACATATGTGCAAATTTAGAGGTTTAACAACTTGAGCCAAACATACTTACCTACCCGCAGTGGGGGAAAAAATGTTCACAGTAGATGATATTAACTGTCGAACCAAGTTCATTTTAACACATGAAAACAGCTGTCTTGGTTTTCTCACAAGTCAGCAGCCTGCAAAATTCTATTACCTGAGTCAAATTTAACACAATTAAAGAAAAAAAAAGTGATGAGCTTTATGATGAGAGACAAATAGAATCAGAAAGATTCCAGCTCTGGAGAAGACAAGGGAGAACCGGAAGAATCTGTTGGAAACTCTTCATAGAAAAAGTAAGTACCCTCTGTTTTAAATTTCACTATTTGGCCCTGTTCATTTTTGATGTCATCCTAACATGAAATAAGGATGTTAGTCTCACCCCATCCCCACCAACTGAACCCCTGGAGGATGCTGCATTGAGAGTTGGCACCGAGTTCTAGAAACTTTCTCTTCTTGGGCAATTTCCTACCATTTAAAAAAAATGTCTTTCTTAGGTAGTTTTCATCCACACAAATTGATGAAAAACATATGCTGACTAGAATCTGGTACCAGAGAATAACCGAGGAGACAGCAGCTATTGGGAATCAACACTGACTCTTGGCCCTCCTGCTTCAGGCTTGCTGGAGATCCGCTTTCAGCCCTTGAGCTCTCTCCCAGCTGCAAGTCTTTATGTCTCCAGGTGCAGCTCTACTCTCCTCGTGCCTCCGCTGGATACCATCTCCTCTTCTGGGAGCTGAAAGGCCGCCTCTAACTGACATTGGCCAGTATAACTCCTAACTTGGTTCCAGATGGAGGGATTCCCCAGGACATCCAGCCCCTCTCCCCATGCCTTCCTTCATTCACAGTGTCCTTGAGGAGTCTCAATTCCACTTCTTCTCCAGTTAGTATTGTTTCAACTCTAAGGACACATCCTGCCTGTGAGTATTTAGGACCCTAGAATTACTTGGGGATCAAATTCCTCCCTCTATTAGTGGTGACAATATTTTACTTTTTCCACATTTTTTTAAAAGATACTGAATCATGAACATGCAGTCAGTTGCAAATTCAATGTGTATATGCATTCCCAATATATATGAGAAGAAAGTTGAGGACATGCGAACTTTGTATGTTGGAAGTGAGAGGAGCAAACTCTCAGGCCCAAACTGTTGACCTGGGTTCTGGAATGTTTTATCTGCAGAGCTCAGAAGCAGAAGAGGTGCTGTGGCTGACTTAGCCCGTACCTTTCCATGGCCCTGCCAGGGACATTGCACCAGCCTGTATCTGTTATACCTGTAGTATCCTGGGGCCTCTTGTAAGGTTTCCCTGCTTCTCTTCTTTTGCTATCTCACCCATATCTTTGCCCAGTTCCCTTGTGTTGATCCAGGATAATATTAACATTATATCTCATCTTAATAGACAGAGATCCTTTATGACAATTAGCCTTGCTACCTGAAGTGGGTTGAACTATGACTTGCAAAATATCTGTTGACATTATAATCTCCTACACGAGTGAGAGTAACCTTATTTGGAAATAGGATCATTGCAGATGTAAAGATGAATCATCTTGGTGTGGGATGGGCCAATATGGTGCCTGTTCTTATAAGAGAAAGAGAAACAAAGACCCTCACTCAGAGGAAAAAAGCCATGTAACTACAGAACCAGCAGCCGAATGATGCGGCCAAAAGCCAAGGAATGCCAACAATTACTAGCAAACACCAGGAGCTAGGAGAAAGGCATGCATGGAGATTCTTTTTCAGACCTTCAGGAGGAATCAACTCTCTTGTCATCTCAATTTTGGACTTTTAAGCCCCAAACTGAGACAATAAAATTGTGCTGTCTTAAGTCACCCAGATTGTGATAATTTGTTAATGTAGCCCTAAAAGACTATTACAACACCCAAGCCCCACTAATACCTTCCACCCATATTAGATGCTCCACTGCCCTCTACATATATCAGGCATCTCCTCCTTGATTCCAGATGGAGGGATTCCCCAAGGGCACCCAGGCCCTCTCCCCATGCCTTCCTCCATTCACAGTGTCTCAACTCCTCAAGGCTGCCACTCTGTAAAACTGGGTATTGTTTAACTCGGATGCTTCATTGTACATACACCAAATAACATGGTCCCTAATAACAGACGGCTGTACTTAATGCAGAGCTAAAACTAAGTAATCATAGGTTCTGAGGAGGAAAATTTCTAGATATTCACTATGTCCCCAGTTTCTGCATTTTCAGGGTCCAGCATTGGGGAACACAGAGGCAGCCAAGGTGTTTGCTCCACACATGGAGAACATGAGCTGATTAGGTAAAAGACATACATTGAAGCTAAGTCCAATAATAAAATAGTCAAGTACAAATTATCTAATATAACTTTGATGAAGTCTTCTCCCATAGAATTTAAATGTTTGTGATCAATATTGGAACCATGGGACAATTAGTGGGCGTGAGTATAGCAAGGTTTTGTGCCCCAGAGGAGGGTATCAGAAGCAACCTGTTTCTGGTCAAGTTTTCTAAGGGTGAGATCTGCAGCATTCAAGCCAGAGAGATTATTCACATTACATAGCTGCTCACCATCCTACTATTCTGAACTGTGATGGAGTCCTTGGTCAAATATTAGGGCTTCCAACTTGTAAGTTAAAATTTTCTGTCTATCATGGAGCTTGAGGAAATTGGAATGCATTTCCATTTCTTTCTTTTTTAATTTTTTTTAATTTTTTATTATTTATTTACTTTTATTAGTTGCACATGACAATACGATGGTCTTGACATATCATACATTTGAATCAAATGGGGTATAATTTCCCATTTCTGCCTTCAGTTTTCATCTTGCTCTCTTCAACTGTCCTTCGACGGTAACCTCCTTCCCTGATGTCTGTTCAAAACCTGGATGTTATAGTGCTAGTGGCACTTTGGCAGTCATCTGTATTCATTTTTAGAAGGAAAAAACTGAATGAAGGAATGAGCAGATGAAGTGAGTAGGGGTAAGCCTTAGAAGCACTCCATACATTTCTGGAGGTATCTAAACCTGGTATCCTTCCCAGGGAACAGAGCAGGGAGAGAAGGTGCCTTGTGAAGTGCTGCTCTCTGGGGTCCAAGGAGGACCCATCACTCACCTTTACTGGGCGGACAGCTGGAATTTTTTTTTCACTGGTTAGGAAGAAATTCTTTTCAGAAATCATGATGGGTTTTGTGTTCATTAGTTACAGATTTTCTACATTTGCATACTCCTCATTTTTTTTCCAACTCTAGTCTATATCCATAGGATTTGTGGAACTAATTGGAAACACAATTTTCAATATTTAATCCAGTCAGCCTTCTCCCACATGATTGCTTTTTCAGAGGGATTAGAACTTTCTTCGTTTGTGGACAGTAAAGTTGCTATGTCATTTCAAAATTTGAATTAAATATTGAATTCCCATTTAATCTGGCCAATCCCTAATGTAACTGGGTACACTGACTTTGCGTACAGCCTTCTTTATGATTGTCTCATTGTCTGATTCAGAGGCATGTAGAAATGATTGCCCACATGCACACGCATGTGGGTGCGTGCACACACACACATGTGCACACACAAGCATATATAAACATGGTGCTTCTATATGCAGGAAAATAATAAGTCTCTGGAAGTCATATATATTTTATCACTTAATTCATTTCAGTGAATTACTGTTCTACATGTACCACTGGCTCCCTTCAGAAGCTGCTTGAACACAGGGAGTGAACTCTGACAGCACAAGGCAGTCGGCAAGGCTGCACAACTGAGCAGCCAAAAGAATTTAGTGATGCATTTGTTGTTGATTTGGAAAACAAACAAATGTGCATTGATGGAAAGTGATCTAAAAATTCAATTCAGGCATACTGACTTTTTCACACTTAGGCATCCCAGAGTAGCTGAGAAATGAAAGATTCAACCAATAATGGATGCATGCCAGCCCATGGTTGTAATGCACATTTGAAGGCTTCTCCTTTCAAGTGTCTATCACAGTTTTTAGCATGAAGAGAACACCCTGGTTGATGCTTTTAAGGGGAACGGAAGAACAGGCATGCTTGTGTTTCAGTGCAATTTCTTTCTCCTCTAATCCTTTTGCTCGATCAGGATGCATACAGAGGGATCTCTCCATCTAAAATCCATCCTACAACCTTTGTATGTCATCAGTCACCGGGCAGGAACAATTGAACGGCAATCCCTAATCCACTGTAACCTATATCTCAGGACTAATCATGAATGATGAAAAATTTGAGAAGCCACTAGTCAGTGCAAACCTCACAGATAAAGCAATTTTTTTTGATGAATGAATTATACTAGGGCTTCTCAATCTTTTGAAATATGCCACACTGCAGGATTAGGGTTACGATCTCCTTGTCTTCCAAAGGCTTATATTTTAGACCCATGAACTAGATAGAATGTGAAGAGAATTAAAATTAGTGTTGTCTTTTAGGTAGTTTATAAAGACGTGTGAATGTTCTGTTGTTATATTGTTGGAATTCTCTCATCCTGGGACAACATTGGGGTGGCAAGTGCTGATCTGTCATCTTTTTGCAGTGTAGAAAAAGCAGCCACTCTGTAAAACTGGGTATTGTTTAACACAGGTGCTTCATTGTACATACACCAAACAGTATGGTCCCTAAATAACAGACGATTGTATTTAATGCAGAGCTAAAACTGAGTAATTATAGGTTCCGAGGAGACAAACCACTGTGGATTAAAGCTGCCTCCGTTTGGGCTTTCTTTTCATGGAAGTGTTTTAATTACATCTTTAATGGCCAAGAATTCACAAGAAACTAAGAAAGCAATACATTGATATTCTTTCTGGGATAGTATTGGTTGATTGAATTTGTTTCATAAAGCAATAGAAGGAAATGTTGAGAAGTCTATAAATACTTGGAGCTGCATTTCTCCCTTCAAAACTGGCAAATGTCTAATCCCAAACTACACTCCGCTATTTTTTCTTTTTCTTTCTTTCTTTCTTTCTTTCTTTCTTTCTTTTTTTTTTTTTTTGGAGGAGTGGGACATCAGACTTTTTTTTTTTTTTTTTTTTTTAGTTTTCAGGATCTAGAAAATGATTGTCTTTTGTTGGTATTCTAACAAATATTGATTGCAGTCTTCTTGGAATAGCTTCCATAACACTAAGCTGTAAAATAAAACAAGGGTTCTACTGATGTCATTTTCATAGTGGGAAATAGTTTAAAAGCATTTTATTTCACCCAGATTTTAATTCATTATGGTTTCATAAGCTTAGAAGAATATCATTTTCATTGAAAGGTTATAAACATCCTTCCGATTTCTTGTACCATATGGAATACATGATTAAATAACAGTGCCTACATTTTCTTTTTCTTTTTGGTATTTGATGCATTAAGGAAAGGAGTATATTTTAAAATTGAGACTGGTGATGACTTCCTTCTGCAGTCTACTCTTGGTGTGTGTTTATCAAATGCCAACCAACCAAGCAAATCTACAAATCAGTCATTTCAGTGGGGAAAAAAAGTGGGTCAAACCAATTGTTTAGCCTTACGTAGCTAAAATGATTCTTTCAATGACTCAATTTTTTACTGGTCAACAAGTTCTCCTAATATCTTATAGCTATGGTCCAAATTATTTTGGAAGCAGAATAGATGAAAGATTGAAAAGACTCTTTATTCTCTTTATCTTTTCTATTTCAGTATTATTTTACTTGTTTTTCTCTCTACTAAGAATCATGTGATTTTTCCAAGCTCAGAAGGAAAGTGTTACCACCCAACTTTTTCCCAAAGTCCCATCCCTGACAAGATGAGAGCAGAGCAAAAAGTAAAAATAATCCCTCTTGACAGATTCACAAGTTCTGCTTTTGCTTGCAAAAATGATGAACATCGACTAAACTTTTTCATTTGTATGTTCAATACTGTTTTATATAAAACTGAAATTCAAGGGACATAGAAGGAATATTCTGTTCTGTTCAATGGGATCCCAGATTGGCCCTGCAGGTAACCATATCCTGAGAACTCCTGAAGTGATTCTGCTAAAATCTACTATCAGCTGCATGGTAACAAGCAGGGACAAAGCCTATAAGTAAAGCATGTGTTGAAGCTCATGAAGCAACATATTTAAGGGCATCATAATATCTGTTACTCTAATTTCATTCACCCAGGATCCCAGTACCAAACTGCAGTCTTAGTGAAAAGGAAGCTGCATTAAAGACTTCAAGTGACAAAAGACAGACTATTTCTCTAAGACATCTACAACGCACAACATGAATTGCAGCCAGCAAGTCTAGGTGATAGCACAGGTGGTAATTGCTTTCTTTCTTTAACTTCATGTTCAGGATATGAAAGAACTCCAGCAAAGGTGCCTTTGCTACATCTCTGTAGAAATATATTGTAGGTGGATTCAGACGCGGTCCCACGCAGGTATCGCTAAGAAGACTGGAAACTTTTGTGTCTGTAGCATCTGGTGGTGTCTTGGTGAAAAGTCTGAGAGAAGAACAATGCAGTTATTACATTGTAACTTAGAGGGTTCAAATCCAAGAAATAACCTCTAGTGTATGCCTGTCCCCAGCCCCAGAAAAGGACATGAATTTTTTTTTTAATTTTTATTTATTTTTAGTTTTGGGTGGACACAATATCTTTTTTTTTTTTTTATGTGGTGTTGAGGATCAAACCCAGTGCCTCACGCATGCCAGGTGAGCGTACTATCACTTAAGCCACATCCCCAGCCCCAGGAACATGAAGATTTGATGGGACAGATGGTCAGAGGTGAATAGGTATAGAAGGACACCGTTGGTCCACAGAGTTATCCTATTAATGTTCCCAGGCTGGTACAGTGTCATGGAACAAACATAAGCCTCGTTTCAAAATTGCCCAGAAAGTCTGTGAATTTCTTGTCTCTCAACCTACAAGCAAGAATTACTTTTTGAAAATTTGAAGAAAAAGCCTTTTAATGTAGAGTTGCTGTCAAAACTGTGTTATCTTGTCAACCAGAGTGTCAATTAAACTGGGCTTGAAGAAGCATGTTTGTAGGTCCCCACCATGTAGGGTCCCTTGGAATTTCAGGCTGCAATCCTCTGCATACAGTGCACACAGCATGTCTGTCACAAAGTGAGAATGGGAATCATATGCTCTGCCTTCCTGAGGGGGAGAAAAAATATCCTTTAATGTTTTCCAGAAATGACACTGTTTTTCATTATCTGGTGCATTTCATGTCTGTCGTTCAGCTCAATACACTGGACTCACATCACAGGTTGTTTCCACCACTGTGGTGGGGTACCCGTGTTTCCCTTTGCTATAACTAAGTGCATATCCATTTGTCTTAAGAAAACAAGACTAAATTCTTCTTTCCGGTCTTCCCACCCTCCCTTCTGCTATCTCATTTACTGTATGACAAGTGTGTTAGCCCCGTCTTGAAAACATATCCTTGAAGCAGTACTTGGTCGGCGGACCGCCCCGTGGATGGAGTCTGGGACGCGCCCGAGTTAATTAGCCGCAAGTTACCAGAGAGGGATTACAGCGAAGCGGATTCTGCAGGCTCCTGCCAGTGGCACACTAGCCGCGCTGAGTGCTGAATTCCAGCTTTGAAATACAGGAGAGAATCGGTCCAGTTCGTTTCCCGACACCGGTCGGAACACGCAGGAGAACTGCAGCCGCCATCATGGAGAGCTGACGCAATCATCCCTGTTTTCTACGATCTCAGCTCATTCAACTACAGAACAGGTGATTCCAGGCTGGTATTTGCCTGCGTCGCGCAGACAGATCGCTCAGGCTCGGGATTGGAAACTCTGAGGAGAATACTCTTCAGGCCTCACCCCTGGCAAGGCAAGGCGGGCGCCGGGCTTTGAGCGGCCAGATTCTAGTTCCCCGGGTTGCTTTGGCCCAGGGCGGGAGATCCTTCTTGGCCCGGGGCTAGGGAACCCGCGGCGACTGTGTCTTTGACCCTGCCCCTGTCTGAGCACACACTGAGCTGGGAGAGGTTGGAGCTGCCAGGCCCGGGCGGGGGCCGCCTGGGCCTGAGGCTGGGGTACCTCTGTGGAGCCTGCTCCGAGCAGAGTGTGGCAGGGATCAGAGAGGCTGGGTTTGTGGCTGCTTGAGCCCAGGGCCGCGGAGCCTGCGGGGACCGCGAGCTGAGGCCAGCCACAAGTGAAACTTGCGACGAGGGGCAGCGGGACTCTGTCTCCTGGAACAGTTTTGACCCGGAGCTGGAGAGCCCGCGGGAAGTGCGTCTTAGACTCTGCTCCCAGGGAAGCGTACACCGAGCAGGGAGAGTTTGGTGCGGCCAGGCTTGGGCACCTAGCAGGGAGAGTCTGGTGCAGCCAGGCTTGGGCTCCCGGGACGGCACTGGCCTGGGATTGGGGAACCCGCGGCGGTTGCCCTGAGGAGCCTGCTCCTAGCAGAAAGTGGCGGGGATCTGAGAGACCGGCTCCTGGCTCCCAAAGCGGCTCTGGCTCACGGTTGGGGATCCTACAGGGACTGCTTCTTGTTCCGGGTCCTGCTGGGTGCTGCGGGGGCCTGGAGGGCAGAGTGGAGCTGCCTCCTGTGCCCAGAGCAGGCTAAGGGTCCCGCCGGTGTGGTATCGCGACACCCCAACTGCAGCTGGGGCCAAGGAGAGTAGCCGCCCACGCCTGGAACAGGACCAGCGACCCGACGGCAGGGTAGCCAAGTCAACCCACTTGGAGTAGAGGCCGTGAAGAGCTGCCGTCTGACCCTGCAAGGTAGGCAGTCCTGCGTCCCACTGGCAGGACAGGCTCGGCAGCCGGCCAGTGTAGTGGACGAGTAGCATCGAGGCAGTCACGTCACACTGGTTGGAGTGGGGGTTGAACAGAGCCGCCGCCAGCATCCGGAAGGAGCCCAGAGACCCGTTGGAGAGGCAGTTAGGTACCCCCACTGGGAGTGGGGGTTGAGCAGAACTGCAGCCCAGGCCCGCAGGGTGGGCAGATCTGAGACCCACCGGCGGATCAGGCTTGGAGGCCGACCAGCGTGGTAGACACGTCACATCAATTGGAGTAGGGGTGGAGAAGAGCTGCTGCCCACGTCCGGATCAGGACCAACGATCCGAAGACGTGGTAGGAACGTCACCGCAATTGGAGTGGGGGCAGAGTAGAGCAGCCACCCGTGCCCGCAGGGCGGGCAGACCTACGACCAACCAGCGTAGTATATAGATCACCCTAATTAGAGGAGGTTCACAGCCACTACCCGCCCTACAAGAGAGATATCCCAAATATACAAGAGCAACAAAAATAAACAGGGGGAAAAATTTCAAAAACACAACAGTTTCACGAAGCAGAAAGAAACGCAAGCAACATGAAAAGACAAGGAAAGAAAGGACCACAAGCAATGCAGGTCAACTCAACCCTAGAAGAGGTAATAGCTGCAACAGATGGAATGTCAGATAAAGAGTTCAGGATATACATGCTTCAGATGATCTGGACTCTCAAGGAAGACATGAGACAGCAAAATCAGACAATGAAAGATCACATTGACAAGGAACTACAGAAACAAATCCAGGAAGTAAAAGATCAATTTCACAGGGAGTTAGAAGTAATAAAGAACAAACAAATAGAAATCCTAGAAATGCAGGAAGCAATAAACCAACTTAAAACCTCAATTGACAATACTACCAGCAGAATAGATCACTTAGAAGATAGAACATCAGACAATGAAGACAAAGTATTTCAACTTGAGAAGAACATAGACAGTTCAGCAAGACTGCTAAGAAACCATGAGCAGAACATCCAAGAGATATGGGATAACATTAAAAGGCCAAACTTAAGAGTCATTGGGATACAGGAGGGCACAGAGCTCCAAACCAGAGGAATGAACAATCTATTCAATGAAATAATACGAGAAAACTTCCCAGACTTGAAGAATGAAACAGAATCCCATATCCTAGAAGCCTACAGGACGCCAAAAGTGCAAAATCATAAGAGATCCACACCTAGACACATTATAATGAAGATGCCCAACATACAGAATAAGGAGAGAATTTTAAAAGCTACAAGAGAAAGAAAGCAGATTACATTTAGGGGCAAACCAATCAGGATAACAGCTGATCTCTCAACACAGACTCTGAAAGCTAGAAGATCCTGGAATAACATATTTCAAACACTGAAAGAAAATGGGCTCCAACCAAGAATCGTGTATCCGGCGAAATTAAGCTTCAGGATGGAAGATGAAATTAAAACCTTTCACGATAAACAAAAGTTAAAAGAATTCGCAGCTAGAAAACCATCTCTTCAAAAAATCCTTGGCAAAACATTACAGGAAGAGGAAACTGAAAATAACATTGAAAACCATCAGTGGGAGGTAGGACAGTAAAGGGGGGAAAGTAACCAAAGAGGAAAACTAATCAGGTTTAGTAACATAAATAAACAAATATGACTGGAGGAACAAACCTAATCTCAATAATAACCCTAAATGTTAATGGCTTAAACTCACCAATTAAGAGACACAGGCTAGTCGAATGGATCACAAAACAAGATCCAACAATATGTTGCCTACAGGAGACGCATTTGATAGGAAAAGATATACATAGACTGAAGGTGAAAGGCTGGGAAAAATCATTCCACTCATATGGACTGCGGAAACAAGCAGGAGTGTCCATACTCATATCAAACAAAATAGATTTCAAGCCAAAATTAATCAAAAAGGATAAAGAGGGACACTGCATACTGCTCAAGGGAACCATACACCAACAAGACATAACAATCATAAATATATATGCCCCAAACAATGGTGCACCTACGTTCATCAAGCAAACTCTTCTCAAGTACAAGAGTCTAATAGACCACCATACAATAATCATGGGAGACTTCAACACACCTCTCTCACCACTGGACAGATCTTCCAAACAAAAGTTAAATAAGGAAACTATAGATCTCAACAAAACAATTAACAACCTAGACTTAATTGACATATATAGAATATACCACCCAACATCAAGTAGTTACACATTTTTCTCAGCAGCACATGGATCCTTCACAAAAATAGATCATATATTATGTCACAGGGCAACTCTTAGACAATATAAAGGAGTAGAAATAATACCATGCATCCTATCTGATCATAATGGAATGAAACTGAAAATCAACGATAAAAGAAGGAAGGAAAAATCATGCACCACGTGGAGAATGAACAATAGGTTACTGAATGACCAATGGGTCATAGAAGACATCAAGGAGGAAATTAAAAAATTCTTAGAGATAAATGAAAACACTGACACAACATATCGGAATCTATGGGACACATTGAAAGCAGTTTTAAGAGGAAAATTCATTGCTTGGAGTTCATTCCTTAAAAAAAGAAAAAACCAACAAATAAATGATCTCATACTTCATCTCAAAATCCTAGAAAAAGAAGAGCAAAATAACAGCAAAAGAAGTAGAAGGCAAGAAATAATTAAAATCAGAGCTGAAATTAATGAAATTGAAACAAAAGAAACAATTGAAAAAATTGACAAAACCAAAAGTTGGTTCTTTGAAAAAATAAATAAAATTGACAGACCCTTAGCCATGCTAACGAAGAGAAGAAGAGAGAGAACCCAAATTACTAGCATACGGGATGAAAAAGGCAATATCACAACAGACACTTCAGAAATACAGAAGATAATCAGAAATTACTTTGAATCCTTATACTCCAATAAAATAGAAGATAGTGAAGGCATCGATAAATTTCTTAAGTCATATGATCTGCCCAGATTGAGTCAGGAAGATATAGACAACCTAAACAGACCAATAACAATAGAGGAAATAGAAGAAACCATCAAAAGACTACCAACTAAGAAAAGCCCAGGACCGGATGGGTATACAGCAGAATTTTACAAAACCTTTAAAGAGGAACTAACACCAATACTTTTCAAGTTATTTCAGGAAATAGAAAAAGAGGGAGAACTTCCAAATACATTCTACGAGGCCAACATCACCCTGATTCCTAAACCAGACAAAGACACTTCAAAGAAAGAAAACTACAGACCAATATCTCTAATGAACCTAGATGCAAAAATCCTCAATAAAATTCTGGCGAATCGGATTCAAAAACATATCAAAAAAATTATACACCATGATCAAGTAGGATTCATCCCTGGGATGCAAGGCTGGTTCAATATACGGAAATCAATAAATGTTATTCACCACATCAATAGACTTAAAAATAAGAACCATATGATCATCTCGATAGATGCAGAAAAGGCATTCGACAAAGTACAGCATCCCTTTATGTTCAAAACTCTAGAAAAATTAGGGATAACAGGATCATTCCTCAACATTGTTAAAGCAATCTATGATAAGCCACAGGCCAGCATCATCCTGAATGGAGAAAAATTGAAGGCATTCCCTCTAAGATCTGGTACAAGACAGGGATGCCCTCTCTCACCACTTCTGTTCAACATAGTCCTCGAAACACTGGCCAGAGCAATTAGACAGACGAAAGAAATTAAAGGCATAAAAATAGGAAAAGAAGAACTTAAAGTATCACTATTTGCAGACGATATGATTCTATACCTAACAGAACCAAAAGGGTCTACAAAGAAACTATTAGAGTTAATAAATGAATTCAGCAAAGTGGCGGGATATAAAATCAACACGCATAAATCAAATGCATTCCTGTATATCAGCGACAAGTCCTCTGAAACAGAAATGAGGACAACTACTCCATTCACAATATCCCCCCAAAAAATAAAATACCTGGGAATCAATCTAACAAAAGAGGTGAAAGACCTATACAATGAAAACTACAGAACCCTAAAAAGAGACATAGAAGAAGACCTCAGAAGATGGAAAAATATACCCTGCTCATGGATAGGCAGAACTAACATCATCAAAATGGCGATATTACCAAAAGTTCTCTATAAGTTCAATGCTATCCCAATCAAAATCCCAACAGCATTTCTTGTAGAAATAGATAAAACAATCAGGAAATTCATATGGAATAATAAAAGACCCAGAATAGCAAAAACAATGCTAAGCAGGAAGTGTGAATCAGGCGGTATAGCGATACCAGACTTCAAACTATACTACAGAGCAATAGTAACAAAAACAGCATGGTACTGGTACCAAAACAGGCGAGTGGACCAATGGTACAGAATAGAAGACACAGTAACCAATCCGCAAAACTACAACTATCTTATATTTGATAAAGGGGCTAAAAGCATGCAATGGAGGAAGGATAGCATCTTCAACAAATGGTGCTGGGAAAACTGGAAATCCATTTGCATCAAAATGAAACTGAATCCCTTTCTCTCGCCATGCACAAAAGTTAACTCAAAATGGATCAAGGAGCTCGATATTAAATCAGAGACACGGCGTCTGATAGAAGAAAAAGTCGGCTATGATCTACATACTGTGGGGTCAGGCCCTAAATTCCTCAATAGGACACCCATAGCGCAAGAGTTAACAACCAGAATCAACAAATGGGACTTACTCAAACTAAGAAGTTTTCTCTCAACAAAAGAAACAATAAGAGAGATAAACAGGGAGCCTACATCCTGGGAACAAATCTTTACCCCACACACTTCAGATAGAGCCCTAATATCCAGAGTATACAAAGAACTCAAAAAATTAGATAACAAGATAACAAATAACCCAATCAACAAATGGGCCAAGGACCTGAACAGACACTTCTCAGAGGAGGACATACAATCAATCAACAAGTACATGAAAAAATGCTCAACATCGCTAGCAGTCAGAGAAATGCAAATCAAAACCACCCTAAGATACCATCTCACTCCAGTAAGATTGGCAGCCATTAAGAAATGCAACAACAACAAGTGCTGGCGAGGATGCGGGGAAATGGGTACACTTGTTCATTGTTGGTGGGACTGCAAAATGGTGCAGCCAATTTGGAAAGCAGTATGGAGATTTCTTGGAAAGTTGGGAATGGAACCACCATTTGACCCAGCTATTCCCCTCCTAGGTCTATTCCCTAAAGACCTAACAAGAGCATGCTACAGGGACACTGCTATATCGATGTTCATAGCAGCACAATTCACGATAGCAAGATTGTGGAACCAACCTAGAAGCCCTTCAATAGATGAATGGATTAAAAAAATGTGGCATTTATACACAATGGAGTATTACTCTGCAATAAGAAATGACAAAATCATAGAATTTGGAGGGAAATGGATGGCATTAGAGCAGATTATGCTAAGTGAAGCTAGCCAATCCTTAAAAAACAAATGTCAAATGTCTTCTTTGATATAAGGGGAGTAACCAAGGACAGGGTAGAGACGAAGAGCTGGAGAAGAAGAATAACATTAAACAGGGATGATAGGCGGGAGGGAAAGTGAGAGTTAAGGGAAATTGCATGGAACTGGAAGGTGAGCCTCAGGGTTATACACAATTACATATAAGAGGAAAGGAGGAGTAGGAGAAAAATTATATAAGTGGAAGAAACGATTTATAGTAGAGGGGATGGAGAGAGAGTAGGGGAGGGGAGGGGAGGGGAGGGGTGAGGGGACAGTGGAGAATGGGATAGACAGCAGAATACATCAGTCACTAGAAAGGCAATTTGTAAATCAATGGAAATGTAACTGATGTGACACAGCAATCTGTATACGGGGTAAAAATGGGAGTTCATAACCCACTTGAATCAATCTGTGAAATATGGTATAATAAGAACTATGTAATGTTTTGAACAACCAACAATAAAATAATTAAAAAAAAAAAAAAAAAAAAAAAAAAAAAAAAAAAAAAAAGAAAACATATCCTTGGAAATACAAAACTGCCATTGAAATAATGGAGAGAGGTAAGGCATCATAAGCATTTTCTTTGCCATAATTTACTGTTTAGTAATCAACTTGGTTCTTAAAGAGATTTTTCAAAATATAATCTCACAGTACATTTCAAGACAGAAGGAGGCCATATGGTGTATCCAAACCATCCACCTGTCTGTCTAATGTTTGTATCATGGAATTTTTTTTTCTTCCTTGTCTGGCTCTTCTTTGAATATACTCACAGTTGCATGTTTGATTGTTGCCTTTGGTAGACCACTTCACACATTAATTATTCTCTGCATAAAGAAGTTGGGTACTCCCCCCCCCCACCCCTTCTTCTTTTTTCCTAAAGACTGAAGGGGAAAAGGCCAACCAGGACTAACTTGAATCTTATAATAGCAGGTGGGCAGTTAATTGGGAAATGAAAGCAACCTAACACTAATTTGCAGGAGTGTTCAGATTTCATGAGTAATTGCCATGTAAAAGGTAACTTGGCGGACTCAGCGAAGCTGAACGACAGACAGCGACTAAATATGGCGATGGCATTTGTGACATATGTTCCTTGCCTAGAGGTATAGCAAAAGAAAAAGGTTGTTCCTGGATGTAAACTTTGAATTAAAAGATAGAGGGCATTTTTCAAAAGAAAGGAAAAGCAAATGGGGCTGTTTTTCCGGTGGAGCCAGAAGCTCTGAGTTGAAGTGACTTTTCTTGTCATGGAGCTGGGGTGGCATAGTAGCCCTTGGTTGAATGCAGGTATAATGGCCTGAGGCTAACTTAACTTTCCCTTCAGCCAGGAGAAGCTCAGTGGACTGTAATCCCCGGGAAAGTGTCTGCATTTTATCCTCTGTAGCCTATTCCAGATCTGTGAGAGTGCCTTACACATAACTGGCTCTCAATAAAAGGTATTTGTTTGATGGACATGTAGAAGATATGAGGGTTTTCAGGCTGTCTTGCAGGATGTATGCAGACTGAAACTTTTGGGTGGACAGTTGCTGTAACAGTGGTCTGCTTAACCCTTGCTGCTCTGCCACTGTGACTTATTTTTAAAATAGACATGTTTCCTTCTCTTCCTCTCTCCCTGCTCCTCCCTAGTCTCTCCCCCTCCCTAATCTCAGGGGAAACAGGATTACCTTTCTTTTTCCTTCTAAACAGAGTTATCTGTCCCTGAATATATACCCACCACAGGATCTAAGAAATCTAGACTTTGAGGATGGCACCAGAAGATCTCAGAAATGACTATTTCCCAAATTAACTGGTGAATTACAACTCCAACAGAGAATATGTGAAATTTAGCCTCTTTAAAAGCCCCCTGTTCCTGATGATGGGTAGAATCACAGCCTTTGAGACAGGAGTCCCTGTGTTTCTCTTTTGCTAGCAAAGCAATAAACCTCCTTTTTCCTTTTTCTCAAAACCATGTCCTTATTATTGGATTGGCATTGGAGACAATGCCCGAGCTTTTAGCAACATTGCTTTAACACAACCCAAGTTCCAAAGATGACAGGTGAAGAATAAGTTCACTTTGCATTTCTTCTCCTTTATGTTTCCCCATACCCCACACCCCAGTTTGATCTCCCGATATTCAAGTGGTCTCCCCTGCAAAATGAAAGCGACTCATGTTCCTGGGGAAAATCAGGAACCAGAAAGAGTTTTGCTGACTCTTATGCCAAAGGCTGCCTCATGTGCAAAAGAGTTTACAAAATTAGCCTGGGGAAGTGGGATTATAGACTAGGAATGTGAGTCCCTTAGATGGGATATCTACTTGAATGCAATTTGGACTGAACATCCAACAGCTTTGGGGCCCATACTGTCAGCTGGCCCAGAGGCACATTTTATATCCATTGACATCTCCCTGAGGGTGAAGAGATAGAGCCCACAGCTGGTTGTGCCCTATAAACAACTGCTATCTTTGGCTGGTGATATGGCCCTGAATTCTGCCATATGGTGCCAGAGGCTCCTGACCAAGTCATCACCCCAAGAGGACACAGCAACCTCAAGGAAAAGTTCTCCCATGGGGCAGGGAGGTGGTCACTAAGACACAGAGAATGCATGTGGCTGGGAAAATTTGACTCAGATGGGGCATTTAAGGCATATGGGAAATCATTTGAATGAATCATAATTTTCATGATGACTCTCCAAGTCCCTAAGAAAAAAAATGCAGAAAAGGTCTCTTTTCTCATTGAAAATTGTGAAATAAACACAACTTTGAGGGGTTACATGAATGTGTGTGTACATATTAATATTCCAGGGATATGGGAAATATTGATGCCAATGAATTTTGAAGTATTTGCAATTCCTACCCAACTCTGACTCATCTGAAATTGGTGTGCTGTATATCCTTAAAGGCTGCCAGGTTCCTCTTGAAAGGAAATGTTTCTTCCCATTACCTTTCAAAGTCAGCTCTCCGGGGTTTAGCCAAGTGCTGTGTTTCACCGTGTTGCTATCGCTAAACAAGGGAAAGAGGAAGTGCTCCTCTCGTCTGAGAGAGGAGGCCAGGAGACTAACTGCAGCCACATTAGTGAGGAAATGTGCCTGATGACTTAGCTGGGTCTCTTGTATCCTCCCCATTTACTAACAATTTACTAAATGCCTTTGCAAAACTGCATTTTTTCCCTGCTCCCATTGTTCTATGCAACTGAAACAAGCTAGCGTAGCATCGTCATTTATGTCAATAATGGTCACAAAAAATCACTTTTCTCCTTCTGCAGCATGCTGCCTGCAAAACATAAAAAAGGGTAGTGATGCACCCAAGCAAATTACCCTCTCAAACTCATTTAAATATGTTTCCCCTCATATATGCAAAACTCAGATGAATATTTACAACATCCAGGAATAGGTACCATAGGAAAGGAAGGGGGGAAAAAAGAAAAAGAAAAAGAAACCCAACCCAACCCTGCAAGTGTAATCATTCTCAAAATGCTCCCTAACAAATTGGTCTAGCTGCTGTTGCCCAGCAACAATCCCACTGTAGTATTCTGCCTGGGTACATGTAAAGTGGAGCTGTCTTTTTTTGCTCAGAGTGTGTACGATCATAACAACAGCAGAGATGGAAAGCAAGATGAGATGAGGTTAAAAGTTAGGGTCAGAAGTTCAGGTTGCTGTGACCCTAAAATCAATTTCAAGCACTATTTGTGACATTTTCCTATGTTCCATCGCTTGATGCAAATCTTGCAATGGAATGACTAATCAGACTTCAGGGATCATGGGACCTTGGGGTTTCAACAGCATAAGGTCCATTTCTACCCACCAGTATAACATCACCCATGAAGCAAACCATTATCTAGGCTTTTGAGAACCTCAAAGCAGTGAAGCTCCTAGGGAAAGGGAGGATAAGTTGCTTTGAGCTCCTGTGCCACTGACCAGGTTCTGACATAGCTTGTCCTGTGGCTTCAAGTGGATGCAAAATAGCTTTTGGCTCATACAATGGAAAATCCCTTGGAGAATGCCTGCCCTGAGCTATTAGCATCTCTCTCAATGCATTCTTCCAAATCTTTCTTTCAAACAGGTGTGTGTGTGTGTGTGTGTGTGTGTGTGTGTGTGTGTGTGTATATATATATATATATAGAAGAAGGGGTGGAAGAGGATAGAATCATATAAAAAAATGCATCTCCATAAGGCACTGGTTATTAATCTTAATAGATTTGTGGAAACTTGTGGGGGTGGGTTCTAGTGTACTCAGGTCATACCAGGGTTGCACCTAAGACTTGGGGTGGTTCCAAAACCACCTTTTGGTAAATTTCTAGATATTTTTTTAGATGATATGATGAACCTAAACAATAGACACATTAATTTTTTTTGTTGAGATTTTCTTATTTATCAATTTGATATAACTTTGGAGTTTTATTGAATACACAATTATTTGAGGAGGGCAGTTCTCAAAATTGTTTTTTATCTATAATTGACATAAGCAAAATACTGGCAATATATCTGAAAATGGTCACATGAAATTTCCCTAAATATCTTTTGGTATGATGGCCTCTCTTGATCAAAACTCTTTGGAGAGTCCCCATTCCTCAGAATGATATTTAAGTCCCCTAGTTTCCCATCTTTCCAGTATGACCCTGGCTTACCTTTCTGAGGCTTAACTCTTGATGCTCCCCTCTGTGAAACCTGGGTTCAATTAGACCAGAGGTGCAGCTGGAGACAACAGAAATGGCACAGCAGTGAGTCCTGGTCTCAGCTCTCTCCTAACAAGTTATGTGATTGTTGGCAAGGGTAATAGCTTTTCTTGGTCTTTGTTTCCTAACAAATGCATTGAAGGAGTGAGACCAGGCGATTTCTAAGATCCCACACTTTTGTACTCTGGCTTCTCCAAAGTGTTTTGTGCTGTTGACTACAGTCACATTTTTGAAAGTTTCTTCTCCTGATTTTCATGACATTGTTGTCTCTTGGTTTTCTTTCTACTCTTCTAATGCTTTCTTTAGTCAGTTTTTCACATAATACTTCCTGTGTTCCACTGCTGAATGTTGATAACATCCATCCTCAGCAATCCTTTCCTTTAATTTCCTGATGATCTCAACCATTTTCACAGCTTCATTTAATGCCCCAAAGCCTATCTCAGAAATTTACATCTCCAGCCCAAAAGGTCCCTTGAGTTTCAGTTACATAGTTCCAACTCCATCAAGTGGTCTTAATCTCCCCTTTCCCAACACTGACAAATTTGAACTCATCATCCTTAACCCAGTTGTTCATCATGCTTTATTCTCATATCTATTTTTAAAGGTATCACCAGTCCTCGTGGGTTCAATCCAGAGACCCAGAAGTCAATCTTCTAATGGGTCTTATCAGGTGAGTCATCAAAGTCATCAAAGTCCATTTTTATCCCAATTACATATCTCTTGAGTCTGTTCTTTTCTCTCCAACCCTAGTGTCGTCACCATGGTGTAAATATGACTGATCTCAGAGTCTCCTAGCTCATTTCTCTGCCTGGAGGATGGATGCCCACCACTGTGTCCTTCCTTTCTGCTCTCAGTGTAAACTCTAAAGATGACATGTGGTCTTTTCCAACGTCTTTCCATGCCTTCCCCCAGCCTCCCCAATAAAGTCTGGTGTCCTCAGCGTGACATTCAAGGCCCTTGGTGATTAGAGCAGTCTCATTTCTCCCGACCTGCCCTGGGTACTAAGAAGATGGAATGACTCTGAGTTCATGGGCTAGACTGAGCTCTCTGACACCTGAATATCTTTCCAGTGTGGTTCCCTCTGCCTAAAATAACCTCCTTAACTTTTCCCTCACTCTCTGCTTCTGCCATGCCACAGCCATGCCTGTGTTTTCTGCATTATATTGCAATTTTCTATGTGTGCACATTTCTCATTATTAGTCTCCAGAGTTACTTAAAGTCAAACACTGCCCTCATTTTTGTATGCTAAGCTCACTACTGGAAAAAAAAAAAGCTGGCATTTGTTAATTGTTGAGTAAACCATTGAATCCATATGGTATATTCACTCTCTGCTCAATGGGCCTTGCACTTTTCTTGCATGGCCTCTCCATTTCTTACTTTCCATATAATATTTGAATGTGAAGCTCTCATTCTTTCCTAAGATTTCCCCAATGATCCTAACCTACAGAAACAACTCCATCTTCAGAAAACAATATATTACAGATTGTGCATTTCTTGCATTTCATAGTTGAATGATGCCCATATTCTTAATTCTTACCACCTGGTAAGTTATTAGAAGCACTTACTTTGTATTATCTATGATGATTTGGCAACCATTGGGGTTTATAAAGTACTTTTTTTCTGTATTGATTGTTACTAATGATCCTGGTTTATGAATTCTAGGCTTGTCTTTTCTATCTAGTGCTATTTTTATACCATCATAAAGAGGTTATTTAATGCCTTAGCCATAGAAATAGAGATGGTGTTATTTCTTTTCTTTGCTAAAAGCCTGCTTCCCTTGTTTGTTTAATATTTAAAGAAATAAAGCAAGATGTCACAGTGACATTATAGAAAATGTCATCACAAACATTTATATTTATGAAAATCTAGTTTAGTCTGTGCTCTCACAGTATGTCCATTTTAATTAGTCTGAGAGGATTTTGGTTTTCCAAGAGGCAATATTAAAAGTCAGGCTCTAATTGGGAATGGTTTCAGAAATTTGGTGGGGAGGAATGGGTGTTCTTAAGACGAACTTGTTGTTTAAGAGCTATTATTATGTGTAATTCTGCTTTAGATGGCTACTAGATGCTTCAGATGACTTCTTTAGAGGCATCGGCAAAGATTATTGCTGCATTTCTGTGGTCATTGGAAAAGGCCAGTGTGAAATCTGAGACTAGCAATAATTGAGCCTTTTGGAAAAAATAAGACTTGAGTTGGGAATAAGTATCCTACAGTACACTGGAATCTCACAGAACTTATATGAACCCCCTCAGAGCTTCCTGTCAGTTTGCAAATGACAAGAGAATAATAGGGCTTCCTGGTGCTGTTACTGTGCTCTGCTTCTGACTCTGACAAAAAGATAACCATAAATAATTATATGATTGAAAAGCTATTAATCAAATTCCTTCAGGCCAGAACAGAGCCTGCACTGGAGTTTAGATTATATATTTTGTTGAGCACTTAAATTTGTGAGACAAAATTTCAATCTGGTGAAAATTATAGTCTTAGAAACCCACTGAAAGGAAAATGATTTCTCATCATCTTAATAATCATTGACCATTTATGTCAGTGCCTTTAATGTGGTGAGCAATATTTTATATCAACCTCAACTTTTAATTATATAAGACCTATCTGGTCCCCAATTCTTTAGGTTCAGAAAGTTTACTGGAAGGGTGTTGTGTTTTGGACCTGGAATATCCCCCAAAGCTCATATACTTAAAAGGTTGGTCCCCAATACAGTAATGTACAGAGGTGAGGCTTTTAGGAAATGCTTAGGTCATGACTCTAATCTCATCAGTGGATTAATCCAATTGATAGATTAATAATTTGAATGGAGTATGAAGAGGTGGGACCTAGATGGAATAAATAGGTCACTGTTGGTGTCCCCTGGAGGGGTTTATCTTGTCCCCAACCCCTTTGAGACTCTCTCTCCCTCTCTACTTCAGGGCTGTCATGAGGTGAGCAGCTTTCCTTGATCATGTCCTTTTGCTGGGTTGTTTGGTCTCACCAGAACAATGGCGCTAGTCAACCATAGATTTAAACCTTTGGAACCCTGAGCCAAAATAAACCATTCCTTTCTCCAAGTTGTTTGTGTTGGGTATTTTGGTCACAGAATAAACACTGATGAATATGTAGGATTTAAATGATATATAGGAAGACTTTATTGAGTTGAAGTCATGATACATTGAGGGCTGCAACCAAGTCAAGATGGCACCTGGCAGTTTGCCAGGAGGAGTGGTTTGTAAGGCAACGCCACCGAGCCATTAAGATGATGAGGATTCCTTATTGGCTGACTACTGTATCTAGATGATGCTAATTGAGACAAGCTGTGTGTAATCACTAAGGTATATATACCTCTGCTGTACTGCAATAAAGCGGCTCCTGCTACCTTGGGTGCCTGCTACCTTGAGTCCCCACTCAGTTTCCCCGCAATAAAACAGTTCCCGCTTCAACCTTCAAGTTGCTTGTCACCTCCCGGTTATTTGGCCCAGCCGGACTGCGGCAGTGATAGAAACAAATATGGTAAAACAACCATGCTCTACTCTATACTTTGTTGGACTGGTGATATATGTACTAACTTGTTTCATGAAAATTGGGTCTTGGAACTAATTTTTTTTTTAACGTGAAATATACCTAACTTTGATTCTACTAGGTGTAACAGTAAAGTTAATAAAATCCTCCTTCTCACCTTCCATCCGATAGCAAGAGAAATATGAACCCAGAAGCTGCAACAGAAGGTGAATAAGATTTTCAAGAAACAAGTGGCCTGATTGGCTGCAAAGTCCAGGTCCCCAGAATCATGCATGCCACTGCCTCATGCTGACACTGAGATGGACTAGACCATCCATCACCAGGGAAAACAAAATGTTTGACTTGCATTTTTCAAAAAAAGACTGAAAAGCAAGCCATTTCTCACAATTTTGTGTGAGACATCTAGGAGGTGTCAAGTTTTACCATGATTGCCGTATGTTGTCCTTGGCTCAGTCATCTACCAGAGAGGACCTGGAGCTCTAAGGCCATCCCATGGAAGGCCTTGTCTGAGCAAAAGGCAGTTCTATATTGCAGCTCAGCTGTCTAGGGATCACCACAGTGACCATTCATGCCTCATACTTTCCTCTTTAAATATCCTTTTGTAGATCAGCAATGTTCTGAGATGTCAAGTCACTAACATAAAGTTACTGTGGTTTCCACCTGAAATATTATATCATAAGACCTAAGCTAAAAAAATTAAATAAAATAAATAAAACCCCCAAATAATACTTTAAATTTAAGCCAAATATCTGGCCAGCCTCCTCTATCACTGTTAGTTCTCCTGAAACGTTGGAATGGCTCCCGTGTTTCTCCTGGCAAGGGAACTTAACTTCTTATTCCCAGTTGACCCAATTGACACCCAAATATTCCACATTTTACTAAGTCCAATCCTCCACTTTGGGAAACTTTTCCTACTCTATTTTGCTTTTCAAATATTCCTTCCTTCCTGTGCCCAGGATTGCCCATCTGTCTTCTTTCCAGTTTCAAATTGCCTAGTTCTGGCTATACCAATCCTGAGAGCTATCCATCTCTACTTCTGAATCATTTATGTTTTGTTTGGTTGCCAGTAATAGAGACCCATTCTGGGTAGCTCATACAAGAGCAGGAAATTACTGGAAAGATAGTGGGAGACATCTTAGAATTCCAAGAAGAACTGAACAAAATTTTAGAAGGGAAGAAGGAAGATGTTATAGTTTGAATCTCAAATGTGCCCCCAAAGCTCTTATGCTAAAGGCTTGGTTGCCAACCTGTAGCACAACTGAGGAGGTCGTAGAAACTTGAAGAAGTAGCACGTACTTGGAAGAAGTTAGATCATGGGGATATGCCCTCAAAGAAGATATTGAGATACTAGTCTCTCTCTCTTTCTGCTTTCCACCTGTGATGAGGTGAGCAGCTTTGCTCTTCGACATGATGTTCTGCCTTGTCACAGGCCCAAAGCAATGGAATCAAATGATCACAGACTAAAATATTTGACCCCAAACAAACCTTTCCTTCTTTAAAGTTGATTATCTCACGTACTTTGTTACAGCAACAGAAGATTATCATAAGGGCAATTCTGGTGACTTCAGCAATAGGACAGTTCAACCTTCTTTCCAGAGCATCAATACTAATGTTATTCAGTTCCTAGGACCCCCTACCCAACAAGAGACTTGATTGGAAATTCTAATTTTCCACACTGATTGACCCACTTTAACTTTAGCTGCCCAACTGTTCAATCCTGCATTAATTACTTTTACAGCCAAGGGGACAGGGCGAGAAGAGACATGCCTTTTATTCTCTAGAGAAAGAACTGGGCATCAGTCATTTCCCTGAGAAGGAGGAAGCATTGAGAGCTGAGAAGTTTCCCTAAGCATAATGAGTTCTTTGTATAGCTATATCTCACTCACACTTTTTTGGTATCTGTTTTATGTAGTGTGCAATTTTAAAAACATCTCTCTCCTTGGTTAAATGTTAAGCTATTACATGGTGAAGTGGTTCTGTGTGTCTTTCCTCTTGTCCTTCTTACTTGGGCAGCCTCCAGAAGAGACCAGACAAGCAGAGCCAGAATAACATCATGCCAATTTATTCTCCACTGGTAAGTTTAACCATACTAATATTCCTTCTGTCAACATAATACTTAATGATATGATACTTCTTTCTCTAACTATTCAAGACAATATTAGAATATCATGTACATTTCTCTACTTTGCTATCAACATTTCCAAGCTGTTTTTATGGGTGTTATTTTAGAGTTGTTATGCTGCTCTGGTAACACGCACACAAATGCTTTTCTATGACTTGGAGCCCTTACTGAGGTTACATGGAAATTGTTAGAAAGAGATTAGAGTACTCCAGACTTATGTTTAAAGCCTGACTTTATAACTTACTATGTTTATGACTTTGAACTTTGAGTCTTGGATTCAGTGTCTGCAAAATGGGATAATAATATCGATTTTACAATTGTTGTGAGAAACAAATGATATCACATATATGAAAGGTCATGGCAATTATAGAAATAAACAGTGTAAATTTCCTTGCCTTTAGGAAAGTAAACCACAAGCCTTCTCTGCGACCTCCTCCTCCTCCTCCTCCTCCTCCTCCTCCTCCTCCTCCTCCTCCTCCTTCTTATTCTTTAATCATAGGTGAGCTACTATTTTCTAGCCTTTAAAAAGAAGCAATCCAAAGAGGGTGGATAGGTGGATATTCCTGTTTCTTCCAAGATGGACCAGGTTGGTATTATCTAGTGATTACTGAGAGTGCATGGCCAGAAGCAGTTCAATGCTGAGTATCCTGGACACAAGTCTAACACCACAAAATAATGTCCCTGTAGCTGCTGGAACAGGTGCATACTCTATAGACGCTTACTATATACTTTATCAGCATGCAGACAAAGATGCTTAATGTAAGGAACTGCCTCAGGTTAATCAATCGATGGCTTCTCTTGTGGTTTCTATTGTTTTAAAACAAGTGGATGAATGAACAAATTTGGCCTTGGGATACCATTAAGTTCAAAGTTGGTAACAATTACAAATGGCTTTAATAAATGAAAGAGAGATTTTGGCATAGCCCATTGAGGCCAATGAAGACTAGTGTTCTTGCCAGCATCATAGAGTATATTAGATACTCTACTTCAATTGTTCCTTATGAATGGAAGGGATGTAGGAAATGGAATTTAATTTGTAATCTAAGCCATGCTATTGAAGGAGAAGGTCTTTGTGACCTTATGAATATAAGAAACATACTTTATAAGGCATAGCTGAAATTGGCATAAAAGTTCTGTCTCATGGCTGACATTGCTGCTTGCTGTCAAATCATAGAAAAGCAAGACAAGAATCCCAGAATTATTTCCTGCATGTGCATTTGGTAACAAATAAAGCTGAATCTAGTTGGAACTTTGTGTAACTCAAAAATCATAGAATCAAATCAGTTTTTGTTCTAACCTGCATTGTGAGTTCTAGGGCTGGCAGTAGCTGTTAGCAGTTTTTCTGTCTCCTGCTTGATAATGCGACACAGGCTGCATGTTCTAGAGACTTATTGACATATTTTATGTCAAGCTTTGGGGGCTTCCAGCATGAATTAAGAAGAAAACCCTGGAATAATAATATTGGCATTGTATTTTCAGAAAAGCAGGGAGAAGGCATAAGGGCCTGGTTAGGCTGTAGGCTGGTCAAACTCCTTTGCTTCAGTTCTTTGTCAGCTTGTATAGCCAGGATGCTTTGGCTACACCCTGAAATACATTCTTTGATGATAGAACTTCCTCTTCATTTCAATTCCCTGTGCCTACAACGTATTCTAAGGATGTCCTCCGTGCTTTGTACCTCTGAACCACAGGCCTGCTGCATTACATTTCTGTCTCTGTTCACATAATTCCAACCATCTTGGTTACCCAGTGAGAAGCTGCTTGATATATGTATCAAGCCATCTAATCTTGTTTTCATGCCTAATTCCCCAAAATGAGTTCATTCCTCATAGGATATAAATAGATATTTGATATATATCTGACATGTAATATGCCTGAAAAATCTGATGTGCATATATAACAGATCAGAAGCTGGCCACAGTGCAATAAAAAAAAGTGTTTTATGTGTGTGCATGCACCCTCCACCCCCAACATGTACACAAAGCAAACAGATATAGGAATTTGTCCCTAAACTAATTATGTGATCTTGAAGAAATAATGTATTCTCTTTGAACCTCTCATTTCTCATCTTCAAAATCTGTGAACTGGATTTATGAAAATGAAATGAGATAATTTATAAGAATATTTGGAAACTATTAAGACTTCTATAAACAAAGGACAATATTTTAGGTCTTTCTTTGTACTGATCCCATTGATGGTCACCATGAAAGATGAAAAAGTGAGAGACACAGTACCTGCCTTCGTGGGATTTATAATTTGCACAGGAAGATCACACAAATATACAGATAGGATAATTAGTCATGCAAGTCATTATATGCTAAAGCATATGATACAGGCAGATGGCATACATCATGATAATAGTTCAAAACAATTAAATCTTATAAACACTAAACTGCTACACAAGCATAAGATATTATTAACAGTGTGATTATCATTATCTTTACTATTTCTCTAGCATACTGATTATTTTAGAGATGATGATCAATGTCCTTCTATATATCCTAGCTGAGGTTCAAGATAACTCTACATACCTAATCTTCATTTCTTTAGTGCCTTTATATATCCTGTTTACCACTGTATCTACCATCTAAAACAATGTCCACATAAAGATCAATGGAATAAACAGATGAATCAATTAATCCATGCAAAAAGAATCTGCTTTTCATTTGGGCCCACATACGTATTCTGAAATTTTGGAGAAAAAATAAAAGTGGAAAAGGATAGTTATGAACGCACACACACACACACACACACACACACACACACACACACACAAGGCCAATCATATGGAGATATACCACCATTTAGGAGAGCAAGTATCAGGGGCAGGCAGGTATCTAGACAAAGCTATCTTCTATTGTTAATCTCTCACGGCCATTGAGAACCACTAGTCTAATGTATTTAAGGAAGCTCCATCTCTATCATGGTGCTGTGATAAAATGGAAACTTTTATTTGTAGATTTTTCCCCCCTTCTATTTTCTCTAATTCTTTTCAGCTGCCTGGAACCTCATTAACACACTTGTTTAAGGTTAGCATGGGAATTCAGGTCTGATTGGATAGTCAAATTCTTCGACCTGAATATTATTCTTAAAGTAGTTGAAGGTATATAAAGCAATGTTTACTATTGCTGGTAAAGATCAGTCCAAACAGAGTTGTTTTCTATGAAGATAAACTACACTAATCTGTTTCAATGTAATAGTTAACCCCTCAGGCCAGAGCATATGGTTGTCATTGTGCAGCTGTGCTGATAGAATAGTTTGGATCTTCTGGATGTTTGTCCCATTTTACATAATTGTTGACCACCCATTATCTAAAAGAAATAATGTTTTTCTTCCTTCTTATGTTATATGGAACATAACACTCCCTTCCTTATTGAAAACAGTTTTGCAAAAAACAAAAGGTAAATAATAAAAGTAGACTGCATTGTCTATTATCTACCTCAGTGCTTGAGCTGCAGCTGTTCCCCCTCTTCTGCCTGTTCTAAAATATTTCTGAAAAAAAGGCATTTAAAAAATACAAGATGTTGCATACAGAACACTGACAAATCACAACCTCCAAGGATGAGACATTACAAAATGGCATACCTCTCCAAACGGGAACAGACATGGTTGGAAATTAAAGCAGTATTTTTTTTAAGGGGAAATACTAGCGGATACCACAAGAACCATTTGGAACTTACCACAGACCAACAAAAAATGCTTTTTGTGTGTGGAGAAAGAGCAGAGGGGATGTCCACCTGTGACTGTTAAGGAGAATAATTAACTAGTGTGGGCTGGGAATGCAGGGCAGAGTTTGCTGAGTCCAGTATCTTGCCCTAATAAAACAGTATGAAGAATCTTGACTCAGTAATTTAAGTATTTCTTGTCAGGGAGTTTCAGAATATTATCCATAATCATATTTATTTCACAGTACATCGATCCCAGATATCTCTTAAAATGTGGTCTCTATTGAATTTGCGCTTTGTTATACATTCCCTCTTTAAACTTCAGAGTGAAACAGAATAGACAAGCAAGAAAAAAAGGGGGATATTGACATGTTGTCCACCATGAATCTCCAACTCCAGAGGTCTCCTAGCCCTGTGATAATTTGTTAATTTATTGTTATTGCTTGTCTCTCAAACAAAGAAGATCTTATTGAACACACAACGTTTTTTCCTGATTTCCAAATGACCAATGTTATTCTGGTTTAGGTAATTATTTTTTTTCTCTCAAAATGGCAGCGATAGAGTCTGTGTTGTCTTGCTCATGTGCCACATGGAATAATGCTGTTATAATACCCAGGGAAGCAACCACAATCTCTCTCCTTAAGTGATATTTTTCCTTCCCAAATAGTTCATTAGGGGCTGTGACAGGAATAAAATGCTTTCCATATATAAAAGTATTGTTTCTAAGGATGAAAAGCCCTGAAACCCTGACTGGCATTCAAGTTTGAGGGACTATGAATATGTGGAAAAATGGGATTTTACACAGTGACAACACCAATAAGAGTTCTGAAAGGCAAGCTTATAATGAAAGAGTTCCATTTGGAACAGCCCTGATTGTGGAATAAAATGGTCTCCATGTGGCAGAGTGTATTTGTGAATGAAGTGCCTTTCAATGAGGAGAAATCAATTTTAACAGCTCATTTATTGATGAAACCAAGTCTAGTCTCAGCAGTTAAAGTGCTTTCTTGGAACAAGGACTAGAGGATTTGTCTGTCTCACCTTAACAAATGAAAAAAGAAGCTTCTAAAAAAATATGTTATGGGTCCTCTGCTACTGGAGCTTGCATGAGCTAATATGTGATAATTAACAGGAGATTTGGGACACTTAGAATGCCTACTAATTCTCTACTTTTTCATTGTGTGGAATTAATATTATTCAAATATGCTTAAAAATGAATCTATACCCTAGAATCATTTATCTTACTAACTCCACTAAAGCTTCCTTAACTATCCTTTGATTTGATTAGACTGGTTTATTAACCATCTCAACCCTGTGTCTAGCACTTTTCCATCTCCAAATCTGAGCTTACACAGCCTGTGTGAATGGTACCCTTGAAGTAATGCAAGGTACAACTGCAAGTGCTGGCCTAAAATAGTTCTTCTTTCTGCTCTGGTCCTGGGCATCTATCTCCAGTCTTCTTTAGTTGAAGTCCTGCTCTTCTCCTCCAGCTCTTCTGTGAAGCATCTCCTAACAAATCTAGCCGTAACACCTCTCTTGTATCTGTGATTATTTAGTCATTACTTTGGAACTGGCTATCTTCTGTTAGTTGTTTGCATGTTTTCATTGAGAATCACAAATTGCTTGAACAGTACAAGACTGAGTCAAAACACTCTTTTCACTTGCCATAATGCATAAACTTTCCCTACCTTGGTTATTGGCACCAAGCCAAGAGTCTTGATATTGTTCATGGCCTTTCTTTCATAATTATCTGCATATATCCAACAAGTAAGTCCAGTCAACTCTGACCAAAATACATTTCTAATCTTAACCACTTTCTACCATCTCAGTGATTGCCTCCCTTGATAAGCCACCATCCTTTCCCATCTTGACAGCTGCCATATTCTTCCACCTGGCTTACTGCTTTTAATCTTTTCCCTCAGTAATCCACCTTCTGTTTAACATATATCCTTTTCTTCCACTCTGTTTAAAAGGTACCAATAGTTTTCCATTAGAGTTAATATAAAATCCAAAATTGTGTAGTTTATATTTGATATTTTTTAGCTGCTAAGAATGTGAACCCCTTCTTATTTGGGTGAAAAGCCATCATTGTATGGATCTTAGTGGGAGATAGGCCTATGTATTCTCCACTGAGTTAATCTGAGCACTTGTCATGACTTAAATGCTTCCTCAATTAGATGACTGAACCCAAATTCCAACTGTCGACTGTGTTACCTAAATTGAGATAGGGTGATAAAATATAAAGTAAACAGTTCAAATTCTTCATAGCTGGATATGCTAAAGTGAATCTTTTCTTGTTATTTGTCTTTTTCCCCCTCTGAGAGGGTCTTGAATGTCTTTATTTATTAAGATATTAAGAAATACTTTGGTGAAAGGGAACCAATTAATGCCATTTCCTGTAACCCTGTAGTTAAAATACCTCCCCTCATTTCACTGTTGCTACAAGGACCCTGGATTGGCAGAGATTAAGCAACCCTGACTAACAGCCAGAGGCAAAGTGGAGAAATTGACCATGATAGGCTCAGGGCCTGTCTGGTAAGCAGAATGCTCTGACCTACAGAGTATGGAATAGTAGTTATTGATGGGGGAAAGAGTGAAAGAGAGACAACAACAAAGACAGACAGATGTGACACTCATACACACACACACACACACACACACAAACAGGGGAGGGGGACTCCTTTAAGGTCCTACTTTATATTAGAGAACCTATTTTTATTAAGCAGGAGAAAACCCTTTAGGACTCAAGAAGAGAGGTCTTCATTGAGTCACACTAAGAGAGTGAAAGGTCCTCATCCTATTCCCAGAATTGTCTTATTTCTAGAGTCCTTTACATGAACGAAAGCAGAGTCCTTGAGGATCCTGAAATAAAATCATAATAAGGGACAATGAAATTTCCTTCTCGTGTTCCTGGAAGAAGCATAGGACTGCTAATTAGAGTAAATGTGTAATGAGGCAAAGGGAACACCCAGCCATTCCATGGGTCATTAGACCTTGAATTGAACTAACATTAATTTCTGGTGCCCAAAATAATGCTTCAGGCCCCCAGGCGATGTGCAGAATTGAACAGGGACATAATTCAGTCAACGAATATTTATTGACCAATGGCCATCTGATAACTCTGTTCTAAATGCAGGAAATGAGGAGCAAGAGAGACTCCTTGTGAAGCTTACGTAACAGTGGGATGTTGACAATACATAAATAAACAAATAAATTAATTTCAGGAGCTGATAGATGCTGTGAAAAATATAAAAGAAGGAAAGTACCAAAGAATGACTTAGGGCATCTGCTGATTCTTGAATTCAGTTGCCTGAAATATGAGGAAAGGACCATCAAGGAAGAAAGTGGCAAAGAAAACAAATGTTCAGGGATCCCCAGATGCAACCAGTGTATTGGAGTCTACAGGGAGAGAAACAAAGCCAGTATAGACTGCAGTCTATAAAACGGGGAAATGGAAAGAGTTGATGGAAGAGGATCTGGCAGGAACAAGAAGGAACTTATAGGTCTTGAGAAGGAGTCTGGATTTGCTTCCTGCTGAAATGGAAAGTTGATTGAGAATTTTCGGCATGGGCATGACATGATTTGATTTATGTTTAGAAAAACCATCTTTGATTCTGGGGAAGGTAAAACAGAAGAGGGTGAAATCAGTGAAAATTGGGTAGGAGCTTATTAGTGGGAGAAGAGACGCCAGTGGTGGAGACAGGTGCTACAGAAGTAGTGATTGCATAATATAATCAGACGTGGGGTACATTTTGTAGCTAGAACTTAGGGATGGATGAAGTGTGAGTCTGGGAATGGAATAAAGGATAATATCAGGACTTGTAGTCTGGGAAACTCAGTAGATGGTAGAAGGCTTATGAGGGAAATAGCAGTTTTGCTGAATGGAGAACAGGAATGAGCTATTTTATTAATTTAAACTGCTTATTAACATCCAAATGGAGATATATAGACACTAGGAAAATATGTGTGCATATATATTTACATATATAGTCATGCCTTGCTTAACGATGGGAATATGTTCTGGGGAATGCATCACTGGGCGATTTTGTTGTTGTGCAAACATCTCAGGGTATACTGAAACCTAGCTGGTATAGCCTACTACAAATCTAAGCTATATGGTGTATGTGTGTGTGTATACATGTAATGGCCTAAAGCCATGAAGAGCAAACCACATGAAATTAAATCAAATGCAAGAGAAATGTAACAAGCAAGAGGTATGGTAAGCATGAGATGTCCGAAGCTGCTACCAGCATGACACAGATACTGTCTTATAGGAATTTTTTATATAAGAAGAAGAAATACATTCTAAAATAATGATTGAAAATATACTATAGTAAATACATAAAGCTATAACATAATCATTTATTATCACTTATAAAGTTTTTAAAGTAATGTGCATAATTGTACATGGTATTTTTTGTGCAACTGGCCACCATCACCACAAATTCATGAATAGTGCATTGTACTGTGACACACAAGAGGGGCACAAAGTCACTAGAAAACAGGGATTTTTCATCAATATTATCATCTCATGCAACTGTGGTCCTATATGTGGTTCCTTTGACCAAAATGTCATTATGCAATAGATGAGTATATACGTATACAAATATATACACATATATGTACATACATATTTATACACATATGTGTATTGTGCCCTATTATATATATGTAGTATTTAGAGTCATAGATCAAGTAAAGAGCCTCATGGAAAAGGGAAGAGAGAGAAGCACTGCTCAGAGCCTTAAAACACTCTGTACTCTGATAATTAAAGATCTGAAGGAAAAGATGAAGTCAGCAAAGGAGAGTAAAAAGAATAGGTCAAGTGACAAATTGAGTTTTGACCATGGTCTGCTTTGTTATGACCTAGTGGGACCCTAAACCTGTCTCTCTGTGATTTCTTAATGGTGCTTGGAGAAAAACAGTCTATTATTATTGTTAGAGTAACCAAATGGTGATTTCAATTTTATTTGCTGTTTCAGAAGTCCTTTTTTCACCAAAGCAAATTAGTGGATCCCTGGAACCTTGTATAGGTATTAAGTTGAAAAATATTTTTCTTAATTTCATTAGACAAAGAACACCAGAATTAACTTGCTTTAACTTGGAAGGGATTGCAATATATCTTTAGACATTTGCCTCAGAGTTATTATTCTAACTTTGACTCTAGGTCACAAAATAGTCCAGAAACATTGATCTTCTCTCCAACCCACATAGTATCATAGTGCTCTACTCAATTTTAGTGTTTTGATGCTGTGAAAATAATAGATCTAGAAACATCAGTAAGATGGATATAAACCATAGGTTCTAAAATAAATTTTATGAAAATAAAGGATACAACCTTCTGGGTGACTGCTGAGTTCTATGTTCTTCCAATAAAAAATTGTACCCTATATAGCATGTGACCAAGAAAGGGCCTCCTGATTTGGAGGCAATATATATAACAATTGTATGTATTATGGTGTCTGACTCACTTACAAGGTGAATTAAAAGACTTGAGTAGGGGCTAGAGGAAGAGATTGGTCAATGAGAACTAGATGAAGTCAAATCATGCAAGTCTTATTCATTACACTATCTGTAGAACTTACAACAATACGAGGCACAAAGTTTAATATTTTTAATGAGTAAACAAATGAAGTATTAATTAGAATGAATAGAAAAAGAAACCAAAAAAGACAAAAATTATTTAACAAACTAGTAACCAGACACCCTTCCCTTTTGATAGGCTGGTCTCCATAAGGAAACTTTACAATCCTAGAAATTTCAATACCTGAATGAAAATTTAAGAATAAACCAAATTTATATTTATTCCCTTAAAGCCCATTATAGCTTGAGCATTAGAATTCACAATGCTACAAACCCAACACTTTTCGAATGCTGACATGATGCCACAAGTGAAAATTCCACATCTGACTTGATATGATGGGTCATAGACAAAACACAGGTGTTCTAATGTATATTTTCAGAGTACTTGCCTAAGGTATATATGAAACACATAGGAATTTTAAGTTTATACTTGAGTCCCATACCTAAGATATCTCATTATTTCTCATTACACACACACACACACACACACACACACACACACACACATACACACACACATTTATTCCAAAATCTGAATGTCTGAAATACAATTCTTGTTCCTAGTATTTTGAATATGGGATACTCAACCTGTTCTTGCAAATTGCCATGCTAAGTATTTGGGAATGCATTGATGAATATAACATGAATCCTATTCTCAAGGAATTTATAATTGAGCTGAGAAAATACATAAAAAATAATGAATGACAGAAATCAGACACTTGGGAATGGGGTGTATGCTAAGAGGAAGCACATATTTATTCATCAGGGATATGGAAAACAGGAAGACTTGAGTGCCCCAAGCAGCATATCAGCTAGAACTTGAAAAATAAGTGGGATTCAACAGGAAAATATGAGGAAAAAATGTAGGAGAAATTCAGGGATCTAGTTGAGCATAATCTCAATTTTGCTGCATGGAGTTTGAGTATTGATAGCACACCCGTCTTTGTATGTTAAGTAGACATGTGAAAATATGGGTTGAAATCTCAGGATAAAAGTCTAGCCTGGTGATTCAATTTCAAATTGATATTAAAATACTTAACGGTGTCAAAAAGAGGTGAACATCAACACTTAACAACAAATCAGAAACAGGAAAATAGATAAAAAGAATGGACAAGTTTCCCCTTACCCAAATGGCAAAGTGGAACTGCAATTGCTGATCCCAGGTCTGCCTGTCTTTTCCCCCAGGGTTCTTGCTTCTTTTTTATTTTTTTCTCATCAATCTTCAACTATAGTCACCTTATTTTTTTCATGGTGGAAAAAAGAAAAGGCCTCAACTTGAATGCAAGCTTTATGGTGGTCTTTTCTCAAAACTCTCAATAATTCACAATCGTCTATATACCAGTTGCCCCAACTCTTTTGAGTATTCAGAATATTCCCTGATATGGTCACAATCTACCCCCATATTCTATGACCCTCTCTTTCATTCTCACACCCCTGAGCTCCCACTTTTCTGTCTTTACCCCAGTTCCTTTGTGTGACAGTTAATCCCTTCTCTTCTCTATTCCATCACTGGGGGGTCTACACTCACAAAGCTTTTGAAGCCTCCCCAGTTTTTTGAATGCAAATTCTATCACTTTACTCTTTCAGAACGTTGTCTGCACTTCTATTATAGCATTTACCTTCATATATTTTTTTTGCTATTTATAAACCTTTGTCTCTCAATAGACTGAGCTTTAGAAGACTAAAACATATTCCTTGAACCTTATACTGACTTTCTCCAAAACTCTGAGCACAGTAGTGATATTAAATGAATATTTTATTGAAATGAGACAGAAGAAAAATTGAAAAATAATCTCATCATGGCACAGTTTGATTGTATGTTTTCCCTGTCATAGTTGGACTGATCTCATATTATGGTAGGAAACATTATTGAACTCCAATAAACAGGTGGAAAGATCTCTGGTATTGCTTCATTCCTTGGTCAATTACTTTCAGGAAAAAAAGTAAAAGAAAAAGAAAAAAGAAGCCCACAAAATGTATTAGGTCTGGGACTGTAGGGAACTTCATTATTTTTAATGTCTCAGTAAAAGATGTTTTTTTCTCTCTACATTTACCAGACTAATCCCTATAATGTCTTTTAAACAATTAATTCTAGTTTCAAAAGCATTCTACTCTGCAGTTTGTCCAGAATTAAGTGACCATTAGAAAGCATTAGCTTAGAAATGAGTGCCCTAATTACTTCTGAAAGTTAGCAATAAAAGAAGAAAAAAAAGTTCAAATTTCTGAGACATCAGCATCCTGGCAATCCTGGATGCTTTTTGTATACCTTTTTGTCTTCCTACCGCACAAAATGTTGGTCAGAGGAAAACACTTGGGTGTTTTGATAACTGTGAATTTAATTTTGTGTTAGGTAGAAGTTAGTTCATCTTACCCCAACTCTGGAAAATAAAGTGTCTGAAAAGGCATTAGAATGTGGACAGTTTACTCTAGACCAATGTTAGAAAGTGCCATAAAACATGAAGGTACAGATGGGCCACCAATGGTGCATGTCTGATTGTGACACCATGGAGTTTTGCTTCTACTCAGAAAGAGTGTTGTAGGCACAATAGTTGTCTGGGTAAGCATGCTTGGTGGGGCAGCAACTTCGTGTCAATTTGCTGTCTGGGTTCAGACAACACAGCTGTTCGAGTAGACCCACTGGATATCCTGATTCTAGGTGTAAAAGAGATTCTGAGTTTCTAACACTTTCTCTTTTCAAGGTGGGGATAGTTACCGTCATTAACCCTGCACAGGGGAGAAGGTGCACAGGACTGTACCTGGATGCCTGATGGATGGAACTCATTTCTCTCAATGGAATCATTTGGAGCATCCTATGTGCAACCCGTTTGCACGTTAGATGGAAATGTTGGCAGAGCTTGTAGCCTTAATGTCTGCTGTATAGGCAATTACGTACAGCTCCCATGTCCGATTGTGGAAATGCAGGTGTTCTTGGAAAGGGTTCTTGCACTGTGGGGGTGGAAGCTTCTCGTATTTACTGCTTCCCCCTTCCCTTCTGGTGGAGTGTAAGATCATGTTGGTTGTAACCCTTAGGGGACTAATATGGGATTATGAGTGCTTTAGGGTGGGTGGGGCAGGGCTTGGACTCATTTAGACTGCTTTGTAAGGATTCTGAGATTTAGGATCAGAAAAACAGTCATTTTTTTTTTTCTCTCTTTCTAAGATTTTGCTTTAACAGCAGCTGCTATTTCTGAGATCAGTGCAACTTTTGCGTGACGCCTTGCTGATAACAGAGTCCTTGAGGTCATGGACTTGAATGAACTTCCAGGCCATAGTGGTCTGTAGTGGACAGTAGGAAGTTGAAACAGGGAGTCAAGCTAACTGAATGAGGCTCTAAATTCCTATGTTCCTGTCTGGGGCTCTGTCGGCTCCCTTTCCTTTCTGTGGGATACTCAACCACTTCCTTATCATTAAGACCCATCTCACAGTCTCAAAGTGACCATAAAATGGGATAAAATATATGAAGAATCTGGCACAGTGCTGAGCACATAATTAACAAAAGCTGGCTAATAAAAACAACAGCAACCACACAACAAAAGGAGTTTTGCTGTTTAGTTATCAGAAACTTCACAAAGGAGAGAGATGCTCTAAAGGAGAAAACACAAAGAAGAGTATTGCTGTCTCCATATTGCTATTTTTCTAAGACTCTGGACTTTAATCAAATGAAAGCATATTAACTTCAGAGCATCACTATCGTCCGACAGGACTCTGCACCTGCTGGTCTAATGAAGTCTTTGATGTGGCTTATCCAGGTTGCATAGGTATCCTACCTTTAATCATGGGGAGCCAATGACAGATAGTAACATGCAAGACTCCCTTTCATCTCAGAGTATTCTTATAGCATGATTTTAGAAGTAAATGCATAGGCATATTATTTTTGCCTTTATATCAAATTAGAAGCAGGTGAAAGGATGGTATTTCGTAGCCTTTGCCAGGAGAAAATGAGTTACCCAGAAAAAGAAATATGTATTCTTCGAATTTTATGTATCTCTCTTAACTCCAGTGGTTTAGGGAAGACTTCAGGACTAGAAAACTTTAAAAGTTTGGGAAAACTATAGGTACTATGCCCCAGAAATTGGTTTTTACTCCTTTAGGAAAACTTGTCAAATGCGAGAATGTTATGAATTCATCATACATTAATCATTGAGCTTCACTAGGGAATGTTCTGTTCCTTACTTTATCCATCTTTGGAAAAAAAAATTCTCAAGACCTACATTATTCCATTTATTTTATGGTTATAAATAATCAAATACAATTTGCAACTCTGTGGTTTGTAATGCATTCAGATTGACTTAGAACATGATGGAAAAGAACAAGCTGGTTTGTACTTGAGGTTTGCTAAGGACTGGAATTCCCTAGGTAGTTCTCTCTCATTATGTAGGGCACAGTTATGTTGCAAAGACCTCTCCAGAAGCCCAGGGGAAGGCCTCCTCTCATTAGGCACGTCCCAATGAGCACCATTCATGGCGGTATCAGATGTACTGCGGACCTACAGGCTGGGATAAGAATGATCAAGATTTCAAATGTGGAAATCTTTTGAGTCATCTTGACTAGAGATGTGTTTTTTAATCTTCAAATCCTTTGATGTAAAAAAGAAATGGAGGGTGATAATTCAAAACTGAAGATTGTTGCTGTGAATTGGTAGTGACAACAATATGGTCAAGGTCTGTTTTTCACAGTTCGGTTCACACTTATTTCAGGGCTGGGGGGAAAAATGTGTTCTTGAAATAAATCAGAACTCATTCAGAGATTGCGAGCATGAGATCTTAATGGAGATTCTTTTCCTTTGAAATTATGAGCTTTGTGTAGGGGTCCAGCCTCCCTGTCTGTTTGTCCAGGATCTCCCAGCAAATGGGAGGTGGACATTTATTCTCTTGGGTACTTCCCAAGGCCAACTTCCAAATGTGCCTCCCCTTAGCCCCTATTGGCCAGAGTGCTGGATTCTAATTAAGGCATTATACATTCAGGCTGTCTCCTCTAGTGACAGAGCCATGCCCAGGGAGATTGCAGAGCCTATTACACAGTTGTATTCCTCAGGCCCCATCCCTGGCATCTGGGCTACTCTGCTCCTGGCAGTCTGCCCCTGCACTGAGCCTATGGGCTTTGTTCAGCTGATGTTCCCATGAACAGGTGAGTGCTCCAAGGACATCACTGCCCTCATTAAAGCATTAGTGAAGTTCAAGAGCCTCCCTGGACTGTGGACTGAATCAGGGTTATAGGCACAGCAGTTATATCCTGGCATAGAAAACACTAATTGCTCTGATCCGATTAAAATCTGAGATGAGAACAGGTGTTCTGACTCTACTAACCTGGTTGATAAGAGGTGAAGAGAGCCCTGGAATCCTGGATCCTTTATTCTGCTATAAGCCTTGAGTTGACTGGTTCCTAAGAGCTTTCATTAGACACGTCAGGGTGTCCTGTCCTAGGATGTATCGGTCCAGTAGAGTCCACCTCTAACCTATCTCTATCAATATCTAGATTAATCTTTACCTATACTGGAGACATAATCTATAAACCCTTAGAAATTCCTGTTCTCTGCCTCTATTCATCTCTTCTTCAATCCATTCCCCCAAGATCTAATATCATTAGCATGTAACATATATGCCCCATATCTCACCAGCTTGTGAAGATAAACAAATAATATAAATAATAACATTGTCTCACTCTTGCTTTTACAAAGCTAGTATCTATTCTCCTCCCTCCCCACTACTCTCCCTTTAAATCTAAAGTGTTCACTACTGGACAGCTACCCTTCTTATCTCTTCTTTGTCTATACCCTGTGATCAGGAACCTATTTGGGGGAACCAAAGGTGCTGATTTATAAGAATGCCCACATTCATGCCCATCTGATCCATGAAGTAGCTGGAATAGTGGGTTCTAAGCCTATTGTTAACTTATTTCTACCTTCCTGCATAGGGATTGAAGTTAACCCTGAAAGTTAGCCTGGGCAGAGAGCATTCTACCATGTTCTCCATTAATTCTGTACAACTATTATAAGAAGACAACATCTGCTTTTTTGTTGTTTTTTTTTAACAACAAAAACAGATTTTAATTCATGTAAAATCATACCTGAAGTGGTCACCTGTCTCCCAGTTCCAGAAACAGTCAAAATAGAATTCCAGCCTGGGGCTTGGCTAGGACTCTGTTACAGACAACAGCAGACCTTGTAGGCAGATACCATCAGATTGTGTAAAGGAAACACTGCAAACCTGCTGCTCCCTTGGGTGTTTGTTATAGACTGAATTGTCTCCCTCTAAAACTCACATCCTGCAGTTCTGAAAACCCATGTGACTCTATTTGGAGGCAGAGCCTTTAAGGATGTCATTACATTAAAAAAAAAAAAAAAAAGGTGAGGCCCCAATCCCATAGGACTGGCATCCTTCTAAGAGGAAGAGACACCTGGAATGCATGAGCACAAAGAAAAGCTCACAGGAGGACACAACAAGAGGGTGGACCTCTGCAAGCCAGAAAAGAAAGGCCTTAGTGGAAACTAACTCCAGCAGCACCTTAGTTGCAGACTCCAAGCCTCCAGAACTGTGAGAACATAAATTCCTGTTTTTTCAGCCACCGGGTCTGTGACCTCTTGTTACAGTAGCAGACAACATCAGCGGTCTTGTTTGTGTGCTGACTGGTGGGTGGAAGGAGCTGACCCAGGGATTTTCTCACATTAGTATTAGTATATACCAACAGGTTTATTAAAGGCATAAGGAATCTACCCTTGCCCTCACACAGTGATTTGCCCCTTTCGAATGGCTTCTATGCACATGATTTCATTTGGTTCTCATGATACCTTTCTGAGCCACTGCTGGAGTCAGGTTATTATTATTATTATTATTAATTATTATTATTATTTTCCATTTTACAGCTGATGAAACTGAGGTACAAAAAGCCTATGTACATTGTGTAATTTGTCTGAAGTCACTGGAGAGTTCGTACTCCAGGCCCACCGAAGCCTGATCCAGTATCTTTTTCATTATACAAGAGAATCTTCCAGAGGATGAAGCCAAAGAATCTGTTAGGCTGGAAAAATCTGAAGTTCTTTTCATTTTTTTTTTTTTTTACCATCTCTGTGATGGTCCATGTGTTCCAACCCCCATCCACAGAACAGCTGGAGAGAAGCTCAGAAAGAGCTCCGTGGGGTCACTTTAGGATATGCGGGACAATATGACAGTGGCAGGAAATGTGCAACAATGATGCCAGGGAAGTTGGCCTGTGGCGACCAAATAGAGAGCAAAAGAGAAAATGTGGCTGGCTGAGCCTCTGCTGTAGGCCAGCCATGTCTGCTTCCAACCCACCCTGTGCCGGGCTCTTGAAGCTCTCCGCTCTGCGGGTCCCTGTTGTCATTACTTGAGCTTCTCATTCTTTGAACCTCTTCTTAAAAGGGAATTGCAGGTAACATCCATTAAGGCCTGATGATCTATTCAAATGTGGATATTCTTTTCACCCTTCCTGGCACACTCCCCGCGGTGTTTCAACTCCCAGTGGAGTCTCTTTGTAGTCTTGCTGACTCCATTGCATAACCAGGATGCTCTCCGCCTCACGGGACCCTGACAGCAGAGGGACACCTCTGTGAAACCCTCACTTTCAAAACAGCTTTGGCCTAGGTGACCAGAGGTGCGAAGGAGAGCATTTCAAATTCACTTTGACCTCCTCTACATCTTGAGAAGAAAGTCTCCTAGGTACCCTTTATGTCTCCTGGAATAATCTTGCATTTTTCAGGCCTTGTTTCCATCCTGTCAAATCCAGTGGTTGGAATCAGAGACTCTGGAGCCGCAATGCCTGCATTTGAATCTCCAGTTTTTGTGACCTTGAGCAGGTTATTTAACCTTTCCAATCCTGACTTGTCCTCATCTGTACGATAAGGATGGAGATTATACCTCTTCTTAGGATTAATGTAACAATTACAGGGCTAGTATGTAAAGTGTGAGCATCTTACAGATGACCACTAAGTGTCAAATATTGTTATTATCATTAATATTACTTACCCAATCATTTTTGCGGAGTGGAGTCTTGTTTGATGTACATGGAACATTTTTATATGACTAAGTTTCCTAGATACATTTGTTACTATTATGGATGAAGAATATTTCCTTCGGTTTCTTTATTTTTTAAATTGACAAGTAAAAAAAAATTGTGTTTATAGTGTGCAACATGATAGATGTAGATTGTGGAAAGGCTAGATGAAGATATTTAACATGGATCACTTCTCAAACTTATTTTTTATAAATGATAATGCACTTTTGTTTGCGTGATAAGAATACTGAAATATCTTCTCTCTCAGCCATTTTCAAGTAGATATTTCAAGAAATATCTACTCTCTTTGCCATTTTCAATATATATGCAATATATTGTTAACGGTAGTCATCAGGACGTGTAGATCTCTTGAATTTATATTTCCCATCTAACTGAAGTTTTGAAGTTGTATGTCTTTTCGACACCATCTCCTCAACCCCCTCACCTTTGGAAACCACTGTTTTATTCTCTGCTTTCTTGAGTTTGACTTTTTTAGATTCCATGTACAAGTGAGATCAAGACATTATTATCTTTGGTGTCTCTGGGTGTCTGTGTATGTTGGGGGAATTTATTTCACTTGGCATAATGTCCTCAAAATTCATCCATGGTATTACCATTGACTAGATTTTCTTTTTCTTTTTTTAAAAATGTATTTTATTTTAGTTGTAGATGGACACAATACCTTTTTACCTTATTTATTTATTTTTATGTGGCGCATAGGATCAAACCCAGTGCCTCACACATGCTAGGCAAGTGATCTACCACTGAGTCACAACCCCAGCCCCTTCTTTTTCTTTTTCTAAAATTTATTATTATTTTTAAAAAATATTATTGGAGCTTTATACATAGTAGTTAGGTTCATCCTGACAAATTCATGCATGGAAATTGATTCCTTTTTTTAAAGACTTAATAGTAATCCTTTGAGTGTGTATGTGTGTGTGTGTGTGTGTGTGTGTGTGTGAGAGAGAGAGAGAGAGAGAGAGAGAGAGAGAGAGAGAGAGAGAGACTTAAAAAATCCATTCATCTGTTGATGGATACATACTTAGGTCGAGTCGATATCTTGTCTATTGTTAATAATATTTCAATGAACATGGATGTGCAGGTTTCGTTTTGACTACTTTTCATTTCCTTTGGATATATGTACATAGTGGTGGGATTGCTGAATCCTTTGGTAAGACTATTTTTAATTTTTTGAGGGCCCACCACACTGTTTTCCATAAAGGCTATATTAATTTATGTTCTTACAAGAGAGAATACTAGGGTTCCCTTTGCATCCTGGTTAACCCTTGTGATATTTTGACTTTTTTATTGATTCTTTTTAGTTATATATAACATTAGGATGAATTTAGACATAATCACAAAGCAAGGAATATAATCTGTTCTAGTTCAGTCCCCCCAGCAATTCAGCACTTCCCCCACCTCTCCTCCTTCCCCGCGCTCCCCTCCCTCTACTCTACTGACTTTTATGCAATTTATTTATAGTTTTTTTTTAATTAAGTGTTTTGTGGATGTACTTGATGTTGGGATCCACCGTGATATTTTTTGACAATAGCTATTCTAACAAGTGTGAGGTGGTAGATCACTGTGGTTTTAATTTACATTTTCCCGATGAGTAGTGATATTAAACATGTTTTCGTATTCTTATTAGCCATCTTTCTTCTTTTTAAAAATACCTATCTAGGTGTTCTGTCCACTTTTTAATCAGATTTTTATTTTCTGGATATTGTGTCAAATTCCCTATGGACTTTGGATAACAAGTTTTTATCACATGTATAGTTTGCAAATATTTTCTCCCCTTACTTAGGCTGTCTCTTTGGTCGGTTGGTTGCTTTCTTTCCTGTGGAGAAACTTTTTAGTTTCTTATAGTCCCATTTTTCTATTTTTGCTTTTGTTGTCTGTGCTTTCGGGGTCACATCCCAAAAAAACAATGTCATAATGTTTCGCCTGTTTTCTTCTAGTAGTATTAGTTTCAAGTCTTACATATATGCGTTTAATGCATTTTGAGATTAAAAAAAAATAGTATGAAATGAAGATCTAATTCCACTTCACTGTTTTCCCAGCACCATTTTTTTGAAGAGCACATCTTTTCTCCATTCTGTGTTCTTGGACTCTTTCATTGAAAATCAACTGACTAAATGCACTGGGATTATTTTCAATATTATTTCAATATTACTCTTGGTCCTTCTAGGTTTACTTTGTTGCTTTCCTTCTTAGCTACCCCTCAATGTACATGTGTGTATATATAGATATATACATGTGTTTATATATATACATATATGACTTAAAAATTGCTATCTTCATATTCTTTCCTCCTAACCTAGAAAGTTTATAAAAATAAAGTTGTCAACACTTATTCCAGAGACAGCCACCGTGTCAAGTCCTGTATTTTAGACCTTTTCCAAACCTTCACAATGCTTTGCAGGCCATGAATATTCAGGAGTTATGTGGAACTCATCTGTTCTGATCCTATCTGCTCACTACATTTCCAGTCTAAAAAGTTTACTTTTCACAATTGCTAAGTCAATTCTACTGATAGTTAATGTACTTAATATGTGCATGGTGACAGTGAAACTCACCCACAGAGAGATGTTGTCATTGTAACACTTGATTTTTTGAGGCTGATTTCCAGTTTAACAAAGTTCCTCTCTCCTAAATGGTCTACTCTACCCACATTCCTACAAGAAGGCCAACTTCATAGGGTCATAAACTTGTGGGACTCCTGTGCTGTGTTCTTACTGCTCAGAATAATTGGAGTGCTAGACATTGTTGGTTCTCTACCCATCAGGTACTACCTTTGCTTCTGTAACACAATCCTGATTTTGTCTGGTATCTTATAACCTTGTACTTCACTGTCCCATTCATGGCCTAGGGGTGTTTGGTAATCTGTCTAAGTCAGTCCCTGTTTTCCTGTTCTTGTCATCAGTGATTAGTTTAGGAACGGGTATGTTATAGGCTTTGCCATAGTTGTTTTTGCTTTTCTAAAGAATGATATGTTTCCTGGAGCTATGGCAGCCATATTGGCATAATGAGGGAAGCCAGCTCAAGAGTATACAGTAACACACCACTGAAGGCAGAATGAGAAAGCGTGAGACAATATTGTTGCACTACTACTGATTAATCAACTTTGGAATCAACCCATCTGCAGAATCAGAATTCTTATGTGAGATAATGTATTTCCATAATTGTTTAGGCTACTTTTAATTAGGTCTTCATTTGCTGCAACTGAAAGCATCCAGACCCAGGACACATGCCATAAATGTTTGTGAACTTATTGACAAATGAAACTGGCCTTAATTCAAACCATATTGGTTAACTAAAGCTCTAAATGTTTAATAAGAAAGACAAAATTCAGCTTAAAATTTTTATTTAAACAATCAGGAAAACTGAATAATTTTTTCTTTCTTTTTTTGGGTCTTGACTTTGGTGGTGGGCTTGGTGGGTAAGGAGATTCTGAACTTTAGGAAAATTATATAGCAAGAAAATTCTCAATAAATTCTCACTCTCACTTTTTAGTTGAATTTTAGGATTAAATTGTCCAGTGCTCACAATATTGCCTTTGCTAGGAGGGCCCTGGAAGTTGAACTTTAGCACAGGCTGGTACTGTGGCAGGATGTGGAGCTGTGTATGTGAGCTGCTAAAGTGCCAGTTCCTGAGGAAGGGCCACTGAGGTCCCCACTCACCTCCAGGAACTATGTGGCAGGTGACATTAACACACACTCTATTCCATCATTTGCCTTTGGGGGCCATTTGTGGCCCAGATAAGATTATTTTCTATTTCCATCCTCAGGTGTTCCTTACCTGCCCACAGAACCTGTCTGAGTTCTGAGAACCACAGCACTGTCCCTGAAGAAATGCAGAATCAGGCATTAGGCAAAATATTCACTTCTGTCTGCTCTGGTCAAGTCGTCAGAAGGACTTTTGGTGATTGGTCAGTTTGAAGCTTTGCTTCTTCATCTGGACTATTCCAGTTACTGTATTTCTTCTCTGCTCCCTAGTTTTGCCTCATTCTTCATACCGGTACTGAAGGTCTACCTTACAAAACACAGGACTGACTTTCATGGCTCCTTATCACTTATGGATATATTGAAGCTCCTTAGTCTGTCCTGTGAGGCCTGGCTGTATCTGAACCCAGCCTCACACTCTAGACTCAGATTTCCTCCTCATGTGCCATAAAATTATACTCATATCCAAACACCCATCACTTGTGGCACCTGCCCAGTGCCTTTCCGGCTGCTCTCTCCTCTCTTGGGCTCCATGCACCCTCCCCCCGGTCTTTGAATTACATCTTCAATGTTCTCTGGGAAGCCTACTCTGATCACCACATGCAGAGCCACCATTTCTCTGTTATTCTTCCTTCTAGTCACCCAACCATTCAAATCACTTGTTTTATGATTGTTTCATTGTCCTCCACTACATCCTGAGGATCTTGTGGACAGAATTTGGTCCTGCTTATCTTTGTATCACCTGCTGGGTCCTATGCAGGGCTTAGCTCACACCAAGTCATGTCACCCCCTTTCTTTTTAAGTTGAAGTGAATCAATTTTTTTTTTAAGTAAGGATTAAATACCTACAGTGATTTTGATACAAGCAGGATGGTTGCCGGCTTTCTGAAATTGTCAGGATCTTTGGAAACTCAGAAGAAGAACCAAACTTACTGTCTTTGCAGGCTAGTGTCTAGGAATAGATCATTGAACAGAGGAAAAGAATCTGGGAGATGGCTGAAGCAAGCATGCATGAGCTCTACTGATGGCCTGCGATCCAGGACTCTGTTATATTTTTCTGCCATTCAGATGGTCAAATCGTATTTGCAAGCTAATATTTACACACCCAAGCTTAAATAGGCTAATTATTTTCATTTTATTCTCTTTTGACTTCTGAATTTAGAGACAAATTCATAGGGCAATGAAATTGCAACAAAGTCGAAATTGCACAATGAAATTCTGAGAATTTTCTTGCAATGTGGTTTTCCTAAGGTTCAGAATCTCCTTACCCACCAAGCTCACCACCAAAGTCAAGACCTGAAACAAGGAAAAATTATTCAGTTTTCCTGATTGTGAAAGAGAGTGAAGTCTTTGACTGCCTGAGAGACCCGAATATTTATTATTATTTTGCCCAGAGTTTCCCTCATCCCCATTTGAGAAATTCCCATCTACTTCTGAAATCTCTCCCCACCTTCCTTTGTGAACTAAAGGACAATGTTTTAACTTAGTAATTTCAGCAATATCTACCTCCCTGGTTGATAAATCATTTTCTGCTTTCTTATGGGAACCCCCATCTTCTTTGCTCACCTATCACTCAAAACATGCTTCTATCCTTTCAGAAACTTTCTCAGGAATGTCATTTGGGTTTATCTTGGACATAGAGCTGCACCTGGTATCCCAAAAGGTGGTCTCCCAAAGATCCTATAAATCAAATTCCTTTCACACTATTTTTTTTTCCAATAAATAAACAGAATCGTCCTCATTCTTGAATTGCTATTGAAAGAAAAAAGAAAAAAAATGCCTTTCCCCCCATGCCTTTGGGGGAAGGGCAAACACTCAGTTGCTGAGAAATTTGAATGACGTTCATTAGTTTGTATTCTTCTCTTCATGGCAACTGACTATGTTCTCTTCTGTGGTTTTTGTAAACTGGATGAGTCAAGGTGACTTAGAGCAACTTTGTTTTCCTAATCTCTAGAGTTTAGGAAAGTGTACATTCTCTTTTGCTTGGTGACCATGCCTGAACTCAGAAAGTATAATTAGAATGATGGTATTTTATATCAAAACATTTGCACTGGTGCCTAATGAAGGAGCTGTAGCCAACAGAAGGATAGCAAGATGATGTCTAATTAATGTTTTTGCACTTGGTACACAGAACTCCCTCTGAGAGAGCTGTGCACTTAGATAGCTTGGCTAGTGTGGATCTGATTACAAAGGCCGTGGAAGGTCCAGGAACCCTGTGTCCTTCAGCACCCACATGCTTCAGTTTCTTTAATGTTTTACAAAGGAGTTTTACCAGTTTCCTTTGGTGAATCCATTTCCAGATAGTAGAAAAAAAGGAAAAGGAGTGGACATGATGAATGGTTGTCATGTGCTTTAGCATGAAATTGGGGCTCAGGCCAGTGGAGTGAGTTTTCTTTGGGTCCAGGCCAGCAAAATGAAACCCCAAGAACTTGGTCTTTGGATATGTCATTATCTAACAAGCCAAAGGAAATGGATGACATGATGCTGACTAAGTGAGATGAATTTTGGTCTATAATTTATGTGAACATCAACCAACAGCTAAAATACCAATCCATATTAGTATTCTCATTGTCCTGTCAATGAGTGCAGAGACATGATTCTCACAAATCCTGAGCAGTCATAAGGAGTTGGGTCTAGATACCCTGGCAATGATCATTAATTTAGCTATGTTTTGATTTAGTGTTTGTGTTAATGTATTCTAGTATGTCTGAGAATATGAAAGTAACACCTGGTGTGCTCTGTGCAAATGCTTCTCTGCTTCAGGAGGAGAGCCAAAGGGGACACACAGCTGAACCTGAAGCATCATTATAAATAGGCCCCAGGGAATAAACTCCTCCGATTTCTCAGAATAAAACAAAGTCAGAGAAAATATACAAATAAGTGAGTCTTTCCTGCATGCAAGACATATCTTTAAGGAAATACTATGCTCAGAAGTTTGTTTTGGGACAGTTTGTAAACCAAACCAGGTTTTCATCACATTGCTTTGCTTGCATGCAAATGTCCTCAACACACACACACACACACACACACACACACACACACACACACAGACACACACACAGACACACACACCACAGACATACAAGCAGAGGCAATGAGGCTAATTTAAAAAAAATTGCTTGTGTTCATAGGTTTAATTTTTACTGATGAGATCCCAAGACTGACAAAGGTGGATAATCCTTCTAGAATTTTCCCTGCCCATGCAGGGTATACCATACGCTGTACTAGACTAGTGCCTGCATGCAGGCAATGGTATTCTTTGAGGAAATTACTTCAGCTCCCAGCACCTCTGAGACCAGTATTTCCTTCCTTTTGTGTAATTGAGATCTGGCAACTATCACTAGTTTAGCTTATTATACAAAGAATCTCCAAAAAGAACAGGCAAGAAGAGAAGAAGCCCTCTCCTCGGAAGACCTAACCACGCAATGCACGGAGGGTGAGAAAAGATGCTAGGTTACTTTAAATTTATAACATTCCCTAGGCTTATATCCATTCTAATAAAGAAAGATAAATTGACTTTTTGGATTTTCTGGTTCAAAAATATCCAAAAATCCATTTCATCCTTTTACTCCATTTTTTTTCTTTTTTCTTTTTGCTTAAAGCTTAACAGTTGAGTTTCATTCAAGTCAAGCTTGCCCTTGCCACCTCTGTTAGCAAAGTCATCACTGATGAAGTGATAGCTAATCACACCACGCCATTTTCATTTCTCTACCCATCTGACAAATATATTGGCAATTCGGGTGGACATTTCTAGGACATAATGTGAATAAAAGAGAAGTCACCATTTTCCATCCTTTCAATATCTAGAAGGACAAAACGGCTCTCTGTTTGCCATATTCGCAGGGTTGGGGGGTCCTGCAAGCAATCTCAGCCTTCACCTGAGAATGGAAGGTGATAATACCCAATCCCATGAATTCAATATACATTGAAAATACATTTCTGGCTCAATGAGAGTTGGGAGCATTCAACTGGAGTTCTCAGGTGCAGTAGGAAAAGGCAGTGGTCTGTGGAACTCACATTCTGGCTGATTAATACACTGCTAAATGCTCTCTGGATCTCTACCAGGAGAAATATAAACAGCAAAAAAACTTACTCTATAAGTATCTGTCTTTTTGCCAAATTGTACGAGGAAAATGTGTTTAAGGGGGAAAAAAATTATAGGAGGATGTATTTTTATTACATGGATGTTCATCAGATCCTAGCTCTGTAAAACCCATTAAAAACAACATGAAGTATTTAAAATCAGCAACAATCACCTTTTTTGGTTACTGATTTACAAGATTAAAAACATTCTGAACTGAAGATGAAGGTGCATTAATAAACATGGGTTCCTGAAACTATCCTGGGTTATTACTTGCCAGTCTTTTTGGTGAAGAATTCAATGTCTTAAAGAAAAATGTTAGCACATAAGTGAGAAGGAAGCATTAATACTCCACAATATCCCTAGGAAACTGAAGTTGTTTAATAATTGTCACTCAGAGCCCTGAGCACCATAGGTACTTGTTTAGAGTTTCTGACATGCCTTGATCTGGGACATATTTTTAAGTTTTGCACTGTACAGGAAGGTATGCCCTTTATCTCATGCCTGTTGGGTTTTGTGACTTGTAGTTTCTGGAACATGGGTAAGTCCTAGTACCAACAAGGAGTAGAATCACTAAACCAGCATCTTGAGAGACAAAGGTAGGCACCTCGTGCAATTTGAACATAACTAGGTCTTATTCTTTGGGGAGCTTCACTTGAATCAATCTGTGGTTTGTCCTCTTATGATTTTTGTAGGGAAAAAAAAAAACACTTCAAACCCAGAAAGCCTTTGTTTATCTATGTTGTAATTAATACATTAACTACAATACAATACGTAAAAAAAAGGGAAGAAGAAGATGAAAGATGGCAGGCTGTGACCAGCATTAAAGATAGGGCTGTGGCTGGGGTTCAGTGATACAGTGCTTGCCTACTAGCATGCATGAGGACCTGGGGGTTCCATTCCCAGAACTACCCCCCACCAAAAGATGGCAGATTACAAACATATTCATGTGTTGGAAGCTCACCAGGTTCTCAGGGTCAGCAGTTGGGTGATTCACATGAGGATGCAACTGGAAGGTAGACAAATGTCAAGCAATGATAAAGTCATTGTCATGCAAGTGTCAAAAGTTGATGTGACCTGGTGCTCATAGCCACAGTGACTCTCCCTGGTGGGGTACAGCAGTGAGGAGAGTCATTACCCATAAGTAGCTCTGACCACCACAGATTCTTAAGGATCATAAACCATATTAACTTTTTATAGTGCTTTGAAGACACTGCACTTGAACTGGCCTTCCCTGAACCCATCAGGCAAGGGTGATGAACTGCTCGGTGAGAATGAGCTTGATGGGACAAGCTGAGGACATTCCCAGGATTTTGCTCCCCTCTTGATCTTCAAGTTGCTCTGATGTTCCAGAAACCGCCGGAATATCTGCAAGCCTGTTTGTAAGAGAGCATTCGACTTTCCTTTGTGCTTTTGTTTTATTTTATTTTGGCTTTCTACGTAGGTAGACTTCCAAGTCCAGTGGAGAAAAGAAAAATTCATAGGCAAAGACAAACTGCTTAGTAAAGCAAAGATTTCTTTGTCTCTGGGGTAGCTAGGCATCCTAGTAGCCCCATCCTGTGGGCACTGAAAACCAATCTAGTTGTTGTTTTCCAGTGGCTCAGGTGGTCTTTCCAGATGCCAGCCCTTCCCCCATTATGGATACCTTTCACTTATGCTTTGGATCTCCTTTATGTCCTTTGGCTTCGCACGTGGACCTGCCTCTAACAGCCACTTCAGCCTGATGTCCCTTTTGAACAGCCCAGCTGGCTTTCAGCTGCAGCTGTGTCCTGGATGCCATGTCTGTTTCAATCTTGATGCCCCCTTCCAAAAAGCTATGCTACACACTGAACCTTGAGAATTCCAGCCCAGCAACTGCCGCTCTGGGAGGAAAGTTGGAAAAATGCACATCAGGGTCAGGCTTCATTTTCTTTATATGAACCAAGACACCTGTACTCATCAACAGGAAGAAGCTGCTGGAAATATCCCTGGAATCATTGATAAAAGCCCAGGGTATTGTAATAAAGCTATAGCTTGGCTTTCAGTGGCCTCTGCCTGTCACTCACCAGCTCACTGGACAACTCCTGCTGAGCAATTTCTTGATTTTCTCCCTTCACTGGGACCACAGGTACACATCTCATTCAGCTGGATGCTGAGCTCTCCTGCCTGCACTTATTAGCACATAAGGAATGGCAGAGAGCAACCAAAATACCCTACCATGGTTCTCTCCAGACTTCAAATCAATACCCACATTCAACCCAAAGGTAAGAACTTTTCTAGAACTGAGATATCAGTAAAACCACTTCTGTTATGTAAATGGATAATATTTAAAATTTTGGTTTTAAATAAGTTTGGCCAAAGTATACAAAATACACTGGAGCACAGGGAGTCATTTTAGTGTAGCTGTAGGAAGGTGTGACCTGGTTATCTTATTTGGGTGGCACAGCTTGGGAGCAAGCAAGGAGATAAGCTGGCACAGCATTAGTGGGTGATGTCAATGACTCTCCTTACATGTGATGACAACTCAGGTATTTGAAACTAATACATTGAAAGTCTGCTGCAGGAAATTTGGAGCTTGGTTTATATCACTACTACAGAGACTCATATTAATGAAAAGAGCTACAGTGATTGGGGCTCAGCTGGATGCTAACGACAGTACTCAGTGCTTTGTGTATACTATCTCATTTAATTGTCACAAGACCAAAAATGAGCAATACTTGTTAGCTCCATTCTACAGGGGATGAAACTAGGATAAGGTAGGTGAATAACTTGGCTCTGGACATGGCTTCTAAGCCTGTGGGCCAGCAGACTGACCCTTGTTCTCTCTTACCTCACTGCCCATGTTTTAAGTATAAACTTCCATTTAGACTTCAATTCTAGCTTTGTGTGTTAAGGAACTGGAATTCTCATCTTTATATGAAGACAAAAGAATAAACTCTCACAAGACCTCTTTGACCACGCGCATGGGTGGGAGATAATGTCTTAGGAAGGAAAGTGTACAGTTGTTTCAGGTTGTGTTTTTAGGTTTTTGGACTGTTCAGCATCCTACCTATTTGGGGGCTTTCCTCTATTATGTGCATTTTTAGGGGTGACATAGGATCTTCTCCCAGTATAGGAAGCCAATGGAGTGTGGGTAGACCCTTCCCTTTTTCTGTCCTTAAAAGCCAAGTTTTAAATATGTGGCCTTATTATGGCTATTGGAAATTTCCCACCTGGGATCTTGAAATAAAGCTAATGTCATATGATAAAGGGTGGCTCCAAACCCTCATTATGGCAGATTCTTAGAAGTTTCTGCTCAGAGATGATACTTGGACACCACCCACCCCTGCCACCAGATGCTTGGTTCCCATCCTCCTACTGGGTTGATTCAGGCTTCCTTTGCTCAATGAAGCCTCCACATCCTTCCTATGAATTACCCTCAACTATTTTTTTTCTTAAGAGTAATTTTTTTTTTAATGAACATGCACTAAGAGCTGGCCATCTTCTCCATGATGGTCACGGCACAGTGTGCCTCCCAGGTCACTAGGGAGGATGATGTTTGAGAAGGAATTCCCACTCTTGGGGTTTGGGCTCCCAGGTGACTGGGTTTGAGGTTTGGCTAATATCCTAGATTTTTAAACACAATACACATTTGCAGAGAGCCTTTTAAATTTGATTTTTTTTTCTAAATAGGAAAATCATATTAACATTAAAAAATGTTTGTTTTTGACAATCTCAAGTGACAGAAGGAAACCTCAAATGTATAACTATCATTCCATATAGAATTCAAATTAAGAAGTCAAAATTGCATTTGACAGGGCTTTGGTGAACCCAAACCTCCCTATTTTGCTTGAATTTCAATATTCCGGCATAGTTTTAAGTTCCCTTTTAGCCTCAGATAACAAATTTAAGAAATAACTTTTCTTACTTAATTGTAAGTTAACTCACATCAGGGAAAATGTGATTTGATAAGTTATTTTTCTATTGAATATCCAGCTCTCTCCTCACTGATTGAAACAGCTTGTCATGGTTCCCAAAATGTTAATGCTATACTAGCCCTGAAAAGAAGCACACGCCCAGGCCTAGAGCGAGTAAGCCAAACTAATGAGAAACAAGTTACACACACACACACACACACACACACACACACACACACAGATACATATGTGTATATATACACAAGCATAAGTGTATACACTCATGTGATATATATCTATAATATTATATATCTACAGATACATATATATCTATATATGTAATAGATATCTGTTTAAAATCTTATTCATATGCCTTCTAATGTATTTCATTGAAAATTTAAGTTGGGGCTGGGGATGTGGCTCAAGCGGTAGCGCGCTCGCCTGGCATGCGTGCGGCCCAGGTTCGATCCTCAGCACCACATACCAACAAAGATGTTGTGTCCGCCGAAAACTAAAAAATAAAAAATTTAAAAAAAGAAAATTTAAGTTGGTAGTAAGCTGACAGAATTTTGACATTAAGCAACTAGAATGTCCTAAATGTTTAAAACTCTGATGGAACTCCTGCTCCTTAAATGACCTTCTCCTGGAAGTTACTGAACTGGAAACTAGGCTGTGTCTTCACCAGATTCTCTGAAATATCTTAGCTCAACCGCTTTGCAGCATGGAACCTGCCTTTTCACACAGGAGATGAAAGGTTTAAGTCTTTAATGATCTTTTTAGCCCTAAAAATGATGAGTCAGTGGTTTATGAAAATACACTAGATGTTAATTGCCCCACTGCTGCTGTTGTTTCATGGACCTGACTGGATCTTTCTATACAGTGGAAGAGCTATGCATGTTAATGTATCTTTTCTGCACACTCCTGCACTCACTTACCATGCAGTTGCTGTGTGGCACCAGGCAAAGTGGATTATGGGTAGTAGATGATGTCATCAGGTATGAGCCAGGGAACCAAGTTCATGCTTCCCATGCCATTCAAGTATTTCTGACATGTGTTCATTCACTCAGCACTTGAAATCTATAGAGAAAATTGAAAGCATCTAAACCCAAGCAAAATGTGTCATTCAGGAAACCAATAAGGAGCTGCTAGTTCATTCAAGGGTCATTCAAATTAGGAAATTTCAAAAGTTTGTTTACAAATTTTCCACTCTGAAAACGTGGAAAGCAAGAGGGATATTGCAGTAGCCTAGAGGTGACAACAGCAGAAGAGCTGTCATGACCAAAGCTGAGGAGACACACAGTAGTATCTGGAAGCCTTATGAGTCTCATTGGGAGCCCTTCTGGAGAAGGACAGTGACATGTGTTTGAACAACACAAATAGCCCAACATAATCTCCTAGGGAACCAAAACCAAGAAATAACCAGAGGGACTCTTTTCAATCCCTTACTTTTATTCCAAGTCTTTTCTCTGCATAAACTCGACTGGAAGCCTGAAGGAGAAGAGTCCACAGAGGGATTCCATATATGTCAACTTTCTTGGGCAGGAAAGAGGGTGGAGAAGGATAGAGAAAAGATCTGGAGATCTTTGTGTTGGCACACAAAGCAAATAAACACAAACAGGGGCAAAGGGATTTCAAACTCTTTCATTAGGTTGCTATGACCTTAAATTACAAATTACATAAAAATAATGACATATTTATCTATCCTTTGGTTGTATGGATTCTGGAAACAGTCTCTGAGAACCTTGAGGGAAGAGATTATTCTCTTAGCTTTAAACATTGACATTAGTATCTAATGGATGGGAACAGAGATAAGTGAATGAGGCCCAAAGGATAATCAGGAAAATACTGAAAGGGCATTTGTATAAGGACAGAAGGGATGCTCTGATCAGTGAGTGATTGGTGTGGGGCTCTAGAAACATATAGAAAAGAGGTGGTCTTAGAGGTCAGATTTTTAGCTGCTGATTTACTTATCACTGAGGAGAGAGGATGCTTAAACCTGAAGATGGAACCAATCTGACTCCCTGCTTGGCATCCTTTGGCAGAGAGGGACACTCTAGGGATTATGTCCTGATCCCATGAAATATTGGGACCATCTGATAAGCTCCTTTGTCTCTATGCCTATTCTTTCAGCAGCCTGACTCTGATCTGTCTTGTTTTATAATGTGGCTATAAAGAGAATATGCTGGGATGGCCTCCTTTGTCTGAGTTGGATGTATGTTTCTCACGACAATGAGCAAATTGGCATTCTGCTTGCTTTCTTCAGCCCCGTGAGCTTGAAGAATGGTCCATCTGCCCCTGCATGATGGGTCTATCCTCACAAGCCGACCACTTGAATTTCTGAGTCTAAAAAGTTGAGGGCCAAAATGTGGACCTCCATACATTTGAAGCTCTTTGACAGGCCAGCTTCCAGCTCCCTGGGGATATTAGTAGCATTACCCCTTTACCTTAGGGAATACCCATCTACTTCCTGCCTAATCCCACTTTCAGGAATCCTCATTCCATCTCTACAACAACTCTGAGAATGAATATTGTATCCTCGTTTTTCAATGGTTATGAACCATAGAATAGAGAAGAGAAGTAACTAGACCAAGGTTACATGATTAGTGGGTTGTAGAAGAGAATCTTGAAGTCTATCCCTATAACTAAAATTTAATGTCACTAATAGAAATAGCTTACATGTATTAATAAATCAACATATGCTTGGCGTTTTGATAAGCATCAATTCACTTATTTCTAAAGCAAATTGGCATTATGAGTGATCTCATTAGCATGTGAGAAAAACGGAGTCAGAGAGGTTAAGTAGCTTGTCTGAGGTCACACAGTTACTGGGGGAAGAAGGCAGAGGTTTCAACGCAGGCAGATTGAGTCCATAGGACATCATCTAAACCACACGGCCCTGGGGTCCAGACACAGAAGAAGAGAGGCAAATATCCCAGTGGTTATCAGCAGGAAAACAGGGAAGGGAATGAAACAGAGGAATCAGTTAATTCAGGCCAAGGCAAAGATTAGAAGCTTAATGGGTTCAGATGTTAATTGCTGATCTAAACTAATCTTTTACTTTTTAACTCTCTGAATTAGATACTGCTTCCTTTGTCTTTCAGATTATCTAAGAGTTTTAACTCCAGCCCTGTTACCCATTTGAATGAACATTGCAGGAGGTTCAAAAGGTTAAGTTACTAAAAACAAAACCTTGGTGTTTTGCTCTGTTTGGTTTTGGGGATCCCGAATGTCTATTTCTAGTATTTATGGAACCAGGAAGTACTAATATAACAGGAATGTGATGGTCAGAGTAATTTGATACAAAAGAAATCAGGAAGTCCTAGGAACTGTTGAAAAAGAATGGCCATTGTGACATTTCTACTTGGCATTTTCCCCTTTGGTCCAATTAAATTATTGGTTTATGAGAGGTTTTTGCCAAGGATGAACTAGCTTTGCATTTTAACATTTGCCCAGACCATGTCTGTGCCTCTAGCTTATATTGCATTTTCCTCCCTTTGTTTCTGATACAACTCCACAAAGGGGCACTCTTTTTTTTCTCATTTCTAAATTGTGAACTTATTTTCACACGAATGCTTCTGTAAGAAGGATTGCATAACTGAATATGTCGTACTTAGCATGTAATGTTGTGCTGTCCAGTGTCAGTGACCACTGGATTATTATTATTATTATTTATTATTATTTATTAGTTAAAATAGAATAAAATAAGAACTCAGTTCATTAGTTGTACTAGTCATATTTCAAGTGTACAATAAACCACACGAGGCTGGTATTGACTCAGGACTACCACAATCCATGGGGCAGATATGAAGCATTTTCCTCATCATGGAAAGCCCTATTGGAGAGCCATGCATTGGGCCCGACTTTGGTTGGAAGAAAAGATAGCATTGAAAGAGGGTGCAGAAGAGGCTTCCCTGGAAGAGGCTTCTTTTCTGGGCTCAGAGCTCAAATGCTATAGGTATCTATAAATCTCAGAGGACCAGCTAGCTATGGTAGACTGAATATTGTTCTTTGGAAGTCAGAGCATTTATATACTATGTACTCTCTGTGCTCTTACCTTCTTATTCTCTGAAATATTCACGGTGCCTATCAGAAAGTGAGAGCCTTTATCAGCTTCACAAGCAGGAATCAAGGAAAGGGGCTTTGGACTATGATTGGATCTGCGCATTTTATAGTCCTTGTAGTAATAGTAGTCAAAGGAGACCTCGAAGGAAGCAGTGAAAGTTGGGGGAGGGGAACAGGATCCTCAGTTGACTTGCTCTTCCCCCTGCTTGGAAGATCTCAGACAAGACAGAAACCAGGAGATTCTGGATTTTATTCCATTATGGAAATCTGTACTCTCTTTGCAAGAAGACTTATGAAGGCAGAATCTCTGAATGTCTCTTCCTCTCTGTTAATCCAAAATGGGCTTGGGGTAGTTCCAGCAGTAGCATGGTTCTCCACTTTGTACATTAGAATCACATGGAATCTTTTAAAGAACCCCATGTTCAGATTATGTCCTAAATTAATTGAATATAAATCTCTGGGGTATATCCCTGGCATTTTTGTTGTGTTAGGCTCTCCCAAGTGATTCTCATGTGCTCCTAAGTTTGAGAAATTGTGCTTACTATATAGAGCCCCTTTATTCTCAGCATGGAGTGGCAAAAACAACTATTCAAAACCTTTTACCCTTCTCTATGTTTGACAGTAGATGATAATCTTAATATCAATTAAAGGTCTTCCTTAAGAAGACCTTTAATTGATATTATGATTATCTATCTGCCTTGATAATAGTACAGTAAGGTAAATTGACCTCTGAATCAGGAGCCAGGATGAAAATTTTAGTCTAAACTCTTTACCAAAGAGCCCTTATATTAAACTACTTCATCTCTCTGCACTGTGATTTTTCTCACCCACAACTCAAAGGTGTTGATCTTGAAGGGCTCTGGCTATGTTGTTTGCTGTCAAAGGCTATACAAAGTGCGGTATTCTATGACTGCAGAGTGACCTTTCATAATACAATCTTGTGCAGTCAATTGGGGAGCTGTATATCCACTAAACATTGGGGGGAAAGGAGATCTTTTCTCCTTTGATGCTCCTCATTGTCCAATGCAGTGCCTCTGTGCACAGTAGACACTTACTATTCCTGGCTGACAAAATGGGCACCGTAGATGATTTTTCCCCCTAAGGTATTAGTGTGCCAATTACCCAGAATGAGCAGTCTTGTTAAAGTCAGAGCACTTAGATGCAGGGCTTTTTTGGGACAGCCAGCTGCCTCTCTTCCACCTCTGTCCTCATTAACTAGAAGAGTCTGAGTGGCTATGTGGCATATGGGATAAAGCTCAGAAAGAGGTCTCCGGATGCTGTGCCTCAGCTGGTTTGGCCATGATGCAGGCTGGGCTCCCAGTATGCAACCTCCCCTCACCAGATTGGCTGGAGAACTAGATGCAGCTGAGCCTACCAGCTGAAGGCTGCAGAACCCACAGCTGCTGCAGGATGGTGAGAACAGGGAATGGCCCTGGAGACTGGGATCCTCTCCTTTATGTACTGCCAACTGGTGGTATGACCTTGGGCACACAAATCCCTTTGTACACTGGTTTTCTTATCTTTAAAATAAGTTGCTTGGGTCATATGATTCTAAGATCCTTTCCCAACCTAAAAGCTGCATAAAAGGAGGTTTTCTTTGGAAAGCTATCATTGTTATTGCTCAATGCCCTGTTCTTTTCAAAGTGCTTGACAATAGATTTTGTGATTATTTCCTCTGTCTTTCCCCCCAACTTCCTATGTAGAGAAGTTAAACTTAGAAGTTCAGGGTTTTTCAGGGTCATTCCTTTTTCCACTTAGAAAAAGAAGCTTAAGTCGTTCCCTTCATGCTTTGGTCAAATCGTTTACCCTTCAAATAATCTTTATAATGAGAGCTGATGATCCTGAAATGACTCCCTGAAATGACTCGGGACATGTTCTTAAGTGTTCCTAGTTCAAGTTGTTGGGACCTAAGTGGATTTTAACCGTTCCCCTTATTTTGGCGCATTTTCTTTTCCTCAGTTACAGAGCTTCCTCTCTCTCTTAAATACAGATTGAAATAGAAATACAGACATTTTTGGTGTCAGCTGCCAGCCATTTCCCCAATCCTTTAATCCAGAGGTTCTCAAAGTGTGCTTCCCTTGGCCAGCAGGGTCAGTAGCACCTGGAAACTTGTTAGAAATGCAAATTATCAGGCTGTCCCAGACCAGAGAATGGTTTAGTCTGTGTTCTAATAAGACTTCAGGTGATTATAATTCATGATAAATTTGAGACTTCCAAAACCTTTGCTGTAATAAAGTACAAGATTTTTTCTTACCCTTCCGATTTCTGATATATTTCCCTGTTTCTTCATCTATTTTGTTAAAAAAAATGTGCTTCTTTCTCTTTGAATCTTTTAAAAATGGAGTTTTATTTTCCACATTGCCTTTTCTCATTATGCCTCAAAAAAAAAAAAAAACCTATTAATTTCTCTTCTTTGTTGAATGGTTTAGTTTTCTCTTTTTCTGGCTTTCTCATTGAATGAGTTTATCACTTGGCGTGAATTAAATGAAATACAATCAAATAGGCAGCTGATGAATAATTTTCTAAAACTCTGTAGTATTTCTACTCCAAGTGTGGTCCTAGCACTGGTCACTGGGAGCAGGTTGGTGTGTAAAATCTCTGGCTGCACCCCAACTGTCCCCTCCTCCAAATCTGCATTTTAACAAGATCTCCAAATCATTAATCTGCCAATTAAAGTTTGAGATGTGCTGTTCCAGAAAAACACTTCAGATGTTAAATGGAATGATTATTTCAGAAGTTGAAATAAAATTACTTGAAAAATTTATCCAAGTAGTCACATTTTATCTCCTTGGTTATATTTGGTGGTGTGAATTTTCTGGTGATGATAAAGAAAAGTTACTGTTCCTGGAATAAAAGAATTATACCCACAATAGTCAATAATTTTTTTTTAATTCTTCTACCTTAAGGATGGAATAACAGAGAAGAACTTCTCGATATAGGCAAAGGAAATAAATTAGAAATAATTTGCCATGGTTATAATATAGACCATTCAGACAAGAAAATGACCTACATAATGTCATTAAAAAGAGATTACAAAGTGGTTCAAGAGGCAGATGGGGCTGTGAAGAAGTGCAGTGCAGTAACAATGTTATCCACCTTAGTTTATTTATTGAGTAGATACTCATGTCAACCTTTCTGCTTTGCAATTTTCCAGCATTCTCTCACATAAGGATGATCCACAAATATTACCATCATCCTGATTTTATAAAGGCAGAACCTGAGACTTGGATACTTCAGGGCCAAATCATGCACTTTCATTTCAGAAAGATCTGAGTAGTATCAGTTTTAGAGTAACATTAGTGGTAATAACAAACAAAATCTCAATTTCAGTAGTTTAATAAAAAATCATTTTTATTCATATTAAATTAAAAGGGAAGGCATTTCTGATTAACTGCAGGCTCTTCTTCCAGCTCAGCTTCAGTAACCCAGCTCCTTCCATTCTTGTAAGTCTGCCATACTCTGCATTTGGCTTCCAGGACCAGCCTGCCCATCTGCATGACACCAGTAGAAGAAGAAAGAACATGAGGGATTGGGTGAGGGGAATATTTCCAATGAGTGGAACCTAGAAATGACACACATTGCTTCCAGTCACATTCCATTGGCTTGAACTTCAAGGGAGGCTGAGAAATGTGGTTGATCCCAGAAAAAAGAAGAAGTGGGTTTGGTGAACAGGTCTCCACCACAATATCTCCCTGACTTCCAGCAAGTAAATTATCATTCTATTTATCCTTCAAACTTCAGTTTCCTCACCTTTAAAATGGGAATAATTACAGGTACATCACAGGAGGTTGTTACAATTACATTAACTATTTAGTTCTATTACTATAATATGGGATTGATAAAAATCTTAATTTTCCTAGCTGACAGATTCCTGGTTTCAGAAGATGTAGTCTATTCAAGACTAATTCTGATCATATTAAGGAAGAGGATAATGATAATATGACAGAGACATTGGAATTAAGTGAAAGTATCATCAAGGAGTCCAAAGGAGCAAGGAAATCAAATATTTGGCATGTTTAGTCATAGGCACCGGAGTTTCAGAAAATGGATTTCAAAGACTTCAAAGAAAATGTAGTTCTCTCCTTCGGGTTACAGACTATGAATGTGAATGTGGCTCATTAGAAGGGAAGGATCTAAGAGGAAACGAAATTCTGACAACACACACTTAATTTCACTAAGGAAGAAAAAGGAGGGAGGTGGTGTTCAAAGAAATCCTTGCTGCTATTTGCCGTATTCTCTGATAAAAGGGTGTGTACAAACTATGAGAGCCAGAATACACTCAAAAATTTACCAATGTGTCAGGAGAAGCTAAAATCCCATAGACAACAGAAATAACATTTTCCTCTGTTCGGGGGAGTGGGGAAGAAGGGAACAGACCCAGTGATTGGAGCAGATGGTGTAAAGTTAATCATTTTCAGAGGGAATTTTGCCTCCTAGGCCACATTTATTTCCATAATCTCCCTTAAGAAGTGGGTAGAAAAGGAAAGTAGGTAGGTAAAGAGATCACTTAATCTTTAAAATGGGTCCAGATCCATAGGCTTAGGTGAATTAGATCCTTGGGTTTATTGGAATTTCCAGATTTAGAAGACTGAGAAGGGCAATACCTGATTTTTACAAGGCAAAGAAAGGGAGATGGTAGTAACTCCAGTTTGGGGAGCTTATCACAGATCCACCACAATCCCTAAAATAGATGCCTTGTGTGAGGGCTTGTGATCACTTTGGATGTCCTAAGACCATCATGGTTTAACTCCAATAAACCTAGTTCAATAGAAGGAAAATGCAACACAGTCTTAGCATAAGTTAGTTTCAGCAAAGAGTTTGACCAAGTGTAGCAGCGTATCAGGTGGCACAGAAAAAAAAAATGTGCTCAATTAATATTTTTTGAATAAATGCATGAATAAGATCCTTGGGATGAAGATAAATAAGAATGCTTTGGATAATAGGTGGAGATATACTGTTTAAACATTGAAGGAAGGATCTTTACTGCTATCTCTGTGTTGGTGATGGGAAGGATGTGAACTTGGTCCTAGAATGGGTATGGAATGAAGAGTTTGTCAACTCTAGACAGAATGTATCCAACTTAAGTCAGGAGTAGCTGCTATAATACTGTATCAAATTCCAGAAAGCACATGAAGAGGAACATTAATACACTAGAAGGTGCTCATGTGGGCAAGGATCAGGACGAGAAGTATGGAGTTGTGTCACATAAAAATTGAAAGAAAAAAAAAGGATTTTCCAGCCTAGACACAGAAGACTAGAGATAGGGGAGTGGGCATACTTTAACTTTCTGTCTGCTATCTGTTCTAGAGTGCCACGGGGAACAAGTTGCAGAGAGCAGGGCTGTGGCTAATGGGTGAACTGTTACAGGGATGTCAATCTTATTTCCATTTATACAACATGTTCATAAGAAAAATAAGATTCCCCAAAGAAGTGATCTCCCTCTGGTTTGAAGAACCGCCTGTCAGAAAATGCCTAATAGATGATCCCAGCCATGGATCAGAAGAACTAGATGGCTTCTATAAACTTCTCAAACCAAAGCCAAATGATTCTAGAGTCCTCTCTGAGGAAGAACTAAGGTGCTAAGAGTGCAGCTGGTGGCAGGGAAAGCCAGGGCTGCAGATGACTCGCAGCTCTGCCTGCTTTGGCTGCTTCTCCAGGAGGAGCAGCACGTATGTGTCACTTCCATAATTCATGGCACCTCCAGGGGAGAGACACCTCTGACAGCTGGCCAGGGAAGGGCCCTGATGTCAGCCTGTCAAAGCACCCGAGAGTCTGCACTTTCAAGCAAGGGAAATGAAATTTCATTACAGCAGTAAGACGTCTGACAGTATGTTCAAAATTAACATACCTCTAAGTTCCTTAAATTTATATGAGACTGAGCATTCTGGGCAAGTCAATATAATTATCATTAAGGTGATTGTTACAATTAATGGCACATTTTTAGTAGAGTGGTAACTATTGTCATCATTGTGTTTGGTCTGAACATCCCGAAGGCTGCCCTACTTTTCTATTCATTTCTCCTAACCACAGTGAATAAGCTTCCCAACTCATTACTACCTCCTAAGGCTAGGGCTTCTTATTCTGGGTATCAAAATCAGAAAATATGTGAAACTCTGAATGAGTGCTTCTAAAACAAAATGTCAACATAGATTTCATATATTTTTCAAACAGAACCCAAACATTGAGCTTGAAGCTGATGCAAATAAAGTAGTGATGTGAGATTCATATTTAGACTGTGTATCAGTGTCTATCTCAGCATATCATTAAAATGCGGCAGTGAAAAATTTCAGTATCCTTGCATTGCACTCTACATGTGATTCAAAGCAGTTCAACTCTCCTTCCTTTGCAAGTTTTTCTTTCCTGCTTTTAACTTCTGTATTTGCCTATAAGCCATTTACCTGGTCACAAGATCCTAGAGAACTGGGTTGATTTCTTAGCTCCTCTTCTAGCCACTGTATTGAGCACAGTACTTTACTCACTTAGTCACTCAATATTTAGTTCTTGACTAAATGGACAAGTGACTGAATAAATGACATTCTATTCAAACAGTTGAACTATTAATAATCTCCAAAAGAATCAGAGTTCAATAATTAAATGTTATTTGAGTTGTTTCTTTTAAAAACTTTTTTATTTTTAATTAACATCTAATAACTGTACATATTCATAGGATGCAGTATGATATTTCAGTACATGCACGAAATGTGTAATGATTCTATGTAATTCTTTAATACCCCATCTGCACAGACAAGTACTTTTTATTTGGAGATATTCACTACTGCCCTGGGGACTTAGCTTTGGACAATTTTGACTGTGCAAAAATCTTTCTTGTACTAATATAATGTAGCACTTTGGACTGTCCACTTATAGGGTTCATGATCCTGTCCTTGGGACAACGACAACGCAGAAGGATTCTCATCCTTCAATATTTTGTTTGTTCCCATAAAATTGAAGATGCTTATTATGAAACTCATGGACCTTCTCTTTTCCAAGTAAACACCCGGGTTCTCCATTTCCCATATGATATGTTTTCACTAGTGCCCTCATTATACCATGGTGCATGCTCTGGTTGGTCTCTAAGAGAAATAGCCAGAATGAAAAAGGATACTATCATAACTGCAGAAAGCAGAAAAGAACTATCTGGTGCCACATTCAATTCCTTATTCTGGCTGCTCCCTTTCTATTTATGCAACTTCAAAACACATTATTTTTTGAGGTAACCTCCTTGACCTCTTGGTTCACATGACACCTACTCACAATATACAAACCCTTCATCTTTTTTGCTCACGAAAATCACATCTTCCTCACACCAACATTATTCAGTTTCTTTCTTTCATTTTTTTTCTAACACAGATGGAAGATTTTACATTTATCCCTATTATTTGACATCTAGGGAGATTTGGTTCATCATGTCATTCTGTCAAGAACTCAGTGAGCTAGTTCCATAATCCTACATTCTTCTATCCCTCCAAACTTTGTGTGAGTTGCAGAGCAATTAAAGCCTCCTTCTATGTCTTAATTTAAGTCTCTGAGTCTATCATTGCCTAGGATAGTCCAGCATATAGCAATGGATTTTTGACCATCTTTTCCCCTTTCTGATCATTTTAGGGGAATGTTATGAAGCCTTCCTCTTTTTTTTTGTTATATTCTCATCTTCTTCCTTCTCTATTGTTTCTTATTACAGTTATCTACAAAGATAGTGACCTAAAATGACAACCATTTTATTTATGCTCACTGATGATGCATCAGGAATTTGGACAGGGCACAGCAGGGTGGCTAGTCTCTGCTCCTTGATGTCTGGGGCCTCAGCTGGGAAGCCATGAGTAGCCCAGGAAAACTCAAAAAGCACAGGCTAAAATCACCTGGAGGCGTCCTCACTCCCACGTCTGGCGCCTGGGCTGGGATCACTCCGAGGCTGGGCTCAGCTGGGGCTGTCGACCTGAGCTGTGACACGTGGCATCACTGTGTAGCCTAGGCTTCTCACAGCATGGGGCTGGGTTCATGAAGAAGCATCCTGAGAGAAAATGTTCCAAGAGAACCCAGGGGCAAGCTGCCAAACTCTTTCCGACCTCGGTTCAGAAATCACAAAGCATTGCTTTATTCTTCTGGTTGAAGTTGTTACAGGCTGTCCCACTACACCCACCTCTCAATGGAAGTTGTGCCAAAGAATCTGGGATCAATGTTTTTAAAGCCACATCTGACTGACAACTTTCCAAATCAATCCAATGCCATAATATGAAAAGACATTCTTGTTAAAGTTTTCTGCAAGGAGGGAAAACCACAATAAACACATGCAAGAATTATGTATGTGAGTCAGGTGTGGTGGCACACACCTATAATCCCAGCTACGTGGGAGGATGAGGCAGGAGAATTACAGGTTCAAAGCCAGCCTCAGCAACTTATCAAGGTCCTAAGCCACTTAGCAAAACCCTGTCTCAAAACAAAAACTTAAAAAAATAGGCTGGGGATGTGGCTCAGTGGTAAATTGCTCCTGCCTTAAATACTCAGTTTAAAAAAAAATGTATGTATAATATCAGTCTATGAAGATTTTTCCTTTTAGTATGTTGGTTTTGGAGATATACTTAAGGATGAGAAGAACATTTTTTATTAAATTATTTATTTGTTTTAATTTGTTATATACAATGGTAGAATATAATTCATTTGATATTACACATAGAGAGCACAATTTTTCAAGTCACTGATTATACACAAAGTATTTTCACACAATTTGTGTCTTCATACATGTACTTAGGGTAATGATGTCTAAGTCATTCCACCATCATTTCTACCCCCTTTGCCTCCCCCCTTTTTTCCTCCCTCCCCTTTTCCCTATCTAAAGTGAGAAGAACATTTTTTAAAGCAGTTTATTTGACAGATTATGTAGTAGTGCCACTGATATTCAAGGACCTAATGAACCATGCATTTAATTTCCATTTTGTTAATGCCTTCGTTGAGTGGTTTGATTGTCAACCCTCAGCATGCCCCCTTAGCTCCTCCTCCTTCCCAGCACCTGTTGAAATTGCAGCTACTAGGAGCCCTTCAAGTGGAGGAAATATCCTGGCTCCATCCCAGAGGATGGCTGAGGGCTATGCACCCACTCCTCTCTGAAACACTCCCAAACTCTCTAAATGGATTCTGTGGGAAGTAAGATATCAAGAGCAACAGGTGGCTTCTCTACTTCAGGAATAACTCATGGTGAGTTAATTTTCTAGAAAAGTAAAATACAAGGGAAAAGATTGAGTGGTATTTTCATACAACACTTAGGGGAAACAGTCGCTAAGGAAGGAAACATAATAAAACAAAGGCATTTTTAAAAATCTTTAAATTGTTACCTAAGTACTCCAAGACAGATATGTTTTTATCATCATGTGATATTACTCTCAGGATCCTAGTTCTCAGGAAGAACATGAATACCATCATCATAGCTGATCGCACATTGGTGACGGTGTGACAGTTTCAGAGGACAACCTTCAAGGGGGGGATATGGTCTAGGTGTTGCTATAGTGAACAGACAGCATCTCCTCAAACTGAGCTCTTCTCTGAGATAAAATGGTGTTGATAATGGATTATGGGTTAGCCATTCTGACTAGCCAAACTTCAGAAATCTACCTGGTTAAATTGCTTGGATATATATATAAAAAAATCATTGTCATTTCTCTCTCAGAATTTGTTATGTTTCAGTCCCTACTGCAACTTAGTAGCTTCTCGACAGACATTCCCCTTGGAACATATGTTTAAGGAGGGAGGCGTATGTTCCATGGGAATTCTGTGAGGAAAATGCAGTTGAGGATTCCAAGCGCTCCCTTTAAGAGATGCAAGTGTTAGCAGACCATTTTAATTAAAGTTCTCAAGACAGAAGGCAGAAAAACAAGATTGACGGAAATGAATATAACCTGCATGGAGAGGTGGGGGAAAAAAAGAAACAACCCATGTGGGATGTAGAGTTATACTACACGTTTTCAGGAAACAAATCAATATGGAGTCCACAAACAAAGCACAAGCCACCAAAAGATGAAGTTAAAAATATCACATCAAGTGGCTTGAGGCATGAGTTTATGCACAAAAACACATCTTTATTGCCTTCCAAATTTGCTTTAACAAGAGATTCATTTTTCTACTGAAGGACATGCTGATTATTGTCCTGTGGTTTTCAATTAATAAGTTCACAGTTAACAGTTTTTAAGTACACTGAATCATGTAAATTTCCATATCACAGCAGCTAATTTATTTGTTTATTGTGGTACAGCAGGCACCATGTGAATCTGGTTTTCAAATCAATTCCAAGTAAAGCAGATGATTTTTGCAGGGCAGACAATATGTAATGAAGACCCTCAAAGCTCTCTGGATGCTACTGCATCAGGAGTGGGTTTCACGCCGCCACAGCAAACCAAAAGGGTAAAGATCCATGTTTAACATCCACACCGACAGATCTAGAGAACTGCACCTCGTTTCTGTGTGGCTGCCTGCAATTCACTGCTATCTTTTATTTATGATGACACAATTTTTTTTATTTGAGAGCTCTTAATGTATTCACAGACACACAAACACAAGGATCATTAAGTTACAAGCTGGGTTTATTTACCGTTTGCAGCTAGTTCAGATGGTATGGCAATTCTGAACAGCATTTGAATTTTTAAGATTATATTGTATGTCAACGTTTCCTTTTTTTCCTGTACCCTGTCCCAAACCTGGGGTGCACAGGAATTTTATTCTGAATTTAGGAAGCTGATTCTCCATAGAATGCTTTAGGATTAAAGAGATTTTTTTTTTTTTAAGAACCTGACATTTGAAAAAAAAAATTCCCCATAGAAGCAATGGGAAATGCCTGGGGGCAAAAAGTATGGAGATAAATGGGGTGAAGGGTTATAAAGAGAGAAAGTATATGGAGAAAAGAGACAGAAAAGAACAATAGAAAGTTCTGACACTATTCTTTCAAAAAAAAGTCATAATGATGATCTGTTCCTTTGAAATGAATAAATGAATAAACGTTTGAGTATTTCAATCAGTAAAATGCACAGACCTTGAAGAAAAAGTGACACAGAAGCATTGAGAGATAAAATTGACTAAAATGTCCCCAGTTAATTTGAAAATTTCAATGCACTTTTGAGATTGCTGGCAACCAAAAGAAACCTCACAGTCATGCAAATTGGAAATTTCTTTTTTCTGCATGTTCATGTTGATAGTGTAATTTCATATCTGAATGTATATGCTAGTGTTTATAATGGCCTTGAATGTGTTGATCTTGGACACTTTTCTTAGGTAACCTATTAATGTTAACATTTTTTCCCAGTGCAATATGAGCTACCATCAGGGTCTTAGTCCTAAAGCAGTTTAATTTCTTCATATTTGGTGTTCCGTGAGCATAACGTGGAGAGCCCTTTTTTGTCCTTCACCAAAGCTGTCATTTAGAGCAGCCCCCACCTTCCACATGTTGGCCCATCTGTCTCCCTTCAAGTCTGCTTTTGTTCTGCAGAGGATAAAATAGGCAAAGTGGAGATGAAAAACATAGAAACCACCATAGATTGAAAAATATTTGAATAATGCCCTTAAAAGTGGTTTAATCTTGGATTCTTGGAAAAATAAAATTCAGATGTAAATATGCTAAGCCTGGGTAGATCTTGTTTCAACACAGGGACTAGTTTTTCCAGAAAGCTGGACACTCTTAATGTCATTGCCATCCTTCATGTTCTTTGAGTAAGTGGAGTTAATGTTCTTGGAGAAAAAGCCTGCATAGTTGGCTATTTTTCTTCTTGCAGGTGGCAGGGCTTTAGGACACAAAAGTTAGCTGTGTGATATGTAGATGAGTGTGCTCCTTCATGTTTCCTGAGCAGAGAATCTGTGATAGGATTTCAGATATCCTCAGATAAAATGGACTAGAACACAACATAAACTTAGTGCCAATGTTCTTTTGTTACTTCTACTCCAAGTTCAGCAGTCTGAGAGAAAAAGGACTCAGTACTAAATAGAACAATTTGATTCAACAGACCAATGTTGGCAAGGGATTTGGGAGAAAAAAGGAATGCCTATCAGATTCTTTGAATTTAGTACTCGAGAAATACAACTTCACTGACAGTGCGGGTCACGGCCATTCTTGATTCACTGTTTCCCTGCAATGGAAGGCACTCATCTTATGCCTGTGTAGGTTTTTTCCTTGTATTCCATTTTGAGCATTTCCACAGTGGTGCCCACTGTGAAGAAGGTAGGTAACTTCTCATGTCACCTGACAATTAGTTGTTTTACATAGATTTCCAATTCATGTTCCATGAACTAAGGCTTAACTACCTATGGTCATAGCATTTGTAGGTAAAAGCTCACCTACAACACAAATAAACTTGTGATTTAGAATTGCCAACTCTTCTGTGTGTTGGGAAATTCATAGATCTGTTCTAAGCAAATATTAATGCTGTGAAAAATTTTTAAATTCTGTTTTCTCATGTTACTTAATGACCTTAAAATTTTGGAATGGATTCTGAATCTAGATTTTTGAGTACTTTTGTGGATATATCTTTCAATACCACCATATGCTACTGTTGTGTGGTTATATTAGTATTCACTTTTTTAACAAAGATTAATGAACTAGAAAAATAAACTTTCCCCAAACCAATAATGTTGTCAAGGTAGGGAAATAGAGGGTGCATATATCAGTACATGGGGTTGCTTTTAATTTAAAACAATCTGGGGGAATCATTGTTTTTTTAGGGAACGTCAGACTAAAGGAATGTTTTTTGTTGAATATTGGATAAGATATGGAATAAATGAATTTAATTCTTTTTTGATGGGGAAAAAAAGAAGATTCCCAGGATCTCATGGGCTTTGGGATGCAGGATTAGGTGTCGTTTGGCAGAGAAAGAAGTGAAAACTGTTGCTGACACACTCCAAGAAATAAAGAACCCAAGATATTACTGATAGATAGGTGGGTGTTAAGAAGGCCTGAAACATTGGGAATCAGACAGGTCTATTCTTAGATAATATGGAAAGCCAAGTTCATGGCTTAGTCTAGCCTGGATGACCTCCAAAAACATTTCCCTTTTGAGTGTGTAGAGTTATGAAACAGTAAACAAAATGGGAATTTACAAAACCACATAATTAAAATAATTAAAGAAAAGCATTGTGAGAGTTAAATTTGATGATAAATATAAAGTGTTGGGCATAGTGCATGGATCATAATAAGTATGTGTAAACGTGAACTATTGCTATTATTAGATGACTGTTTAAAATAAGATATGATAATGATATTACTCTTGTCAATTATTACAATAATCTTTTACAAGAAAAAAACAATGATAGGTTTAGAGGTCCTGGCAGGATTTCTGACTAAGTAACGTTCTTTTAAAATTATGGCTGTGAGAAAGAAGTCTACTTTCCATCTAGCCAGAAATACCTATTTGCTCCTGACTATCTTCCACCATGGTGAGATTTCGCTCTGAGGACTCTCCAGAGGATTAGAGAGGAGAAGGGGCCAAACAGGGCTTTTGGACACAGAGTCTGAGAGCCTCAGGGAACCTGACTCATGCTATCTGTGGCAAGATGCCAGGCCCATGGACATTTCCAGGTTGTCTGGATGCTTCATTGTGGGAATGGAGTCAGTGCTCCTTCCCACAGTATATAAAAAGTGTTCTCCTCCCAGCTGTGCCTGAAGTGATGCTCTTTCAAATACCTATATGGGCTGGCTGCATCCTTCTCTTTTAGGTTTTCTTTTCTTTCTTTTTTCTTTTTATTTTTTATTTCTTTTTAAAAGTTTTATTATGTTTTTACTATTTAGTTTTCTCTTTGAGGCCCAGACCAGGTTTTCTTTTCTTGGTCACACGGGAGTAAGAAAAGTTTCTAGGCGATCTGTATAGCACCTATCACATATCTAAACAGAATAGGGAGGATCCTCTCCAAAAAAAAAAAAAAAAAAGAAAGAAAAGAAAAGAAAAAGAATGACATTCCTAAATATAACAGGTAACAATTCTCTTCCTTCTGAGAAGAAGGGGCTCAGGGTAAATATGCTTTGTTATATCAATCAGCCAAACCTTGTTAAAATCCGGTGACATAAAGATACAAGGGAATTCAGGATGCCTAGAATAAGGTGGATCTGGAACTGGATATGAGGAGGGGGACACATCACAAAATACAAACACATATAAATCCATATTCCTCTGTGAATTGCCCTCTATACAATAAAATTTCAGTGTAGGTGCCCTATGGACTTACAGAGCTCCCTGAAAACCATAAATAATATAGTTTTTATCCTAATCCAATCCCACAGTTTTAGGGGATAGGTTGGCTTCTGTTTGGGGACAGAAAGACCTTTTAAAATCCCCTTATTCAAATCTAAACTTACTTCATGTTGGAATTAGTTACTTCCTGGAAATGCAACCACCTGTCTTTTCATTACCAAACTGGAAACCTCAGGGATTTGATTCTAATTTCTCTTTTTCACGGAGGTCAAGATAGCCAGGAGTCACTTGGGTTGTTTGCCTGCAAGGTGTGGTGAATATCACTAGCTCTTTACCATTTTCAACTCCAGGACCCTAATTCTTATAGTCATTGCTTTTATTCCAAATGGGTCTTTCCACTTTTTATTTCTGTTTGTTCCAACCGGAACTTCCTCCAACTACTAGATTAATCTTTCTGATGAATTGATCTAAACAGGGTCAGAAAGGGGAAGCACAGTGTCCTGGTATCAAAAACAAGTGCTCTCTCTCTCTCTCTCTCTCTCTCTCTCTCTCTCTCTCTAAATAAATTCGGTTCTTGCAAATCCACTCACTAGTGCTTTATCACCCTTGGAGAAATGAATGAAATTGAGTTTCTAAACTCACAGTGTTTGAAATATATGATGACTTCATAAGTCTCAGTCTAATATTTCAGTTTCCTGATATTATACTATCAGAGCATTTGGACCACAGCAATAAAGACATAAACTATTACCCAGGACCATAGTTTGGGGAGCCACAGTTAATCCCAAACTCTAATTCCTCTACATATCAGCTTTGGGCTTGGGAAATTCATTTTCCCAGGCTGAGTTTAAGGAATTGTTTTTCAGTTTTTGTTTGATATGTAAAAGAGGAAATATTCATGCCCCTTAGTTTCCCCAAATGTGATTCCTTTCATGTCAGTTTTAAATGTCAATTTTCCTTTTGCTCTGATCCCAGAACAAGAGGAACTGCAAGAATCTCATTCAAAGCCCAGATGAGGAGGTTATCTGTCACTGACCTTGGAGCCACCTTTGGCATTTTCTTTTCACTGGAGCAAATAAGCTGGAAATACTGAGCCAGGTTCC